>NC_135337.1:60083042-60707209 GCF_023851605.1 Tamandua tetradactyla
GTGTCCCTGCCACTTATTCCTGGCCTAACATCACCTGCCCAGGATCCCAGTGCTGAGCCCAGGGCTGCAGGGCTATTCATGGACAGCAGACCCACCACATCGTCCTTCCAATATTTCTGGCATCTCTGATTTATGTGTCTAACTCTCTTGACAAAACACTTTCATTCTCACCCACCTGGCTTTTAGTTCATTCCAGTTACCTGTACATGAGCTGTAACATGTTGTTGTCTATTGCTACATCCTCTAATAATCTTGTTTGGCGCCAAACTAAATATGGATAAGCCTAACCATGCCCATATAATATTTGTCTTTTGCTCATAACATGTCTTTAAATGAGAGAAATGAAAACAAAGTCCCTTCTCCACTAAAGGCTTAATTGTTAGTGCTTTGAAAGATACATTAGGATATGTTAATGGTTTTGCTGGTTTTCTCTGTAATTTTTTACTAAGGTTTTACTTTGTAAAGACTTCCACTAAGGAGCATTATCTAGTTACCCAGATGAAAATGTACTGATTGGTTTGTTTTCTTTTTCAATTAAATCCCAAATAACATCTGGATGGTTTTGTTATGTCCTGAGTAGAGAATAATTTTTAACCTCTTTATTTTTTAATTTTTCAACTTTTCTTTTTTTTGGTTAATGTTTATTTGGTTTTTGGTTTTTGATAAGAGAGTTGAAGGAGGTGATGGAGAACTGTGGAGAAATGATGTCCTTTGGAAAAATTACTATTTCCTCCATAAGCAATAGAATATGCTATTGTGAGCATTCTAGGACATGATTTTGAGACAAAATAACATTCTGCTATCTCTTTTAAGTATAATGTGAGCTTCAGATTCTTTTCTGATAAAAATAAGAGGGAATATATTGGTTCGGAGACATGATTAGGATATGCTAACCATTTACACATTTCTTGGCCTAGCTCTGAGATTTATTCAGCTTAGAGAAGAATATAAATGCATAATGAATCAAACCTTTTGGGAAACAATTTTCTCTGTCTCTGGTCAAAAATCTCTTGGATATTTTAAATCTTAGCATGATACTGTAAAAATGGAGAAAGTGAGAGTGAAATGGAAAAAATATCTAGTCTAAAATTAATCTTGAGACATATGCGAGTTGTCTTGGTTCTCAAATCCTTCACACAACCAAGCTCACATTATCACCATCTCTAAATGAAAGCAGTTAAAGTTATGGAGACAACAACTAAAGACTCTAATTGCCTTTATGGGAGCATGTTCATAAATGATGTAAAACATCACTAGTTATAAATTAAAATAAACTGGAATTTTGTCTTCCTACTAAAAGTCATTTTAAAATCCTCATTAAAAGAAAATGTGATAAAGCTAATTAATGTGTGTGCCTGTCATCCAGCACTCTACTGACTACAAATTACAACAAGAAAACTAATACCAATATCAACCCAGGTATGGTAGTTAGGTTCAGGTGTCAACTTGGCCAGGTGAAGGTGCCTAGTTCTATTGCTGTGAACATGAGCCAATGGCATGTGAAGTTTATCTGTTCCTGATTACATCTGCAGTCGGCTAGGAGGCATGCCTGCTGCAATGAATGATGGTTGATTTAATTGGCTGGATGCTTAAAGGAAAGAGCTCAACGTAGCACAGCCCAAGCAGCTCAGCATACCTCTTCTCAGCACTCACAGCTCAGCCCAGGCCTTTGGAGATGCAGGAAGGAATCACCCTGGAGAAGTTGTTAGAACTCAGAGGCCTGGGGAGAAGGTCAGCACAGACTGCCCTGTGCCTTCCATGTAAGAAAGAACCTTAGTTCAAAGTTAGCACCTTTCCTCTGAAACGTTTTTTAACTAAATAAATCCCCTTTTATTAAAAGCTAATCCATCTCTGGTGAGCTGCATTCTGGCAGCTTTGGTAGACTAGAACACCTGGGGACACTGGCCATCTATTATAATATCTGCCAAAATCATCTGACCTCTCAGAAAAATAGTAGTTCCAAAACTAATGGAAGCAATTTGTATCCTTTGAAAATCGACAATTGATAATATCAGTGCATCACAAATTAATTCCTTCTGTGACATTCTGTAAGCTCCTGCCTTTTCCATATCAAGTAGCCTACACTACAGAATCACACCACACCTCTTGCTGTTTCATCCTTACAAGAAATGCTCCAACTAACTATTAGATAAAAATCCAGAAACTTTCAACAATTAATGTATTGAGTGCCTTCCAGGTAACAAAAATTTTTGTATTACATAAATTATATTTAAGACTCCCTACAACCTACAGAGTAGCTATCATTATCTTCACTTTAAAAATATGAAAAACAAGACAAAGAGGGATTGGCTTTTACATTTGCACAAGATAACATATTGGTATTTGAGCCCCTGTAAATGGCATGGGTTGTATATGAAATTGAATGTGATTTAACTGTATTACCTGCCTGACTTCTGCAGCTGTCTGCTTGCACGCTTATTCCAAATTCCTGAGGACAAAGCATCTGCTGAGACTCAGATCCACTTTTCCCATCCCCCTGTCTGGACTTGATCTGTGAACATCTGACCCTATACCGTTCCCCATCCATGATCCAGATTGTGATTTATTTCCTGCATTGTCTCTTTGCAGGCTTGGTGCCCTTTCACTTGCTAAATCATGCCCAGCAAAGACCCTTGAAAAGTATTTGTTCAATGAATGGATACATAAGTGAATGCTGTATGGGTAACACCAT
The DNA here is from genome assembly GCF_023851605.1 of Tamandua tetradactyla. Taxonomy (NCBI): domain Eukaryota; kingdom Metazoa; phylum Chordata; class Mammalia; order Pilosa; family Myrmecophagidae; genus Tamandua; species Tamandua tetradactyla. The sequence goes on from NC_135337.1 coordinate 60,085,735, forward strand.
CTTTGTGAAGAGGCAGTGGAAGCAAAAGGTTAGCCCTGCTATGTATGGCATCCCTGAAAGTCCAGCCTAATCTTCAGTCTCTGTGAAGTCCTGCCTTAGCCACCAGACAGTGTCATTCAGAACTCCCCTGTCCATTGTACGTTGGTGTTCCATCACAGAGTTTAACAATCTCTCACTGGGAAGCAGGGTTCCCAAAGTCTTCAGTATAGTTGAATGCTCAGCTACTGTTAAATTAACAGAAGATAATCGGCGATGCAACAGTCTACATTTCATCAGAGGGAGCAGCAATCAGTCAGATAGATGGATAAAGGAGTCTAGGGAGCCATCTGGAAACTTAAGAATGATAAAGTTTCTACAAGAAAGAAGTCATCAGTGTCACATCAGCAGTGCAGATGAAGAGACTGAGAACTATGAAAAGGAAAGGGGAACAAGGACCATGTTTCACAGTCTGTAAGTCCTGGACCCAGCTCTGAGTCAGACATTTGTTGGCTGCTAATTAAGTGTCTTTTAAATGACCATTGAACGAGTGCATTGGTTATTTTTGTAATATCAGAGTCACAGGAAAAATAGAGGGATTTTATAGAGAATATATGGTAAGGCAAAGTATGAATCCGCATTCCCCAATATGCTTAGGAAATAAATTAAAAATGTGTTGGTTGGCAGATTGACTTTTACTCCTCTCTGAAATTTGTATCTCTGTTTAAGAAAAAAAAATTGGTCATTCTTAAAAATGGTGGAAGACAGAGGACAGTTTCTAAGTAGATGTGATCACAGGTTCGACTTACGGGGTTAGTTTTCTGCTTCCCAAGATTTTAGGTCATGACACTTATAGGAAATTATAATATCCATTTAATGCATTAGAGCAAAAAGACAAGGCTTACAGCAGGAGGCTGGAAGCTCTAGCCCAGGAATTCAGCTTCCCTGGCCACGGCAAGGGCTAAAAGCAAACCTGTAAGCCTTTCTCAGCACACAAATTGAGAAGCTCTGGTTTGGTAAATATCTTATGTAATTCCCAATCTACTAGACCAGCCTTTTAAAGTGTAAGAAGAGAAATATATTCCAAAGTTAAAAAGAAATGACTTTGCAATTAACTGGTATTGTAGACGGCTTTGGGGGCTCTGTTATTTTAACAGATTTGGAGTGATTTTTACTAGTAACCCTGGATTCAAAATCTGCCCTGGCCTTCCTTCAATTTGAACTTCATTATGAAAAAAAAAACTTTCTCTAAAATATAATAGCCCATCCTTTGGTCCTTTTAGTCTCATTTAAATATCTTTTGGTAGTCTTAATTAATTTCTTTTTACTTTTTTTTTTTTTAGGAAATTTTAAACATGTTCTATAGTAGAGATAATACTGTAATGAACTTCAATAACCCAGCTTCAAAAATTAACTCATTGGCCATCTTTTTCCATTTAAACTTCTATTTATTCCCTCTCCTCCAGACAGCGCAACATATTTTATTATTAGAAAAGTTGTGGGCTTACAGAAAAGTCATTCATTAAATACAGGGTTCAAATATAACACAGTATTATTAACACGCTGCATTGGTGTGGTTTATTTGTTGTAACTGATGAAAGCACATTTTTGAAATTGTGCTACTAACTATAATTCATCACTGTTTATAGTGTCCAGGTCCAGGACTTTTAAATATTTATTCTAGTAAAATATATACAACCTAAAATTACACCATTTAACCACATTTAAATATAGGCATCGACAATGTTAATTAAATTCACAATGCTGTGCTCCAAGCACCATCATCTATTACCAAAACTATTACATCTTTCCAGATAGAAACTCTGCACATTTTAAGCCTTAGCTCCCTATTCCTTATCCCAGCCCCACCCCCTAGTAAACTGTATTCCAGTTTCTGATTCTATGAGTTTACTTATTCTAATTATTCCATATCAGTGAGAACATAAAATATTTGTCCTTTTTGTACCTGGCTTATTTCACTCAAGGTTCATTCATATTGTTACATGTATCAGAATATCATTCCTTGTTACAGCTAATATTCATTTGTATATTTACCACATTTTATCCATTCATCAGTTGATGGACATTTGGGTTGTTCTATCTCTTAAACCATATTGACTGTTTTCCTGATATCCTTTAGTTCTTTATTTTCTAGGGATTATTGAAAATCTTTTTTTTTTTAAGCCTTTATCTTGAATTGAATGGCTGCATTCTGGTATTGTTTTTTGATGTTTTCTAGATTTTTATCTTCTTCCTTTGGGTCACCAATCATTTCCTGTTTTTTTTTGGTTGGTTGATTGGTTTGTCCTGTACCTTTTGTTGCACACTATACATTTTAATATTTTAAAATTAACTCTGTGATTTATTCCCTGAGATATCTGTTTCTGGGGTTTGTATCCAGCTAGTGATATGACAGAGATTTTCCTGAGTGTCAGGGGCTTAGAAAATCAAGGAAATTTAAGCTAAAAACTTTTCACCATCCTTGCAAATTGGCTTTACCTTGGCTGGTACTCGCCATCAGAGGCCAGCCGTCCTATCAGGAAGGTCAGTCTAAGGCAAACCTAAGTGCAAAGACCTCTTTGTCATTTCTGGGCATGTGTCTTGTCCTGTCTGGTGCTTGCTAGTGGCCCTTGGAGTTCCCTATTTAGAGGAGTTTGAATGTTCCCCCTACTTCCCTGAAGACAAAACTTCCCCCTCTCCCAGGAATTCCACTGCAGGACTTAAAGCAGGTAAACTTTGCCCCAGGTTGTCCATCTCAATTATTCCTTATAGACTATTGTCTTATCAAGCTGCTTTTACCTGGAGGGCAATTTCAGAGGCAGGGGTGGGCAGCAGGAGAGGAGTTCCCCAAGTCAGTCTTTTTCAGCCAGAACAAGACAAGGGACCCACAAAGGAGACACCAGCAGGCTTCAAATTGCCCTACACAGGGGCCAAGGTGGGGCGGGGGGCGGGGGAGACAGGCAGGCTGCTAGGAGTTTCTTCTATAGCTCCACAAAGCTGAGTTCTTGACTGGGCACCTGCCCAACAAATGCAGCCCTTCAACAGTCCTCCGGTTTTGAGGAAGCGGATTGGCTTTAATTCTCCTCTGCAGACTCTGTCCAGGTCAGGTTGGAATATCAACCACCCTCAGAGCTGGGCCCCCACCAATGCAAAGTAGTTCATCGAATCACTGATCAGTTGTCTAGCCCTAGTCCACCTACCCCCCGGGTTCTTGGGGAACTAGATTTTTATGTCCCTCTCTGGCACCAGCAAGTTACTGGACCCCACAGCTGTCTGCCACAAGAGTGGCAGAAGAGGCACTGGTGATCACTGGAACAAGACAGCAGTTTACTGGTATTTACCGCAATTTACCAGCCTCTTCTTCCCGGTCTTCCCTGGATGCTGAACAGTGTTCTACTTCACTCCCGGGTTTCAAAATAGTGAATTCAGACAGTTCCCGCCTTCATCGTTGTTCTGGTGAAAGAATTGATTCCTGCAGCTTCCAACTTCACCATGTTCCCATAATTCCCACTCAGATATCCTACATTTTAACTGTAAATATTTCATCATATGTCTTCAAAAGTTAGAGATTCTTTAAAAGACAATGACAATATCATTATGACATCTAAAACATTTTAATCAACAATAATTTCTTAATATCATCAAATACCCAGTCATGATTCATATTTCCAAAATTTGCTTATTTTGTATGTGTGTGGCCGGGGTGGGGGGGGCCCATTGTCCGGGAATCCAACCTGGGTCTTCCGCATGGAAGGCAGGCATTCTACCACTAACCCACTCCTGCACCCTAAATTTGCTTATTTTTTATAGTTCGAATCAAGATGGAAATTGATCCATGCATTACATCTTAATATCTGAAATCCTTTTAATCTATTCTTTTTACGCTTTCTGTTATTTGTTATAGGAACTAGTTCTTCAAGAGAGTTTCTTCTTAAACATCAGAATTTGCTGATCTTATTCTTATAGTGGGATTTACCCTATTCCTCTGTTGTACTTCCAGGAAATGGGTAGTCAGATCGGGAGGTTGCTATGATATAGGTCTTGTTGCTGTCAGTGTTTTTACCCAACCTGATCATATATATTTTTGTCCATAGCTTTATTATAGATACTGTCAATAGGTTTTGAGTCTTATTTTCCATTTGTTCTGTCTTTGTTTTTATGGTGAATTCAGATAAATTAAAAAAACTACTTGCCATCTTCTAAATACTTCTTAAAATCATCTTCATTTAAAAAGAAGTTTCAAGAAAAATTGCTCCATTCTTTTAGATTGACTTTCAGTAAGTTAGTGATAGTTCGTCTATCTCAGATTTTTCTAACTTGAGTGATATACAAGTACCTAGAAAAGGAAAAAAATGTTCAGGAATTCTCAGTGTTGGCTTAAAATATTCATTATAATGTTATTTATATTTATATAACAAAAAAAGAATGAAATCCTTTGCCTTTAATGCCCATAAAACCATAAAATTAAAGCAAATTTCCAATATTAAATGAAAATAAGCTATTGGAATTTGAAAGGCTCAATAATTTTTAATTACTACCCTTCCCAAGATTGAAAGTAATCAAGAGTAGGAGAGGCAGAGAACAAAATAGCATCATTCATACTGATAAAGCTGTTGGAGAACTTAAGGTTAGGACAAGCATGCCCTGCCGGTATTAGTCAGGGTTCCCTAGAAAAACAGAATCAGCAGGAAATATCTGTAGATATAAAACTTATAAAAGTGTCTCAAGCAAGCATGGGAACAGAGTCCCAAAATCTGTAGGGCAGGCTGTGAAGCTGATGACTCAGATAGAGGGACTGGACGAACTCCACAGGAGAGGCTCGCTGGCTGAAGCAGGAAGAGGAAACTGTCTCTTCTGAGTCCTACTTAAAAGGCTTCCAGTGATTAGATTAAGCATCACTCCTTGCAGAAAACACTCCTCTTGGCTGATTACAAATGGAATCAGCTGTGGATGCAGCCGACATGACCATGATTTAATTCTATGAAATGTCCTCATAGACAGGCCAGCACATATCCAACCAGACAAACAGGTATAACCACCAGGACAAGTTGACACATGAACCTAACCATGACAGTCCACCCTTTATCAACTTGGCAGCTATACACATCACCATAAACCATCCCTAATTTCTAAATAGAAAACAATAAAAGACACATTTTTCCCTCACCTAATAATATTCAACTGTCCTACATACAACCGGAAATAAATTAAATCTCCCTGGAATAGGGTGCAAATCTTTGGGTAATAGTCATTGTTAAACTTGATATCTTACAACTTAAATACTATAACATGAACAAAACAGCATTACAGTCCTCATTTCTGTAACTGATCATGTGGTTGTACTTCATATTTATCACTACCTTCTTCCACTACCCATTCCATGTTCCCTTTACCCTCAGCAAGCACTTCAGCTGGTCGTGGTTCTTTGCCTGATGGGGTGACCCAAACCTTCATTCCTGAAGTTTCAGAGCCTTTGGTAGCCCTGCCTGGATTGGGTTGTTGCAGTTTTCCATTGATTTTAATCATAGGGCATGGTAGTACTAAAAGATGCCCTAGAGGATCTCCTATATTCCAAGGAAACTCTTCTTTATGTCTGTTGTGTAGTTGCAGTCCTAATTCCCCCTGGTAGTAAGGGTCAATCACCCCAGACAGTAACATACTCCCCTTCTTGGCTTGTTGATCCAGGGGCATGAGTAGCCCAAAGTGACCAGGTAGCAGTCTTAGATTCCAGTTGAATGAAATCATTGTTGTGTCTCCTGGTGGAAGCACTCCTCTTTTTGGAACTAAAACGTGTAGACCAGTCAGGGCTCAAGGTCGCAGGGACAGGAAGCAAAAATTTTCCTAGTGGATCACTCGGGGTAACAGTGAGTAGCGCCACTTCCATTTCCACCCCTTGGTTCCTGGACCCATGGATCCTGACTATGAGAGAAACAGCACCATACAGTGGACCCTGATTCAGAGCATACACAGCTTCCTGGAGAACATTACCCCAGCTCTTCAAGTTATTGCCACCTAGTTGACACCATAATTGACTTTTCAAAAGACTCTTCCACCATTCTATCAATCCAGCTGCACCTGGATGATGGGGAATATGGTAAGACCAGAGAATGCCATGAGCATGTGCCCATTCCCGCACTTCATTTGCTCTGAGGTGTGTTCTTTGATCAAAAGCAATGCTGTGTGGAATACCATGAAAATGGACAAGGCATTCTGTAAGTCCATGGTTGGTGGTTTTTGCAGAAGCATTGTATGCAGGGAAAGCAAACCCATATCCAGAGTATGTGTCTATTCCACTTAGAACAAATTGCTGCCCCTTCCATGAAGGGCGTGGTCTAATGTAATCAACCTGCCACCATGTAGCCAGCTGGTCACCTTGGGGAATAGTGCCATATCGGAGGCTGAGTGTGGGTCTCTGCTGCTGGCAGATTGGGCACTCAGCAGTGGCTGTAGCCAGGTCAGCCTTGGTGAGTGGAAGTCCATGTTGTTGAGCCCATGTATAACCTCCATCCCTACCACCATGACCACCTTGTTCATGAGCCCATTGGGCAATGACAGGAGTTGCTGGGGAAAGAGGCTGACTGGTACCCACAGAATGGGTCATCTTATCCACTTGATTATTAATACCTTCCTCTGTTGAAGTCTCCCTCTGGTGTGCATTCACATGGGACACAATATCTTCATGTTTTTAGCCTACTCAGAAAAATCTATTCACATACCTCTTCCCCAGACCTCTTTGTTGCCAATTTTCCAATTATGGTCTTTCCAAGTCCCTGACCATCCAGCCAAACCATTAGCAAAAGCCCATGAGTCAGTATACAAACGCACCTCTGGTCAGTTCTCCTTCCAAGAAAAATGAACAACCAGGTTCACTTCTGGAAGTTCTGCCCACTGGGAGGATTTCCCCTCACCACTGTCCTTCAAGGACACCCCAGAAAGGGGTTGTAGTGCTGCAGCTGTCCACTTTCATGTGGTACTTACGTATTGTGCTGAACCATCTGTAAACCAGACCCAAGTTTTCTCTTCCTCAGTCAATTCACTGTAAGGAACTCCCCCAAGAGGCCATAGCACTGGTCTGGGAAAGAGAAGGTAATATGGCAGGAATGGAGACCATGGGCATTTGGGCCACTTCCTCAGGTAACTTACTTGTGCCTTCAGGACCTGCTCTGGCCCTATCTCAGATATGTCATGTCCATTTTATGATGGAGTGCTGCTGCACACACTCAACTTTATGGCTTGGTGGGTCAGACAACACCCAGCTCATGATAGGCAACTAGGTCTCATGGTAACTTGGTGGCCCATGGTTAAGCGTTCAGTTTCTACTAAGGCCCAGTAGCAGGCCAAAGCTGTTTCTCAAAAGGAGAGTCGTTACCTGCAGCAGATGGGAAGGCTTTGCTCCAAAGTTCTAAGGCTCTATGTTGTGATCCTCCTATGGGGCCTGCCAAAGGCTCCAGACAGCATCTCTATTTGCCACTGACACTTCCAGAGCCATGAGTTCTGCTGGATCATATGGTCCAAGTGGCAGAGCAGCTTGTACAGCAGACTGGACCTGTTGCAGAGCCTCCTCTTGTTCAGGTCCCCACTCAAAATTAGCAGCTTTTCTGGTCACTCAATAAATGGGCAGGAGTAGCACACCCAAATGAGGAATATGTTGTCACCAAAATCCAAAGAGACTAACTAAGCAGTGTGCCTCTTTTTTTGGTCATAGGAGGGACCAGATGCAGCAACTTATCCTTCACCTTAGATGGGATATCTTGGCATGCTCCACACCACTGGACATTTAGAAATTTCACTGAGTTGGAAGGCCCTGTATTTTTGTTGTATTTATCTCCCATCCTCTGATATGCAAATACCTTACCAATAAGTCTAGAGTAGCTGCTACTTCTTGCTCACTAGGTCCAATCAACATGATATCATCAATATAATGGACCAGTGTGATGTCTTGTAGAAATGGTCAAGGGCCCAGTGGACAAGATTAAGACATAGGACTGGAGAGTTTATATGCCCCTGAGGTCTGACAGTGAAAGTATACTGCTGACCTTGCCAGCTGAAAGCAAACTGTTTCTTACTAGCAGCTATTGAGAAGAAAGCATTTGCCAGATCAATAGCTACATATCAGGTACCAGGGGATGTATTAATTTGTTCAAGCAATGATACCACATCCAGAACAGCAGCTACAATTGTAGTTACCATCAATTGTAAACTGGCTAAGTTTATGATAACTGGTTAAGTTTATTGTAAACTGGTTAAGTTTACAAAAATCCACAGTCATCCTCCAAGATCCATCTGTTTTTTGCACAGGACAAATAGGACAGTTGAATGGGGATGTGGTGGGAATCACCACCCCTGCATCCTTCAAGTCCTGAGGAGTGGTAGTAATCTTGGCAATCCCTCCAGGAATCTACTATTGCTTTTGATTTACTATTTTTCTAGGTAGGGGCAGTTCTAGTGGCTTCCACTTGGCCTTTCACATCATAATAGCCCTCACTTGATGAGTTAGAGACCAATGTGGGGATTCTGCCAGTTGCTCAGTATGTCTATTCCAATTATGCATTCTGGAACTGAGGAAATAACTACAGAATGTGTCTGGGGGCCCACTGGACCCACTGTGAGACAGACTTGAGCTAAAACTGCATCAATCACCTGACCTCCATAAGCCCCAACTCTGACTAGTGGACCAGAGTGAAGTTTTGGGTCCCCTGGTATTAATGTCACTTCTGAACCAGTGTCTAATAATCCCCAAAATATCTGATCATTTCCTTTTCCCCAGTGCACAGTTACCCTGGTAAAGGCCTTCAGTCTCATTGGGGAAGGCTTGAAGGAAGATTAACAGTATAAATTTGTGGTAGTATAACAGGGTCCTCCCCAGTGGGGCCTGGCCTCCCCCTAATTCAAGGGGCTCTGGATCTGTAAACTGTCTCAAGTCTAGAAATAAAGCAGTTGTGACTCTCTGTTTCTGTAATTCAAGTTAGACTTCTGTTCACTTGACTTAGAACTCTTGTTTATACAACTCAAACAAGAATTTAGTAGACTGCCCGTCTATTATACCTCTAGGTACCCCATGATTTACTAGTCAATGTCACAAGTCTCTGTGAGTCAGATTATTTTGACTCCTGGTTTGAGTCTGCTGTCTATTATGATAGCCATGTCCACCTTGTCTTTGGTGATTAAGTGCTGCCACCTGGTTTCTCCAAACTCAGGATTGTTCATTCCCATTATGTTTAAGGATTCCAGCTCAGCAACAGCAGTTCCCACAGTAATATTTGACCTACAGAGAAGTGCAACTGCAGAGCTCTTCAGGGATGATGTCGCTAGTTCCACAAATTTATTTCTCACAGTTCTGGTAAAAGGGGCATCCTCTGGACATTCCTGGGATGTAAGAGGAGGCTTTCCATGATAAATCTACTCTAACATTCCAATCTCTCTAAGCCTCTGGATCCCCTCATCTACATTATACCAGGGCAGTTCTGGCATTTCAACCTCAGGTAATGTTGACCACCTTTTGAGCCACATTTCAGCCAACCATCAAAACAATAGAAGAGTGAAGCTGACGACTCTGATGTAGGGCTGGATGAACTCCACAGGAGAGGCTCACTGGCCAAAGCAGAAAGAGGAAACTGTCTCTTCTGAGTCCTCCTTAAAAGGCTTCCAGTGATTAGATTAAGCATTACTCATTGCAGAAGACACTCCCCTTGGATGATTACAAATGGAATCAGCCATGAATGCAACCAACGTGATCATGATTTAATTCTATGAAATGTCCTCATAGCAACATACAGGCCAGCACATGCCCAACCAGACAAACAGGTATCACCCCCTGGCCAAGCTGACACTGAGCCTAACCATGACACTACCCTCTTTTAAGTCCATATCTTGAGACAGCCTAGCCACAGAAAGTTTGGTTCTTCAAAGCAGCCACAATTTACACAGGATCACTACGTTATAGTGGTCCAAGGAACAATAGGAGAGAGAAAGAGAGCGTGATGGGGCCAAGGAGACTGCATCCACAATGCCTACAGTTTTTTAATAGATTAGCTCTGCCCAATAAAGAAATGTGGACCAATGGATATCACTCTCCAACCAGAAAATTAACTTCTTCCCCATGTACAGGAATAAGGGTTTAGTCGAGAAGTGAACAGTTCTACTGTAATGAGTGTCTCTTTACATGGAAACAAGAAGAGTAGAGAAATGTTCTCTAACAAAAATGACAACAGCAATCAATTTAACCACATTAATATAATGTGTATTATATAATACTGTTTTTCTGAAACTAAGTTGCCAACATTGAGAATACTAGAGGAAAGCTGCATTTATCTACAGTACTTAATGTTTTATATAAAATATTATTGACTTGATTATTGTTAATTTGAGCATATTTCATCACTTTTCCATTTTTTAGTAGGGGGCAGTGCATGGTCCAGGAATTGAACCCAGGTCTCCTGCATGGTAAGGTAAGCATTCTATCAATGAACCACATCATTTTTCCTTTTTAATTTCAAACTCATTTTGATAATCAGTTGGTTATTTTATGTGATAGTCAACTTACTAGTAATCAAATAGAAAACAAAAAATTTTAATATTGCTTAATTTAAAATATTCATTTCAGTACAAAACAAAATAAAGAAATATTGCAATTCTTACAAAGACAGGTCCACCTAATCACCCAGTACGTTCTCCTGTAAGTTAGATATTTTATACTGCAACAGGATGACTTTTGTATTTGACAGCCTGTACCAGTTTCCTTTGATGATTCAATTCTCTCAACTCTTTTCTCCATTTATATTAAGGCAAAAATTTTGTATTGGTTATTGTGATTTTGATTACCCTCCACTTTGTTTCAATATAATTATGAAATCAACACAAAATGGGCACAAAGATAACCTGGACTATTTATATTGATTATTTTATATTATCAATAGCAAATTTAAACATTCTCATTGTACTCATGGATCACCAAAATAAATTCTTCAGGATTCTCCAGAATTCAAAGATCCAGGATCTATGAATGCCAGTTTGAAAAATGCTAGACATTGAAAGGCAATACACAAATATGTAATGTGGAATAACTGGGTACAAAATTTGACAGTACAGTAAATAATAAAATTTAAACAGCCCCAAAGAAAAATAAAGATTCACCTCCTGCCTAAGGCAAATATCTCTGAAAGGGGAGAAAAAAGCTCACTTTTTCCATGTCTCTTGATAATGATCTATTGTGGAATGGGAATTGATAAGTAATGGAAGGGAGGCGGAACTGTACAAAGAAAAGGGCAGGTACTAAATCCTTGGTGAAGTTATTGAACCAGCTTTGGGACACCACATAGTCTAATCTCATGTAGTTAATGGCCCTCATGAAACCTGAAAGTTTCTCACTTTTTAGGAAGATAAACTGGCTTCTATTTTCTCTGTCACTGTGCAACTCTAAGGAAGAATCCTTAGAGATATGAGAACATAGATTATCTAATTAAATATTCCAGATCAGAATTCAGAGCTAAATTACATATCTTGCTTCTCATCTACCCTACTAAGAGTTTGCTTTGTAAAGGAAACCAGAGGCACACAATGGTGCCTTGACATTTTCTGTTAAGTTCTCTGCCCTTTTGTTATTAAAATTGCTAACCATTTAATCCAAACTCAAGCTTTCGAATGCTAAAACGTCCAATTCTATTATCTGATTTTCTCACGGGGAGATATATGCACAAAGGTAGAGAATGTTGTATTCACATTGGTAAGAAGGGCCACATGTTTGTATAAAAGGATAAAAAAAAACTGAAAACTTAAATCCAAATGTAATAATTTTAAATTTCTACTGTCTGGATACAACATTTATAAACATAGATAGCACATTTTATCTAAAATATTGAAATGTTTTCAAGTAAATACAATTCCCAACTTATTATTAAGCTATATTTCAAAAAAAATCAATTACTTGGAACTTATAGCCAGATAGCCTTCACAGCTGCTTAGAAATTGGATGCATTTCCCATATAAATAGTATAAACAAGATTATAAATCACATAAGTACAATAATATTATTAGAACTACTGTTAAGCTTCATGTGGATAAAACATGCTTTTGTGAATTGGCTTGTGAAACGAACTACCAAAATACCACTATAATAAGAAGGGGGCAAGGAATAAACACTGATGATATAAATTCAAATGTTCACAGCTGAACTGATCTCATTTTTAACATTTCCGAAGTGGTTACCAGTGACTATAATGTGTTTCCCTGGAACTTAAATTAATGTTTCCATCTGAGAAGGAAGCCAGAAAGAAACCACAAATGATGGAATTAGCTTTCCGTAGAAATAACCCACTCCAAAAGATATATACCTGAGTCTAACTAGGGACATCCAAGTCGAAGCAAGACAACTGGTGTGCAAAGCCTGGAGCATTATACAGAGTTCTGCATTATATAGCCTGCCTGTAGAAAGAAAATATGACAACAGGTGTACTCTGTATGAAGTCTAAAAAAAAAAAAAAGAAAAGGAGTTGTAGACCAAGAGCCTGAAGGTCTTTGTAGCACATTGTCAAGGGCAAAGGAACACTGAGTCTGGAACAAAGGAGTATCTAGTCACTAAGCTGGTTGATCACAAAAAATAATTTATTCCTCAACTACATCTTGAGTGTATACTATGTGCTTAATAATGGTTTAGGCTTCAGGATACTTTGTCTATTAATAAAAACAGACAAAAATTGCATTCTAGATGAGGTAAAGAAAAAATAAACAAATAGATGAAATATTTAACTGTGTTGGATGATGACAACACAGTTGTGTTGTGTTGTCTCTATTGCTTTCTCTATTGGAAAGCAATAGAGAAAGAAGAAAGTGAGGAGGCAGAGGGATACAATTTTAAATAGGTTGAGCAAGGAAGACCTAACAGAGAAGGTGACTTGAGCACAGATCTCATGATGTTGAGAGAGGAAGCAATGTGGATACCTGGTGCAACAAAAGAGCAACTGCAAGAGAAATGCCAAGTCTGGGTTGGAAGTACGTCTGGCCCATTTGAGAAATGACCAAGACACCAGTATGTCTGGAGTGCAGTGAGTCATGAGAAAAGAGACGTAACTGTGGCTAGACTGTATTAGACTCTGAAGACTAATAAGGAATTTGGTTTTACTCTGGATGAGATGGAAAATCATTGGAGGGTTTAGAACCATGGATGAATATATTCTGACTTACATTTTAACAGTAGTTAAGATGTCAACATTAAACTGGGGGTGTTGGAAGTGGGTATATAGCAGAGAGAGAATGGTTAAGAAGCTGAAATATGCCACAAAGTAACGGTGGTGAGTGCCAGCATGGTGGCAATGGAAATGGTGGCAAAATGCTGGAATATTTTGACAGTAGAACTGTCAGAATTTCCTGGAAGACTGGGTGGTCTGTGACAGAGAGAAGTAAAGGATGATTCCAAGATATTTGGTATGGTACACTGGCAAGACAGAGCTGCATTTAGCTAAAGTTGAGCAACAGGAGAGGAGTACATTTGTAGGGCTGGTACTATTCATAAGGCTTTTCTGTTGCTAAGGAACAGGAGACCCTTAAGAATCCCCATCTCAGGCAGGCCACGGTGGCTCAGCAGGTAAGAATGCTTGCCTGCCAAGCCTGCGGACCCGGGTTCGATTCCCGGTGCGTTACGAATTCAATCCACTTAGTGGTACTAGGAAGAGACTATGCACAATAACAGGCTTATTTTAGTTATAAGAAAGTCTTATCTTTTATCAAAACTTAATGATTTGGGATAAATCTACTTCCAGCCATGAAAAAGTAACAGTATAGATTCACCCTCATGTCATAAACAAATAGAAAACCACAAAAGTATATGAAAAATACACTTTCACAGGTAGAAAAACAGATAGCACAGGATTGTAATCCTGTGAAAAGGAAAAGAAATGAGTTGAGCCTGACAATTTCCCAAACTTCCTACCTGGAGTCATATACTAGATGTCAGAGGAGGGAAGGACACTCTGAGCAGAGTGCAGTGGTTTCCTTAAGTTGAGGGCACAGAGGTCAGATTTCAGGAGGCTGAAATAACTGGAATCTGTAGGGAAGATTTCTAGAGATGAGGGAGTTATACAGGGAAAAAAATGCTCCAAAAATATGCAGAGTGATCTCCTTGAGTCTACTGAATTCTAAGACATGCATATGTAGGATAAAACTTCAAAAAGCTGAGGAAATATAATCAGGTGGCTCTAAGCTGAACTGTTCATAGTGCTCACACATGGCTGGGAAACGTGAGTTCTGACCAGTCAGAAGGTAGAATCCATGAAGTATTCAGTAAAGTCCCAGAGGTTTTGCCCAAATAGTTGGGCTAATCTATCTCCAGAATAAGTGTTACTTGAGACTCACTCTATCAAACTCTTTTAAAAAGCCTCAAAAAGATCAAGCTAATTTTCAAGTAATTTAATCAACTTAAGTTACCTGAAAATTATATATTACAATATAACATGTTGGGAAAGAATAAAAATAAAATTAAATTAAAAAGAATAAAAAATCCAACAAGAATAAAATTCAACAATGTGGAATGCATAATGTCCTGTAACCAATAAAAAAATTATTTAAACATGGAAAAACTGGAAAACCTGACTCTCATGCAGGAAAAAGTCAGCCAATAAAAACCAATCCTTAAATGGTATAGATGATGGGGCAAACACAAGATAAAAATAATCTATTCTTCAGTTTATAAGATATGTAGAACAAAATGTATGGTTAAAAAGACAGAAGAGGAAACATGGGGATTTATTTCTGGATTTCTTACATTGTATTTGAAGTAGTTTATGTTATTTGAAGGTATACTGTGATAAGCTAAAAATGAATACTGTAAACCCTCTTAGAGCATCTCTATTCAGCCAGATTTTCTCATTTAAACCACAGAGCACAGAAAATTATTTCAATGTCTATTTACTCAACTTTCCAAAGTATGGTAGATAACTCGTTCCATATTAGATGGAAATGAAAAAAGTTAGTGTATTATATACAATGGATGCCTTACAGCACTACAATTTAATTCTCTCACTAAATCCTATTTAAGAAGGACTACCCTAAAGCAACCTCCAAAAAAAAAACTAATCAAAGAGTTATAGCTAATAAGCTAATAGTGGAAAAAATAGGAAGTATTTTAAAAATACTCCAAACAAAAGAAGGTAGGAAAAAAAGGAAGAACAGATGGAACAAATAGAAAACAAATGGGGAGGTGGTTGATTTAAACTCAAATATATCAACAATGATGTTAAATAAAAATAGTTTAAACAGTCCAACTAAAATGCAGAGATTGCCAAACTTTGCTAAGTAAAAAGTATATACATGTTGTATAAAAGAAATTCACTTAAAATATAATGACACGAACAGATTACAGGTAAAAGGATGGAAAATGATATACCATACAAACCACTATCATAAGAATATTGGTATTCCTAATATTAATATCTGAAAACCTAGACTTCAGAACAAGGAATATGATTAGGATAAAAATGAGCATGCCCCAATTATAAAGGAGTCAAGAGATCAAGAGGATATAGTAATCTTAAAAGTATATGCCACTGATAAATACTAATAAAAAGTATATGCCACTAATAAATAAATAAATAACAGGACTTCAAAAATGAGGAGAAACTGGCTGAACTGAAAGAGATAATAGATAAATCCACAATTATATTTGGAAAAGTCAACACTTCACTCAATAACTGATAGCACAAGTAGATAGAAAATCTGTAAGCATATGGCTTTGAACAACATAATCAACAAATGACCAAATTGGCATTTATAAAAAATGCACCCAATAAAAGCAGAATGCAAATTTTCTTCAAGTGTACATAAAGCATACCAAAACAGATCATAGTATGAGCCCCAAAACAAGTGTCAATTACTTTAGAGATTTTAATCATTTGTAGAATGCTATGTGGCTACAGCAGACTTCAGTTTGAAATCAATAGAAAAATATCACTTGGAAATCCCCAAATGGGTAGGGATTAAACAACCCACCTCTAACTAACATACGGGTCAAAGAATAAATGACAAGGAAATTAGAACATATTTTGACCTGAATAGAAATGAAAGTTTGCAACATATTAAAAATGCTTGAGATACAGTAAAAACAGTGCTTAGAGAGACAGAGAGAGGGAGAAAAAGAGAGAGATAAGGATTTAAATGTTAATATTAGAAAGGAATAAAGGTCCAATATCAATAAACCAAGATTGACAATAAGATTGTAGAAAAACAGGAGCAAAATAAACCTAAAGTAGAAGTAATAAAATAGTTAAGATAAAGGTAGAAATAAATGAAATATAAAATGGAAAATAATAGGGAAAATCAATGGAAATAACAGATTCTTTGGAAACACACACTCAACTCTGCTACAAGAAGACAAACAATCCAATTAAAAAAAAAAGACAAAACATTTAAACAGACAATTCTCAAAAAAGTGGCCAATTACTAAAGAAAAAAGGTTTTCAAGCTCATTCACTGACAGGAAAATGCAAATTAAAACCAAAAAGAGGGCAGTGCAAGGATAACTCCATTATAGAGTTCTTGCTTGCCATGCAGGAAAACCTGGATTTGATTCCTGGAGCCTGCCCATGCCAAAAAAAAAAAAAGAGAGAGAGAGAGATACCACTACATACCTACTGCAAAAGTAAAAATCTGATAATACCAAGAGTTAATGATGACTTAGAGCAACTAAAACACTCATACATTGGTGGTGGGAATGTAAATAGTGCAACCACTTTAGACAGCAGTTTGGTAGTTTCTTATAAAGTTAAACATACAGACTTCCCAGAAGTTGTTGAAATAGGATAGGCTGAGTTCACCCCTGCTCCACGGAACAAGTGACAGAAAAACAACTGAGACAGAGGTTCCACAGTATGAGTGACCAGAGAGGGACTTGTCCATTATATAGGAAGGACCTGGATGAGAAAGCAGAGAAATTATGATTGAGAAGACAGTGAGTTTCTAGCACCTGGGGCAGGCTAAAACTTGCAAGCTGGAGCAGGAGCCAAAGAGCGCTGTGCTCATGCACTCCCACCTCCATATCTGCCTGGGGAGGTGGCCCAGGAGCACCATTTGCTGAGGACACAGAAAGTGCGTTCTGGTCAAAACCCTTTCTGCCTAGCTTTTAACAGGTCTTCACTTAGAGTTGTACCTCCTGCTTGAGGTCCTGGCCTTGGTTTGGGGGAGAATTACTGACAAACCAAGTACAAAAAGAGACCTTCAACACAAGCCCAACCACTACAAAATCTTAGATGAGTGAGGGAAATTAACTTTTAAAATAACCTCATCAAGATACTCAAATACCTCTAAGACAGCAGAAAATCACAAAGCATATAAAGATGCAAGAAAATATGGCCCAGCCAAATAACCAAATTAAAACACCAGAGGAGACACAGAATTTGGAGCAACTTATCAAGATGCCCATATAAATCTCCTAAATAAGTTCGGTGGGCTGGCTAAAGACATAAAGGATATCAAGAAGACACCAGAAGAGCATAAAGAAGAGTTTGAAAGCATAAATAGAAAAACAGCAGATCCTACAGAAACAAAAGATATTGTAGATTAAATTTAAAATATACTACAGACAAACAACAATAGATTTGAAGACACAGAAGAAAGAACAAGCTAACTAGAGGACAGGAAAACTGAATTCGAATGCACAAAAGAACAAATGGTGAAAAAGACAGAAATTTTTTAATTGGAGCACAGGGAAACGATGGACAACACAAAGTGAACAAATATAAGGATCACTGATGTTTCACAAGAAGAAGAGAAGGGTAAAGGGCTAGGGAGACGACTTGAGAACATAATTGGGGAAAACTTCCCAAACCTTATAAAAACATAAATACACAAATCAAACAAGTTCAGTGAACTCCAAATAGAATAAATCCAAATAGACTCACACAAGATACATACTAAACAGACTGTCAAATGCTGAAGAGAGGCAGAAAGTCCTGAAAGCAGCAAGAGAAAAACAATTCACTACATACAATGGAAGCCACATAAGATAAAATTCAGACTACTCAACAGGTGCCATGGAGTCAAGAAGGCAGTGATGTGATTTATTTAAGATTCTGAAAGAGAAAATTTTCCAACTAGGAATTCTTTATCCAGCAAAGCTGTCCTTCAAAAGTGAAGGAGAGATTAAAATTTTCACAAACAAATGTTGAGAGAATTTGTTAACAAGATACCAGCCCTGTGAGAATTACTAAAGGGAGTTCTGTTTGGCTGAAAAAAAAAAAAAAAAAGGCAGGAGAGAGAGGTCTGGAGGAAGGCACAGAATCAAAGAGTATTAGCAAGAGTCACTTAAACAATTAAAAGAAATGAGAGGAAAAAATATAATAGATCTAACAAATAAAAACTAAATAATAAGATAGTACATTCAAGAAATACCTTTACAGTAATGACTTTGAATGTTAATAGACTAAACTCACCAGTTAAAAGATACACATTGGAAAAACAGATTTAAAAATATGACCCAACTATATGCTATTTACAAGAGACTCATCTTAGACCCAAAAATACAAATAGATTGAAAGTGATAGGATGGAAAAAGATATTCTACATAAGCTGTAACCAAAATAAAGTGGGAGTAGCTATACTAATATCAGACAAAATAGACTTTAAATGAAATGATGTCATAAGAGACAAGGAAGGACACTACATATTAATAAAAGGGACAATTCACCAAGAATAAATAGCATAAATGTTCATGCATTCAATCAAGGAGCTCCAAAGTTTATGAGGCAAATACTGACAAAACTGAAGGAAGCAATAGATGTTTCAACAATAATAGTGGAAGACTTCAATATCCCACTTTCTTCTATAAATAGAATATAACAAGAGGAACAATAAAGAAATATAAACAATGTGATAAATTAACAAAGACTTAACAGACATTCTCCAGGTTATATCTGGGACACAAAGCAGGTCTTAACAAATTTAAACAGACTGAGATTATTCAAAGTACTTTCTCTGACTCTAATGGAATGAAGCTGGAAATCAATAACTGCCAAAGAACCAGAACTTTCACAAATAGATGGAAATTAAATAACATACTTTTAAACAACCAATGAGCCAAAGAAGAAATTGCTAGAGAAATTGGTAAATATCTGGAGACAAATGGAAATGAGAATACAATATATCAGAACTTATGGGATCCAGCAAAAGTGTTGAGAGGGAAATTTATTGCCTGAAAATGCCTATATTAAAAAAGAAGAAAGAGCAAAAATTGAGAACTTAACGGCTCACTAGAGGGACTAGAGAAAGAATAGCAAATTATCTCCAAAGCAAACAGAAGAGGAAAAATAATAAAAACTAAAGCAGAAATAAATGAATTTGAGAACAAAAAAAAATAGAATCAATAAAATCAAAAGTTGGGTCTTCGAGAAAATCAATAAATCTGATGGATCAGTTAGGCTGACAAAGAAAAAAAGAAAGAGGATACAAATAAATAAAATAAAAATGAAAGGGGGTTATTACCATGGACCCTGAAGAAATAAATATGTCCTAAGAGGATATGATGAAAAAATATATGCTGTTCTGGTTTGCTAGCTGCTGGGATGCAACACATCAGAGACGGATTGGCTTTTAATAAAAGGGGATTTATTTTGTTGGTTCTTCAGAGGAAAGGCAGCTAACTTTCCACTGAGGCTCTTTTCTTACGTGGAAGGCACAGGATGGTCTCTGCTGGTCTTCTCTCCAGGCCCCTGGGTTCCAACAACTTTCCCCAGGGTGACTTCTCCAAAGGCCTGGGCTGAGCTGCAAGTGCTGTGATGAGGAATGCTGAGCTGCTAGACTGTGCTACATTGCGTTCTCTCATTTAAGCACAAGCCAATTAACTTAAACGTCACTCATTGCAGCAGACACGCCTCCTAGCCGACTGCGGATGTAATTAGCAACAGATGAGATTCACCTACCATTGGCTCATGTCCACAGCAACAGAACTAGGTGCTTTCACCTGGCCAAGTTGACAACTGAATCTAACTACCACATATGCCAACAAAATAAACAATTTAGATGAAATGGACAAATTTCTAGAAACATATAAACAGCATACACTGACTCGAGAAGAAATAGAAGACCTCAAGATAAGTGAAGAATCTCAATCAGTCATCAAAAATCTTCCTACAAAGAAAAACCCAGAACCAGATGGCATCACAGGCAAATTTTACCAAACATTCCAAAAAGAACTAATATCATTCTTGCTCAAACTCTTTCAAAAATTGAGGGAAAAGAAACACTAATTCACTCATTTTATGAGGCTAACATCACTCTAATAACAAAACCAGATAAACATACTACAAGAAAGGAAAACTACAGGCCACTCTTTCTAATGAATATAGATACAAAAATTCTCAAGAAAATACTTGCAAATAGAGTCCAACAGCAAATGAAAAGAATTATACACCACAACTAAGTGGGGTTACTCCAGGCATACAAGGATAGTTCAATATAAGAATATCAATCAATGCAAAACAACATATTAACAAGTCAAAAGGGAAAATAATCACATGATTATCTTGACTGATGCTGAAAAGCATTCAACAAAATTCAGCATACTTTTCTGATAAGATACTTCAAAAGGGCATATAAAGGGCATATATGAGAAACACAGCCAGCATCACACTCGGTGGTGACAGACTAAACACCTTTTCCCTAAGATCAAGAACGAGGCAAGGATGCCCACTGTCACCACTATTATTCAGTATTGTACTGGAACTTCTAGCTAGAACAATCAGGCAACAAAAATAAATGAATAAATAAATAAATAGAATGCAAATCCAAAAGGAAGTAATAAAACTTTCATTATTCACATATGACATGATCTTATACTTGGAAAATCCTGAGAAATATAAGAAAGCTACTTGAGCTAACAAATTCAGCACAGTGGTGGGATAGTGCTAAAATAAATCAAAGAAGATCTAAATAGATGGGAAGACACTCTATGTTCATGGACAGGAAGGATAAATATCGTTAAGATGTCTATTCTAACCACCTTGGCCTACAGATTCAATTCAATACCAATGGAAAATCCAAAAACATACTTTGAAGACTTGGAAAAGCTAGTTATCAAATTTGTTTGGAAAGGAAAGGGGCCCTGGATAGCCAATAACATAACAAAAAAAGAGTGAAGTGGGAGGACTTACACTTCCTGATTTTAAAGCTTATTATAAAGCCATATTAGTCAAAAGAGCATGGTATTGACACAAAGATAGACCTATTGATTCATGGAAGCAAATTGAGAGTTTGGAAATAGACCCCTAGATCTATGACAAATCCACTGAACTGGGACAAAATAGTCTTTTCAATACATGGGCTGGGAGAACTGGAAACTCATAGCCAAAGGAATGAAAGAGAATCCCTATCTCACACCTTATACAAAAATTAACTCAAAGTGGATCAAAGATTTAAATATAAGAGCCAGTATCATAAAACTTCTAGAAGAAAACGTAGGGAGACATCTTGAAGATCCAGTAATAGGAGGTAGCTTCTTAGACTATACCCAAAGCAAAAGCAATGAAAGAAAACATAGGTAAATGGGAACTCCTCAAAATCAAATGCATTTGTACCTCAAAGGACTTTCTCAAAAAGGCAAAGAGGCAGCCAATTCAATGGACGAAAATATTTGGAAACCATATAACTGATTGTAGTTTGATATCTGGTATATGTAAAGAAATCATACAACTCAATAGTAAAAGAACAAACAATCCAATTATAAAATAGGCAAAAGATATGAATAGCCATTTTTCTGAAGAGGAAATTGAAATGGCTAAAAAGCACATGAAAAGATGTTCATCTTGATTAGTTATAAGGAAAATGCAAATCAAAGCCACAAGATATCATCTCACACTTATAAAAATGGCTGCCATTAAACAAAATGGGAACTACAAATGTTGGAGGGGATGTGGAGAAATGGGAACACTTATTCACTGCTGGCAGGAATATATAATGGTACTGCCACATGGAATACAGTTTGGCAGTTCCTGAGAAAACTAAATACCAAGTTGCCCTACAACCTGGCAATACCACTACTTGATATGTACCCAAAAGAGTGGAAAGCAACAGACATTTGCACTCCAATGTTCAAAGCAGCATTATTTAACAATTGCCAAAAGATGAAAACAACCCAAATACATAACAACAGATGAGTGGATAAACAAAATGTGCTATGTACAGATGATGAAATATTATGCAGCAGTAAGAAGAAATGAGGTCCATAAGCAAATGATAACATGGATGAAGCTTGAGGACATAATGCTAAGTTGAAATAAGCAAGACACAAAAGTTAGCTATGGTGTGATTTCACTAATATAAACCCACTCGAAAATATAAATTCAGAGTCTTAAAATGTAGAATGGGGACCTAGAAATAGATAGGAGCTAGAGAAGGATGAATGGTTACCTAATATGTACAGACTAGTTAACAAGATTGAATTTAAAAGTGTGGGAATAGATACTTTTATGGGTTTATGAGTAATAGTGCCATATTGAAGGTGAATATGACTGAAAGGGGTTGTTTAGGAACATGTACCTCACCAATTAGCACTACAAATATAAAATAAGTTCTTGCATTAACTACACCAAAAGTATGACACTTGTACAAAGAATTAATATCAGAAGGGTTTATGGAAAAAACTACTTATTGCATGCTATGGTCTATATTTAACAGGAATACATCACTAGTACTGCAACAATACCAGGGATAAATAGTTGGGGAGGGGGGCAAGAGCTAAGGAAAGTTTTGGATTTTCTCTTTGGTGTGGATCTACATATCTGTTATTTTTCTTTTAGGAGCAATGAAAATTGTCTAAAATTGAGAGTGATGATGATTGTACAGCTAAGTGAGGATAATGTGAAACATTGTTTATTTTGGATATAACATTGCTGTATGAATACATCTCAACAAAATCTGCAGATTCAAAATAAATAAACAGAAAGATCCAAGTGCTAGAGAAAATGTGGAGGAGAAGTACACCTAGCCAATATTGTTAGGGTGGTAGAGTGGGACAGCCCCTCCAGAAGAAAATGAAGTGGATGTCATAGGAGGCTAAATAGAGGGTCACCATATGAGTGGGCAATCCCATTAATGGGAAAACACTCAAAAGAAATGGAAGCAGGGGCTCGAATAGACATTTGCACCCTGATGTTTATGGCGACTTTATTGATGATATCCAATGGATGGAGGTGACCAAAGGGTACACTGACTGAGAAGGAGAAGGGTGAATGTGGTGTATACATATAATGGAATATTGTGTGGCTACAAAAAAAGGAATGAAATCATGAGGCAGTCAATGAGG
The DNA here is from genome assembly GCF_023851605.1 of Tamandua tetradactyla. Classification (NCBI taxonomy): domain Eukaryota; kingdom Metazoa; phylum Chordata; class Mammalia; order Pilosa; family Myrmecophagidae; genus Tamandua; species Tamandua tetradactyla. The sequence continues at coordinate 60,108,992 of NC_135337.1, forward strand.
TGAATTAACCATGAAGACATTATGTTGAGAAAAATAAGCGAGAAACAAAAGGATAAATATTGTATGGTCTCTTTTAGAAAATACTTATAAGAGAAGTGGGGCCTAGATAGTAAGCTCTTACAGCAGTCACATTTATTCCTGAGCTTTAAGTGATGGTGCTAAATTTTGAGATGCTGTGCTTTATGTGTATAACCTGATATTTTCCTGGAACTTTGGGTACCTGTGTGACACCTAAGCCTCAGAGCTGGAGTTCTGCCACTCTGAAAGTCAGCATTCCTATATACAGCAACTGCTAAAGAAGCAGAAAAAGAGAGCAGGCCATGGTGGCTCAGCAGGCAGAGTTCTCCCCTGCCATGCGGGAGACTCAGGTTTGAGTGCTGGTGCCTGCCCATGCAAAAAAAAAAAGCAGCAGAAGAGACCAGGCTTCAATTAGAGATAAGAATGAAGTTGATCTGGTTGCTACTAAGGTAAGTCAAAATACACCTAAAGGATAATATTGTCTGTACTTTAGAACTTCACATATTATATAAGGCCAAAGAAGAGAGGCTTATTTTGTCCCAAACCTAAATTTTCTGTAGCATCTAACAATCTGCTGACCAATTCACTTAAACAAATGGATTCACTAAACAGATGGAGCCTAGAATTGGGAACAAAGTATTGCAATTCTGTATAGCTTAATGTAATGCCCAGATACTTTCCAGAGCATGCTGGGCAGGTAATTAATGTGTATTGGCAAATTCCTTTGAAAGACTGGGAAAAATATGGAACTACTAAACTTTCACTTCTGGGAAATCCCTGATAACTCTCTCAAACACTAGAGACTCCCAAGTTAAGAGTGCAAGCCCTTGATCCTGAGGCTGGTCCTTAGGAAACTTATATCTGTAAGGAAGAAGCTAAACCTAGCTATAATGACGCTCAGCAGTTATTTCTATAAAACCTCTTTTGTTGCTCAGATGTGGCCTCTCTCTCTCTAAGCCCAACTCTGCAAGTAAAATTATTACCCTCCTCACCACATGGGACATGACATCCAGGGATATAAGTCTCCCTGGAAATGTGGGACATGACTCCTGTAGATGAACCTGGCTCTGACACTTTAAGATCAACAATGCCTTCTTGACTGAAAGGGGGAAAAGAAATGTAACATAGTAAAGTATCCATGGCTGAGGGATTTCAAATAGAGTCAAAAGGCTATTCTAGAGGTTACTCTTTTGCAAGCTCCAGCTAGATATTGCTAATTGCCATGATATGCCAAGCTCTTGGGGATTCTATCAGCCCTAGCAGTAGTGGCAGCTCCCTAATCTGTCATTCCTGTATTCTTTAAAATTAGCTTTACCTCTTTTAGCCATTACTCCAATCTACTAATAATAACCATCTATTAATAATAATCCTCTACTTAATAATATTAATAATATTTTACATTAAACCTTCCCTGTTTCAATTACTATGTGATTTCTGTAGCTTGATCATTCTCTTCCTGGTATGCCAAGAGAAATGAAAACTTATATCCACAAAAGACTTGTACACAAGTATTCAGAGCAGCTTTTTCATAATAGTTAAAAGCTGGAAACAATCCAATGCTCAACAGGTGAACGGATGAATGATTTCCAGTATATCAATACAATGAAACACTGTCAGCAATAAAAAATGAATGAACTATATGCATGAATGAATTTCAGGAACATTTTGTTGAGCAAAAGAAGCTAGCCACAAAAGATTCTATAATTCCATTTATATGAAACTTAAGAAAGACAATTTAATCTATAGTGGCAGAAAGATCAGTTTTTGTTTAAGGCTGAGAATAAGGCTTGGGGAATGACCAGAAGGTGGCACAAGGGACTTTTTGGGGTAATGGAACGTTCTATATGTTGACCAGTTGAAGTTACACAGTGGTATACATTCATCAAAAATCATCAAGGTGTACCCTTAATGCATTTTGTTTAAAAATTATTTAAAAATTAATTCACAAAATTAATCAATCCTTTGTCCCTGTTCATTTGATTTTGGTGAAATTGTCCCCCTGAGTTTGCTCAGCAAATATTGTACTGACAAAACTGAGTTCCTGGACTTTCAAAACTAAGCATTTGATGCTGAATCACAATATTATCTTGAATAGCTGCCATCTTTCTAGACCTTCCCTTGATACCACCTGTTTCTGAGACCTCTATATACTTGAACAATCACATGAAGATAAGAATGACAATAAGGAGGAGACAGTGAATGCAATTGTGTTACTCACTATAGGCCACTGAGAACTGCAGAAAACAACAGTAACTGGGAGTCCCCGTACTTTAGAGATACCCATTCTGCTATGGTCAGACTGTGATTCGGAGGATTCAATAAAGAGGGAGAGTAAGGGAAAGAGGCAGCCACACCTCCTTATATTAAATAAAGATCTAAATGACATAGCCATTCAATCTGCTCACAATAAGCCCACCACCATATTCTTCATTTGTTTGAACAAAGACTGTAATCCATCCTGAGTCTCACAGCACCCCAGCCACAGCTGTGTATCAGAGTTCAACAATTGAAATCATACTGCCTGGGCTGTATTCTGGCTCCACCTTTAGAAGTGCTGTGACTGTGGCTAAGAAATTTAACATCTCTATTTTTCAATTCCTTCATCTGTAAAATGGGGTTGTAATAATACCTTCCTCATGATGTTGTTGTGAGGCTTAAATGAGCCTGTGCAAAATGTTTTACAAAGTGGAAGGACAATAAACATTACATTTTGTTGTTATTATTGCTATTTTGTTGTTATTACATCCTACCAGTGTTTAGAAGAGTGATCATAACAAGAGCATTTCATACAGTTGCCCAACAATGTCAGAAAATTCTATGCCTATCAACAGCAAAATGTTATTTTATACATGAGTTGATGTGTTCAACAACAATTTATTGCCATATTGCTGCTGTATTATTATAATTCTTCCTATGATGAATAGATATCAAGGGAGAGTTATTTTCTTATGCAAGTTTGCACTGTTTTCTATGTAGCTCTAAGATGATCATATACCAGTATATTTTATTAGGCATATGTGGTGAAAGCTAAGAAACTGCTAGAAACACAAATTACTGATAAAAGATTCCATTTATATCAGGTGGCTGAAATAAAAACTCCTGGGACTCTCTTTACTTATAAGTGAAACAACTTTGCAAACATCAGACAGAGAACTAGAATTCTAGAACTTTCAGAATTACTTGCTACTACCCAGAAAAGCCTTAGAAATGCTATGTAGACAACACTGTTCAAACTTATAAGCATTCACCCCTCTATTTTGTTTGCCACTCTATCCTTAACGTCTTAAATACACCTAGAAATGGTAGGTAATCAATAAATATTTATGGAGTGAAAAAAGAAAATGTCTGAAAATGGAATAGGTTGCCATGTAGTAAAAAGGGTTGCCCATCCTAAAGAATGATGTTGTCTGTATTTTAAAACTTCACCTACTATGTAAGACTAAAGGAAGAAAGGTTTATTTTGTCCAAAACATAATTCTGTAGCACACAATCTAACTTGGCCTGTCTGACAAGTTCATTTAAGCAAACCAAACATAAACATATGGAGCCTAGGGCGAAAAAAATTAAAACGGTTACTCATCATCAGTGGTTTTCATCAAAGGCTAGATGTTTAGAAGACAGAGTCATAAATAGATGAACATTAGAGAGCATGATCTCCAAGGTTCCTTGTAGCTTGTCATTCTTTGATTGTAGATTATTGACTGATGCCTGGGCACATTCAATATGTCACATATGGACCACAAAATCAATGACTCCAAAATAAAACTCTTTACCTTTTACCTCATATCTTCTCCGTCTAATCTCTATAAACAGCATCCTCAATTCCTCCAAACTCAAAACTGCCTGAACATTAATTTACCCACTCTTTTTTTTCCCATAACCCAATATCCAGTTATTTATCAGGATCTGTAGGTCTATTTCTATGATACCATATTCATCTCCTCTATTAAGTTAATATCTTCTATTTCATCCCCTCTGTCATTACTTTCATTCCAAACTCTATTACCTTACTCCAGGAGTACTAAAATAATCTTTTAAATGAGATCTCAATATAAGTCCATTAGACCCATGCTTGACAAAATAATCTTTTTTTTTCTTTGGCATGTGCAGACTCCAGGAATTGAACCCGGGTCTCTGGCATGGCAGGCAAGAATTCTGCCACTGAGCCACCAATGCACAGCCGAACAAAATAATCTTTTAAAGCAAAATCATGGTTTTATTATTAGCTGGGGAAAAATATTTAAAGGCTTCATAACACTTTGTAAGTTAGAATAAATAAAAGCTCTTCAACCTAGTATTCAGGACCCTCTACAATATGTCCCAAAGTCTCCATTCTTCAACTTTGTCATTACCTCCCTATGCCCCAACAAACTTTATTGTTCCTTCATCCTCAAACTTATCTTATGATATCTCATCTCTGTGTTCATTTTAGTCTATCTTAAATCCAGAAAACATTCCCCCATGTCTTTCTCTTGTACTATAACTTATCCAAGGTTGATCTATCTGTAGGCAAATCCAGGTTATTGAAGTTTATTGTTTATCCCAACAGGGCTTACAGGCAGAGGCCATCACCATTCTTCTTGTGTTTTTACTTCCTGGAACTAAGCAAAAGAAGCTCCAAGAAACTCATTCACAGATACTGTGAAATCCTGCATCCATCCTGGCTAGATCCTTCCTAGAAAGAGAAAGAATCTTTAGGCCAACCCTGGTGCTGTCATGGTATTTAGCAGGATAAGAAAGAGCTTAGCATATAACCTCTGAAGTTTCAGAAATATATTAACCTAGAGACTGGGGTTCTTCCTAGCAGAGAAATCTCTGAAGATGGAGAGCCTGCAGAAGTGGCCAGGCCAGCAAGACTTAAAGAGACTACAGTATAGCATAGCTTGGAAGAATAAGTTAAGGACTCGGTTCTCTATTCTCTAAGTCCCACAGAAGGCACTGGAGAGGACCGTAAGTGTTCTAATGGATTCCTGTGATGGGACACCCAGTCAGAGAAGAAGGATGCAGAATTGAAGAAAGAATTGATTTCTCCAGTCTGAAGGTGTCCTTGGAGACAAAGAGGCACAAAGAAAGGTGAATACTACCCATGCTCAGCATCTATGTGGAGATAGATTGACAGTGACAAATACCACTAGGACCAGCCAGAACCAGGATGGACTAGAGTGACAACACAGCTACTTTCCTATGCCACCAATATGAGACCAGTTATGCCACCAGATCTCTGCTTCCTTATTCTTTCATTCTGTCCACCTTTCCCCACACCAGAAGAGCTTACCAAAAAAGTAAAAAAAAGAGAAAATATCTCAAAAGCAGACCATACCTCACCCCCACAATAAAATCAGGGTTACACCACAAGCCCACACTCTATGGACAGGAAGCTTTGAATCATACATGAGATTGAAATTTTGAACTGAATAAGTTTCAATAACTGAAAATGACTACAAAGCTATAGAATTTCTATCCAAGGTATTTTTAAGGGATGCTACAAGAGGATTCACGGAAACATGTTTAAATTTTGGATTGGAAAAAATCAGCATTTTATATTTATGCTGAAATGAATTTGTATTCCTCAATAAAACATTTACAATTGTTTATCACTGTAGAGATATGTTGTATAAGTTCACTTTCAAAAATTGACATTTTATATATAAGTCATTTCCTGGATTCCCCAAACATTCATAAAGAAGGATTACACAAACCTGCTCAAACTCTTCAAAAAAATCAAAGAGGAAAGACTTCCTAATTTAACCTATGAGGCCAGTATTGCTCTACTGCCAAATTACGATGGAGATATCACAAGAAAAGAAAATTACAGATCAATATCTCCTATGAATATATGTTCAAAAGTCCTCAACAAAATATCAGCAAACCAAATCAAACAGCACATCACCAAGATTATACACCATGATCAAGTGAGATTTCTCTCAAGAATACAAGTATGGTTCAACATAAGAAAATCAATCAGTGTAACACACTAAATTAACAGAATAAAGGATTAAAAAAGTATATGATCATTTCAATTGATGCAGAAAATTAATTGACAATATTTGATTAAAACACTAAAAAAAATAGAAATAGAACTTCCTCAATTTAATATTAAAAACATACATGAAAACCTGTAGCCAATATCATAACTCAGTTGTGACAAAACGAAGTCTTTTCCCCTAAAATCAAGCACAAGACAAGGATGCCAACAATCACCAAGGCTGTTCAACACTGTAAAGAAAGTGCTATGCAAAGCAATCAGGCAAGAAGTAAAAAGCAAATCCAAATTGGCAAGGAAGAAGTAAAACTCCCATATTAACAGATTACATTACCCTATATATCAAAAATCCAGAAGCAACAACAAGAAAATCACATAGGGTACAAGATCAAAATACAAAAATCAGTAGGATTTCTAGACACTAGCAATGAATAATTTAAAAATGAAATCAAGAAAGCAGTTCCATTTACAACAACTAAATGTTAAACTATTTAGGAATAAACTGAACAAAGGATATAAGGGACTTGCACAGAGAAAACCACAAATCTTTACTGAAAAAAGTTAAAGAAAACCTAAATAAGTAGAAAGATATTCTGTGTTCATGGGTTATAACACTAAATATTAAGATGTCAATATCAAACAATTTACAGATTTAACACAATCCCAATGAAAACTCCAACAGCCTTCTTCACAAAAATGGAAAAGTTAATCATCAAATTGATACAGAGGGGCAAGGAACCCCAAATAGCCAGAGTCATCTTGAAAAAGAAGAAAAGAATTGAAGGACTCACAGTTCTGAATTTCAAAACATATTACAAAGACACAGCAATCAAGAGTGTAATACTAGGGGTGCAAGGGTAGATCAGTGATAGAATTCTCACCTGCCATGCAGGAGACCGGGGTTTGATTTCTGGTCCCTGCACTTTCCAAAAAACAAACAAACAGATAAACAAAGAACAAAAAAACAAATGGTGCTGCAATAATGGAAACTCATATGGAAAAATAATGAACTGTGACCCCGCCATAATCATACAAAAAAAAAAAAAGTGTTGTGTTGGTGCAAGGAGAGACGTATAGACCAAAGAAATCAAACTGACAGTGCAGAAATAAATCCTCACATAAATGGACAATTGATTTTTGGCAGGAGAGTCAAGTCCACTCAATGGTGAAAGAAAAACCTCTCCAATTAATGGTGCTGGGGAAACCAAATATTCATATGCAAGAGAATGAAAGTGGAGCCCTACCTCACACTATATACAAAGATTAACTCAAATGAATCAAAGACCTAAATATAAGAACTAGCAGTATAAAATTCCTATAGGAAACACAGAAATATTTGTAGAACCTTACATTAGGCAATGGATTCTTAGACTTACATCAAAAGCACATGCAACAAAAGAAAATCATAAATGTGACTTTACCAAAATATTAAAAGCTTGTGTATATTATCAGGAAAGTGAAAAGATAACCAATCAAGTGGAAGATGTATTTGGAAACCATGTCTGGCAAAGGCTTAATATTGAGAATATATAAAGAACTCCTACAACTGAAAAACAAAGACAACTCAGTTTAAAAATGGGCAAAGGACCTGAATAGACATTTCTCCAAAGAAGACACACATATGCCCAATAAGCACCTGAAAAGATATTCAATACCACTCGTCATTAAGAAATACAAGTCAAGACCATAATGAGATACTATCTCACATCCATTAGAATGAATATTATTAAAAGAACAGAAAAGTGCTTTCAAGGATGTAGAGGAATAGGAACCCTCATACGTTTTTGATGGGAATGTAAAATAATATACCTTCTGTGGGAAACAGTTAAATGGTTCCCTCCAAAAGTCAAACATAGAACAACCATATGATCCAGCAATCCCACTTCTAGGTATATATCCAAAAGAATTGAAAGCAGGGACTCAGAGAGGCATGTGTGCATCAATGCTCATAGAAATATTATTCAGAATAGCCAAAAGGTGAAAGCAACCCACATGTCCCTCGGCAGATGAATGGATAAACAAAATGTGGTATATACAAACAATGGAGTATTACTCAGCCATAGAAAGTAATGAAGTTCTGATACATGCCACTACATGAACAAACTTTGAAGACATGTAAGCCCACTTATATTAAATGTCTAGATTATAAAAATGCATAGAAACAGAAAGCAAAGTACAGCTTAGCAGGGGTGAAGGGGAGGGGGATTGGAGGGTTAATGTACAATGGATATAAGGTTTCTGTTTGCTGATGGGAAAGTTCAGGTAATGATGGTGGTGAGGGTAGGATAACACTGTGAATGTGACTAATCCCACTGAATGGTAAACTTGGGAGTAGTTGAGATGGGAAAGTTGTATATATGTCTCCATAATTTAAGAGAAAACAGCAATGAAAGAGACAATGGCATTAAATACAATATACATGAGCCTGGACTGGATCTAGTAATGGAGGAGAAAAGGCCCAAAAGGACAATATTGGGACACATGAAAAAAAATGGAATATAAGCTGAAAGCTTTATATCAGCATTAGAGCTCTTGATCTGGGTAACTCTATCTAAGGTGGTAACATAAGTGGAGATCCTTGTTCTAAGGAAATGTACATGGTAATATGTCCAAGGAGCATGAGGCAACCAACATACTCTCAAATTGTTAGAAAACTGATTAACAGATAGAAAAATAGATCTATTGATAGATGTATCAAGAAACAGAATTATACAAAAATGTAGCAAAATGTTAGAATTGGTGGATCTGGTTATCTGAGGGCTGGGGGAAGAAGGAGGGGTTGTAAGTCGGAGTTTTCCATACAGGCTTGCCATTTTTGTAACTATCCTATAAATTTGAAATTGTTGTAAATAAAAAAAATTAAGGAAAATAAAAAAGGAATGAAAAGATGCCAATTTAGTTTTTGGCTTGTTTTGGTTGAATTTTTTGAATTTGAATTCCAACAAAGAAGGAGGTATTCAACATTTTTTGGCTGCCAAGTTAATAGCAATTAATAAACCAGTGTAGCTGGAAAGTACCCATTTATATCAGAGGATGCAACGGCCTCCAGGATTCGAGCACTGAGAACATATTTATTTGGTAATGTTAAACCCATCAACGGGGCAATGCCAAGTGCATTACTTTTACCCCTCTTCAAACAAATATTTTGTTTGGGCTGCCTGGCTAAATTGTAGGTACCTGAAAGCATAGGAGGCATGTTCTTTCTCAATTCTATTATCCCCTACAGCAGCCGGTACAATCATTAGTACCCAATAAATGCTCTTATGCTATTGACTACTTTTGCTGTCTTGCCCACAAGGCCTCAGTCTTAAATTATAAAGCACTTTAAGAACACAAGATGTTAAGCACTTCAGATATATCAAGTACTATGATTATATACTGAAGACATGTGGATAAGAAATGTGTAGGATAAATATAGAGCTTTATTTCCCTCAAGGTCAAACAGAAAGTAAAAACCAGGGAAAGAGAAACTCAGGTACCTGAAATTGAAAAAAAAAAATTCTAACTAAGTCATCCACTCATATAATTCTTATATGGTAACTTTATTGCCAGAGTTGTCTATAATTATCCTTTTCCCACTTATGTCACATTCTAGAAACAGGCAAGTAATATTCAATTTCACCAAGTAGGCATATGTAGAGACAAGTCATTTTTAGAATAATTATATTTAACCAAAAGGAAATTTTAAATTACAGCTTTTAAAAAATACATCTTTATTCTTAAAAAATTTGGAAGAATGATATGTTTGGGTACAAAACTTCTTATTTGAAAATGTAAGATAAAAGCAAACTTGGGAAAATATATCCTGTCTTTAAACATCTGATTTTTAAAGAACCCACCAAAGTGATTAAATGCATATATTTACTTATGAACTTTGAGCTTCATTTTGCAGATGAAGAAACCCAAGTTTAGATGTACTAAAGGAACATGCCAAAATCACATAGTTAGGAAGTGGAAAACTGGACTCCAAAATACAACTCATGGTTTTTAACCATGACCATTGGGTGCCTCTCATGGCCACTGATGGCTTTAGTGATGGGGAAGTTTCATGGCTGAGTCTCCATACTGGAATGAGCATGTAACCTGGAGAATCCAGCCTCCGAAGGGTAAAGCCAAATGGTGGAGAAGAAGCCAGCAAATGAATGTTTAAATATGTTCCTTAGAGATTTTCCTGGGACCTCTCTAAGGAGCCTGAAAATGCTTCTAGTAGAAAGCCAGACCTCCCCTTGGTGGAGGTTGAATGCACAAGAGCATAACACCATATCACTTCTGTGGACCACCTCCAGTGCCTCATAAACACCTGTTCTAGACTGACTGGTATTCATAATTCATAATTGCCTGGAACCCTTTCCTTCACTTCCTTATCTGCCTGGCACAGATCTCCTACTCCTCCATCTAGGTATCACCCAATCTCTGAAGGTGTCTAACGTCTTTTCTGTGAAGACTTCTTGGATATATTTCCCATATATTGCAAATAACTCTACAACCATGTAATACACTGTTATTTAATAATGTCTTATTGTTTTTTCCCATGATGACTGTGAACCCTTAGGACCATGGACTTATTCTTCTTTTCCTCTATTCTCTGTACTTTGCACAGTTTGGCATGGAGTGAGCCTTAATTTATTTATTCAGCAAACACTTACCATGCACTTGCCAAGTGCCAGCAGGTTCCATGCTAAGGTTGTGATAAAAAGTCAGATGACCCCTTACTTTACAGAATCTGCCACCTTGAAACACTCAATAAATATATGCTGAATAAAAATAACATTTCTTGTTATAGTTTGTTTAAATATTCCTACTGATGAGCTTCTATGCATGCTGTTCTCTGTGTCTGGAATGACTGACCCTCTCCTCTAAATTTACTTAAATTCAATTCATCCTTCAAAATCCTGCCCATATTCCATGCTCTCAAGCTTTAAATGACTGCTTCAGTCTACACTGACCTTAATAAACATTAAACTCACTGCCATCTTTTCCTCCCCAAACAATTCATCTTTCTGACTGTCTTATCTCTGCCAACAGCAACAGCATTCTCCCAGTCACCCAAGCACAGAACTCCTGAGTCATCTTTGCCTATTCCCTCTCTCTCATTCCCACACCTTATCAGCTAGCTGTCAAGTCCTGCTACTTCTGCCTCTGCAAAGCCACAGAGATCTGTTCCCTCCCTTTTGTTCCCATTGTACCCATCTCAGACTAGCCCCTTATAACTATCTCATATTACTTCTTACCAGTCTATCGTCACAGTAGGTCTTCTTTCTTTGGTCCTCTTCCATGCCAGTTCATCTCGGTTTAAGCTCCACAGTGCCCAATTCTGTTCATTTTGCCCTTGCACACACATCCCAAAAACTCCCTCACTGCCTAAAGACAAGGTTCAGACTCCACCCTTGACCTCAAGTCCACTTTTCCAACCTTTGTTCCTGCTGCTCCTTTAATTGGAAGATGTACTGTATCAAAAATATGCCCTTAGCCAATGTCTTTGTTCCTGCTTCTCCCTCTCTGCCCATTTGCACTGTTATTAAATTCCACCCCAACCACGGTTCCACCTTTCACAAAGCCTTACTTTCATACTTCCCCTACACTCCCTCTGCACCGATGGCAGAGAACTCTCCTTCTTCAGAAGATGCATGTGCATGTCACTTTGTAAATGATTCTGATACCACATATTTTATTCTGTGTTTTGGAGGCATGTGTATTTTACTGTACCTCTAATTAGGATTGTGACTAATAAGGGCTGGAACACAATGGGTGACTTTAATGTAATGCTTCTCTTTCCCCATGTACCTTTTTGTATCTAAATTAAAATAATGGATCATAACACTATAATTATTTTTGTACCAGTTTCTTCCACTACAATGGTCCTTAATATTGAAAGACTTCACATTATTTATCAGTATATTTTTGGGCCTGACATGTAGTCAGCATTCAATAAATGTCTCTTCCATAAATGGATTAGCACAATACCTTGAAAATTATATCTCTTCATATATCTTTTTGGAATTAATCAACTATTTCACTTGTAGTGAGTATGGTCTTTGATAGAGCCTTCCTCTAATTTTTCCATGGTGTGAGGTTCAACTCCACAATTACTTTAACAATTACTTACTTGAAAGAACAGATAGGTTAACCCTCCTAATCAGACAATGAGCCTTTGAAGAAAAATATTGATATACCATTTATTATTTCTCTTTGTTACTACAATTGAGAATATATAATATTTATCAATATGGGTCCATTTACTTCTGGGATTACAATTAAGATAGAAATCAGGAAACAACCCAAAGAGGCATTTCTCCTATATAATAAATATCTATTAAAAAGTTTGCATGTTACAATGGAGATTATTTCTTAAAATAAAATAAACCCTAGGCATAATTTAGACCAGGAATTAAATTTCTGGTGGGAGGCCAGAGATCCCTGAGAATCTATTTAAGTGTGAATCCTCTCCAGGTAGAAAACAGATTCTCAAACATATACAAATACCTTGCATATCATTTTAACTCATTAATGTTCATCTGTGACTTCAGGTTAGGAAACCTTCTTTGGCCTTCCTATTAATTGATGAAAAAATCTTAGGCTAAAAGATGGTAGGCTGCTTGTCTGAGATCACGCAGGTCAGGGACCTTACCCCAGGTTTTTGCTCTTCCCACAATACTAAAAGTTAAAATAAATAGAGACACATAACACTGTAAACTGTAAGTACAATGTCCTTAATGGCATATTGGTAAACAATTTGCATGCTAGCAAGGTCAAGAAATCCTACACCTATGTTGTCTTCCATTTCAAAAATGTCTGAGCAGCCCCAAAATCTTAGCTTTTTAACTCTAGCAACAAATATTGATTCAAAGCAACAAGTAGATGTCGATTGCTTTTGAGGCATCTAACTATGTGCTAGGTGCTAAGTAACAGAAGTATAATACAAGGAATAGCACAAGGAGCACAGCTAGGCACCTGATTGGTCCAAGGGGAGGGGGAGTGTGTCTCAGTCATTCTTGCCCAGTGGTGGGTCTGCTAACTCACAAGCACTCCAAAGGCATTTGCTCAACTAAAATAATAAAAGAAGCGCCTATTCCCTTAAATAGTGCATATTTTCTGGGAGGCTCCCTTCTACGTGAGTCATGTTTTCCAAGCCTGAATAACCAATGTGTCGGTTAATTCTGTGTGTTTCTATAATACTGTAATGCTTGTCATAATATTGAAAAATGCTAAAGGCACGCCAAGCACACTTTTAAGAGGTAGGATAAAAATGCCACTATCTGTAAATTAATCAGAATCATTTTAAATGTCTTAAGGAAATCATTATTTTTAAAATTCAATTCAATTTTATTTTGCACATCCAGTTTAATAAATTTAACTACACATTTTTCTGATGACAGCTGAGTTTTTAGCCAATTATTTTAAAGAGTGCTCCATTGACTATCTCTCTTTGGTCTAATCTATATTTCTTTTTGAGGAATGTACATTCATTTGCTTCTATTACAACTTTTCCATACTTCCCGTCGTTATATACATCGCAGTATTTAACCACAATCCCTACCATATTGCTGAGGAACAATATAACTAATGGTGGAATTATTTATGAGTTAAGGATATGATCAGATTTTACAGTATAGCCTTCCATGAACTTTGATAATCTTTTATCATGTATTCTACTTTGCTGTGCACTCCTTTTTATTTTTCTGTACTTAAAATCACAAAAAAATATGAATCTAACAAAAGAAATCAGATCCAATCTCGGAAAGCTAAGGCGAGCAGTATAACGATTTTAGTATAGGAACTTTTACTTCAGCTGTCAGAGTTATTTCCAAATCCTAAAGGAAAGAGAAAATCTCCACATCCTACTTATGTCCGAAGCACAAGCCACTAATTACAAATGTTTTTCAGAAATAGATTATTTTCACCAGCACAACCTTCTTAAGTATATCGTCCAAATAAATGAAATTATACAAGGCATTTATTAGCTTCAAGGTCTTTTCCACAGGAAACAAAAAACAACCTTTTCTTGCACTTGTAATTTTTAAGCAACAGAAATCTAAGCTCTTATGAATCACAATGATAATTATTAGAGGTGATTTTTTCAAACATGCAAGGAAAGCAGGACTTATTTGGAAAAAGAAAGTAAAGGAATGCAATTAGAATAACCTGGTATTATCAAGTCATCTTCCAGGGCTAGATAGATTACTAGCAACATATGTTTCTGTGATAAAGAAATGAAAAATAAATAAAATAAAAGATCTTCAGAGCTCAAGAGGAAAGAAGAATGAAACAGTGAGCAAAACTATGAATGTACTGAACAAAATTGTTTCTAAATTAGACAACTTCTTAAATATTGAACGTGTATATCTACTATAACTTTTATTTCCACATAATTGCTAATGTCATGCTCCACAACCAAGAGACAATTACATTTTTTGTCACTGTGCACATTTTTCTCATGATCTAGAACACAGACTAGCAAGAATATTAGGAAAATATCTTACCTATTTTAGAAAACGATGTAAATTCTTAAGCACTCCAAAAAATTACATACAGAGGCTTCACTAACTAGAGACACATTTCCAATTTGAAATTTTTTTAAATCAAGAGGCAGAAAACATGATCCCTTCACACAACTGACTGGTTATACTCCGTCTGGCTATAAAACAAAATCAAAATATAAATTTTATGGAAAGGAAAAAAAAAAGACATCAGAAAAGTACACTGTATTAGATGTGCTATGTCCAATCTATAAAACAGCATCATATCTCAACAGCGTTTCCCATCAGCTTTTACTTACACTCAGATCCTCAGGTTACCGCAGCAGCTGGTGGATTAAAACAGCATCTTCATCCCTTTGAACCAGGTTCAAGAAAAATTGTTGCAGAAGCTTTCCATTTATGTCCGATAAGATACGTAACTATGCTATGGTAACTAATCCAGTATGTAAAGAAAAATAAAAATTATTTTAAATGTATATGTATATATATTTATGGATATCTATTATCATGTAGCTTAATGACAAACAACTGGTGCTAAAGAGTATGCAGCAATTGATCTCATTAATATTCTGTGCAAGCTATACTCAGAAAGTATTACTACAGTAAAGAAAAGGAAACATTCTTTCTAACTTCTGAAGTCCTCTCATAGAATCAGCATGCTTGACTGTTAGAAGAGACCTCCAAGCCCAATGAAGACATTAGAGAAAAGCTCCTCTCATAAGAAGGGAGAACGGAGAATGAACATTCAAGTATTCTCCTTGCCTCCATCAAGTTCTACATGCTTTCTCTCTTTCAGAGACAGACCTTTGGGCACCCTTGTCTAAAACAGACAGTGGACAATAATTTTTATACAGATAGAGATAAAGATAGAGATAGAGATACAAAAAGAGTTGGAAATAAAAGATGTAAGAAAATAGTATAAGTGCTTAGGTTAATCAGTGTAACACAGAATGCTAGAATGGTTAAGAAGCCTTAGTGATCACTTGACCTAACCACTTGACTCAGATCTCAGAATAAGGAAACCCAGGGGAGTTAACTGGCTAATAGAAGGGCTCCTGGCTACTAAACTACAGAATATATCCCACGTTAGCTACCCAAGTGTCAAGTACAATACAGATTGCATAGGGAATATCACTATTAAGCAAAATCAAAGGAAGACAAGGACCAGGGAAATAACCTAATAGAGTCAGGAGGTCAATGACCCATACATAGGGCATAAGTCATGATGGGGATGGTGGGCAGCTGGAGAGTATATAACCCATCTAAAGAGAATAGCCATTTAGCTTACGTGAATTTTTGTCTTGTGATAATACAGGTCCCATGTTACTGAATTTTCAAGAGAAGTCAGAATTCCAGATTTGTAGTGGACATAGCCTTATTTCAATTGTTGGAAATCATTTCAATGTTTTGCACTCCCATACAGATAAACCCACCATGTCTACAGCCCAGACACTGCCAACAGGTTGCCAGCTCATGAATCCTGGTCAACAGCAATGGGAATGTCCTCAAACACTGTTTTTAATAATTAATTCATTATTATTTTATTTATTTATTTTTGCATGAGCAGGCTCTGAAAATCGAACCCAGGTCTCTGGCATGGCAGGCAAGAATTCTGCCACTGATCGCACTGATCTAATTCATTAATTTTTAATTGTGGTAAAATATACATAACAAAAATCATTTTTACCATTTTAAGTGGACAATTCTTTGACATTAAGTGCATTTTTTAATGTGGTCAAATGATCAAAACATCTGTGCCTCTAGTGACTTCATTAAGATAACCAATAGATTTCAGTTTAGGGAACTTTTCAGAGGAACTTCTCGGCCAGTGTGTGACGTGCCATCATTTTCCCTTGCTCGGTCTCTCTTGAGGGCCACCTAATTGGATCTGGCTTCTCCTGACTGACAGGCAATCTTCCCAGCCTTATCTTCTTCTACTTTAGGTTTGCTGAGATCGCGTTTTGGAGATAAAAGTTTTTCTGAGTTAAGCTCTTATCCCTGTGCTCATAATATCGGCACTCTCGCCTGCAAGCACACTTGCAAAAACACCACAACGGGCAGAAAAACTGTCAAATTTTCTTTAGGAACTTGTGAAGGACTCAGAGCTTGCTCTGGGAAGCTCTCTTTGGAGAACTGGGAAAAATCATTCCTGTGTAATTCCAGTATGCAGACTGAATGGTGCTAGATGGCTGTCCATAGGGACTGCCCCTGTAATCAACTGAGGCAGCCTCACCAAAACGAACAATTTCAACCTCACCAAGCATTTCCACTCGTGCTCCCTGGTTTCCCTCATCTCACACCTTTTTAAATTCTTGCTAGCCCTGTTCTTAGTCAGACATCCATCCTTTCAATAAATAAATAGGTATTTATTGAGTACTAACAAAGGTAAACATAACAAAATTTGTATCCTTACAGGCCTTAAATTCTAGAGGCAGAGAGAGATAAATAGATAGGACACCGAAGGTCTCAAAGTCTGGTAAAAGGAGGGGTGGAGAGGGAGTCATGCCAGCTTCCATTTCTAACAAAGCAACTTCAGAATTATTTCTTTCCATACTGGGATTCTCTTTTAGATATTTGAAAAAACATATTTTTGAGTTAAAATCTTGTTGAAAAACACTGCCATATTACATATCATTTATTTCCATCATTCTATAAAAATTTTATAAAGATCTGTATCATTGCATTAGTAAGGACAGGCTACATTATGCACTAGCAGCAAATGATTCCTCAAAGCCTCAGTGGATAATATAACAAATAGCGCTCATAACAAATGCCTCTCATGCATGCAGAAGGTCCTCTAAGTCCCAGTGATAGATACCCCTTACTTTTGCTCATTTTCATTAGGCAGAGAAAGTCGCATGGTCACAGCAACTTCAAAGAATGAGAAGAGAATGCCATATAACCCTGTGTTTGGAAGGAGTAAAACTGAAAATACTATTGAGCAACTCTAATGTCTACCACAATCTTCTTATCACTTGGTTCTACTGTTTACACTCACTTGATGGTTTAACCAGGGATATAGACTATTCTATCTGTAATGGCTCCACATGAACTTCTGGTATTTACCACTACCATTACCCCTTATTCCCTGTTGAAAACTGAATTTAAGTTTTCAGAAAAAGATAAACCTTTCCAACACTTCTGAATCTGACTTCTATCCACCAAGTCTGAGTGATATCTACAACATCAATTATCCTTCCTCGAGCTATAACCTGAAGTGCACGTTGCGTATTTCCTTAGCCCTGTGGATTGATATCTGAAGCCGTGCTAGCATTTTTGGTCCTGTCCCTAATTGTTTTCTCCTCTGATTCACTGAGTACCAACAGAAATCAGTCTTCTCTTCATGTTCTGTGTTCAATACATAAAAAAAAAAAAAACTGATTCATATTCTTATTTGGACAAAATTCTTCCTCCACTTCCACATTTAGCTTAAATCACGTTTGACCAAGTTATCTAGATGCCAATTAAACACATTTCTTCCGAAGCAGATCATATGTTGTTTTTTTCTTATCTCCAGCCAAAAGCTATTTCTGTCCTTATCCAAGTTTACAGACAGCACCTGTTTTTCATAAAGATCTTCCCTCTTCTAAATTTCCTCCTGCCTACAGGAATATCAACTGTCTTACCATGTGCTCCCCAACCTTAAGTTCATCCTTGTACCTCAAAATCTTTACAAGACTCTTCCTAGACATTTCTGATTATTTCTTTCAACCCTCCACGAACCTCTAGGGATTTAAATGAAAACCAGACTTGCATTCACATGCTGGAATTAAATCTCAAGACGATGGCCTGCAGACCTACGTCTTTTCACTTCTGTGTTTCCCAAAAGGAATTTAACAATAACAGGATTGATTTCCTTCTCCAAAGGTCACAACAGAAATTCTTCTTCATCCCCTCATTTTGGAAGGTAGCCCAGGAGCTAATATATGTTCCCACATGATGAAGGGGTTCTCGCTCTCATTTGGCTTTAGATATAGTCATCACTGGGCTAATTCTTATACTTTGTACTGCCAAACGTAGTTTGTTAGTATTTTGTTGAAAATCTTGTGTATGTGTTCCTGAGACATAATGGTCTGTAGTTTACTTTTTTTTTAAATGTCTTTCTCTGCTTTCAGTGCTAGAGTAATGCTGATTTCACAATATAAATTGAAAATATTACCTTGACTTTTATTTTCTGGAAGAGATTGTGAAGAAATAGAAATATTTCTTCCTTAAGTGCTGCATATGATTTGTCAGTGAAACAATCTGGGACTGGAGTTTTCACTTTTGGAAAGTTTTAACCTACAAATTCAATTCATTTGGTAGATAATAGGACTATTTAAATGATCAAGTCTTCTTCAGTGAGTTTTGGTAGCTTTTATCTCTTAAGAAATGGGTCCATTTCATTAAAACCATTTCTGAGCATGGAGTTGTTCACAGCGTGCCCACAGAACACAATTAATTTCTGTGAGTCAGTAGTGACGATTCTTGTCTCATTCTTTACACTGGTAATTTGTGTCTTCTCAGTTTATTTTGGTCAGTCTGGGTAGAGGTTTATCAATTTTTATTGATCGTTTGAAAGAAACAGATTTAGGTTCCATTGACATTCTCTCTTGTTTTTCTGTTTTCACTTTCATTGATTTCTTCTACAATCTTTATTATTTCTTTTCTTCTGTTTGCTTGGGGGAAGAATATCACAGAGGAAAAATATTCTCATCTTATCATATCAAGGGTAGTTGCTATCAGCATAACCCATAAATGGTGACGTTGGCCTTCAATACCTAGCTGAGATGGTGTTTGTCAGAGTTCTCCACTGTAGAGTTGGTTTTTATCTCTTTCATATTCTAGTTTTTGGAAGCAAGCTACTAAGTAAAGCCCACACTTAAGGCAAGGAGGGAGTGAAGCTTCACCTCCTGGAAAAAGGAATATGTCATAGATTATTTGAATTAATTTTGTAAGAAAGACTAGTCTCCTCCAATTGCTTTATTTTTACCCATTCATTTATATCAGTGTGGATTCGTGCATATTTATTTTATACATTGAGTTATAATCCAGCACCACATGATTTATTTTCTCACACAATTATTTCAACTTTGGTCACTGGGAGATTTTTTTTCGGGTTGGCTTCCATGTCATTTTGGCATGCCCTTGCGTTGTTTTCTGAGGACTTATTTCAAGCTCATCTTGTATTCCGTGTTCCAACCCTAGAATCAGCCATTCTTTCAAGGCGCTATAATTCCAACTAGAATTATTCTCATTCTAGGAGAATAATGTTTAGAAACCAAGATCTGGACACTGGGCATACTTGTGGCTACTGGGCTGTCACTGCTTCTAGGGTCTCTTAGCAGAAAGAGCTAAAATACACAAATAGCTATACTTATTTCTGTATCTCGGCATCTGTATCTATATTAAGCTAAAAATGATTCACACTGATGTCTTCAACATGATTCATTCTAGACTTCCCCTCTCAGTTATCTATAAAATGTTTTATATATATAACACTTTATATATATAATAGTCTATCTTCTCCTAGGACTTTCCCTTTGAATCATGGGTTTTTTTAAAGGGTATTGATTAATTTTCAAATTTTTAGGAAATTTTCAGAAATCTTTCTGTTATTGATTTCTGATTTAATTCTGTTATGTTCCAAGGACATACTATGTATGATTTCTATCCTTTTAAAATTAAGGTTTGTTTTATGGACCAGAATAGTGCTATCTTGCTGCATGCTCAATGTGCACTAGAGAAAATATGAATTATGCTGTTATTGGTTAGAATGTTCAATAAAAGTCAATACATTCCCTGAAGTTTTACTTATCTGAGGAGGTCTTTATTTCTTTTTCATTTTTGAAATATTCTCCTAAGACTTAAAATTCTTGGATGGCAGGTTTGTTTTTCCCTTCACCCTTGCAAGAAGTCACTCCATGGTCTCCTTGCTTACGTGGTTTCTGACAAGAAGTCTTCACTAAAACTTATCCTGGCTCCTCTATAGGTAATGTCTTGTTTTTCTCTCTGGCTGCCTTAAAGGTTTTTTCAGCATTTTTTAAATATCCATGCCTAGGTGTGGATTTGTATAAGTCATCTGTTTTAATGTTCTCTCAGCTTCTTAGATCTGTGGTTTGTTGTTTCTGAGAAATTCTGGAAAATTCCCGGTCATTATTTCTTCAAATATTTTCCTGCCCAGTTTTCTCTTTGTACGCCTTCTGGAATTCTAGTTCGGTGTTTCTTAGATCATTTGATGTTGTCCCATAGCTCTTGAATGCTCTGTGCTGTTTTTGTTTTTGTTTCCTACTCTCTTCTCTCTTTGAGTTTCTATGTGGAAAATTTCTATTTACCTACCTTCAAATTCAATGATTTTCTCCTTGTCTCTTAAGTCTCCCAAAGAGTCAGTTGGGGCATTCTTTGTCGCTGAGACTGTGTTCTTGCTTCTTAGCATTTCCACTTAATTCTCTCTTATATTTCCTATAACTCTGCTGAAATGACCTATCTGACCTTGCACATTATCTATCTTTTTCAATACAGACTTTAACATATTAATAATAGTTATTTTTCATTCACTCCCTGATAATTCCGATATCTGTGTCATATCTGAGTCTAGTTCTCAGAACTGCTTTGCCTCTTCAGACAGTGTTTTTTCTTTCTATTTTGTAAGCCGCTTACTTTTTTGTGGTTATAGAAAGCCTGAAAGTTGACAGTAGACACTGAGGTAAGTATCTTTTCTGAACGCTTGAAAACAAGCCTGCCTTTTGTGCTGCTAGGTCTTTACTGTTGAGGTTTGTGTTAATCTAGTCAGATGGGAGGCTGTGTTCGAAGTCTGTGGTTTCTATAATTATATTCAGTGCATCAAAGCCTCCAAATCCCTCTAGTGATACCTTGTGTTTTGTTTGTTTTTTTTTGGGTGGGAGGAGTTGGTAATTTTCCCAAAGATGTTTTTCCTCAATGGCAGGTTCCCACTTCACTTTGTGTCTCACCTCTTTGCTTCAGGTTATCCTTCTGCTCTTCCCTAAAAAGAGAATCTTTCTGTTTCAGTTCTCCCAACTGCATTTCATTTCTATTTTTACTCGATGCTCGTTTACCCTGGTGGATGGAGGGGTCTCAATAGGGGACATTCTCCAGGGCTCTGAGTGAGCCACGTTGTTATGCAGACGCTATGAACCTGGGTCATTACGGAGGATGTGCCCTTCACAAGCACCCCCGCCGCTCCTGCATAGATAGTGCAGGGCCAAACATTCATTCCTGCCCCTCGCCCAGGGTAGGTAGGATGCTCAGGGACTACAGAGAAGAGTAAAGCAAATAGATGAGGTGTGCGTAGACGATGCGGGCCGAATAAATGAAGACACAGCAGCAAAGTGAGGAAGGGACAGAAGTAAGAAACATAAAGATAGCAACTCTTACCTTTGGCTACTATTCAGACTTACATGTAAACTTTTAAAAATGCAGATGTACCAAGACAAAAGAAAGGAAGAACAGTTTCACAGAGGAGGAAGCAAGAAATGGTAGATACGTATAAGAAAAAAAATGCTCAACCTCATTAGTTACCAGGAAATACAAATTAAAGTCAGGAAGAGATACTACTTTACACTCTCCAGTATGAAAATTTGGCAAGTAACAAGTAAAGACAGAGATATGAAACAGCACCAATTCTCATACACAACTAGGGGAGTAAATCAATACAAACATTTGGGAAAAAGAAAGTTTAAAATGTAAAGGTAAAGATACAACTGAGCAATCCCACTCCTAGGCATACACCCTAGGCACCCTGTTTAATAAGTGGCCTGGAGGTGTAAGAATATTAATAGCTGCAGTTTACAAAAGAAAAAGAAAACCTAGAAAAAATCCAAATATTCATCCACAGGAGTTTGAATGAATACAATGTGCTACATTCACAAGTAGAAAAAAATAAACAAACCACATCTGCATACAACAACATCAATGAATCTCTAACTCATAATATAGAATAAAAAGTTAGTTGCAGGTTTTATAGAGCATGATAACGTTTGCACAAATCCAAATAAACAAAATTTGACCAGAAACTGATTAAGGAAGACACAACATCCATAACAATAGCACTGTAAGGAAATCTAAAGGAAAGTTAAATGTAATATTCAGAGTAAGGATTTCCCTCAAAGGAAGAGAGAGAGCACAAGTATACAGGAGGCTTCAGCAGTATAAATATTGTTTTATGAGTTGGATGATAAAGTCCATTTTATTGTATTTCATATTTCACTTTTGTATATTTCATTGTATTTATTCTTCAATAAATATGAAGAGCTCACAATAAAAAATACAAATATGAAAACTTCAACATGTCCAGGGATGGATTTCAGAAACATATTTTTTGAGAGATTCTACATGGGAATCTCATGCAGGCTAGGACTGAGAAGCACTAAATTAGGTAGGACATCAAAATTGACAAAACGTCAGCAATTGCAGGTTGTGGGATAAGGAGTATAAAATTACACAAAATTTTGAACTTCAGTTTCTATAAAAAGACACAGGTCCCATTATCCAAAATAGAAATAGAGGAGAACCGGATTAGAGAGAAGAACTATGAACAAAATAAATTTAACCTACAAGTAGGACAAAGAATATTTGTTGAACGCAATTGGATAAAGCAGTTAAGCTTTCAGGATAGGTGACTCTGCCTATAAATTTTTTATCAATCTGAAGCCCAAGTCTGAAGAAAGGAGATTTCCTTAGGCAGTCGCCTCTAGCTTGAAAATACTGTGTTGCAGAATCTATGCTAGCCTCCAAGAAAATGTGGCAAAAGAACTTGTTAAATGGGTTTAAAATTAAAAGTTTTCTTTTTTCAAAAGAATCATAACAGGATTAGAAACTCCCAAACCTCTCATCATTCTACCAGGGGGTATCCGTGTATTTATCTGCATTGGAAGGGATAGAGCTTGCTATGGCAATTACTGTCTCGTAACCTTAAGCAAGGAGAAAAGCCTTTATGAATGACACACCTCCTTGAGCTTTCTAGGGGCACCACGAACCGCATTCCACTGTGCCTGACTGTGCTGTGATCAAGTTGGGGTCATCAGGAGATACAGAGTGCCTTGTCCCCTGCTCTACACTTCTCTCTCCTCACTGGATTCAGACAATCGGTAGGGCTGGCAAACGATGGCCAGGACCCTTGAAATTCTTTCTCAAGATTCCAAGTAGCAAAATGGATTCTAAGGTTCTAGGGAAAGAAATGGCCCCTGCTGGGGCTCACCATCCAACAATGTTAAAGCTAAATTACCTTACAGAGGTATCAGCCAGTGCCCAAAAGTAAATCAGTGTTGCTCTAATCCTGTCCTTCTAACCTCGCTTTTCCTGCCCTTTCCGGAGAGGTCAAAGTGGATAGGTGAGTAATTATTACCAAGAGAGCAATTAATTTCCCATGGTCTCACTGTTATCAGGGAGTAGAGGTAGAATTAAAACCTAAATCCAAAGGGTTAAGTTTTTTAAAAAAGACTGTTCTCTTATCCTGCCTCTAGATTTCTTCTTATCTTGTACTGACACATATCTCCAACCAGGCACAATCTAATCTCCTAAGTGAGAAAGCAGTGCTTCAATGAATCTTTATGATTTCATATTTTACTTGAACCATAAAATACGGTTACTAGAGTTTCAAACCGTACTTATCTAACTTACACATTTGAAGCTCCACTTTTTTCTATAGTATAATTTGAGATTGGGTTTAATCATTCAAGGAGAGTAATGTGGTTATTTGGGGATAGAATCCATTCTTCTTTTTTAAAAAGAGATTTCCCTCTCTGTCTCTGAGAAAACAGAGACTAGTCCACTCGAACATACTGCAGAAAGAAAAGGCCAATCCTCTACACCTCAGATATGTGCTCTTAACACCTGCCCCTGCCCCTGCCCTCCTTCACAGTCTCAAAATGCTCTGAAAGGTAAATATTGTGGCTCTCACATCTGCATTTTGAAGTTTGATCAAATCTGAAAAATCTCCTGTTATGATTTTTGCTTTTATGGCTCCACTGAAGTTTCTGACAGCAAAGCTATTTTCTAAGCAAATTGTTCAGTAATTTTTCCTCATCAATCTCTTGCTGTGTTTGTGACAGTCTCTTATTCCTTCCCTTCTGAATTTTGTTTCCTTATTATGGTTTCTTTGAAACAATACCTTTCCTGGCCTCATTCTACCTCTGTGGCCATTCTTTTTCTAACTTCTTTTCCAGTTACCACAAATATTTATATGCCAGTCACAGAACAATTAAACGTAAAACAAACACCTGAGAGAATGAGCAGAGAAAAAGGTATTAAGTAAAAGACTAATACAAATCTTTTTTTTATTAGTATAAAAAAAACTTCAGAGTGGGCTCTGAAGTCACACTAATCAAACCACAGCTTTGGCACAGGACTAGCTCATTCCCCAAAGCCAGTCCTACAGTGAATGTACCAGGCATGGTTAACAGGTAACGTCACGGACAGGCAGTAGAAAACTAATCAATTTCATTCCCTGTGGCCGATTATGTTCATGTTTGCCAAATATTTCATCTCCTCCCATTCCCACCCCAAGAAGTGGCCAACTTTCTATAAATATTATACCTCCCCATCCTGCTTTAGTTAGGTACCCTCATGCATTTGCTTTGGTCAATGAGACATGGGCAGAAGTTTCTAGGCCATCACATGGTCCCATGTCTCTTTATCTCTGCTGGGACATCCAGCAATAGTCCAGATCAAGGTGACCCTGTCAGTCTGCATCCCAGGGTGACATCTCAATGGAACAGAATGGCATCCAACCCACAATGAACACACGGCGTGAGAAAACAAACTGTGGTTCTGGATTTCATTTTTGTTTATGGTTTTAAGAGCTACTGAAATTTGGGAATGTTTTATTACTGCAGCATATCCTTGCCTATATGAGTAATACTTGCCCTGGCTTCGCTCAGCTTCAAGTCCAGCGGAAGAGACAGTCACAAAGCAATGAATAACACAAATAAAAGTAACGTCTCTCAGCGTCACCTTCTTCACCTGTATAGCAACATCCATCTCACAGGTTGGTTGCAGGATTCAATGAGACACTATATATAAAGTTCTTAACTGTTAAGAACAATTATACATATGAAAATTAAACATCTACTACCTAACAAGCCCTCAGTTAGTTGAGGTTCACCACAGGCATTTAATCTGTTTGATTTTTAATTTTGATTGTATTTATTTTAGATTTACAGAGCAATAGTGTCCAATTTCTTCTCCAAAATTCACCAATCATTTATTAAATAATCATTGTGTTCTCCAGTCACTTGAAACACAAACTTAATCATTAAATGACTTCAAATTTATATCTCTTTAATTAAATTTCTGCAAAAGCAGAGCTGTAGTGTATAATGTCGATTCTCAAGGCACAAAGTTTGCTGAAAAAAAAAAGGTGTGTTTAATGAAGAATGTACTTCTTGTGGGAAATGGGATCAATTGTGGGATAGCCATGAACTTTCTGATTATCTAGAACAACCGGATATTTGCCTAAGACAAATAAAAATGGATGTCCAAACAAAGACTTGTACGAAGTGTTTATAGCAGGCATATTCCCAATAGCTCACAGCTAGAAACACCTAAAGGTCAACCCACAGGTGGATGGATAAATAAATTATGGTGTATCCATATAACAATAAAAACAAAAAGCATTAAGCAGAGTGAAAAAAGCGAGATACAAAAGAGTAGATATTGTAGGATTCCATTGATATAAAATTCTAGAAAATGCAAACTAATCCTCAATGACAGAAAGCAGGTAAGTGGCTGCCTAGGACGGGGGGTGGGAAAAGGAATGGACTGCAGAGCAGCGTAAGGCAACTTTTGAGGGTGATGGAAATAACTTGATTGTGGCAGTGGTGTCCTAGCGGCATACATCTGTCAAAAATCATCAAAATGTAGACTTCAAATGAGTATAATTTATTGCACATAAACAATCCCTCAATAAAGTTATTAAAAATTTAGAGAGGGTGCACAAAATAATCCATTGGTTATAAGAATATATGTCCATTTACTTTATCTTTAGAAATTCTCGTTTTCATGTTTTTCTTCACAGCACACACACACGTAAACAATATGTTAGTATGCTCAATAATTTACCTGTAGGAATGAGGAAGAAAAAAGATTTGTAGATCACCAAATAGCAAACTAATGGGAAAAAATGCCAATATGTCTCTTGAGCTGTTTCTAACAATCAGCAGCTGCCTCAAGCAAGTCTTTGGCGAGCAATGTGCTTTATTCAATTCACCACTGAATTTTCCACCAAGTGCTGGAATGCCCGGCCCTTCTGTTCATCTGGCTCTCTGAGTGTTGCCCAGAGCTCAAAATTTGGCCTTCTGCATTTTCCCTCTCGTTTTTCTAACCCTTTGCTTAGAGCTCGCATACACTCAGGGCTTCTGTCAGCATCGCTGTGCTGACGTACAAATCTATACACCTGTTTTCCTTCGCCACAACTGCTACTGCCTTCTGGACATGTTATGTTAGAAAGTTTGTATCCAGACCCAAATTTAACATTTTTAATCATGCATCTTCCCAAACCCACTCCTTTTCACATTCCTGCATGACTGCCAAAGGAAAAAAATACCCCAAAGTTATCTTTCATTCATTCTCCGCTTTTACTTTAAAAATTGTAATCCCAGCCATTTCCCCTTCAGGTCTTTAGTTGCTATCTGTAACAATGCTATTTGAAACCTAAGAAGAACCCTCTCCTAAGAAAAACTCCACAGGTACCCAACACTGTTTTAAATATGTTTTTCCACTGGCTGATTCATCTTGTACACTATGTTTTTTCTGCAGGAACATAAAAATAGAGTGACTAATTCCTTTTCAGTCTGGTACTTAATACCCTCAGTCCTCAATGCTTCATCCCTGCTTTCCTTCACTGGCCTTCTAACTCTCTCCCTGTTCCAGATCTTCCAAGTTCTAATATTCCCCAGCATGCAATGTTCTTATCCTCATAAGGCTTTCTGTTCCTGGGTTTCCTTTCCAAGTTTGGCTATAAAATGCTTTAAGAAAGCATTTCATAATAAATAGAAATAAAGAAAAAGAATCTAAAAAGTAACGGTCTAAGGTCTTACGTGCCCCCTACCCTTCACACAGCGTTATTTATGTGTTTTCAATCATTAATTGTGCACAGGTGGCTGAGTTATTGATCTGTTCTGTTGCTAGGATAGGTACTCAGGTCCTGGGACCCAGAAGAGCTTTATTATGTATCTCAGTATTTCCTACAAATATTAGCATTCCCAAAGTGTGCCGAAAGGAGAAGAAAATGCCGGAGAAGCACTGCAAACACTGAAAAGCCCTCAAAGTCTGAAAAGCAGTGAATTTCCACCCTGGCATTTTCCTGCCTGGGGAATTCAACTCCACAAACCTATAGTTGAAATCTTAAGACCTAAATGAACTTAGTGAATTACATTTGGAAAGATGTCCAACTTGGCCCAGTGCCAGCAGGAAGCAGCCAAAGGTGGAAAACGCTGCCTCCTAATAATAGCTGATGCAACCTGCATGGCAAGACGCTGTCACCCAGGAAAAGAATCCAGAGGGGAACGAAAGCAAGTCAATAACTAACCTGCAAGAGGATTGCAGAACCTAGAAAAGATGATCCCAGAGCAGAGGCCGAAAGCCAGGAGCAGAACCCAAAAATGAGTCATAGGAAATGTGGCAAAAGTTCAGACCTTGGGGAAGGAAGCAAGAGGTGCCAAATCAGCAGAAGGCTTAGGGCTGAGATCAAGAATGAGTCAATTCAGCTGCTCCCAAGGGCAAAAGGAGGCTCTCCTCTCCCTTGAACCACCAAAAGGATTAGTAATGCTTTTGCTGAAATGAAATGAGCAAAATTTAATTCTTCATTGAAAACCGAGTAATTCAGCATGTCATTTCAGTTTGTGGAATGGTCCTAGGTTTTTTTGTTTGTTTGTTGTGTTTTACTTCCCCCCTTTCTTTCATCATGTCTCTTCTCTATGTTTCTTGGTTTTATGTCATTTTTATTTAATATTAGTGAAAACTTGATTGAACGGTGAGTACATGTAGTAAAATTTAAAAGGAAAAAGCAAAGCATTTTATATCATTAATATTGTTTGTGTTACTAGTAGCTACCATTGATTGAAATTTTTAACCTTGTTTCATGTACGGGGCTAGATGACTTTTACATGTTAATTATTTTTTCCTCACACTACTCATAGAAGGAATTATTAGTCCCATATAGATGAAGAAACCAAAGCCAAAAGAGCTCAAATTTTTACCTGGGTTCCTATAAATGCCAGTGGTGAGATTTAAACCCATAGCGTGACTGATTCTAAGCTCTGTGTTCTTATCACTGTGCTTAGCCTCATTTCATTGAAAAGAATCTTATTTAAATATGACCTGCCAGGTATCTTGTTTAATGAACTCTTCTCAAAACATTACTGGGTACTGAGTACTTTTCTAGGAGTTCTTGGGGCAAAAGAGAACAGAGAATCTGGCATAAACCAAGTCTTCAGGAACTCACAAATTACATTTAAAAACAAGATATAATCCATGAAATACAGTGAAAATTATTCCAAAGCCATACATATGCCTTCAGTTGAGTCTTCAAGATGTGAAATAATGCCGAGTAATGTGACCCTGGGAAAGTTATTCTTCTATAAAACTGAGATCATGGTGGTACAAGCCTCAGGGTACTTTGAGGGTAAGATGAGAAAAGTAGATAGTCTCAACCTCACATGATTTTTCTCCCATTTGGGAACTAAATCATGGTACCCACTGAAAGAAATGTTCAAGTCTTAATCTGTTCCCATGGATGTGAACTAATTTGTAAATCATATATTTGCACATGTTAAGATGAGTCAGATTGTGGACCCACTGTGAAGGCTCTTCAAAGGGTCTATTTGGTGAGGCCAAATTGAATCAGGGTGGGTTTGAATCTATATGACTGGAGGTCTTATCAAGAGAGGAAAACCAGATGCAGTCAAAGAGCAGAAACTAGAAATAAGAAGACTGGTAACAGGAGTCAGAATTCAGCAGAAACCAGAAGAGCAGACACAAGGAAACGACATGTAGCCATGTGATGGAGAATTGCCAGAAAGCTGCCATCAGAGTAAAAATTTTAAAAATCCATAGGACTGTATAACACAGTGAACCCTGCAAACTATGGACTCTAGTGAATAGTTCAATTATAACAAATATTCTCTCA
Source organism: Tamandua tetradactyla (assembly GCF_023851605.1). Taxonomy (NCBI): domain Eukaryota; kingdom Metazoa; phylum Chordata; class Mammalia; order Pilosa; family Myrmecophagidae; genus Tamandua; species Tamandua tetradactyla. The sequence goes on from NC_135337.1 coordinate 60,138,594, forward strand.
TCAATTATACAAAGATCCCACACTAATGCAAAACATTGAAAATAGGTGTTGTGTGTGGGGGGGTATATGGAAAATTTGTATTTTCTGTATAATTTTTCTGTAAACCTACAACTTCTCTAATAAAAAAGAAAGCTATCTACTTTGGGACAGTTACAAGGAAATGGCTTGATAAGAGGAATAAGAATTTATCTTTATTTTATATCTTTCTATTTTTCTGTTGAATTTTCTATCAATGTGAAAAAAATAATTTTTATTTTCAAATCCAACAGGGGTTATTTAAATAGTAGATTCATGGGCCATTTATATTCTTCTAGATAAGTATTAAAGTCTAACAAATGTGTTTCAGATAGTCCATAACCTCTTTAAATGGAAATCCTATTATTCTCTGCATTAACCTCTTTGTAGCATATGAACTCCAGGAATATTACCAAATCAGCTTTAGAAACACCCTTATCAATTTAGCCTCATTATCGGGGATGTATGGATTACTATAGAGCAGGGATACTGGGTGCTATTTTGTGATATTTTCCCCTCTCTAGGCATCAGACGATACCTGTAACAAATAATGAAATTGACTGATATTCCTATTTGAATATGTGGATAATATATGCAAGATATTGACATTTCTGTTGAAATATTGATTGCTGTTACTAGCAGACATGCTTCTTCTTACTTCTCCCACACCAATTGTTAAAAGGGTGTTAAGAGATTATGAGCTAGTTTTACAAGCTCCTTGAGGCCAGCAATTATATTTTCTTTATTTTACATCCTTAGAGTCCAGCACAGTGCCTCATACAAATTAGAGCTCAATAAATATTGGTGGAAGAAACTGAATTACAAAAAAGATAGAAAGGAAGCTATTGCAGCAGACTTCAGAAAAGCAAGCCTTGCTAATGTTCGACTTCTAAACATTCAAACCTTCAAAACTGTGAAACAATAAATTCCTATTGCATAAGCTAACCCGCTGTATGGTATTCATCATAGCAGCTCCGGCAAACTGAGACATCCCCCCTAAGGAATATGTGGCTATATCTGGAGACATTTGTAGTTGTCACAACTCAGAGGCAGGAATACAGTTAGCATTCAGTGAGTAGAGACCAGAGATGCTGGTACACACCCTACAATGCCCAGGAAAGCTGCTTTCAGCCCACAACAAAGAATCATCCAGCCCCAAATGTCCATAGTGCTGATGTTAAGAGACCCTGATGCAAGCAAAGCATTTAGCAGAATGCTAAAGGATTGTAGCAGGCTCTCCATACTAGCTCTTGTTACTTTGCATGAAAAAGTGGCACCTTTTATGAACTTTAGCACCAAGAGAATAAACAATAATTTTAAAGCAACAATAATTGCAAAATATAACCCTTTAAGAAAAAGCCAACATAGCAGGTGAAAGCATATGCTTTGGAGTCAGACCTGGGCTGGAATCTTAGCTCTGTGTGGCACTGAACAAATAACTTAGACTCTCAGGATCAGCAGTTTCCTCATCTCTTAAATGACAATAAATAACTACTTCACATGTTTTCTTAGTGAGGATTAAATGAGATAATGTATGCATCTGAACATAATAAAGCTCGCAGTAGATATTTAAAAAATTTTCAATACTTATGAACCTTAAGCAGAGCCTAAAGACCTCAGATTGGCAGACAGAAAAAACATCACCCACAGCTATATTAATTTGAACATATTGCTTCTTTTGGCTTGGCCTTAGTTTTTTTCATCCTCAAAATGAGTTTAAGAACACTTTTGTCACCAGGTTATGGTAAAAATTGAAATCAGACAGCATTTTAAATAATTTTTAAGATGCTTGCCATAGAGGATATTTAATAAATATTAGTAAATTCCTCTGAAAAAGAAGAGACAGAGTTTTTACAGAAAATACTAAGACTGAAATAAATGGTAAGGATTGCCTTTGCTAGAGCAGAAAGATGGGACTGAGGAGTTCTGGAATACTACGTAATTCATAACCACACTACCTGGGAAAATCTCTGTAACTGCACTTGAAGGAAAACCTGTGTACTACATCTCCCTCTCGCCACCCATCGGCTTTCAACAAGCTCCTTCTTTTGGTCTAGAAATGTCACTATGACTTATCTAGGCTGAAAGAGACTACGGCCCTTGGCTGCAGTTACAGAAAGAATATAAATTGAATTCTTCAACTGCAAATGTAACTGCATGTTATAAGCACTAAAAAGATCCACAGCAGTAACTATTCATAAATGAGCTAAGCACTCGGCATAACGTATCCGAAGATATTTGCCAATTTACTTCTAAAAATGGTCATTAATGGTGTTTTATGACTATCTCTGAAAATCACTGTTTGTCAGGCAGATACCTGAAATGAAATTGCTTATTCAGTTAACCGTCTTCCTAGCCAAGGGAGATTATACCTAAAAGTATAATAAACGCTCTTTCGGAAAGTACAGTATGGTCTTTCAGAAAGTACAATTAGATTTCAATTAAAAGTACAATTAAAACAAGAAAATAATAATAAATTATCCCAATTCCAAGCTACTAATGCTAAAGCTTTTTAAAATATCCTGTCCTATGTGCTTAAGATAATTTCCCAAATGAAAGCAGCATTTAGATCTCATTTTCTCTAATATTTCAAATATGAAGCTATGTCTACATGTAGATTAAATAGAAAATACAACACACTTAACTTCTCAAGTTTAAACGACAAAATGAGTGCATTTTCCATTTGAAATTGCACATTTGCTGCCATGTGGCCAAGCTGATTTTATGGCAAGGCTATAGGGTTCTTCAATGCACTTTCTGAACTCATTTTTGATTTTTATATACCAAATATCTACCCACATACCACATGGCATGTTCAAAAACAATTTTACTTTCTGTTACAACCTATACATATCCTAAAGGCCTAACATGCCTGTCAAAAAAAAAGAACGCCTTACGCAGCTGTCTGTTTCTGGGAAACAGAGAATAACAGAAATTCTGGAAACATTCAACTGATTCTGTGTCCCTATGAACACAAATTGGTCACAACTGAAAAGGTTCAAGCGTTTATCAACTATAGGATACATGTAGAGAAACCACGGATAAAAGCCATTTCCAATGCCATGCAATGCTACTAACTTTCCAAAAGCAGGACCTCTGTCGTGTCTCACCACACCAGGACTCCTGACCTTTCAGCCAGGTCCTCCACTGCCCTTCAGATAGAGACTAAACTCCTTAACCTGACATGCAACGTACCAAATTCACAACATGACCTCAGCCCACCGTTCACACCATACCTTTCCACTCCTCCCCTCTGTGGACAACTGTCTATGGTTAAACGGATCCCTCACTGGGCCCCATTGCATCTGCCTTCATGTTTAAGTTCTTCCACCTGCTTGGTAGGTCTTCCCTTCACTCGCCTCTAATTCAGAGCCCCAGCACCACTCACCCTCACTTTTCCATTGCCCCTCGGCCACCTAGTGCATAGACCAGACAAGAACCACATGGTCTGGAGGTTTTTGCTTGTATTTGCACAGACAATACTGCCAAAGTGCCAAAAACTGTGCTACGTGGAAGGCATCCAGCTCCTCAGGAAAGGCCATGAAAAGGATTGCTGTGAGGGTTAAAAGGTCGCATCTGGAGCTCCAAAGCACTCCCTGCCGGATACAGTCTAGTGATACAAACTGAAGAGCTCTCCAGTTGTCCTACTAACCCCATCCTATGTGAGCAACCTCTCTCTCAAAGGGTATTGCATCGATAAAAAAGCTTTTCAGTCTCCCTAGTTATCAATGAAAAGAGTAAGGAGGTTGTTACAACTGTCAAAAGTTCTATGGTCTGCCTCGATGTCCATTTTGCCTTTGACCTAATTAGTAAGCAGCTCTGCAGCCCTGGGACATCAACTCCCCCAGAGCCCAGACCCACAGCTGCAGCCAGCACCCACCCTACCCATGTACTTCACCTGAAACCCATCCATGGGTGGTCCCAAGTGATGAGCTAACATCCCCATGGCCCTTGAACCACCAGGCCCTCTTCCTTATTGCATGCCTTGGCTTCAACTTACCAATCCTTGACTCCCATGGGGAATCTACTACCTTCCACTCCTGGACCACAATTAAGGCACAGCTCACAGGTCCCTCTCCCTCTGCTACGTGCCCCCCACCAGCTGCCTGAACCACCAGAATGGGCTGCACTTCCTGCAGACCCCCTCATGCCCCCCGCCCCGGGTCGTATGGATAACAGACTATTTTCCCACACATTTTGGCCTCATGTTCCCATTGTATCACACCTGGCCTCAATCAGACCCAATTTTTAAATCCCATTTAACTAATTCAGAACAGAGATCATTTTCTCTTCTCACATTCACAACGAAAAAGACTGATAAAACCCAAAATCAGAGCACTGTGGGGAAATTATTGCTCTAGTGGATAGTTCTTGGGAGTGTAAATTGGTGTAGCCTCTCTGGAAGACAATTTGGCCATAAAAAGCCTTTAAAATGTGTTTGGCCCATGAGCCAGATATTACAAATATATTTATATGAAAATGTTTATTAAAGCGTTCATTGCAAAAATTAGAACAGAAGCAATTTAAGTGTTTATCATTGAGGAATGGATAGAAAAAGCATGACATTTATTTAATAAAATACTATGCAGTCATTCATAAAGATTATAGGAATCTGTTTTTTATAAAATTTGTGCACATAAAGTTGAGTTATAGAATAGCATGTATGCTATGATTATGACTCTTTGCAGAGAGACAGCTGGAAAGCATGTTTCCCACTGCTTTTTAGGCATGGTTCCCTGATGCACCTGTAGACAGGTGCCTGCCTCATAAACATGGTACACCTTGCATTTTGATTACCTCCCAGCTCAGGTGAATCTTCCAACACATGTGCTGCTTTAGAGGCGAAGAGTCCCAGGAATTCCTGCCAATTCTATTTCACCTTGAGAAAACACAAACTTTCCATTTCTTTGCTACAGAAACAATTAAGGCACATGGGAGTAGAGTAAGGAAACAATTAAGGCACATGGGAGGAGAGTAAGGCTATTCTCTCCATAGATAGATAGATAATAGATAAATAGACACACATACATGTACATATACATATACAAAATACATAACAAGTATATAATATATATAACAATACATAAGATGTGGAAACTGTTTTTTAAAAGATAAGAAAGCTTCAGAGCATCAGTCCAGATGGTTCAACATTCAAATATCATGCACATTTTCCCACATTACTGCAGTTCTGAAATCAGGGTGCATCTTATAATCAATATCATCCTACTCTGTCAGAGTAATGAGATAGTTTTATAACCTGTACATTCATGAAAACTTGAAGAATAAGGGTCAGTTTTGTTGGAAGAAAATCCACAAGGCATAATATAGCTTTCCTTTAACACCTAGAAATCACATGGTTGCAAAGCAGGGATAGGAGCAGTGGAGAATCAAACACATTTGACAACATATCCAAGGCAGGAATCAAACGCAAATGAAGCATCTTTTCAGGAACAGCACTATTTGCTGGCACACAAAGAAATACTGCATGGATAAACAAGTAAACCTGATCAGTGGTTGTTATAAGATACCACCAATTTAAGATGCATCCTGATTTCAGAGATGTTAGATTGCGGGGCAAATGTGACTTTTAGAATTGATTAAATTAGCAATACAAGAGAAATTCCCAGAACTGTTGGACAAGTGTCCAGAAAGAAAAATTCATTTAATTCCCCACATACAATGAATTAGAAATGAACTGCACCAGGGCACATTATCTCAAAATTTTAAAATTCCAAGGATAATAAGATGATGGTAAAGTTTCCAGTGAGGAGAAAAAAGAAGTCCATTTTAAAGGATCAAGATTCAGAATAACATCAGACTTCAATGACTAAAATGGTAGCAAGAACACAATGAAATGTGTCTTCAAAACTCATGTGGAAAATGATTTCCAGCAAGAATTCTATATCCAGAAAGCTTATGTATCATTTATAAAGGCATTCTCAGATATAAAACCTCCCAGAGTTTTATCTCCAGTGCACTCTTTCTTAGGAAGATATTGGAGCATGTGCTCTATCCATCAAAACAAGAGTCTAAGCTTAATTGAACCTTGGAACATTGAGTGGGCATAAGATTTTGTTGGTTTGTCCAGAGTGTTGCCCCGATAAATCCCAGAGTGATTTGAACAGTGAATAAAAATGTATTTGCAAAGTCCCCTTGGGGAGGATGGTGAGAAAAGGGGAAAATTCAACTTCCCCAAGTTGAATTCTTGATATTCTCACAAGCAGTGGGGACAACCAAAGCAATAGGCTAAGCCCCCATTCTTGGGGTTTGTTCATATGAAACTTAACCCAGCTAAGGATAGGTCAAGTCTACTTAAAATTTAGGCCTAAGAGTCACCCCCAAGAGAGCCTCTTTTGTTGCTCAGATGTGACCTCTCTCTCCAGCCAACACAACAAGCAAACTCATTGCTCTCCCCCTGTCTACGTGGGACATGACTCCCGGGGTGTGGACCTTCCTGGCAACGTGGGACAGAAATCCTAGAATGAGCTGAGACTCAGCATCAAGGGATTGAGAAAACCTTCTCGACCAAAAGGGGGAAGAGTGAAATGAGACAAAATAAAGTGTTGATGGCAGAGAGATTCCAAGCAGAGTCGAGAGGTTATCCTCAAGCTTATTCTTACACATTAAATAGACATCACCTTGTCAGTCAAGATGTAATAGAGAGGCTGGAGGGAACCGCCTGAAAATGTAGAGCTGTGTTCCAGTAGCCATGTTTCTTGAAGATGATTGTATAATGATATAGCTTTCACAATGTGACTGTGTGATTGTGAAAACCTTGTATCTGATGCTCCTTTTATCTACCTTATCGACAGATGAGTAAAACAAACAGAATAAAAATAAATAATAAGGGGAACAAATGTTAAAATAAATTTAAATTGAAATGTTAGCGATCAATGAAACGGAGGGGTAAGGGGTATGTTATGTATGAATTTCTGTTGTCTTTTTATTTCTTTTTCTGAATTGATACAAATGTTCTAAGGAATGGTCGTGATGATGAATATGCAACTATGTGATGACATTATGAATTACTGATTATGTATGAAGGACAGAATGATCATAATAAAAAAAATTTTTTTAAAGAGTCTAAACCAAGAGAGAGTAATACAAAGAAATCAGGAAACAAGGGATCCAACATAGAAAAGAGTTAAAGAAATCTTCAGCATTATATCGCAAAGCCTATCAGCTATCCACCAAAACCCATTTCTTCTTCTCTGCACACATAGCTAGACAACATTTCCCAGCCTCTCTAGCAATTGGGTGTGGCCATAGGTCTGAGTTCCAGTCAATCACACGTAAGGGGAAGGTATGTGTGCCATTCCAAGGATTGTGTTACAACACTGTCCTATTCTTTCTCTGGGTTCTGACTGAATGGAGCTGAACATGACAACTTTGTAATCCCTGTATGAAAAGAGAAGTGCCTCTATCTGGGTACCTGAATGATTTCAGGAAGCAGAACGGCACCTCTTCCCACCCCACTCATCCAAAATAGCAAATAAGAGCTCCCCCACTCACCTGGAAGAGCCCGGTATTGTTACAAGAGCAAGTAATATGTTTCTGTTGTGGCTGAGTTGAAGTAACTACCTATCACTTCAACCTAGCATTACAGTAACTAATGTAGGTGGAAGAAGATTCCAAAATGACAACAGTAAACAACTGATGGAAAGCTCCAGGATGCAAGTGTCCGATAAAATGATAAACTGCATAAGACTGTCCTAAGTATTTGAACATATTAAGGATAGAGCCACAATGTATTTTAGAAGTCGGAGTGTGAAATAACGAGATATTTTGAAAACTGTGCAAAAGAAAATACATTGGATAGTTATGAATTGTGGGGAAATCAGATCTGTAAGAAAGGTCACATAATCAGACTACATGAAAGGATGTGTGCGATAATTACGCAGTCACAGCAATTTGAAAATAAAATGGAGGAAGCAAGGTAGTGAATGGATGTGTGTGCATGTCATCATCCATGGCAGGAAATAAGTATTTAAAGAATAAAACAAAAACAAAATCAAGAAATAGCAGCAAAGCATCTTATTTTTGCAAAATGGAGGCAAATATGAAGACACAGTAAACTATTTGAAGGTAAATGTCTCTAGGAAGTAAGAGCCATGATTTTAGTTGACATTTTAAACTATGTGAATTTACAATGTGACATTTTTAAATGTTTATTACATGCTTGAATGAACCAAAATATTACATTTGTTTGTTTTAAGCTGAATTATAACATCTCAGAATGGCAACATTCATTATCACATATTGATTAGGGGCTTTAATTGTCTAATTTATATGCTTCTGATTACTTTGAAAATAAATAATCAAAAAAAGCTTTTTTTTTGGAAGACAAAATCTTTCAAAACAAGGGAGCCATAGGGGAGAAAATAATGGCTATGCAAGCGATAGAGTGTAAATCTCATTTTCCAGTTGAGAAAATTGCAACCCTTCTAGAAATCGGACAACTTCTTCAACAAAACGGACACCCCAAGCTTCTAAGGTGTGCCGTGAAGAAGGGCCTCCTTTTGAAAATGGCAGCTGGACCTCCAGTGCTTTTTGGCAGCTGCACCACCCCACTCCCCACCACCCCACTCCCCACCATCATACTCCCCATAGCTTCTCTTGGGAATTCCATACTCTATACTGCTGGTACTTCTGCTAGCACAATAGTCTGCGATGGCGTTCACTTTTTCCCACCTAAATTGCTTGCCCAAATTTGACGTTCCCCTTCATTTTGAAAAGAAAGCTAAGACTGAACTATGACAATTAAACAAGACTTTCTAAAGACTCAGGGTAATAAAATAGAGGAAATAATCTATATATCCTGATTTACAAAGGATGACATGTTCTCCCGAACTGACAAAGTTTGTTCCATTTTTGTTACTGCCTATTTAGCCTTCACCTATGAGCCCACACCTATGACTTATCTCCAACAAATAATCCAAGTTAATGAGGCACAGAGAAAAGCAAGGCTCCCCTCCTTGGACCTGTTTCCAGGCCACCTTACACATGCCAATTTCATGGCTGAACACCCATCACCAGAAAATTGACATGCAGGATACCCAGTATTCTTTCCACTGAGTCATTATGAATTGTGTTATGATTTTCCTCTATGACCTCAACTGAGAAAGTGCTTTACACCCTTTCAGTCTAGGAATGCCTTAAGAAGAGAAAGATGTGGTTAGAAGGACATTTATAAAATAATTGGTGTTACACAGATAAGTTGGTGGCAAAACTGAGACATGAGCCTTGATCCCGGTTTCAAAGTCAAACTGTCTTGTCATTTTTACTGTGTGGCCATCATGAAAACACAGAACTTGGGTTAGAAATAAGAAACAATTGTCTTTCAAGAAAGAAGAACCTGTGGCTAAGGGCGATGACCAAAACATTTATTGAAGATCTTTATGAATCAAAAAGAACCTCATTATGAAAAAAAAAAAACCTCATTATGGCCTTCCAAAGGTTTAGCCTTTGGAAATTCCATTCTAGGTTTAAGATTCGATATCTGGCACTGACTCATACATTTTCATCAGAGGTTTCCCATTTCCCTAACCACTTAATGGACCCAAAGGGCTTTTTAGATCTGGACAAAATCTTTTGCCATATTGCATTAGTCAATGAATCACTTCTCCTTGAAGCTCTTTCTATATATTCTCCTCTCACAATACAAGAATGTAAGAGTGTTTTGCTATATTACTCTGCTCTGAAAAAACTGACTTTGAAGACCATGCTTAAAATTCCTTGTTGTGATATTTACTTCTAGAAATACTCACCCATCATCCTAGTTACACATTAATACTACTATTTAAAGATCTTATATAACACCTACTTTCAGAGTAGAATAATGCACTTTATATCCATTATTTCATTTATCTTTGTAATATCATTCTGAACTGTGGCGAGAACAGTTGCCTCATCTTATTTTAATGGAAAAAAAATTTAACCAGGGATGATCCATTATCCTCCGTGATGTGAATAAACACCTTCTGAGTAGGGTGCCTACATCAATTGAAAAATAAACCTTCAATTACAGGGTATTTTTTGTCAATATTCTAAATGAGAATAGGAAAGTAAAAATGCTGGGATTCAGCCTATTTTTACACTTTTAAAAATAAATACCTGCTTTTGGTTAGTTTTCACGTATTTCATTTAAAATTTGGGGACAGTAAAGTAGCTCACAGTGTACAGCTTCAAGCTTAAATAAAAAAGAGAGCCAGTATTAAGGGAGGATGAAAAGTTGAGTGTGGTGCTTTCCAATTTTATATTTTATGTCTGTCTGATGTGTCAGAATTTCACACTTATTGAAGAAGAACATTATGACTTTTGAGGCCTACAAGCTTAATAAACAAGGCTATCATGATATATCTTGGGTTTTACGTGTCAGTCAACTTTCTTCACACTAAGTGGCACCTGACAACAAAACTTTAGAAGATGATGCCTTCTAGGACATTAATATGAATAATAATAACTATTTTTAACTGTCATACTTTAAGAAATTTCCAGAGTATAATTTTATGAGACCACACTACAAATGTAACTTAGATCTTCATATGCCATGACAATGACAGTTGCCTAACCAATAACCATTCTCTCTTTCTTCTCTTGTGGAAGGTACCAATTTTCCCGGCTTTAATTTTAAAATAAAAGAAAGAAAAACTCTTTTTCTCAAACTTCCATGTAGCGAGGGATGGCCAGTGACGTAGTTCTGTTTAATTATATATTAGCAAAAGTCTACCACATGTATTTTCCCAGCTACCATTTTCCATATTAAGAATGGAGTGACTCAGCTGGTGTATGTCTTTGCCTTTGCCCCAGCCTGGGGTGCAGATACCATTCCTGAAGGTTCTCCACCTACCTTTCTACCATTCCAGAGGTAGAAATGGAATCCCAGAAGAGTGAAAGCCCTACCTTAATGATAAGGGAGGAGAAAGTGAAAGGAGCTTGAATCCTTGATAATGTCTTTCTTCAGTTACCTTGGCCTTGGACCCTTTCCCTCCAGACATATTCTGATGTGACAAAAATAAACTCCTGGGTACAGCCTTTATATGTCAAATTTTCTGTTACTCCCAAATGAATGTAATCCTAATTGATAAAATGTAAATATCACAGATACATCTCAATTGGAGCCTTCTTTCTTCCTCATCATAAAATTTAACACCAAAAAAAAACGATTAAAGTTCTGCACTTAAAATTCAGGCAAATCTGGGTGGGCCACTGTGGTTCAGCAGGCAGAGTTCTTGCCTGCCATGCTGGAAACCCAGGTTCGATTCCCGGTGCCCATGCAAAAAAAAAAAAAAAACAGGGATAGTGTGTAAGATGTCATGTCACATACACACAAAACATTTTTCCATCCTTTATATTTGTGAATGACCATCCTTTGTTAACCTTTAAATTCCTCTTTGTAAAGTATTTCTCATATAAAAGTGTGAAATTAGGAGAAGGAATCTGATGGAAACAAACCTAAACTAATAAAGAAGGCAACCCACTCTGCTATACATTTTTTGCTTATAATCTAAATGGGAAAAAAACGTTTTTCTCAAGACTCATTGGTATTCTCTAGCTGCATCCTCATCTTACCAAAAATCATACCAAAGTAGGAGGTGTGATTCACAGAAATAGAAGTTTTCCTCATATAAATTTCACCCATTGAATAAAATTTGAAATGTTCTCTAAGCAATACAAAACAAAACAGACACTCTTAGCTTCTCATGCTATTTACAGGCAAAGAACAATAAGATGAAAATTTGTACAAATTATCTCAAATTTTTACACCCCAGCATCTTCAGAATGAGAATATTTGTACAAACTAGCCTAAATTTCGCAGTCCAAGATTGGCAATTACAAATACCTGTAGATACTAAATACACCCTTCAAAAACATAAAGTCACAAAGCCACTTTATGTACTCAGTTGGGAATGTGTTTGGTTGTAACAGAAAACCTAAAAAAAATAGTGGAAGAAACAATCGCAGGGTTTAATTTCTCTCACAGACCAACAAGTCTGGAAGCAGGCGATGCAGGACTGATACATTTGCTCTAAGATGTCATCAAGGAGCCCGTTTTCCTGCTTCGCCATCTTAAAGGGATGGTTTTGTTCCTTGTGGTTGAAGACGGCTGCTTACCTCAAAGCAGGGCATCTACGCTCTCAGGAGAAGGTAAGCATCAAGGGACAGAGTCTTCTCAATTGGCTTTGCCTTTTTATTCAGCAAGTAAAACCCTCCCCAGGAACCAACCTCTAATCTAAGGCATATGGGTCAACCCTAGCTTTAAGGGAGGATGAAAAGTTGAGTGTGGTGCTTTCCAATTTTCTAATAGAGAAAGGTTAAAGTGAAAGGTGGTGAATGGATGTTAACTGAGCCATTGTACAGTACCTGCCTCACCCAGACCAATGAAATCTAGTGCCCTTCACATCAGCATCAATCCCCACTGTTGTGATCATTTTTTGCATCTCACATTAGCATCACTCCCCACTGTCATCATCATTTTTTGCATCAGGGTGTGTTTCCCATGTTGTGCTAAGTGCTGTACCCATACAGTTGGGTAGACCTAATCCTATCTGACCTCTTTTACTATTACAATTTTGGACCATATCATGGTATCATACTAATTTCACCCTAAAAAAATAATTCCCTGAAGAGCTTGCTTAGGAATAATGCTTAATTACATGGGTTTATCAAAAAATACTCTAATGCCATGTCACATAATACCCTCTTATCTGAAGTTTCATCAAATCATAATGTTAGAAAGAACCTTAGAGATGATCATAATCCAAAGTCTTATTTTATACTATGAGGCTCACACAAGGGATGTCACTAATCCATTTAGTGGTATTGCAGAGCTAGAGCACAGGATTTCCTATTCCCAAATGTCATTTATTCAGTTACTAAAAAGTAACCCTGAAAACAAAAATCATTTCAATCTTCCAAGAAATGTAAGAAGGTAAAGCACTAAAACAACCTGCCATGTTCTATTATGTCTTTTAGTATAAACTCCCCCATTTTTCTGCATTGAGCTTTTTACTTTGGCACACATCATGATACTACCAATCATTTCAGGATCTTTTTCTTCATCCAGGGAGTTGTACTAATCATCCAGAAACATATACGAGTTTCTCTGAAGTACATATTTGCAGCTTCCTTAAAATCAATTTCAACTGCTTGAACAAATACTGGTCTCACTTCCTTATCTATAAATTCAGAGATATCCATCATTCTATATTCTTAAATTACATTGATCCATGATATAAGAAAAACATAGAGGTGGTTTTCTTTTTCTCTCTCAAAAACAAAAAACAAAGAAACAAATCCCCCAGCAAATACAGCAAATGCCACTCTAAGGTTTTTTTATTCCAGCTCTTAGCAGTTGATATGGGTAAAATTAGATTAAAATGACCACCAGAACAGCCTTAATAGAGAAAAGGAGAATTGTCTCAAAGAGACAATGTTCCTCAGTACTGTAAGAGGGCAAGAGAAAATAGGAGCAGATGACAACATTTTCCAAGGACTCTTAGATGCTATGTAACTGTGTGTGGAAAAAGCAAGTCTTGAGGGCTGAGTTGCCTGATTGTATTTAGCACAGTATGTCTATTTCAAAGAATAAACATACTCTTCAGAATGCTGGCCCAGCTACATCTTTTTTACCTATTGACTCTCTAAACCTGGAAGAGAACAAATCACCCAGAACACCAATGCCCTGTATCCAGGACAAGTGCCATGATCCACAGGCATTTAAGATGACTTCACTATAAAATGAGGTATTATCCCTAAGTCACTTTCCCTGGTGAAGACAGAAGAATTGATAATACATGCTCCATGATAATACACAGTATGAATAACAAATATCAGTACATGGACTGTTAGTATGATCCTTAGGGATCATAAACCCTCCAATATCACATGCAAATGTTAAAGTATAATCATTTTTCTACATAATTAGTCCATATGTTCATCAGATTTTTCAAACATGTCTATTAAGAAAAAAGTTATCATCCTAACTCATTAAAATGGTTTTTTCCCTTACTAGTAAAGGGTACTGAGAAACCAAGCCTCATGTTTCTCCTCAAAAGGAGAGTTAATTTTTAAAGAAAGCATAAAATTAGCAAGTACTAAGAACTCAAAATAAACAAGCCCTGTCACTATTTAATCAAAAAAACAAAAAAAGCTGAGGCTCCCTAATGACTTTTCAAGGTCTCAGTTTTCTTAAATATGAAACAGTAGAGTAGAAATAGGTGACCTCTAACTTCACTTTCAATTCTACAAATGCTATGAGTCAGCACTGTGGCATAAACCCAAAGAGCCAAAGACTGAGAAGCATAGTGTCTTTTCCTTAATCCACTCAAAATATCAGCACATTGCTTGTGCAAATAATGCCATTTATTTTCTTTAAGGTTTAAGGTGTCCATCTGATTAAGGATTTTTTTTACCATTTCTCACAGAGATTGCAACAGATAAAAGTACTAATATTTTGTAAGTGCTTTAAGACAACTTGAAGAAAAATGTTCCCTAGAGAAAGCGTCACATACATAGATTTTTGCCTTAGATTCCACTGACTGAATGTTTAATTATCTCATTGCAGTAGCATTAATGAACTCTCCATTCTTTTTAATTTTTTTTCCCTTAAGTATATGATAGCATTATGTTTTTGTCTTAGTTACCAAATGTGATTTAGAAAACACATGAGGGGAAAAAATTTATGGTTCACATGTCTTTCTTTTAGCACTTGAAAAATGTTGTGCCACTTCCTTCAGACCACCATGGTATCTGATGAGAAATCTGCTGTCATCTTAATTAGTGCACCTCTATAGGCAATGTACCATTTCTCTCAGGAAAGAATGATAAAATGGGGAGGGACAGAAGGAAGAGGGTCAGGGAGGTGGGAATTTCCTCCAATGAGAAGTGACACTACATCTTGAAATGTAAATGGACTAAATGGGCAAAATAGGTGTGCAGGGAGAGGAAAGATATCACAAGTTGATTTCTCTGGGAAGCAGACTCTGAGATGAAATAGGGTACAATTTTATTAGGGACTTCCTCTGGGATCAACACCTGAGGAAGGATGGGGAAGAGGCAGAAATGGTCAAAGAGAGAAGCTGAGATGCAATGCAACCCCACAGAAAGTTCTGGAGCCAGAATGATACTTATTCAGAGTTAGAATAAGTATCTATTGGCTGAGATGGCCAGGCCTTAATAGTACCACACAGATCAATCACTGGATTGGAAATCACTGGAAAGCAAGGGGCTTTCTACAGCTGAGGCACTCTCTGAAATGGCTGACCATTAACAGCATGTACTGAAAAAGTCCTTCATTGAAGGGCTATTTAGCACATCACAGCGTCCTCCTTACCACCACAAGGTGGCTACAACCCCCAGTGTTCTAAAGAACATGTTTGTCCCATGTCTATAACACTCACCCTCTCCAAAGTGTGCAGCACAAATTTTCTTTGCAGTAAAGAACAAGGGTGACGTTTATCCCATAATAATTAAAGACAAATCCAAATTATTAGAACCCAAATCCTTTTCAACTCAAGACTTATTCATGTATCCCTTGCTGCCTAACCAAAGAAAGCCAAATAAGGTATTAGAGCAACTGGAGACTTCTTTCCTTCTGATCTTAAATCTTCCGTTTGTAAAGCCATCCAGAAATATCATTTCTGAGTTTAACATTTTTATCAAACCTGATTCCTTAGTTGTTCACACACAGTACCTGTTAATATTAAATACCTGTCTCTAGACAGTGAATGAACTCTAACCATATATGATCTAGTTCTTATTCCTCAAAGAAAAACCAAACCTATACCAACAGCAAAGAAGTATGTCCAAATGGGAACCCTCTAGAGAAATTTAAGACAATTCATCCTTGCAATACCTTAAGTGTGAAATAAACAAACAAGCAAACACAGCTAATAAAAAATACAAGTAGACACATTGCATAATTGTTTAGCTCACAACTATAATGAGGAATACAGATAGGTGAGAAATAGTCTCAATATATCAATCATGCCATCTCAACAATTCCAGGCCATTTAACAAATTTAGGTATTTGCTGTCAATTAAAAACTTGACATTGTTTTTATGTTCTTTTAAAGGAAAAGAAAAGAAACAGCCAACAAATACGATACTACCCATGTCCTACACATATTCACCAGAAGAATTGTATAAGCAGATGTTATACTGAAGAAACGTTTTGACATTAAGCAGGTTTCCCTCCTGGGATGTCTTAGGATAAATAAAGTTCTCGGAGAGGGAAGTGCATTTCCTTTTACCTGCAGTGAAACCTTTGGCCTAAACCACCTTCTAGTCAATGCATGTATAGATAAATTCCAGACTCCTCCCTACAAGCTTCAGGCTGTGTATAAAACCACTTTGAAGTTCCCGAATTGTTTTTATTTGTTTTTATGAAAATCTTTGGCATGACAACTAGCATTTGCGGAAAGGAAGGAAGGAAAGCATATGATCCACTGAAAAACAGCCTGTAGACTTTTAATTTAGTATTGTTGTTGCTGTTTAATTTAACATGCCTTTTTGTCTTCCAAGGTAGCCCAGGTCTTCAAGCAGCTGAAACCTCTGAATTTAAAGTATGAATGGGAAGTTATATCTCATACAAACCTAAGATGTAGAACTCACAGATTTAACATTTGTTTAGTAGCATCAGATACATGTGATGTAAATGTAAGGTAATTTTAGATGAGAATTTCAAGATACTGCTTAAAAATTACTCCTGGCGCGCGTGTGTGTGTATGTGTGTGTATACGAGAGAGAGGGAGGGAGAGAAGGAACCACTCTGTAATTAAGAGCTATTCCTCTGTGTGCCCTCATTATAGTTGCTTTAAAGCTGATGGGGACAGTAGGTTGGATTTTTGCTTGAAGCGTGGCACATGGAAGGGGAGGCCTATGGAAAAGGGAAGAAAGATTCAAAACAGGATGATGAAAGGGAAGAGAAGGCAGACAGGAAAGGAACCACCCCCCACCCCTGACTCTTAGAAAGAAGGGGCCAGACCCCGAATACACCTTAGCACCCCTCACCAAACACCAGACAGAGCTTCCCAAAAGTTCCTGGCAGAGCCCTCTTTATGCGGAAGCTGCAGCGCGCCCCACTTTGGTGCCCCAGCCACCTGGCCACCAGCCCCATCCTCCAGCTGCATCCAACAAACTCTTTAGGACTTTGGGCTCTGGCCCGCCCCGCCGCCCTCAGTCAACCACTGGACACCGCGCACCCATCCCATCCATCATCCAATCCCGGAATTCCGAGCTGTTGAATCCTTCTGCTTCTCTCGAGCCTCCCTTGGTTCTCTGTCTATCCCGGTGACTTGCCCAGAGGACCAAGGGCGGGGGCAGGCGCATGGAAGAAGGGAGCGAAAGGGCAGGGGTCGGTTGGAGGATTTTCTGCAAGGAACAACAACGACGCCCGCAGGATAACCATCCTTACTCGGCGGCCCCTTCAATCCCCAAACCTCACCAGCCCCACAACATCCCACACTCTCCGTTTAGGCTCCAATGCGTGATGAAGTAAGAGAAGGGGGCAAAAATGAACCCGCAGCATCCTGGACAGCCCTTACCTCCGGCCACCCTCGCTGTAGCCGCCCAGCTCCTGCCGGAGGCGCCGCTGGTGGACCGCGGTCCGGGCCGCGCTCCGGCCCCGGCGCGAGCGTGCGGGTCTCTGCTGGGGTGTGAGAGCGCGGTCTGCAGGGCGCTCGCGGGCGCTCGCGCGGGCTACTAGGAGCCCGCAGCCGCCGAGGCGGGGCCGGGAGCCCCGGGGAAGGGGTGCGCGAGCCGGAGGCGGCTGCGGAGAGAGCGCGCGCGCGCGCGCGCGGACCGGCCGTCCGGCCGACGTGGGGGACCCAGGCCAGGGCAGCAGCGCAAGCGGTGGCGACCTCCGCCGAGCTCCTCTCGCCTCTGCCGGCCCTCCAAAGCCCCTCAGCCTCCCCCCTCAGCTCCCCTCCTCCGGAAGAGACAGCTCGCCCGTGGCACTGGGTCTGCAGCGCTGCACTCCTCAACCGGGTGTGGGAATACCGAGGTGACCGTATTGCACTGCCTGGATGCCGTGTAGTAGGTTGGAACTGCTGAGGCCACCACCTGTCAATTCCAGGGAGCAAAGCACACCGTCCCCAGCCCGCTGGCCTCTCCCTGAATCCCTCCCCGCTTATTTTCTTACCCCACCTACCTCGCAGACCTCCCGATACACTCCACCCGCACCAGACCAGGGGAGTTTTGCAAAATAACCCTCACTCCCAGGCGGGAACACGCGGCCTCTCCATTCCCACCAGAGCTAAAGGATTACGCACAGCTCTGCGTGCCTATCCAAAGCCGGATGCCGAAAATCCTGGTTTGAACCCCACGCTCGCCGCCTTTCCCCCGCCCCCATTCATAATCCCAGCGACCGTCTGCCACTACACATCCTAGCGCTCGCTGGGATTCACCGCCCCGAGAACGTGTCAGTCACCCGCTATTCATCTGCCATGAATACAAGTACTATACGCTCCGCAGCCACTGACTGCACAAAGGGGACTGGGGGGTGGCGGAGGGAATCCTTGCGCAGAGCCCGGGTGGGGGAGCGAGGGAGCCAAGGGTATGAACACTGCGCGTTGCACAGAGGGAATATGAGGGTGGGGGCCCGATTGCTCTCCTGTTGCACAAAGGAAATACAGGATGGAATAAGCGCTACCCTCCCGAACTGAAGGGTCGGATAACCTCCGAGGAGGTCCTTCACCAAGGCATCCTAGAATTGGTCTCACAACTTTGGAATTCCTGTGTGTGTGTGTGTGACCGTGCAACAGATGCCCGGTAGCTTGGCTGCACCTGCTTATTTAAGGTTCTTACTGAACGCAGCTGGGCAGAGGGCTGCCAGAGGAGTGGGAAAGCACACATTTCCTTTTCCCCAGTTGCCCAGTCCTTTGAGTAAAGAAAGAGCAAAGGAAGGAAAAGAGAAGTTAAAAAGGAAAGTTAGGAAAAGAGGAGGAATATAATATGAGATGACTGTGTATTGAACTCCTAAACTGGCTAGAAACCGGGAAGACTTTAATGAGTAAAATCGGCTGGTTGTTCAGTGCATTTCCAGAAACACTTATGGTGCATTCATTTTGCACTGGGCACCAAGCACTGTGTCAGGTGCTGTGGAGGAATGGAGATGATTAGGGTGCAGGGACCTCTCAGACTGTGGGAGAAGCAATTATGAAAGTCCAAAACAGCAGCACAATGCAGGAAGTATTTATACAACAGAAGCATATACCGATTACATAAATGGAAATAATTTTCTCTAGGTAAAAGGGGAAGAGGTCAGGAATTAGATCCCTTCTGAACTGTGAATTTAAACTCAAATTAAATCAAGTGAATTAAAGAAACCGACAATAACATTCCATTATTCACCCATTAACCCAAAGCAGCTTTGCATACACGCACAGTGAAAGGCACACCTGAGTGATTATCACTGTCAGAACTATGACGACTTCTCCCTCGTGATTTTGAAGGAAACATTTTCATATATTCATCCTTGGAGCCCAGAACACCCAGTTCTCCACAACGGAGATACTGCCAAACGTTCAAGCCTTCTTTTGGGTTCTTGGACTTGTTGCTCTAAATTCTCTGCAATCCACCTTATCCATTAGCTAGAACTGAGCCCCAAGCCAAACTTAGTAATACTAAGGCAGTGAGCCTCTGTAGAGAAGCCAGCACATTCTACAATCTAGCTGTGGCTCTGACAGTCTCCATCTGTAAAATGGTGACAATATAATCTCTTCTTCCTGAGCTAGAGTGAAGATTAATTAGTCAGACTTATTAAATATAAGGAGCCTGTTGCCCGAATAAGAGTGTGGGATGGGAACCTAACTGTGATTCAATCTAGGAAAAAAAAATACCAGTTTGATTGACATGTTCCTCCTCTCTAAGGGTTAGAACTTTGAAAGATATTAGAGATTACTAAGGCTCCTAAGGTTATTTTATTATCGTCATAAAAATACCACTTTTTTGCAAAAAAATGATGTGGACTCTGGTATGAAAATGAAATCAGCTATTTAAACATCCTTCTGCCTCTTTCTAGAATTATACAAACTAACAAAGGGAATTTAAAAAAAAAAGAGGCATGTGTCATTTTCTGTACCCTCATACCAATTTTACCCACAAGCTCCAAAGTACTTGTAAAAGTGGAAAACAACAGCCCGGTTTGAGCCAAAGTCAGATGGAAGAGGCCTAGGAACAAGCAAAGGCAACCATCAGAGGAGATGTCAGAGCGAGCCAGCAAAAATATATTTCTTGAAAGTGAGGCTCTCATCCTAATCTGCAAATTATATCTTTCAAAAGCTGGAAAAGGAGAAGAAAAACTATAGCAGAAAAGGCATATAGGGATTAGAAGAGAACAGGCAGAGTGTTTTCAAGGAACATAGCAGCAGATCTCAGAGTCAGCAAAACTATAGTTCTTGAAGATGAGGTAATCACTATGAAATGTAGAGGCCCCATTCCTTGTTTGTAAAAACTGAGTTGTACAGAGCTGTTGGCAGAAGCTCTCTTGGACTTGATTCACTTCGGAGACTCAGGGGAGGTAAGACAAAACATGGAATCACACAGGGAAGCCATAATTAGAGGAAGCAATCTGTTTTTTGAGGTACTAGAAAGACGTGAATCCATAAATTTTGCTGAACAACAAACTGCCCCAATACAATGTTTAACAAAAAACTGTCAATTTTCGCCCACTGTTCTGTGAGGTGACTAAACGGGATGGGCTCAGCCTGAATGATTTATCTCTGCTCTATGTGTTGTCAGCAGGTATCACTTAAGCATGAAGGATGCCCCAGGACATCTTCCCACATGCTGTCTGCATGCATCACTTTGCTGTCTTCCCATATAGCTAAATCCATTGTCAGTGTGCGAAGAGGCTACACGAGGGCATGGATATAGGAAGTTGTTGATCATTGAAGGTCAATACTGTAACAGTCTACTACAGAAAGGAAAAGTGTTTTGGATTGTGCAGACTAGAAAGCTACCTTGAAGCTTCCCCTCCATTTCACACCCACAGGAATGGAGTATTCTTAAAGTTATTTTGGTATTTTGGGAGAAGGTAGTTTCAAACCACCACAATGAGTAAGAAGAGCATGCATACCAATTTCATTATTGCTTATAACTAATAGTTTTCTCTACAACAGTAAAGGACCAATAGTAATATACAAATATAAAATTATAAAGATAACCACTAAACAACAAATATACACCTTAGCTTATACCTTCCTAGATATCAGAAGAAGCACATACACACAACATTCTCATACACTCAACTAAGAATCTCAGAGAGGACCAAACAGGAAAACATGAGGAAAAATATACCCCCTCACATATTCATTACAATATCAATTGTAAAGGGCAGGAGAGTGTTCTGAAAGCTGCCAGAGAAAAGCAATCTGTTATGTGCAGAGGAGTCACAATTAGACTGAGTCCCAATTTCTCATCAGAAACCATGTAGGCAAGAAGGCACTGGGTTGAAATTCTTAAAGTGCTAAAAGAAAACAACTACCAGCTAAGGATATTTTAGCTGGTGAGACTCTCAAAAATGAAGGAGAGATTACGACACTAGATAGTGGTTCAAAGCAGCATAAACAAATCAAGACCTTCAGTAAAGGTAACCATTTGAGTAATTATAAATGCCAGTATTATTAGAGTCTATTGTTTGGCATGTAACTCCAATTCTTACTTCCTAAAGGTGCAAAAATGCAAATGCATAAATAGTCATGATAAATCTAGGTTTCTGGAAATGTAATGTATGAAGATATAAGTGCTGACAAGCACAAAAAACTGTTGTACAAAAAATCAAATAAATATAAAAGTAGGTATTAATGGAAGATTTGATGGATAAAAATGGTATAAGACATATAAAGCCTAAATAGCAAAATGGCAGAAGAAAGTCCTGCATTACCAATAGTGCCTTTAAATGTAAATGGATTAAAGTCTCCAGTCAAAAGGCAGAGATTTGCAGAATGTATATTTAAAAAAAAGCATTATCCAACTATGTGCTATGTACAAGAGACTAATCCTAAAGTCAAAGATGCAAGTAGGTTCAGGGTAAAAGTATGGAAAAATTTATGTCATGCAAGTAGTAACCAAAATAGAGCTGGGTGGCTATACTAACATCAGATGAAATAATCTTTAAGTCAAAAACAGTGATAAGGGTCAAAGATGGTCATTATTTGTCCACAAAGGGGACAATTCAACAGGAAGATATAACAATTATAAATATATATGCACCTAACAGCAGTGTATCACAAATATATGACACAATCACTGACAGATTTGAAGGGAGAAAATGATAGTTCTGCACTAATAGAAGTCTTTAACACACCCCTCTCAATGATGGATAGAACATTTAGTCAGAAGATCAATAAAGAAGTACAGGAATTAATTGATGTACTAAATGAGTTAGACCTAACAGACCTATATAAAACACTTTACCCAACAAAAACAGAACACACGTGCTTCTCTAGTGCGCATAGATCATTCTCCAGAATTCATATGTTGGGTCACAAAACAAGTTGCAATAAATTCAAAAATATTAAAATCATACAATATGTATCTTCTGACTGCAATAGAATGAAGCAAGAAGTCAATAACTGAAGGAGATAAAAATAGAAAATAAAGTAGCAGGTTCTTAAACAACAAATGGGATAAGGAGGGAATCAGAAGTGAAATTAGGAAATACCTTGAGGTAAATGAAAATGAAAATGCAATATACCAAAATGTATGGGAAGCAGCAAAGGCAGTTGTGAGAGGGAAATTTATAACTCTAAATGTATATATTGGAAAAGAAGAAAGATTAAAATCAGAGATCTAATCTAAAAACTAGAAAAACTCAATAAAGAAGAGCAAACTAAGCCTAAAGTGAGCAGAAGGGAGGATATAAAAAAGACTAGGAGAGAAATCAGTGAAGTAGAAAACAAAATAACAATAGAGAAAATCAACAAAACCAAAAATTCTTTGAAAAGATCAATAAAATTGACAAAACTTTAGCTAAACTGACAAAAAAAGAAAGAGGATAAAAATTCCAAAAATCAGAAATGAAAAGAGGAACATTACCACTGACCTCAATGAAATAAAATCACTATAACAGGATACTATGAACAACTGTGTGCCAATAAATTAGATAACTCAGAAGAAATGAACAAAATCTTAAAAAATATTAAAACTATCTACATTGATTCAAGAGAAATAGAAGATCTCAACAAACTAATGACTAGTAAAGAGATGGAATTGGTAATAAAAAATATCCCAACAAAGAAAATCCCAGAAACAGATGACTTCACAAGAGAATTCTAAGAAAACATTCCAAGAAGACTCAACTCCAATTCTGTTCAAACTTTCCAAAAAACATTGAAGAGGAGGAAACACTCCCTAACTCATTCTATGAGGACAATATCACTCTCATATCAAAGTCAGATAAGAAAAGAAAATTACAGACCAATATTTCTTATGAGTATAGATGCAAAACAAATCCTTCACAAAATACTAGCAAACTGAATCCAACAGCAGCATATTAAAATATCATCATCAAGTGGGATACATGCCTAGTAGGCAAGTTGGTTCAACATAAATGTATTAGTTAGGGTTCTCTAGAGAAACAGAATCAACAGGGAACACTTGCAAATATAAAATTTATAAAAGTGTCTCACATGACCGCAGGAATGCAGGGTCCAAAATCCACAGGGCAGGCTGTGAAGTCAACGACTCTGATGGAGGGTCTGGATGAATTCCGCAGGAGAGGCTCACCAGCCAAAGCAGGAATGGAACCTGTCTCCTCTGAATCCTCCTTAAAAGGCTTCCGGTGATTAGATTAAGCATCACTCATTGCAGAAGGCACTCCCCTTTGGATGATTACATATGGAATCAGCTGTGAATGCAGCTGACGTGATCATGATCTAATTCTATGAAATGTCCTCATTGCAACAGACAGGCCAGCACTTGCCCAACCAGGTACCACAAGTTGGCCAAGTTAACAAATGTCCCTGACCATGACAATAAGAAAATCAATTAATGTAATATACCACATTAACAAAATGGAGGAAAAATCGATATCATCATCTTAATAGATGCCAAAAAGGTATCTGACAAAATACAGCACCCTTCCTTGATAAAAACACTAAGAACACTAGGAATAGAATGAAACTTCCCAACATGATAAAAGGTATATATGAAAAGCCCACAGTTAACAACCCTCTTCATGGTGAAAGACTGAAAATTTCCCTCTGAAATCAGAACCAGACAAGATGCCACTGTCACCACTAGTATTCAACATTGACCTGGAAGGTCTTGCCAGAGCAATCAGACAAGACATGAAATAAAAAACATCTGAACTGGAAAGAAAGAAGTGAAAGTTTCCCTATTTGAAGATGATATGCTTCTATATGCAAAAACAAAAAAAGACAGAAAATCCACAAGGCTACTACAACTAACAAATGAATTTAGCAAAGTGACAGGGTACAAGATCAACACCCCCAAATCAGTAGTGCTTCTCTACACAAGCAGTGAACAATTGGAAGATGAAATGAAGAAAAAACTTCATTCACAATAGCAACTAAAAGAATCAAATATCTAGGAATAAATCCAACCAACGATGCAAAGGACTTTTGAACAAAAAACTACAAAACATTGCCAAAAGAACTTAAAGAAGACCTAAGTAAATGGAAGGATATTCTGTGTTCATGGAATGAGAGACTAAATATCATTAAGATGTCAATACCACCCAGATAAATGCATAGATTCAATACAATACCAATCAAAATTCCAATAGCCTTCTTTTCAGGAATGGAAAAGCCAGTTGTCAAATTTATATGGAAGGGTAAAGTGCCCTGAATAGCTAAAGCCATCTTGGGAGAGAAGAATGAAGTTGGAGGACTCACACCTCCTAATCTTAAAACTAATTACAAAGCCACAGCATGGTCCTGGCACAAAAGCAGACATATAGACAAATGGAATTGAACTGAGAGCTCAGAAATCAACCTTCATATTTATGGTTCCTTGGTTTTTGACAAGGGGAAAGAGACCACTGAATTGGAGAATAACAGTTTCCTCTACAAATGGTTCTAGGAAAACTGAATCTCCATTTGCAACAAAAAAGAGGGTGCTTACCTCACAACACATGCAAAAATCAACCCAAAATGGATCAAAGACCTTAATATAAGAGCTAGAACTATCAAACTCCTAGAGGAAAACATAGAAAAGCATCTTCAGGATCTTGTGTTAGGCAATGGTTTCTTAGACTTTACACCCAAAGCCCAAACAACAAAAGAAAAATTAGATAAGTCTGACCTCTCCAAAATTAAAAATTTTTGTTCCTCAAAAGACTTTATCATGAATCCCAGAGTGATTCGATCAGTGGGTGGAAAGGTATCTGCAAAGCCCCCTTCGGGGAGTGGTGATAACGGGAAGAAATTCAACTTCCCCAAGTTGAATTCTTAATATTCTCACAAGCAGTGTGGACAACCAAAGCTATAAGCAGAGCCCCCAGTCTTGGGGTTTGTTCATATGAAACTTAACCCCGCAAAGGATAGGTCAAGTCTACTTAAAATTTAGGCCAAGAGTCACCCCCAAGAGAGCCTCTTTTGTTGCTCAGATGTGGCCCCTCTCTCCAGCCAACACAATGAGCAGTCTCACCACCCTACCCCTCTCTACATGGGACATGACTCCCAGGGGTGTGGACCTTCCTGGCAACGTGGGACAGAGATCTTGGAAAGAACGGAGACTCAGCATCAAGGGATTGAGAAAAACCCTAGAATGAGCTGAGACTTAGCATCAAGGGATTGAGAAAACCTTCTCGACCAAAAGGGGGGAGAGGGAAATGAGACAAAGTGTCAATGGCTGAGAGATTCCAAACAGAGTCGAGAGGTTATCCTGGAGGTTATTCTTATGCATCAAGTAGATATCATCTTGTTATTCAAGATGTAATGGAGAGACTGGAGGGAACTGCCTGAAAACGTAGAGCTGTGTTCCAGTAGCCATGTTTCTTGAGGATGATTGAATAATGATACAGCTGTCACAATGTGACTGTGTGATTGTGAAAACCTTGTGTCTGATGCTCCTTTTATCTACCTTGTCAACAAAGGAGTAGAACATATGGAATAAAAATAAATAATAGGGGGAAAATGCTAAAATAAATTTAGTTTAAATGCTAGTGATCAATGAAAGCAAGGGGTAAGGGGTATGGTAGGTATAATCTTTTTTTTTTCCTTTCCTGTATTCGTTTTATTTCTTTTTCTATTGTCTTTTTATTTCTTTTTCTGAATTAATGCAAATGTTCTAAGAAATTATGAATATGCAATTAAGTGATGATGTGAATTACTGATTATGTATGTTGTTTTATTTTCTTTATTTTTTTAATTAATAAATAAATTTAAAAAAATAAATAAAAAGGCTTTATCATGAAAGTAAAATGAAAACCTACACAATAGAAGAAATATTTTGAAACCACATATCCAATAAAGGATTACTATCTTGAATGTATAAATTGAAAGATTATACCTACCATACCCCTTACCCCTTGCTTTCATTGATCACTAGCATTTAAACTAAATTTATTTTCAACTTAACAATAAATAGCAAACAATCCAATTTAAAAAATGGTCAAAAGTCTTGAACAGACATCTCTCCAAAGAAAGTATACAAATGTTCAAAGAGCACATGAAAAGACACTCAACTTCATTAGCCATCAGGGAAATGCAAATCAAAATCACAATGAGGTACTTTTTCACATCCGTAAGAGCGGCTGCTATAAAAAGAAGTGAACAAACAAACAAACAAACAAAAAAACAGAGGGCGGGCCATGGTGGCTCAGCGGGCAAGAACGCTTGCCTGCCATGCCAGAGGACCCGGGTTCGATTCCCTGTGCCTGCCCATGTAAAAAAAAAGACAAAAAAAAACCCCAGAAAATGACAAGTGTTGAAGAAGATGCAGAGAAATAGGAACACACACTCGGTGGAAATGTAAAAAGTGGCTGCTGTGAATAATAGTTTGATGGTTCCTCAGAAAACTAAGCATAGAACTACTATATAAATATGACCCAGCACTATAACTTAGCAATTCCACTACTACATTTATACCAAAAAAAATTGAAAGCAGGGACTCAAGCAGATAGTTGCACACCAATATTCATAGCAGCATTATTCAGCCTGAAGTTGAGCTTAGCCTCTTGATGAACATTATTTTTGAAACAACCCAATTGTCCATGAGTCAATGAATAGCTAAACAAAATGTGGCATATGCATACAATGGAATATCACTCAGCCATTAAAAGGGATGAAGTCTTGATACATGCAATGACATGAATGGACTCTGAAGACATCATCTTGAGTGAAATAAGCCAGACTCAAAAGGACAGATAATGTATCATCTTACTGTTTTGAAACAATTAGAATAAGGAAATTCATAGAGTCAGAATCTAGAATATAGGTTACCAGGGGATGGGGTAGGAATAGGGAATGGAAAATTAGGTCTTAAAATATACAGGGTTCCTATTTGGAATGATGGAAATATTTTGGTAATGGATGGTGGTGATGGTAGCACAGCACTGTGAATGCAATTAACAGCCCTGAAATAGATATCTGAATGCTATTTAGAGGGGAAATATTATATTTTATATACATTAACAGAATAACAAATTTTTAACAATCCATGGAATTACAGTACACAGACAGTAAGTCCTAAGTTAAAATATGGAGTTAACTAGTAACACAAATATTAAAATGTGCTATCATAAATTGTAACACATTTTCCACATCAACCCAAAGTGGTAGTGATAGGATCATATTCTGGAATCCTGTATTTTATTCACGATGTTTCTGTTAACTTAC
Source organism: Tamandua tetradactyla (assembly GCF_023851605.1). Lineage (NCBI taxonomy): Eukaryota > Metazoa > Chordata > Mammalia > Pilosa > Myrmecophagidae > Tamandua > Tamandua tetradactyla. The sequence continues at coordinate 60,166,415 of NC_135337.1, forward strand.
AATTTCTCTAATGAAAAATAATAATAAAATTTGAAACATAAAAATAAAAAAGAATAAACTAACAAAACTAGTTCTTAGAAGAAAAGGTGGACAAAAACTTTATGTAATTGTCCAAAAAATACAACTGACTGTTTTTTTTTAATCAGGTAAGTTGTTTCTAGCATCCATCTACAAATACAGACTCAGAATAAAAGTTCTAGAAGAAATTTGGACAAAACTTTCAATTTGCAAGCTAACATAGAATTAATTTGTAAATTTGATTATGTAAAATAAAGAAAATTTCTGTATGACAAAACAAAATAAAAAACCAATATACAAATATCATATACAAGCAAAGTCAAGGGATGGATGACAGACTTGGATAGAGTATTTAACAATTAGGTAGACCCTCTCATTCACTGGAAGTGGGAGTATAAATTGATTCTATTCTTTGTGTTAAGAAATTTAGTCATATAGATTAATATTAAAAATTCAGATACACTCAGATGCAGAAATCTCACTTCTGAATATATTTTCCATATCTTAAATGGCACATATACAAGTTTATTTTTTGCAGCATAAAATAATAAAATATTAGAAGCAATCAAGATGTGCATTAACAATGACATAGTCGTACAATGGAATATTATACAGCTATAAAAATAAGAGGAAACCTTCTTTATACTGATATGGAAATATCTTAATATGTTATTAAATATAATATCAACAATATGTGACATTTATATATGCATATCCATATATATTAAGTGAAAAAGACAGTAGTATGCAACTTTGGGTTATAAAATTATAAAAATAAGGATATCTTATCTTAATTGAATATTTATTTTAAAAACCTCTGAACAGATTCACAAGAAAGAAAGAAAAGTGTTTAGTCCTGGAAGTGGGATAGGATCTGGGTCAAGGATGACAACAAGCTTTTCACTGAATTTTTTATATTGCTTGATTTTAAAATCATGGTAACCATTACCTAGCCAATTATTAAATAAAACAAATTTAAATCTCATTAGATGTAATATGAATCGTGAGTTTTAATCTGTCTTCTTCTCTTTAAAGTTGGAGAAAATGTGATGTGCCACAGAACAATTAAGAGTACAATAATGCTTTCTTTCTATGAAAAGGTCAAACTAATTTTCTGCAGGCAGGGTATAATCATTTTAACAGGGATGAGTCACGTGATTATCTCAGGTACATAAGCTTCCTCTTTTTTTATTAATTAATCATGTATTCAAGAGTCAAAGGGAATGTTAACTTCTAAGGAAACGATATATTTACCTTTAGCTCTTTTTTAAAACTCCTGCATATTCGACTTCAGTGGAGATTGACTCACTTAAGAAGCCTGAAGTTGAGCCCAGTCTCTTAACCAACTTGCAGCAGCTACAAATTCAGCTCTGCTGTTGTCAAACCTCAGCTATGTGTGGGAGCCAAGAGTCACCCCTGATCTTACTAATCTCAGCGTGATGTTCAGCTGATTGTAAGACTGGAGCAATAGGAAACTTCAGGCTTGCTCTGGCTTCATCTCTGTGGCCCATTTTTTGGGAATGTGGGTATAAACAGAGAGTGAACTATTTCTTTTCTTTGTTATTTTAATTTATTGGGAGAGTAAGTATAAACAGAAAGTGAACTATTTTTTTCTATGATCTTTTTATTACAGTCTTTTATACTTGGTAAATATGTCATTCCATAGTTCCCAAAGTGGGACAATCATTATTTTATTACTTTTCCATTTATTATTTTTAATGCAATTTTATTGAGATATATTCACATACCATATAATCAACCAAAGTATAAAATTAATGGCTCACAGTATCATCTTATAGCTGTGCATTCATCCCCACAATCAACTGTAGAACATTTTCATTACTCCAAAAATTAAAAAATAAAAAAGAACACTTAAAACATCCTATACCTCTTATACGTTCCATATTATCATTTTTGTTGTTAAAATGGATAAAGGAAGAGTCAGCCACAAGGTTTACACAAACACGTGGTCACACCATAGCAACTATGTAGGTATAAAATCATCTTCAAGAATCAAGACTACTGGATTATTGAATTTCAGGTATTTCCTTCTCTCTATTCTAATATACCAGAAACTAAAAAGGAATTATCTATATAATGCATAAGAATAACCTAGAGAATAACCTATTGACTCTATTTGGAATTTCTTAGCCGAAATTCCACCGAAACTTTGTATTGTTTCATTTCTCTTCCCCCTTTTGGTCAAGAAGATTTTCTCAATCCCACAATGCCTGGGTCAGGCTCATCCCTGGGAGTCGTGCCCCTGTAGCGGGAGAGGAGAGTGAGTTTATTTGCAGAGTTGGCTTATAGAGACAGGCCACATCTGAGCAACAAAAGAAGTTCTCTGGGGGTGACTCTTGGGCTTAATTATAAGTAAGCTTAGATTCTCTTTTTCAGGAATAAATTTCATAGAGGGGAACCCCAAGATCAAGGGCTTGGCTTATTAAATCAGTAGTCCCTAATGCTTCAGAGAATTTCAGGCATTCCTCAGGTGAAGAAGTTCAATATTTCCACATTTTGACAGTGCATTATTTTGAAAAGAACACATAGTTTCAAGGCAATTCAAATCTTAATTTTGCCCCCTATCATCTATCTCATAAATGTACTCCAGAGCTCTGGGTTTCTATGGAACTAATGTAGTTTATAACAGACAATGTTTGAAAAGCCACTAATTTCATCTATAAGATAACCCAAAACAATAGCACTGCTACTGAAGTTGACAATCTTCTCTAATAAGGGGATATACAATCTCGTTGTAATAGAAGTTGCCAGGATTTTATATGGCCTTGAAGGTCTGTAATTTGTGGTCATTCAAAATATTTATAATAATATATACTCCAGAGAGCTGTTGGAAGATTAGATGAAAAAATACACGTAAAGCACTTGTCATGAATTTTTTTTTGAGTATCATAATTCACTTATCATTTATCATAATTCACATATCATCGTTCACTTGTTTGCTGACTAGTGAACTGAATTCAGTTCATCTGGCCACAGATGAAACTAACCCAATCCCCCAGTCTTATACATATCAGTAAGTGATTATTATAAATTTGTGGGACTCTGAACATGATTTTTTAACCAACGGTCTGATGTCATCTGAAAACTTGCACTTTCTTATCATTGTATTGAGAAGTTATACCAATTCATGTTTACCATGTGATTGTTGTGTATAACTCGTAGTCCAGTTACAAGCACAATTCATCCTATAATGACGAAGACTGTGTGAAAAATATCAACTTGAATGTAACATGTTTAACTTCAAAGAGTTAATTTTACATCATTTTGTTATCTTCGTATGGCTAGGAAGGGCAGAAAACATCCTCAATTCTAATGGTAGCATTTAAAAGTAAATTTTTAAAAAAGAAAACCTTTTTTAATGACAAATATTATAATGAAGACCTTGTTCCATGTGTGTTTATTCAATTAGCATTCCTCAAACATGTAACACATATTGAACACCCACCACATACCAAGTATGATGCTAAGTGCTTTGGAATATACTGTGAACAGTATGATCACCAAGCCTGCTAACGTCTCTCTGTTAAAAAGCAGAGAGCTTCTTCTGGGTCCCAAAAAGAATCTGCAATGATTCTTCTGCTGGGATTTTTTTGCCAAGCATCTGATCTGTGCTGACTTTTTCTAGAGGAAGCATAGCTATGATTCAGCTCTAACAATTTAGAGTTGAGATGCGGCAGTCCGTGTTCGTTTCTGAAAGAAGATTTGGCAAAACCTAGACCATCATTCTGCTCACCAGGCCCGGGTTTCCTGGAGCTATACAGTGACCAAGGACAGCAACAAGAGGTGAGAGAGTAGCTTCCATCAGTCGGAAACGTTAGGCCCATGATGTTCCAAATACACTCACACACAAATGCATGACAAGGAATGATGCTCTGTGAAGTTGGAATTCATCAATGTATAATTGGTACGTAAAACCATAAGTCTAGATTCTATAGAATGAGTTTGTAGAGAGGAGAGAAGTTGTGGAAGGGCTAAGCCTTAGAACATGCCACTATTCAGAGTGGATGGTTCAACCCACAGGTGGGGACCTCACAGGAGAGTGAGAAGGAGCCACTCTTTCTGTCTTTATTGTGGTCCAGGGGTGGAGGTTAGGCAGATATGCCATGGGAGGCTGGGATTGGTTAGTTTAAAGCCAATGTGTGCAAGAAGGGGAAAGAACTAGGGTCCTAGGGCAGTGGGAAATTTAGCTTAACATTTGGGGTCACCTGTGGGTTTGGGTGAAGTGTATGAGTGGTGTGGGTGGTGGCCACAGATGCAGGTTTGGGCTCGGGGGGAGTTTATGCCCAGGGTTGTAGAGCTGCTTATTAACTAGCCAAAGGGCAATGCTAAAGTGACTTAGCCAAAGTAGGATGGATGTTGAGGCAGTAGACATGCATAAAAATTAATAGTTATGGCAATCCATCATCTGAATCCTCAGCTTCATTCATTTGAAGGATTGTGGCAGTTTAGGTGGCTGACACATTTACTGCCAGAGGCATAGTATTATTGAACCAAGACATAAGGCACTTGAGGATACTGGTTATTATAAAAATGTCAATAAATAGCATAATCAGGAGCTGGAAGATTTTGCATAACCACTCCTCCCACTCTACAGAAGATAGATAGCTAGGAGGAAATATCAGAGGTTTTTTAGGGTCTGAGGTATTTATTGAAATATCTTGGTTATATTGTGAAATACCTTGATCTCTCAAGCCACCTTTCTGTAAGTTAATTTTAACCTGCCTTGAGTTATTAGTATATATGCAGCAAGAGGTGCTCCTTATGGTGCAGAACCACCACTTTTTAACCAAGAGGTGGTCTAAATTTAGGCACTAATCTAAGACTATCCAGATTAAGGAATCTTTGTTGCTGTATTAGCCCTAATTAGCTTATAGATGGATGGCAGTTTAGGCAAAGAAACTGCAGGCAAACATATGGAGATGTTGGAAGATTGCCCTGCTGTGTGATATTAATCTGTGTTTAGCTTTTCTTTACCTCTAAAGGTGGCCCAGAATGCTTCACTATTTGGTCTGGGAATAATAATCTCTACTTTCTAGTGGCTCTGACAGTGATAGGAAGTGCTCCTACATAATCAATATGGCAATGGGAGAAGGATTTATCCCTACCCCATGGAATGTGACCCCTCTATGAGATGCCAGTGTTTGGTTTTGGAGCACAAATCACAGCCTTCAGCAACTATTTGGGCCAGTGATGGGGCTAGACACAATCCCTTTTTATGTGCCCACTCCTCCAGGGCAGAGGTGCTTCTGAGGCCTGAGCTGCTATGAGCACAGAAAGTTAATCGATAGGGGAAGATTGCAGGGCCCGAGCAGGCAGTCTCTGAGGGATCTGACAGATATGCCCTGTAGGAACGCATTGTGGGTAGTTTATTGGCAGTCTACTGCAGTGTGATATGTCTAGCTGTATGTAGGCATGGGTAAGACTGTAAGCTGTTTCTAAATGTGGAAGCTCCCACAAGGGCCTTTCTTGTATCAGAAAATTATTATGCTTCCATTGGACTGTTTCCATTGAACTCTGCCAGCCCTTTGGCCATCATCCAAGAATCAGTGAAGATCTGGGGATTGGGCAACTGGTGGCTCAGAGTATCCTGAAGAAATTGGCCTGCTTCCAGCTCTGCCAACTGCGCAAACCCCAAACAGCTATCTTGGGTAAGCAGCCTGGATGTGCCAGCGAGCTGCATTTGCACAATGATAGCGTTACCATCTGTGAGACTCTTTTCGCATGTCAGACTGTTGGTCCCAAGAAGCTCCTCACTTGGCTAGAGGAGGGCAGTGAGGGTGCCATTGGCAGTGTCACGAGATACATGGATAAGGGTCTGAGCATGGGGGATGCCCCATCCCCCTATGATTTGGAAAGCCCTGTTTGTCAGATTCAGCCCTTACCTGTAGATACCATTTCCATACCATTTCTATTTTATCAGTGAGGCTTTAGTAGCTGTGCTGAACTCCTGCTGGAAATGCTTCTCCACTTTTAGAAGAGGCCAAGGATCTGCAATGCTTGGTGCAAGGACTCCAAGAAGCATCTTCAGTGGTATCCAAAACCCATAATCTAAATCTGTTCCTGGTGGAACAAAGGGCATGGCTTGGGAAATGGCCTACTGAACCAATTCTAAGGTGCATTGTTGGGATTCTCCCCAATGGAAAGCAGCAGATGTATATTTGACTTTGCATATGAGCTACAATAAGAGTGAGAAATGTGTGCTATATTACCTCCAGAACATAAATAATTCTGGTAAGTGTTGTGCATGTCTTGGTATCTGAGGTAGGCTTGTGATTAATGGTTGTGGAAAGCTTTGCCCTTAATGGAGACCGGGGGATGCCCAGGAATTTCACAGAGTTTGATAGTCCTTGTATTTAAGGGATGCTACTGCTCAGCCTCATTTCTGTAAATGGTGTGTGAGTGTGACTAGGTAGAGTCACCTCTTAATCAGATATCAGTTATACAAGGCCTGTTTTATGCGGTTTTTTAAATACCATTAATGAAGGCCTTGGCAGCAGTGTTTAGGATTTTTTGTTGTTGTTGTTGTTGTTGGTGTGACACTGAGTAAAACATGTGGACACTGAGTAAAACACAGCCAAGCAATTGCCCATGCATGCTACTCTGTATATCTTTTATTAACTATATGATGTTGGGAATAGGAGCTTGAATGGACAGGCCTTGTGCATTAAGGTTGGTATAACTGCTGGTTCAGCTCCCTCCATTGGTGGAGGCTTTAAGACCAGGATGGAAAGGACCATCGAATGGGGAGATGGTACATACAGTGACTCCCTCTTTGAGGAGAGCCTACATTATAGGTGTGAGACCCCCAGTACTTTGTTTCAGGCAGTATCAAGGCCATTATCACCTTGATTGGCAGGAGCAGTGCCATAAGGGTCCCATTTGGCATGACCCACCAAGGGGGGCAAAGATTTGTTATTATTCCAGAAACATGTTAAAGCGTCAATATCAAAAGTAGGAAAAGTAAGGGCAAAAGGTGCCACCACCAAGGTTGCTGCTTAGTAAGAATAGTCCCATAGTCACAACTCCCAGAGAAGAGGAAAACAGTAGGCTGGGGTCCTCCAGGGGAGGGTCCATGTGGTCCTGGTAGGGTGGCCACCAGGACCTGAACAGCAGTATCTGTGCCTTTGATATGAGTCTCCCTCATGGTCTGCCAACAGCTCCACTCCATCCACACCCTTGCAGATAGTGCGAGCCATGCGTATACGGTTGGGCATGGCTGCCCGATAATTTGATAGAGAAGAGGCCCCCTGTAAGAAAATTTTCCATGACTCAGTGTCAGTGGGAGAATGGGGACCTCTTCAAGGCTGGACCTTAATGCAGGTCTCCTTTGTTTTCTGAATTCTCAAAGAAATGCTATGCCTATAGCATCATCTCAATCTCTTAAAGTAAAAAATCGGGCCTCATGAATTGTTTGCCAGTAGGCATCTGCCTTAGCAGTAATACCCTCTATGGATGGATGTATCTTTTCTTTTTTAATGCTGTAAAAGGTTAAATCATCAAGGGCAGAACTTGGAATCTTTAGTGATACTGACCAGTTCCCTCATTTGGGGGGAAGAGGATGGAAAATCAGACCCTATTAAAGACTCTCCCAACCAATCCTCCCCTTTTTCCTTATTCCCTTAACAAAACTTTTAAGTATGTTTTGAATCCCCAACTAAGTAAAATTTTGAGTTTTAGGTTCCAATTTCCAAAGGGAGCCCTGTTGGACTACACAAATCGTCCCGGGGAAGATTTGTGATTCCTGCCGACCGCACGCACAAACCACCAACTCTCTCTAGGGTTCTCCAATTGACCTCATGGGGACAGAGTTTATGTTCATTAGTGCAATGGTGCCAGAATAATTAGACATAGCCCCCAGACCACAGGCACGCAATACCAGGGCTTTGGCCTGCTAACGAGCAACAGAACTGAGTAGGTCCCGTGTACATTGCATGGGAATTTTACATTTCTTAGGCAATTTAGAAATTTCCTCTGGTGTTTTAGGGGGTGCTGGCACAATACGCACAGGTCTCTCCTTTTTTTGTGCTCAACAGTTCCTTAGCCATCTCACGCCAGAGGTCGGGTCTTCCATATGCCATGGAGTCTGAGGATGAAGAGTGACAGCTGCAGATACAGCAGCACCCTTGCTTGCAAGATGCCTTTATACTTCCTGTGGAGGGGATGCTCCTAAAGCCAAGGGCAGGTTTAAGACTCAGATGCACTGTTCACAGGAACAGTGGGAGGGGTCTCCCATGGTAAGCTTCCAGCTGCAGTGGTCCAGGCACCAGGAGTTCTAGCATTTTCCTTTTCTCAGCCACATGCATTCAGTCCTAGTTGCCTCGCTCATGTGCCATGCTTTGGGCAGGGGGTGCCTGTCTCCTGCCTTGCAGGGTCCTACTGTCAGGGCAACAAAATTTTCATTAAGTATCCAATGTTGCTCAGGGTTGGTGTCACACAACCCCAGTTGTCCCAGTTCCAGGGAGTGCTGTGCTAGGGCTTGTTTTTTTTTGTTTCCTGGAGAGGACTCAAATCTATAGGACTGCTAATTTGGGGTGGGAAGCTTAGGCAACACCCAGCAGAGGCAATGAGTGGTTGTGTAAAGCAGCACAGAGGTATGTTAGTAAGCCATGGTCCTTTCCGAGATAGTACTAGCTATCTAACACAGGTAGTTAGTAAGCCAAGAACAGCCAAAACGCATGCATCATTTCTCATACTCATGACCAAACCACCTTGCTCTTTGTACCACTTTGCTTTGAATTAGTTAAGTTGAGTTTTTAATTTAGGTCCAGACATAGGACAAGTGCAACACAATGAAGTCTGAGGCCATAATGCAGAAGAAAAGGTCCCAGAGAGAAAGAAGAGCCATAAGGGGTCAAAGACGAAGCATGAACAGCTTGAGAGGGGAGCTGGTAGAGCGCGCACATGCACCGTGAGAGGGACCCACAACTTGTGCCTTTATTGTGGTCCAGGCATGGAGGTTAGTAGATTTCCCATGGAAGTCAAGGATTGGTAAGTTCAAAGCCAACAGGCACAAAAAGGAAAGGGACTAGGTGTGAGAACAGTGGGAAGTTTAGCTTATCATACTGACCATCTGTGGGTTTTGGGTGAAGGGTGTGGTTGGTATGGTGGTGGCTGCAGATGTGGGTTTATGTCCCAGGGCTGGAAAGCTGCTAATTAACTAAGCCAAAGGTTGGGGTTGAGGCAAATGGTTTAGCAAAAGTAAGGTGGATGCTGAGGCAGCAGACAGACACAAAGATGATAGTTATGACAGAATTGCAGGTAGTTAGAAAGATGTGATGGTGAAATTATGTGAAAGTGTTTTGAATGTGCTTGCTTTCTCAATGAAAATAAGATGCAAAGTCATCAGCAGAAGGTGAATAGAACAAATGAGGTACTAAGGTTTGAGAAAAGAGAAGTAAAGAAATTGTCTAAAAGACTGGAGAGTGACTCACTAGAGATAAATATGTAGCGGGTTTGTCAGACAGAACAAGGACCACCTTGAAGAGGATGGTCATGCAAGTTAGTTGAGACAAATCAGCATCATTGTGCATTTTCCTTCAGCCTTAATTAGCTGCCCAGATGGAGGCACCAAGGAGATGAGTTTTTAAAACATTCCGTTTTAACAGGCCAACTCAGGAAGTCAAGGGTGTATGTAGATCAGGGTGTCATCTTAGCAATTGACAATAGAATCCAAGCTGGCAAAGATGGGGTGAATGGCGTAAAGGATCTAAGGGACAGCAAATGTTTGTGAATTTTTTTTTAATTGTGGAAGATGAAATATTTTAGAAAGTGGAATCTGAATCCTGCAAGGGAAAAGTAACCTTCTGTTTTGGTGTGCTAAAGCTGCCAGAATGCCATATACCAGAAATGGGTTGGTTTTTCCAATGGAAATGTATTAGGTTACAAATTACAGTTCTACAGCCATGGAGATGTCCAAATTAAGGCATCAAGAGTAAGATAATTGAATATCATAAGTACATGGAACCTTGAATAGAGTATGAGATTTTGTAGGTTTGTCCAGTATGATGCCCTGATAAATCCCAGAGTGATTTGAACAGTGAATTAAGAAGTATTTTCAAAATCACCTTGAGGGAATAGTGAGAAAGGGGGAAAATTCAACTTCCCCATTTGGAGAATTCCTGATATTCTCACAAGCAGTGGGGACAATCAAATCGGTAGGTCGAACCCTCAATCTTGGGGTTTGTTCATATGAAACTTATCCCCGCAAAGGACAGGCTATGCCTACTTAAAATTAGGCCTAAGAGTCACCCCCAGAGAAACTCTTTTGTTGCTCAGATGTGGCTTATCTCTCTCTCAACCAATACAGCAAGGAAATTCATTGCCCTCCCCCTCTCTACAGGACATGAGTCCCAGAGGTATAAACCTCCCTGGCAACATGGGACAGAAATCCTAGAATGAGCTGGGACTCAGTGTCAAGGGATTGGGACAAACAAAGGATCTGGGCCAAAAAAGGAAGAGAGAAATGAGACAAAATAAAGTGTCAGCAGCTAAGAGATTTCAAACAGAGTCAAGAGATTATCCTGGAGGTTATTTTTATGTATTATATAGATATGCCCTTTTTAGGTTAAGGTGTATTTGAGAGGCTAGAGGAAAGTTTCTGAAACTGTAGAGCTGTGTACCAGTAGCCATGTTAAAAAAAAAAAAAAAAAAAGAAAGATTCCTTCTCAGAGGAAAGGCTGCTGGCATCTGGGGTTCTGTCACATGGGAAGGCATATGGCAATGTCTGCTGATCCTTCACTCCAAAATGTCTCTGTGCTTCTGTGGGCATTTTTCTCTCTCCGCATCTCTCTCTCTCCCTGAACTCTCTTAAAGGACTCTGGTAAAGGGTTATGACCCACCTTAAATTGGGTGGGTCACATCTCCATGGAAACAATTTAATCAAAAGATCCCACCCACAATGGGTCTGCCCCACGAGATTGGATTAGAAGACCATAGTCTTTTCTGGGGTACATAATAGATTCAAAGCAGCATACTTGCCAAGATCAATCAGAAATAAAGATGAGCCATAATATAAATCAGCTGGAAAACAGACTACAGTTTTTAAAGTTGCTATAAACTCATTTGTACCAAACATTACTTAGTATCACAGACTTATCTTTAGTGTTTTTTTTTTAATACTGAAATATATCACATAACATAGAGGGCACCCTTTCAGAATGTACAATGTAGTGGTTTTTGGTATATTCACAAAATTGTACATAAATCACCTCTATGTAATTTCAAAACATCTTTATCACCCCAGAAGAAATCCTATTAACAGTCACTCACCATGCCCTCTTTCACTCACTCCCCCAATCCCTTATCTGCTTTCTAATCCTATGAATTTGCCAATTCTGGATATTTAATATAAATGGAATTATATAATATGTGGCTTTTATAATCCGGCTGCTTTCACTAAGTATAATGTCTTCAAGGTTCATTTATTTACAGTATGTACCAGAACTTAAATATTTATGGCTGAATAACATTCTGTTGGATGGATATATACAATATTTTGTTTATCTATTCATTAATTGATGGGCATTTGTGTTGTTTTCACTTTGGGACCATTATAGTTAATGCTTCTAGGAACATTCAAGTTCAAGGTTTTGTGTGGACATATGTTTCCATATGTTTTCTTGGGTATATACCTGGGAATGGAATTGTTGGTTCACATAGCAACTATTTTTAAACTTTTGAGGAACTGCCAACCTGCTTTCTAATGCAACTGAGTTATTTCAGATTCTCATCAGAAGTGTGTAAGAACTCATACAACCATTCTGAGCGTTATAAATTTTCACATCCTCATCACTTGTTAGTGTCTGGTTTTTTTTATTCTAGCCATTCTCCCAATGTTTGAAATAGCATCTCACTGTGGTTTTAACTTGCATTTTCCTAATGAGTGATTATGTTGTGTATCTTTTCATATGCTTATTAGCCTTTTGCACACGTCCTTTAGAGAAATGTCTATTCAAGTCCTTTTCCCATTTTTGATTGGGGTTTTTTTGTTGTTTAGTTTAGTTGTAATCGTTTTTTTTCATATTATGGATAAAAGTTCCTTATCAAATATATGATTTGAAAACATTTTCTCCCATGATGTGTGTGGTCTTTTCACTTTTCAGATGGTGTCCCGTGAAGTACAAAAACTTTTAATTTTGATGAAATCTAGTTTATCAATTTTTTTCTTTTGTCCCTTGTGCATTTGGTGTCATATCTAAGAAACCCTTGCTTAATACAAAGTTGTGAAGTTTTACTCCTACATTTTTCCTTAACAATTTCAGAGTTGTAGCCTTATTTTTAGGTCTCTGGCAGATTTGGAGTTAAGTTTTGTATATGATATTAGGTCAAGATCCAATTCCATCCTTCTCCATGTGGACTTGTCCCACTATCACTTGTTGAAGATACTAGTCATTCTTTATTGAATTGTCTTAGCACCCTTTGTAAAAAATAAATTAACCATAAAGGTCAGGGCTCTCAATTTTATTTCACTGATCCATTTATCTGTCCTTATGGAATTACCACACCATCTTGATTACGGTAGTTTTACAGTAAGTTTTTAAATTGGGAGTGTGAGTCTTTCAACTTTGTCCTTCTTTTTAAAGATTATTTAGACTATTCTGAGTTCCTTGTATTTCTATAGGGCTTTAGGATCAAGTTGTGAATTTCTGCAAACTTGGCAGCCTGAATTTGATAGGGACTGCCTTCAATCTGTTGAACAATTTGGAGGTAATTATTAAGCTATTTTAATAATATTGAGTGTTCCAATTGATAAAAAATGGACTGTCTTTCCATTTATTTAGGCTTTCTTCAATTTTTTACCATAATATTTTATAGATTTTAGGGTACAACTCAGGCATTTCTTTTGTTACATTTATTCCTAATGTATTATTCCTAAAAATATTCCTAATACATTAGGAATAAAAGTATTATTTTATTGTATGCAATTGTAATGCAATTGTTTGTTTCGCATCATTTTGGGGATATTCATTGTTAGTGCATGGAAATACGATTGATTTTTTTTAGAAATATGATTGAGTTTTGTATGTTGATCTTCTATCCTCCAATCTTAATAAATTCATTTATTAATTCTAATAATTATTTTATGGATTTCTCAGAGTTTTCTATATACATAGTCATGCCATCTGTGAATAGAGATAGTTTTACTTCCTCCTTTCCAATATAAATGTCTTTTAATTTTTTTCTTGTCTAAATGCCTCGGCTTTAAACTTCAGTAAAAGTTTGAATCAAGGCACTAAGGGTGGACATTTTTGACTTGTACAATCTTTCATTATTATGTATGCTATTATCTGTGGCTATTTCATAGGTGTCCTTTGACAGGATGATGAAGTTTCCTTCTATTCTTGGTTTTTTGAGGGTTTTTATCATGAAAGTGTGTTGGATTTTGTCAAAATTTTCTGTGTCAGTTGAAATGATCATGTGATTTTTTGTTCCATGTTAAATTGATATGGTTTTTACCTTGATTAATTACCATGTGTTAAGCTGACTTTGAGTTTCTAGGATAAATCTGACACGGTAATGGTGTATAATCCTTTTTATATGTTGCTGGATTTGGTTTGTTAGTCTTTTGTTGGGGATTTTGTATCTGTATTCATAAGGGATGTTGGTTTGTAGTTTTCTTTTCTTTTGATGTCTTTGTCTGATTTTGGTGTCAGGGTATTAATGACCTCCCATAATGATTTGGGAAGTACCCCTCCTCTTCTAGTTTTTGAATGGTAGGAAAGATTGGTGTTAGTTCCTTAAATTCTTTATAGAATTCTTCCTTAACACCGTTTGTATCTATGCTTTTCCTTTTTGTAAGTTTTTTGATGGCTAGTAAAATCTTGTTATTTGCTTTAGGTATATTCATGTTTCCTATTTCTTCTCAAGTTAGTTTAAGTGACTTGAGCTTTTTAGGAATCGGCTCATTTCATCTGATTAGGTTATCTAATTTGTTGGCAAATAATTTTACTGCTAGCCTTCCCTTACAGCCTATTTATTTCTATAAGGTTAGCAGTGATGTCTTCTTTGCATCTTGATTTTAGTATTTTGAGTCTACAATCTTCATTTTTTGGTCAATCTACCTAAAAAGTTGTCATTTTTGTTGATTTTTTTCAAAGAACCAATATTTTAGTTTGCTAATGCTGCCAGGATTCAATGAACCAGAGTTGGATTGGCTTTTAATAAGGGGGTTATTTAGTTAAAAATTTAAAGTTCTTCGGAGGAAAGACAGCTAGCTTTCATCTGAGGTTCTCTGTTACATGGGAAGTCACAGGGTGATGTCGATTTGTCTTCTCTCCTGGTTTTTGTGTTCCAACGAGGCAATTCCTTTCTGCATCTCCAAACTTCTGGGCTGGTTGGGAGTGCTGAGATGAGGTATGCTAAGCTACTTAGGATGTGCTGTGTTGGGGTCCCTTCTGATCTCTCTCTTTTAAGCCTCCAGCTAATTAAACTAAACATAACTCATTGCAGAAGGCACACCCCTTAGCCAATCCAAAATCTAATCAGTCATAGATGAATTTCACATGCTGGTGATTTAAGTCCCCAGCAACAGAACAATGGGACCTCATCACCTGGCCAAGTTGACACCTGAACCTAACTATCACAACCACCTTTTTTTTTTACAACCAACTTTTAGATTCATTAGTGTGCTGTTTTGTTTTTCTATTCTCTTTCCCATTTACTTGTGATCTAGCCATTACTACTTCTTTCCCTCTGTTTCTGGTTCAGTTTGTCTTCTTTTTCTAGTTTATTAAGATGGGTGTTTAGGGTAATGATTTCAGTTCTTTGTTCTTTTCAAAACAGACATTCATATCCATAAATTTCTGCTTCGGCACTGATTTTGCTGGTAGCTCATAACTTTTGGTGTGCTGTGTTTTCATTTTCCTTCATCTTGAATTGTGATTTCTTCTTTGTATGCATGGCTATTTAGGAGTGTGTTAATTTCCACATTATGTATAGATTTCCCAAATCCCCTTCTGGTACTGATTTCTAATTTTATTCCATTACAGAAAGTAAATACATTTTGTATCAGGTCAATTCTTTAAAATTTATTAAGACTGTTTTATGGCCTAATGTAAATCTAGGTAGGAGAATGTGAACATATTAAGAAAGTGTATTCTTCTCTTTTGGATGAGGTGTTTTCTTGATACCTGTTGGAACTAGTTGATTTATAGTGTTGTTTAACTTTTCTATTTCCTTGTTGGTCTTCTGCCTACCTGTAACACCCATTATTGAAAGTAAATTATCAAAATTCCCATTATTATGGAATTGTCTATTTTTCCCTTCAATTTGTCAGTGTTTCTTCCATGTATTTTGGAACTGTGTTATTAGGCGAGTTATTTTAGTTACCTAGGTTGCTCAAAACAAATACCATGAAATGGGTTGGGTTAAACAATGAGAATTTATTCTGTCACAGTTTTGAGGCTGGGAAAATGTCCAAATCATGGCATCATAAAGGTGAGACTTTCTCCCTGAAGATAGGCTGGCAATGATCTTTGGCTCCTGTGTCACATGACAAAGCACAGTCTGCTGGTCATTTCCTTCTCTTCCCGGTTTCACTGAGTTTAGCTTCTTGCTTCTGTGGCTTTTATGCTCTCTCTCTCTTAAATTTCATTCTCTTATAAAATATCCCAGTAATAGGATTAAGACCCATCCTGACTGAGGTATGACACACCTTACCTAAAGTAACCTCATCAAAAGGTCCTACTTACAACAGATTTATACCAACAGGTCTAGATTAGATTTAAGGGGATGGTTTTCTGGTATAAATGATAGCTTCAAACCACCACATACATATATGTTTATAATTACTATATATTCCTGATTGACTCTTATCACTATAAAATGACTTCTTTTCTGTAATAATTTTTGTCTTAAAGTCTACTTTGTCTGGTATTAGTATAGTCAAACCAGCTCTTTTTTGGATGTTGTTTGCATGTATAGTGTTTTCTATTCTTCTTTCAATCTATAGGCCTTTGAAACTAAAGTGTGCCTCTGCAGACTGTATAGAGTTGTCATGTTTTAAATCTATTCTGCCTTTGATTTGAATGTTTGTCCATTTACACGTAGTGCAGTTTTTAATAAGCTAGGATTTACATCTACCATTTTTCCATTTGCTATGTGTCAAATTTCTTTTTTTTTTTTTGTTCCAGTATTCTTTCATTACATCCTTCTTTTGTGTTAAATAGATATTTTTGCTTACTATTTTAATTCCTTTGTTCCTGGTATTTTTTGTTACTTCTTTTACCATATGTTTTTGAGTCATTTTCTTAGTGGCTTCCCTGGTGATTACAATTAGTATCTTAACTTAAAGCAATCTAGTTCAGATTAATAACAGCATAAGTTCAAAAACTTTGCTCAAATATTGTTTTGTTTCTTCTCCCTCATTTGTATATATTACAACTGTGCAAATTGCATTACAATATAAGCCCATCAACACATTTAAAATTATCACTTTATACAGTTTTCTTTTGAATTGGATAGGAGAAGAAAATAATTTCAAATAAAATACATTTATGGTGTCTTTTATATTTATCTATGTACTAACCTTTACTATTTTTCTCCTTATTTTTCACGTGGATTGGCATTACATTATAATGTTTCCATTTCGGTGTGACAGACTCCCTTTATTGTTTCTGGAAGGGGAGATTCGCAAGTGACAAACTCTCAGAGTTTTTGTTCATCTAGAAATGATTTAATTTCTCCTTTTTGAGTGTGTTATTCTGGATATAGAATGCCTGTTTGACTTTTTTTTTTTATTCTGGCACTTTGAATATGTCATCCCAAGGCACCAGTTTCCATGATGTCTGGTGAGAAGTCAACTGTTAATCTTATTGAGACCATTTGAATGTGAGAGTCACTTTCTCTTGCTTCTCTGTCTCTGTCTTTATCACTCACCAATTATTTCTTCTACCCATTCAAGCATGTTCTTGAGACCCCTGCTGATTTATTTTCATTTTCATTTGTCATACTTTCCAACCCCAGAATTTCTATTTGGTTCTATTTGATTCTATTGGTATTCTATTGATGAGGCATCATTCTCAAAACTTTCCTTTCATTCTCTAGACATGGTTTCCCTTATTTCTTGCCTATTTACAATAGCAGATTTAAATGATTGTTCTAACAATTCCAATGCCTGAGTTTCCTCAGGTACAGTTTCTATTTATTGCCTTTTCTTATTTTTGAGCCATGCTTCCTATTTCTTTACATGTCTCATAAATTTTTGTTGAAAACTGTGTTTTTAAAATAATAAATTGGAAACTCTGGACATCATATTACCACCTCATTTCCCCCCAGGATATGTTGTTGCTTCGGTTCATTGTTGTTGATGTTTGTTTGATTAGTGATGTCCCTGGACTAGTTCTGTAAAGGCTGTGTTCTTTGTCATGAACAACCACTTCAGTGGCTGTTCAGTTATTTTAGTGGTCACCTAACTATTGGACAGAGATTTCCTTATATACTTTGAATGATAGTTCTCCCATCCTTCGCTGAGAGGACTCTGTGTTTTGGACAGGAGTTCAGTGCTCTGGGTGGGAGTTTACAACTCTGTCATAACATTCATTTCTTACTTGTGAGAGCTTAGAGCATTCTCAGGTTTGTTCTAGTCAAGTGCACAAGCCCTGTATATGTATATGGTCTTCCAGATTGTCAGGAATATTTGGAGCTTTTCAAAATTCTCTATGGATATCTCATAACACAGCCTCTCCTTTTAAGATTTTACTCAACTTGGTGTTAGTCCCAACAGGTAACACAGCCTCAGGCAGTGATGAGTTAACAATTATCACTAATCATATTCAACAAATGCACTACAGGTAAGCACAGAACAAGATCTGAGTTCAGTCCAGTCAAGTCAAATAGTGACAGTTCTCTTGGGATGGAGATTTTGGGTAGCTGCAAAACTCCCTCTGATGGCTACCAGGCTTCTGGCTTCACAGCTACTACCATAGTTGCAGGGCTATTGATTTCTAAGGCTACTGTGGACCTGGGGAGAAGAATATAGAATTAGAGTAAATTTAAAAACCATAAGCCTTGCTGTTCTTACTGAGATTCAACCATTTTTCTTAAAATAAATACGACCTGGGTAGTTGCAAGCTTTTAATTGATCTTCAAAGTTTTTAAAAAATTGATTTTTTAAATCAACACCAGTTTCTCTGATGTCCCAATGACTTCTGTAGTATGTGACTTAGAGTATACCTGCCTGGAAGTGTCCTTTTTTATCACCTATGAGGGCTATGAATGCGTTGACTCCACATACATAGCCATAGCTTGTTTTTTATTAACAGGCTTATAATACCTAATTAAATGAGATTTATTCTCAATCATGACTCTCCAGATATGGTCTTGGTTGCATAATGTTTTATCCAGTTATATCTGGAAAAAGAGGACAGGTTCTTGTTGCGTGTATATAAACTATATTGACATGAAAAGTAATAAAACTCATAAAAGGGTTTATTTATGACACTGAGGGAGTCAATGAAAATCAGACTGTTTTGAAATTTCGTTTCAGTTTATAAAGGCAGAGTCTACCAAATGAGTTAGAAACAGCTTAAGTAGAAAGAGAAAGGGCTTCCCCATATATCCACAAAAATAATACATTGGAGGTAATAGCACCAATAACCCAAATGGACCCTAATTAAATTTCTCTCATCACTTCATTCAGTCCTATGTTATATTACCTCTTGCATCAGCAGTCCGCTTTTGGAAGTACATCAACTTCCAAACTAGAAAGAGTGTTGAAAATCCTGACTCTGCCCACTACTACGTTCTGAAAATTGTCTGAGCAATGTCAAGTAAAAAGCCTGTGCTTGACAGTTCTTTATTGAAGCACCAATAGTACAGAGTATATGGTTCATCCCTTCCTGTAGGACACTGAGACTGTCCATACATGTTAAAGATAAAAATTATAGCCTGAAGCTTATAGCAGAATCTTTAAGTAAGCATCAAGGAGAAGCAAAAAAACTGTTTGAGAATTAGACTTAAAGACAGTGGTCATTTTAATATAGTGACCAATTATATCAGAATGGAAGAGAGTAATATTTTCTGTTGATGTGCAGTACATTACTATTTCCTGAGGGACTGATCAATGTTTCTCCTGATGATAAGATCATAGTATGGATTATAAAAGCAATGAAAAGTCTCCCCATAGAGTGCACAATTTGTGAAATATCTCAACAGATAGCATATTTCCTACCCAAACTTAACCTAAGAAAGGCTGAGCATCTTTTTCTGATTTGAAAATTCATCCCAAGCAGTTTCTTCAATTGTATTAATCTAATTAAGAAATACTGAGCATATGAAACAAAATTATTTATAACATCCATCCTTTTGTAAAGCACAATAACAAACTTTTGCAAATTTCCAGGTGAAACTCAAAGATGCTATATCTGAAGAATATCCTGAAAATGTTCTTTTTATTTTATTTTGTTTTTCTATGGATCCTGGAGAAGGAAACAGAAAGGAGCTGCAAAGTGATATGGCCACTTGATTAAGATTGGGTCATGTATCCCTGAGAAATATCAAGTGGTTACCCATTTAGTCAAAGTGACAATAAGATATTGTCAAATATACAGAAGACCACATTATGAAAACTAAGCTCTTTCAGAAGGGAGGAAATTTTTTTCCTTAAAAAAAAAGAAACCTAGATATGATAAAGTCATCCAAAAGTAGAACATATTCTGATGATATGGGGCTCAGCTATTTCAGTGGATTACATAAAAAGTCAACCTCTAAAAGCAGTTATTGTTTTCATCACAGAGATAGTCAAAATCCAGTTTTACATTAATATAGGATTTGGCAATAAAGTTTCATGAGTTCCCTTGTTTTGTTAAAGTGGCTTTGTAAATATGTTTATCAAGTTGCATGAACTTTGCCAAGGATTAGTGCATTTTGTAGTTTCTTTTCAAACTTATTATAACCAAAACAAATCAATTCACCCCTCTCAGGTCTTCTACATCTTGTCTACTCCCTCAAGTTTTGTCTTTCACTATGATCTTTCATGTTCTGGAAAACACTGGGCCTTTACTTTTGGACCAAAGTACTCTCCTTTTTCCATGAAAAATAAAGCATATACCCGGTTGTATTTCTCTGTCACTACTACTCCTAAGAAGGCCTTAATAACTACCACTAATAACAACTTTTGATTAAAGTAACAACTTTTGTTTCACAGAGAAAACTGGAAGGTAGATAATTGACAATGGTCTGTCATCTGCAAGACTCGCAGTAGACCAGAAAATCTCAATAATACACTAAATTCAATGTTTTACAGCCATGCCCATCTCTTTTCATCACTTTTATAGCCCCCTGTCTTAATGAGGCCAAGATGAACATGTTCATTAGCATTAACCAAAGGTATATCTACCCCACAGCATATAAAAATAAGAAACGAAAGTTTTACATTTATAATTACGCTTAGTAATTGATATTTCAATCTTATCTATGCTATCCAGCTATTCAAGGTTATTCAAAAATTAACTCAATTTAACATTGACACAAGTATTTAGGTTACCTAACGATATTAGAAATTATGTTTGAGCTGACACACTGTAAAATATCATTACGATGACAAAAATGTTTGTGGAATTAAGATTAATTCAGTTGGCACAAATTTACAAGTTTCGTAATCTTAAACATGTGGGAGTAAAGTTAATTTATTTGACCAGAAAAACATCTGTATAAGAAGTTTAAGAAGTTCAGCTTAACTAGTCCTTTCATGAGAAAACAAAGCAAATTCTTAATTAAAAAGTTAATTAATTAACAAATTAAACTACTGAAAGCAGAACTAAGCTTCTTTAATTTAAAAATACAATAATCAAATTTAAAAACACTTCTAAAATTAGGAAAACCTTCACTCTCATTATAAGCGATAAAGGCTTTTTTGGTAACAAGAATAACAGAAATACCAATGTACTCGTTTCTGTTTTACAATTTCAGTCACAGGTCAAAATTAAACATTGAAATACAAAATCTGCTTGTCCATACCTCAAGTAACTATTTTTTTCTAGTTGGAAAGTAATCCTTAATTGATTTGGGCTTACAAATAGACAAAGACATAAACCACTAACAAACTAGATTCTCTCTGTTCACTCATCCCATCATCCTTACAATAATGATTTCCAGATGGTCAGATCATAGAGCCAAACACATATTTATAACTGCCTCAGCAATAGGGAATAATTTACCAGCCATGAGAGAACCAGAAGAAGGGAAGGAGGGAGGGAAGGAGGGAGGGAGGGGGGGAGGGAGGGAGGGAGGGAGGGAGGGAGGGAGGAAGGAAGGAAGGAAGGAAGGAAGGAAGGAAGGAAGGAAGGAAGGAAGGAAGGAAGGAAGGAAGGAAGGAAGGAAGGAAGGAAGGAAGGAAGGAAGGAAGGAAGGAAGGAAAGCAAAACAGTGAGGGAGGGAAGAAAAAAGAAATAAAGCCAAAGAGAGGCGAGGCGAGAATGGTGGAAGGGAGGAAGGGAAAGAAAGAAAGTAAGAGAATGAAAGGAAATAAAAGAAAGAAAGAGGGAAAAAACTAGAGTCAACACACCTAGAATTCTATTATCATTTGGGATTCCCTCTGGGAGCCAAGGACAGATGGGTGTGAGCCAAGCAGCCTGTGCAGGCATGCCTCTGACAGGTCTTTATGGGTATCTGTGGATGAACTCAAAAATTGTTGAAGTATAAGTCTCGAAAGATTAAAAAACATAATTTCATACAAAATGTAAAAGGACATGTCAAAGAATATACGTCAACGATTTTATTTAATACATTATTGTATGAGAGAGCTATTAAACATTAAAATTGGTCCAAAGCACATAATGGGTTCTAGCTGTATACGGGAAATCTAATAAAAGAATGTTAGGATAAGATAGCTGCTTTAGATACAAAATAGGCTCGAGTCTTATAGGACAATAAATTATAACCTTTTCACTGTGTATTCTCCTGGACTGAAATGATCCCTCTGTCCCAGACCAAAATTTACAAGTTACCCTTTGTCCAGACTGAGTTGTAAAGTAGCCCAGTCCACAGAAAACCAAGCCCACAAATGCCCTGAAAGAATACCCAGTAATTTCTTTTGCCTACTTCAAAGTTTGGGATAATTTTTCTCACTATCCATTTTTCTTTCATAATATCCCTTTTTACTTCACACAAAATTTAAAGTGCACATCTTTTCTCTTCTTGATATAGAAACAGGCTTTGAGTTTTTCTTATGATTTTTCTACTTGGCTCTCTCCAGGGACCTGATTTCAAGTAGATCCCCAGAGAGGAATCTGATTGGCTTGGTCCATATTTTCACTCTACATCATGAGTTCCTGGCCAGGTTATGAAAAAGTTCTTTTAGCTCTGTTTTTAAGTGTTTCTTTCTCTTCCTAGTCATATAAACTGTAGCTGGGGGACAATGATATTGATCAGAGACAGTTTCTTGAGGAATAAACTGTAAGTGGGGCAGTTTAGTGTCTAATATGGATAGCAATATTATATCGAGAAGGAAATAGATCCCATGAGGAGGGACTGAGGAAGCCGTCAGTAAAAGCAGGGCATTTCAGATGGCTGTAATTAAGGCTTAGAAGCATGAAACAACATGAGTGGAGCACTGGGCACGGCGTCTTCCTGCTCCCTCTTTCCCTTTTCCATCTACGCAGAACCTGTCACCTCAACTTTTTTCTATGGTTCAAACCCGCATTCGAGCCCTCCTTCTGGGAAATGCCTAAACCATCCTTAAGGGATTTGTGCTTATTATTTTTTACCCTGTTTTTTTTTTTTTTAAGGATAGTAGATAGTTAGAGCTCAATTCTTCAGGTATAGGTATCAGAGCTAATAATGAACACCCTAGAGTATATCACATAGGCACGTGCCCATCTTTTGTTTTTCTGCACAGCAATGATATCTTGGAGGAATGAATTGGGACAACTCTGTAATATTAAAATCTCATTGCAATAAACCATTAGGAACAGGAATGTACAAAGTAATGCATTTTTAAATACCCATTGTCAGTAACGGTTTACAGATTATTATTAACATGGAAAAAATACTTAAAATGCATTTTCATTGCCTTAGTTTAGACTCTGTGTTTTGCTAAGCTTGGATGATGTGTGAACTCTTGTTCATGATCAATCAGTAGAAGTCTTTTTCTTTTGGTTTAATGCTGCCAAAAAGGTTTAGGAGAGAATGGCCTTACCCTGAGCTTCCATAAATTTGCTCCAAGGACCTTTGTAGGGAGTAACTTCAGAAGTGGTCTTCAAGATTCAGATCAGATCATGGTAGGGAAGAGAAGGAAAATAGGAGTGTGCTTTGAAATGTCTCCTTGGTGATTCTAATATTCTGACATGCTTTCCTATAAAGAACAGCTACTTGCTAGTGTTTGAAACAATGACTATAGAAAAGGTAAACGAGGCGTGTAACAAAGAGTGGATCTGGTTTTTAAAAGATTTAAAATAAATAGCTCTGGAAACTTAATCATGTGGCCAACAAGCCAATTAAAGAAAATTAAAGTGATGATTTGTGCGTGTGGAAATCAGAGTTTAGAGCTTATAACTTTGCCTTTACTCTCATGAGAAGACATTGGTAAGTCTTTTTTTTTTACTTTTCCATATATCAAGTTTTTCAGTTGGTAAAACAAGATAATAATATGATTTTTCTATTGGTTCCTTTTTAAGAACTCCCATTTTCAAAAAAATGGCCAATGTTTCTAATTGTCATGTTCTATAAAGAAGTAAATTGCTTATTATGCTTTTATAACAGAACAATTCACACAGTAAGATCCCACTTTTCTGATAATGTGCCTCTGCTAAGGTACCATTTAATTTTGAATCAACTGATTATTGAGCATTCTTGGTATTTGATATCAATTAATTCATGATGAATTCCCAAATGATTTATATATGTATTACTCAATCTTTTTCAGAGTTCCTAAATAGTAATATATTGACGCCTCAATTTTTTAAAAAGGGGAGAGTTTCCACAGCAGTATGGCAAAAGTGTGCAGTATTGAATGTTATTGTATTCAATGAAAAAAACAAAAGTGACTGCATGAAAAATTAGCAAGACCTAATGTGGCTCCCACCATGTATTTCACATTAGCAGATCACAGCCTCTGAGCATAAATAATAAGTAAATTAAAGGGTAACACTTCGTTAATCCATAGTGCTTTCTTCATATTTTCTGAGGTTGTACAGTACATGTTTTCCTCTACAATAATAAATTCCCTTCTGTGGGATACCTTAATTCTCATGGTCACGGTTGGCTTCCCACATAGAAAAAAGCAGCTTGCTCCCAGGTAGTGGTATTTGAGAGGTAATATGGTGCAGTGGGGACAGTTCCAGGGTGTAAATATGAAGACAAGAGTACTGTTTCCATTGGGTCTCTGAGCCAAACATGTCATTTTTCTTTAGTTTTGTTTCCATTTTTATCCATTTTTCTCTAACTACTTCACATAATTTTTCAGGGCTTAAGTGAGAAAATCCATGTAATAACACCAGGTAGACTGTAAAGCACCATATAAGTTCTAGTTTGCTATATAAATATAAGGAATTGCAAATATGAGGGAATCAAAAAATCCCCTAAGCCATATGCATCTCTCAGAGACCAATTATTATTGTTCTATATCATCTTTTCTGAATGATTTCCAAAACTTTGGAAAAGTAACTTTTCCAAGGATATCAGTTAGATTTCCTTTGGTCTATTAGTAAATGCATCTGTTGGTTGCCTTTTTGGCATCTATGCTCACTTAAAAGATTCGTGTTGGTTCCTTTGTGGCAGTCCCTACCTCAGGAAGTTGCAGCATTTCAGAGACAATATCTCTTTGGCCATCTTACCTGAAGAGACTCAGCAGCTGAAGAGCTTGTAAGGTTATGCTCTGGGTATATTACATGTATTGCAGTTGACAGTGGCACAGATAAGCTTTCTCGTTTCAGAACTCCACTGCTCCTTTTAAAATGCTCACCATGATTCAGTCAAGTGACAATTTGTTCAGGTCTCAGCTTCAAAGTACCTTTGTCCATAAAATGAAGGTACTATTCATATCTATGTTCAATATGTATTGAGAATCTGATGGTTCTGAAAGAGGGGAACATGCATAAGGGGTTTAGGGCCAGGCACAGGAGTAAAACACATCACTCCAGCACTGCTTCTGCTCTACTTCCTGGTCCCTTCTACCATCATCTTCCACTTGACTACGTTGTCACTCTGCTTCACCCTTGCTTCCCAACATTCTATTCTCCACAGAAACATCAGAATAACTAGTAAAATATAAGCAAGATAGTAGAGTCCTACTCTTCAAATGGTGTCTCCATCACTTTCAGAATTAAATCCACTTCCTTATCTCATTTTACAGGGCTCTAGTTGACTCCTCCTATCTCTCTGATCTTACTTCTATAATCTTACTCTATTTTTTTTCATAATACTCATCATTCCCCGATATTTTATAATCTCTTTTTTTGTATATCTCCTGTCTCATTCCTTGTATTCATTAATAAATGCAGAAAATTCAGTGTCTTTCCTTGCCCTTTAGCCTTCACAGGCTTCCCCTCTTCACAATTAGTCTCTTGCACTCATAAATCCATCACATAACTGTATGAGAGGACCAGAATTGATATGTAAAATCCATTTGAAATTGGGGAGGGGTCGTACTGCCAAGTATTCATTTAAGTACCCAACCAGTGAAGGTTTTCTAATCTTAAATGGTTAATCTGGGGTGCAAAACCCAGACAGAAGCCTGGAGAAGAAGGGGTACTTGGAGGATCAATGGGATGTTTTTATGGGTCCTGCCTGGAAGAAGCACGTATTTCTACCCACATTTCTTGGCAAAACTGAGACACATGCCCTTCTTAGATATGGTGGCAGGGATTAGAATGCCAGAGCAGTCCTTTCTCAATACTCAACAACATCATCCACATTCTGGAAGGGGAGCTTGAGCCCTTGGTAGAGAGCTAGTTGACTGCCATCATCCACTGTAAAGTAGGCCCATAGCATCAAGTACTTTGCCTCTTTTATTCACTGCTAGCTCTTCAGAAAATAGAACAGTGATTTGTATCTAATATAAATTCAGAAAGCATTCGTAGAATGAATGAGATTTTAAGGTTTTGTATGAAATGATTTAGGTATTCCCTGTAAGCATTAACACAGTGTTTGTCAAATAGAACACACCCCACACGTGTTAATGGTTTAGTAGACTAACCTGCCTTTTCAGTGATTTGCATTACATGGCATTTCCTACAGTTGAATGCACATATTGCTGTGGTCATTTGTGTCTCTTTCACACTGTTTTGAAGTTTCTTCTGATGCATGACAGCTCAGGTGAACAGAACGCATTGGCATAAGGAGTGGTTGTGAAGTATAGTAACAGTAAATAAAACATCCTGTCAGGTGGACTTTAACAGTTCAAAAAACTGGCTGTCTATCTATCTTATTCTCTTATTCTTTATACTAAATAATCAGAGTCAAATCAGACTAAACTGTTAGAGATCCCTTAAATGGAGCTGTAATCCATCAGACTTGGCTAAAGGGAAATGTCATTAATTCCGCTAAAACAGAAATCAAATGAATTTATCAAATGGGAGGCCATTAGCAAGTACTTGTTACTCTTAGATATAAACACAAAATAATTCTGATGTTTGTTCAAGAAATATAATCACAATTTATGGCTAATAAGATAAACAGACATAATAAACATGTTATACCCCAAATATTTCTATGTATATTGTATGGCAAGGAATGAAAACATCATAATAATTAATACATGTCCACTGTAGGTGATTGGAATTCATATCGCTATTAAACACTAATAATCAACTAGTCATGTATGGAAGCTTGAATTCCAGCTTAATAAGTGGGATGGAGAAGGTTTCCTCTTTTTCTTTCTTTAGGATCTTAATTCCTTTCAAGCCCTCTGTGTCAGTATGGTTCAATCAGGAGACCACAAAACAATTTAAACATAGAAAATTTAATATAAAGATGATTATGCTACCATATACTATCACATATTGTGCTGGTTTGAAAGGAAGTATGGCCCCTAAGAAAAGCCATGTTTTAATATAAATCTCATTTCTTAAAGGTAGAATAATCCCTATTCAGTACTGTATATTTGAAACTGTAATGAGATCATCTCCCTGGTTGATGTGATTTAGTTAAGAATGGTTGTTAAACTGGATTAGGGGATGACATGTCTCCACCCATTTGAGTGGGTCTTGATTAGTTTCTGAAGTCCTATAAAAGAGGAAACATTTTGGAGAGTCAGAGAGACTCAGAGAGAGCAGAGAATGCTGCAGCACCATGAAGCAGAGAGTCCACCAGCCAGCGACCTTTGGAGATGAAGAAGGAAAACACCTCCCGGGGAGCTTCATGAAACAGGAAGCCAGGAGACCAAGCTAGCAGATGACACTGTATTCGCCATGTGCCTGTCCAGCCGAGAGAGAAGCCCTGACTGTGTTTGCCATGTGCCTTCTCACTTGAGAGAGAAAACCTGAACTTCATCGGCCTTCTTGAACCAAGGTATCTTTCCCTGGATGCCTTTGATTAGACATTTCTATAGACTTGTTTTAATTGGGACATTTTCTCAGCCTTAGAACTGTAAACAAGCAACTTATTAAATTCCCCTTTTGGAAAGCCACTCCCTTTCTGGTATATTGCATTCTGGCAGCTAGCAAACTAGAACACATATAGTTGGAAAGAGCACTCTAAAGGGGACCCTAGAACTTAGAGAGAATATAGGAGTGTTTCTGGTTGCTAAAGCTACTGAAATGCTATATACTTGAATGGATTGACTTTTACAAAGGGGATTTATTAAGTTACAAGTTACAATTCTGAGGCCATGAAAATGTCCATGTCAAGGCACCAACAAAGGGAAACCTTCTTGGAGGAAAGGCTGCTGGCCTCCGGGGCTCCCCTGTCACGTGGGAAGGCACATGACGACGTCTGCTGCTGTTTCTCTCCAGAATATCTCTGCGGGCACTTTCTTTTTCTCAGCTTCTCTCTGCTCTGAGCTCTCTCCAAAATGTCTCTCCCTTAAAGGACTCCAGCAAGTTGACTAAGACCCATCTTGAGTGGGTGGGGTCACATCTCCATGGAACCAACCTTATCAAAATTCCCACCCCACAATAGGTCTGTCCCCACAAGATTGAATTAAAAGGATATGGCTCTTCTGGGGTACGTAACAGATTGAAACTAGCATACTGAGGAAGTACAAACTTGGGGGAGTGGTTCATACATCATTGAAGAAGGTGATGGATGGTGAAGAAGTTCCCTACATTGTAGAGTTCATTAGGTTCACAAAACAGAGTCAAACTTTGAGGCAGATATATGGAGGGAATGGGGTTCATAGAGCGAAATGGGGACCTCTGTGAGTGTGGGGCCTGAAGCTCATGATATTTGCATGAGAAATCCACAGGAAACAAACCTCCAGGGAGCAGTCAAGCTGTAGCTGACAGGAAGGCATGCAAAGAGGGTTAGGAATACAGAAGTCAAGGGTCACCATGGGCACTTCTGGAATTAGGCATTGGCAAGACATCTTTCTTCAAGAACCGAGTGTACTTCTGTGTAGGATTTGGGCCAGAGCAACTCTAGGCTACTTCACCAAGACAAAGGTCAGTTAACTGGCTGTTGGATGGCCAGCTCCTTGAAGATCCCTGTGTAGACCTGAGGGGCTTAGGAGAAGCTGCAGGGAGCAGGTCCCAGGTCCATGCTGGCTGGGTCTTCTGTCTATGCCACCACTGCCCACTCAATAGTGGAAAAGGCTATTAACTGCAGGTACCCGGTATCAGAGAAAACTGCACATAATGCTAAGATTGTGTTTACAAAGCATATAGCCTGGAAATTATACCTATGCTATGTATGTAATGAAGTTAAAGGCCTTGAGTTGCCTTTCGTCTCTTTCATGCAGATTAGTACACTGGGGATGATTAACCAGTTTTCCCAGAAGAACAGCAGTATGTTTCAGGAGGAATCCTAATTTGATTCTCAGGTATGTTACTTTATAGCTGTGAGCATGTGAACACATACATAAACTTGCTGAGCCACTATTTCCCCATTCGTCAATTCAACATAATGATGTCCGTTTCATGGCATTGTTAGAAGAATTACATTATATATATGGATATATCACCTGAAAAGGGTTTAGTATGTTGATAACACATAATTGGTGCATTATATGTTATTTCCCTTCTTTGCCCTTCAATTTGCTATCTATCATTTTAGGAACTCATTGATTCAGAAAAGACTGCTGTTAGCCGTGTGGGTGTAGGATACTGTCCTAGGATCTGAAACTGTCCTCTAGTGAGTTTCTTCCTTCAGTCCCCAGGTAGTCACCCATAAACGGGATGTGATAATGAAACAATAATACCAATTTCAAATGCTATTCTGCCAATTTAAATAAATAAACGTATGTGAAAGATCTTCGCTGCTGAATTACTGATGAACCTTTCATTGTGTATCAGGTGAATATGCTTCTTTAGATTTGGAACATGAGATCAGTGAGGCCATTCTTCTTTAACCCCCGTTCTCAATACAGGAAGCTAAAAATTGGCCGTAAAAATTTCTACCATAGAACTTTACACCTTTAAAATGGTTTCTAAGTGAATTTGATTCCCTTTTGGATAAAGCAATTTCATGTTCTTTCACTCTAAAGAACAGTAAAATTCACATCACTTTGTCACTGAGAAAATGGTTCTATATCATTATCTAGGAGTAGATTTTACACCAACTACCGATGTTGTCTGATTGTTGCTACAGAGAACATATTAGATAAGAAATTCTCAAGCAAAACAAATTCTATTTTTGGTAGGTGTCTTCTAAGTTCTAAAGAACAGACCATCCCCCCCCACCCCATTTAACCTAGATACACACTTTATAAAAGGATTATCTTGAAGTGCAAACAGAATACAGGATTACTCAGACTTCAAACTAATAACATTAAAAAGAAAAAAAACATATGCAGCCCATTATTTTCTAAAATCCTGGCATACATAAAGAAACAGGGGGTAAATAGAAGAGGACCATAGTCCTAACACACAGATAACACATGACGAAATTTTTAAGACAACAGTAATAATGCATGAACATGATTTTAAAATTCAAACAATCCAGAAAGATAATAAGTTTTAAGTCTTCCCATACAACTCCTACCAGCTTATTTGCCCAAGGATAACCACTGGAACAGTTCTTCATGTTTGCTTTCAGAAAATTTTTATTCACACAACAATGTATATCTACCCACATTAAAAAAATATTTGTACAAAAAAATTATACTATATATAATATCTCACATGTTTATTTTTTGCTCATTTCATGATAGCACATACAGAGCCGTCTCATTCTTTTTTCCTGGAAGCATGATATTCCATAGCTTGAAAGTTTATTTTAGTTAGCCAGCTTCCTATTGATGGACACTTGTTATATATTTTATTTTGTTGTTACCCACAATACCCTGTTGAATATCATTATAAATCTTGTTGAATTTTGTGACTATATTCATTGGGTAAATTCTTGACTGTTGGATTCCTAGTTCATAGGGCATATTTATATAAAATTTTGTTTAAACTATCAAATTGACTTTAGAAGAGTTGCAATAATACCCAATCTCACGAAAAATATATGGGAGTACTCTTTACAAGCACTGGGTATTAGCAAAGTCTGTAAGTTCTATAAAAAGTGAATAAAAAATGATTTCATCGTCATTCGACCTGACCTAGATTTATTATGAGTGAGATTGAGCTTTTGCCAACCTGTGTATTGGAAACTGATATTTCTTTTTCTGTAAAAAGTTTCTTGTCATGTTTTCTCCCTTTCTCTTTTTTCATTGAAAAGTTCAGATTTTTTATTGATTTGTACGTGTTCTATGTGAGTCAAAGAATAAGACCTTTGCCAGCCTTATGTCTCAGCCCTTTCTTTTATGGTTTCTTTATTATCCTTTTTCAATAGGCTTCCAAACTTCAAGCAAAAAAATATATATATGTCCATGATTTATCCAAAAGCTTTACCATTTTATTTTGTGAATATAAATGATATGATTCATCTGAAATGTTTTGTATTGTTTTTTTTCTTTTGTGGTGCAAATAGCTATTTTTGTTGAATATTATTTACTAGTTGCCCCAACACCTAATAGGTTCTTTTACTCAACTATTTGAAATGTCTTATTTAAAATCAAATAAATTTCCACATATATGTGAGACTATCTCTGGACTGTATTCCACTAAGCTTCTATTTCTATTTCTACCCTCATTAATCTTTTTTTTCCCTAGAAATTTCCAGGATATTCTTTGTATTCTTTATAAATGCATGCTCCTGGACATGTAAACTCCTGGACACAAACGAGTATCAGGTGTGAGAATATGAAAGTCCAGCTCCCTTCCTTCCATTTGGGACAACTCTGGGGTGTCATTTATTCTCGAGAGTTCCTCAGAGGAGTGAGGCTGAAGGCTAAGCTCTGTGACACTTCACTTGGCCCGAGAGCATACCTTTGCTTGGCTCCCTTCCTTTCCTGGCATTGTTTTCCGAACTTCCAGACTGGTCTCCTCTGGGATTTGCTTCTGGAGACCCCAAAGTTTAGTGTCATAGTTTCATATATTGTTGATGGAAATGAATATTAGTAAACCTTTTTTTGACAGCAGTTTGGCAATATTGTTAAAAGCAATCAACAAATTAAAAAATGTGTCACTTTTGAACTATACTTCCGATGTAAACATTTATACACAAGTAGATTTAATGGATGTGGTTTACAACAGCATTGAAATAGAATGAAAGAAATCTAAACGTGCAGTAATAACAGATTTAGTAAGCCAGGATACCTTCATATCATGAAATAGTCAATGATTTAAATTCTAATTATTTTTAAAACGTGAAGTAACTTGATATCCAGGATTTTCTTGAATGATTATTTTTCCAGATAAAGTTCAGTATTATTTACTTAATTCCATAAATCCCTGTGGTGTTTTATTAAAATTTATATTGCATTAATAAGTTCAATAACAAACATAGACAGCATTTATTTAAATTTATTTTATCTCCATCATAAAGTTTAAACATATACTTTATTTCAGTCCCATATGTTCCTTCTAAGGTTTATATCTAGGAATATTATAATTTGGTTTGCATCAATCTTGTCATCATAATTTCTTATTGGCTACATTTTTTGTTCATTGGGAAGCTATTTATTTTTGTTTAATAAGTTTTCCACCTGTCACCTTACTAATTTCTTTTACTTCTAATGATTTTTCAGGGTTTTTGCTTAGATTTTCTGGTTATATATAATCATCATTTGAAAATAATGATAATACTGTTTTATCTTTTATTTTATTTATACTACTAATTAGATTAATCTTATCTAATTGCACTAATTCCTTCATAAAAATATTAAATAGCATTAATATTGAGTATTATTATTGTTGTATTTCTTTCGAAGTTTTATTCTTATATATTTGAAAAATAGTGGCATAGTGTACATATTATGAATTATTTCCCAAGCTATGGGTTTATGCGAATTTCAACTGAATCTTCACTCCAGTCTGTATAAAATTTGAATCTTACTTTCCTTTATTTTACAGATAGTGCAAGCATAGCCTCCTCACAATATATTCTTTTAATGTTAGTTTTGATGGAAGTGTTTGTTTCATTGTATATATGTTGTGATTCATTTGCACATTGTCTTATTTTCAGATATTCAAGTGTCCCAAATTTTTTATCCTATTTTTAAAATGTTGCATGTAGGGCGGGCCGCGGTGGCTCAGCGGGCAAGAGTGCTTGCCTGCCGTGCCGGAGGACCCCGGTTCGATTCCCGGCCCCAGCCCATGTAAAAAACAAACAAACAAACAAAATATAATAAAACAAGAAAATGTTTAAAAATGTTTCCCTTTCTTCCTCCCTTCCTTCCTTCCATCCTTCCTTCCTTCTCTGTCTTTCCTTCCTTTCCTCCCTCTCTCTTTAAAAAAAAAAAAAAAAAAAAAAAAAAATGTTGCATGTATTCATTTAGTCAACAAAAGTATACTGAGTGCTGATTATACGATAGTCTCCTAGATGATGGGTATAGAGTAGCCAACAGGTCAGACGAACTTCCTGGCCTCGTGGGGCTTACATACCATTAAGACATATGATACATAAGTAAAACACATATTATATAAAGGTTATGGATGAGAGAAGGCAGGGAATAGTGAGAGGGAGTTCCTGGATGTCTTGGTTTTCCAGACTTTTATGACAAAAACCACACAATGAGATGGCTTCAACAAGAAGAATTTTTTTGCTCACAGTTTTGAGGACAGAAGAAGTTCAAAATAAAGATGTTGGCAAGACTGACTGTCTCCCAGAGGCTGTAGTGTTGTGGCAGTAGTTGCTATAGCAATTCTCGGGGTGCCTCAGCTTGTTATTTTTGCCTCCTGTCATACAGTAGGGTCCTTTCTTTCTCTCTCTCTCTTCTGGTTTCCTCGGACTTCCAGCTTCTTCCTGTGGCCTTCTCTGACTCTGCCTTTTGGTTTCTTATATTTATAAGGCTGCCAATAACAGGAATTAAGACCCAGGCTGGTCCAAGTGGGCCACACCTTAACTAAAGATAACATATTCAAGAAGTGCTATTTATACTGGGTTCATACCCATAGGAATGCAGATTAAGATTAAGAACATGTCTAAATTGGGGTACATAATTCAATCTACCACACCAGAGAAGAGGTGATCATTTAAAATTGGATGGTAAGGTAAGGTCTCATTTTATGATGTGCTATTAAAGCAGAAAACTGAAAGACTTAAGGAGTAAGCTACATGAATATCTAGTGGAAAAGCATCCCAACTGGTGCAAGTACCCTCAAGGCAGATTTTGTTTAAATCCCCAATGAATAGTGAAAAGGCTGGAATAGTTGCAGTGGACTGAGCTAGTGGATAAATGGTAGGAGAGGTGAGCACAGAGTTAGTGGTTGGCTAAATTACAGCAGGCGTTGGTGAAAATTTTCAATATGAGGGAGATGCAAAGCCTTGAAGAATTTGGAATAGAGGAGTGATATGATCTGACATGTTTTGAAAGAATCACTCTGGATTCTGTATTTATTGGAATACAAAGAGATAAGGGTGATAGCAAGATGTACTGTGACAATACAGATAAGAAATAAAAGTAGCTTGAGCTGGAAAGACAGTGGAAGAAGTGGTGAGAAATAGTCAGATTCTGGATATTAAAAGTTGTGCCAACAGAAAGAAATGAGCTCAAAATAACTTTAAGCATGAGGGCTTTATGATAAAAAAGAACGAAGTTGTCATTTAACACGATAGAGAAGACTATGGTAGAAACAAGATAGGTGGAGCAGATGGTAGAGTCTTTATCTATCAAACTTGACAGGCAAAGGAAAGATCCATGTGGAAGTATCAATTAGGCAGACCAAGGGAATGGTCTGGCATAAAGAAATAATGTAGTTGCAACATTTAAAGCCATGAGAATCAATCAAATCACCTACAGAAGAAAGACAAATAGAAAAGAGAAAAGGTCTGAGGACTGAGACCCAGGGCATTCCACTATTTAGAAGTAAGATACAAAAAGAGAAACCAACAAAAGAGAACCATGAGAAAGTATCTGTCAAGTCAAATCAAGAATGTGACTCAGAAAGGAGTGGGTAACTCTTTCAAATGCTGTTGCCAGGTAAAATGAGATGAAAACTAAAAACTGATCACAAGATTTAAACACAAAGAGGTTATTGATCATTTTGACCAGCTGTTTCTACGAGTGGCCAAATGGAGAGGAATCAACAGAAAATATGAGAATCGGAATGAATAAAAGCAAGTATGGGCAAGCACCCACTAAGGCTTCACTCTGCCAGGGCCAGCCATCAGGTAGTCCATCGTGGTTTGTTAGTTCTTCATGGCAGGGTACCCCTCACAATTTCGACATGCGAAAATCAAACCTCTCATAACTCAACAAGGTCTGCAAAGCCCTCCAGGGAACCTCAGTGAACTTGTTGCCATTGAGAGTTTCTGAATCCCTCATTAAGAGGAGGGATTCAGAGAACAGCCAAGTGACCCTTAAGCTGAACAAGAACTAATTAACAATACTGAACAAGTATATTTTTCCATGGACTCATTTGATATTGCTAAATATGAGCTAGGGAAGCTCTCTTCTGTTCTCAATTTGCAAGAATTAGAGGAATACAGAGACAAATTGAAACAGCAAGCTGCAGTCTCTAAAACAGTAGCAGATTTAATCCTTGATAAACAGCCTGATTACATAAAGAAACTTGAAAAAGTCACCTCCTTTCAGACAGGTCTTCAGGTAACTGCTGTTATCTGTACAAATGGAAGGAAGCACTTGAATATTGCAAAAGAAGGTTTTGCTCAAGCTAGTTTAGGCCTTCTTGCAAATCAAAGGAAATACAATTGCTGGTTGGGCTTTTGAAATCACTGAGAACTATAAAAACTTTGCAAATTGGACATGTGCTTAAGTGAAATACTAGAGAAGGAAGACTATCCAGGAGTTATTCAGTTATGCCGGGTGTCAGAAAGCTGCCAGCACTTTTCAACATTACAATTGTATAAGTGAACTGAAATCAAAGCTGTAGACACTTTAGAACAAATTGAGGAGCATTTGGATATAGCTTTTCCCCAAATCTGTAGGGATTTTGGCATTAACCATGATAGCAAAGTTAAACCTACTGACTTATTGGAATAACACAGACAACAATGGATCAGTTTCATATTTACTTCACCTAAGCCATCCACAATACTGTGTGTCAAGTTATTGGTAATGTGGAACTATGTGCAGGAAACACAGATACAAAATTCCAAAAACTACAATAGAAGGATCTCTGCACAATATGTACTACCTTAGTGGTCATTCATACCTCTCTTTTTTAGTTTTTCAGTGAATATTCTACTTCTCTTAACACCTACCATTTGAAGATGCTGCGAAAATGAAAGCAAGTATGTTTGCCAAATGTCACTTTCTCCTAGGTTATTCCTTTCTTGCTAGAGAAACGTGGACTCAGTCTCAAATGGTAATGGTTGATGAGATCGTATGGTGTTGTGGAGAGCAGTTGCTTCTAAATTGAATCTCTGCTGTTTGGTAGCTTCTATTAATGTTTTCTTTTGGGTTCTTAATTCTCTTCTACAATTGCATATAGGGTGTTTCTAAGCAATCACCTTTGGGACATTGCTGTATAAACTTTCAGTCTGTCTCTGTCAGCATCTGTAACCAATCTTTCCTCTTCCTTCTTAAAGGAATATAGGCCTATAGGTGACTCATTTGTGCTATATTATAAAAGTAAATCCTGCTGATGGGTTGATGTAGCATGTGAAGAAAATAAATTGATAAAATTTATTGGGTGAAGGGTGGTGTCATTGTCATTTGCTTCTGCAGGGAAGACTGGTGGAGAGCAGACCTATAATTTCATGCGGTTCTTTTTTTGGTATGTTGTATGGCCTCACATTTTATTCTTTTTCCATGTGAGTATCCCATTTTTGCAGCACCATTTGTTGAAATTTCAGTTGTTGTTGTTTGTTTATTTCTTGCTTGTTTGTTGCTTGCTTGTTTGTTTTGGGAAGTACATAGGCCAGGAATCAAACCTGGGTCTCCCGCATGGCAGGTGAGAATTTTACTACTGAACTACCCTTGCACTCCCGATGACTTTTATTTTGAACCTGATAAAATGGTTTCAGTGGACTTATTGAGGAGGCAGTTGGATAAAAGAACCTAGGGAGAGATCAGAGCTGGATTTATAGATTTGGTAATAGTCAACATCTGATTATAATTAAAGCCATGATACTGGATAAGATCATTTGGGGAAAGACTATAGCTAAAGAAAATAAGCAAGCTCCAGGCCCTGTAGCACTGAGGGGTTGTACATTCAGGGATTCAGCAGGGAGAAACCAGTAGAAGAGCCTGAGAAGGAGCAGCCATTGGGTCAGAGGAAAGTCAGGAGGTCATAGTGTCACACAGCCTAAAGAAGAAAATGTTTCAAGGAGAAAGCAGTGTTAACCTATGTCAGATGCTGCTGAGAGTCTGAATAAGGTGACATTTCACAATTCACCTCTTGATTTGACAATATGGAGGTTGCTGCTGACCTTGGTCTTTAATTCTCTTTAATTCTAGCCTAACAATATTCTGTTTTTCATACTAGAGTCAATCTTGAGTTTTCTCTGATGTTTATTCAGGAAATTATCACTTAGTTCTAGGAAGTAGCTATCTGGATGTGAATACATCAAAAATCTGTTAGCCTAGTTGTTATTGGCAAATTGTTCCAATGTCTTTGAGTTTAAGTAGTCATTCTCTATGGTAATTACATCCAGGAATTAGTGAAATTAAATTGATCTTCATTCTTCAATAAGTTTGTCAATGTGCATATTATATGTCCAATGCGAGCTGGTGAAATAGTTTTACTTGAGCTACAACGAATTCCAAAAGGATGTGATTGTATATGATGTATGAAGAGTTAATAGTAAAAGTGGATGGTTGTTAATACAGCTAAAAATGTTTTCTTAATAGTTTCATAAATCACAAGGACCGTTTCACAAAATTGATGATTATTAATTTTGTTATTAATTTTAAGAGTAGTTTTGCATAATTACATTTTTGAGTACACATCTTTAAATACTCATCATTTGGCAAGTTTTAATGATTTTGAAATGTATTTTCTTATTTATATATTTCCCTACTTTGACAGTACATATTTTAAAATTAAATACCCAATCAATTTCATTTTTTAATTTTATTAGTGTTACTGTCATTTGACTTAAATTGTAAAGCAATTTGTTACAAGTCAGCAATTTTGCTGTTAAAGGAGAAAATAACTTTTGATAATTGAAATATGCACTTTTAACAAAAAAGCAAATATAAACAATTCTTCAGAGCAATTTGCTTTAAAGGACAGCAGAGAAATGGAATTGGTAGCTGGAGAAGGAAATAGAGTAAAATAAATGTTTGTTTATATTCAAACAGAAACTAACAGCATCTTCTATACAGGTGAGAATGATCTAATATAAAGCAAAAAAAAAAAAAAATTGGTGATGCGTGAGAGGAGGTTTGCTGAAGCAATGTCCCTAAGTAAGGGAAGAGAATCAGTACTAGTGTTCAAGTTGGTTTTATATGCACAGAGAAGGCACAGGAATTTAGAGGCTGATAGATATGCTAGGAGAAGTTGGCAGAAATTCCATTTTGATTGCTTCTAATTCTTTTCGGTGAAATAGGAAGCAAGAGCTTCAAATGTGAGAGAAGAGGGAGGGGACAGTGTTGGAGATTTATATAGAGCTGACAGGAAAATGAAAAGAAATGTAAGATAGTATAATTGCCACACAATAATTGAGTCCTCCTTATGGTTGGGAATCATGAAATTAAACTGGGAGGTCATGATGATTTTTATTTTTCTCCAGCCAGATCATCAGCTCAGATGCAGACATAGAGTAGATGGAGACATTACTTTGACCATGATTTATCTTGAGCCAGCTGAGTGAAATGGAAGAAGAAAGGGGAAAGGGAGTGAAAATAATGAAGGAATATGAAACCTAATAGAGTGAGAATGATGGACCTGAGAATGATGAGGTGGATTGTAGGCCCTGGAGGGGTCAGAAATTTTTAAAGTTGGGTATCTTAACTCTAACAGTTTTTATAAAGGTGTTTTAGAGATAATCAGATATATAGACAGAAATTGTGGCTTGGAGAGTTGGGATGCTTAGAATTGAGATTATGGTGTGGGCAGTTTGACAAAGTCTAGGAGATAACCATGGAAATGGGTGGAGAGATAAACAGATGGTATATTCTACTTGCAAGAGATTCAAAGCTGAGAATTGGGTTGGGTAAGAAGAAAGCAGGGAGAAACCTGTACTGGCAACATTTACAGTCAATAGCCTTGTGTGCAACTCCTTGATTATTTCCTCAAGACTTTTTTCTGAATAAAAGTTAATGGCTATGTACAGTTTTGAGCTCTAGAACTCATTGCCAAGCTACCTTCCAGAAGTGTAGTATCAATTTACAATTTCAACTGGCAATGTGAAAATAATGTCTTTTTAATGCCCATAGCTAACACTGAAAATTATCAGCTTAAAAATCCTTGCAAATTTTGAATGCAAAAATTAAATCTAGTCATTGTTTTCATTTTATTTCATTCATTATGTTAATATCTAACGAATGATGTTATTAAGTGCTTATTATGTATGAGGTGGATGACCAAGGCAGAGATAATTCCTGTTCCCATGAAGTTTAAAATCTCAACAGAGAAAAAAAGATTATGCAAATAATTATTTAATTACCATTGTGTCAACTGGGGCAAAAAAAGAGAAGTACTGGTGCTACCAGGATATATAATAGGGTCCACCTAATCAGTCTTGGGTGTCAGGTAACTAATGTAGCAAAGAAGAGACAGTTGAGTCTCAATTATTATTGGAAATTGGATGGTTAAACATTTTTGGAAATGATTTTGAATATTTTTATTTCTTTTTAACGTTTTCCATTCATATGCTTTGCACACTTTGAAATTGTATCTTCCATTCATATACTTTGCACACTTTGAAATTGTATCTGTTTTTAAACAGGCAGTGCATAATTTTGAATGTTTTTTTCTCATGGCATGTCTCGTAATAGAACACTAATGTTCCACAAAATATAATTTGAGAGATATAGGTCAATAACTATCCACGTGATTTTTGCACAGAGACCTGGAATTCTAAGAAGTTCAATGCACCTCTTACCACCATTACTAGATTATAAGATTGAGGTCAGAGATGCTGAATTTGTAATGACTATTCTTTTCGTTGCTGCATATTTTATCTCCTTTATCCACTTCATCTTCTTTTACCATACCCTATTGTCCTGATCACAGGGTAAGGCATATGAGCGTGGGTGGGCTATAAATCAGCCCCAACGACCTGGTCCAAAGTTGGAAAAGTATTTTGGGCCAAATTGAGTCCTTCAAATTGGCTGCAATTGATTGGGGAAAAAATGATTTCTTCTCCAAAAACAGGTCTCTAAGTCCTGAGCTCCCTGTGGCCACAGTTGTAGGCTTATGGAAATAGGTAGCTTGAGGCAAGGAAGCTAATATGCAGAGAGTAGTAGGAGATATAATGATGGAAAAGGAAAAGCAAGGAGTGAGAGTAAGAGGAAGATAGAAAACGAGGGGGAGAGAATACAAGAGTCAAGTCCCTGAATGCAGTCTCCTCCGAGGTTGGCCCAGTCCAGCCCTTCATTTACTTAGGTGATCCAACAGAGTCTTGACTAATCAGTCTCCTAAGAATTTTAAACCCATCGGCAGCCTGCAGAGTCCCTCATTAAATATATTAATAACATTTTCTGATTCAATTCATATCTGGTACATAGTAGGAACTCAATAAATAGATGTTGAATGAATGATTCAAAGAACACATTTATAAAACCTAGTATACACAAAACATGAAGTTTTGTTATTGATGTTTTGCTTTGTTTTGTTTTTTGTACCACTGGAAAGAACCTGACCTGTTGCCATCTGGGCAGTTTCAGGAGAGCCAGACAGGGTCTGGTTCAGATGTAGTAGGTGCATCAATGCTGTCAGTGTTAATTTGATTTTCAGGGATGAGATATGTCTGAACTTACGTTAATCTAATAACTGTCTTACCATATTGTTTCTTCTGGAAGTCTTCTTCCTGCTGTTTTTTTTTTTCTATTCCATGTAGTGATGTATTAGTAAACTCCATTTGCCCTTCCTCCTATTGGGTGACCCAGCGACTGAGGAGCATCACTTGGGAATGGAAAGGAGGAACAAGAAAAGCCATCATTCCCCTCATGCCTGTGATTATATCTTTCCTGCTCTTTGTGACCCGCTAACATTATAAATGAAGACAACTCTGTACAAATATAAAGGAGAGTAGAAGACAAACAACAGGGTGTCTTATATTACATGGTGTTTTGGTTGGGTAAAGCTAACAAAATGCAGTATACCAGAAATGGGCTGGCTTTTGACAATGGGGATTTATTAGCTGTGTTAGTTAGATTCAGTTGTCAACTTGGCCAGGTGAGCATACCTAGTCTTGTTGCTGCGGACATGAGCCAACGGTACGTGAACCTCATCTGTTGCCAATTACATCTGCAGTCAGCTAGGAGGCGTGTCTGCTGCACTGAGTGACGTTTGACTTAATTAGCTGGTGCTTAAATGAGAGATTGCAACGTAGCACTGCTAAGCAGCTCGGCATTCCTCATCTCAGCACTAGCAGCTCAGCCCAGGCCTTTGGAGATGCAGAAAGAAGTCACCCTGGGGAAAGTTGTTGGAACCCAGGGGCCTGGAGAGAAGACCAGCAGAGACCATCTTGTGCCTTCCACGTAAGAAAGAACCTCAGTGGAAATTTAGCTGCCTTTCCTCTGAAGAACCAACAAAATAAATCCCCTTTTATTAAAAGCCAATCCATCTCTGGTGTGTTGCATTCCGGCAGCTAGAAAACCAGAACATTAGCTAACAAGTTTATAGTTCCATTTGGGTTTGCTAAAGCTGCTGGAATGCAATATACAAAAGGAATTACACTTCTAAGCTCATGAAAATGACCAAATTAAGGCACTAGCAAGAGAATACCTTCTTGGAAGACTGCTGGCATCCAGGGTTCCTCTGTCACATTGGAAGGCACATGGCGATGTCTGCTGGTCTTCAATCCAAAATGTCTCTGTAAGCATTTTCTTTCTCTCTTAGCTTCTCTTAGCTCTGAGATCTCTCCAAACTGTCTCTCCCTTAAAGGACTTTGGCAAGCAGATTAAGTCCCACCTTGAATTGGGTTGGTCACATTTCCATGGAAACAACCTAATCAAAAGGTCCCACCCAACAATAGTTCTGCATCCACAACAAAGGATCAGAAGAACATGGCTTTTCTAGGGTACATAACAGTTTCAAACCAGTACAAGTTCTAAGGCCATGAAAATGTCCAAATTAAGGCATCAACAGGATGGTATCTTCTCCCACATAAAAGGGTGCTGGTGATCCTGGCCTCCCCTATCACA
Organism: Tamandua tetradactyla; assembly: GCF_023851605.1. Lineage (NCBI taxonomy): Eukaryota > Metazoa > Chordata > Mammalia > Pilosa > Myrmecophagidae > Tamandua > Tamandua tetradactyla. The sequence goes on from NC_135337.1 coordinate 60,208,311, forward strand.
TGGGAAGCTTATGGTGACATCTGTTGGTCCTTCTCACCCATTGCTTTCAGCTTCTGACTTCAGTGGCTTCCTCTTTCCACCTTGCAGGGTTTTTTTCTGCTTTTGTCCTCTTATAATAAACTCCAGTAAGAGGATTAAAACCCACCCTGAATGAGGTGGGTCACATCTCAATTGACATAACCTAATCAAAAGGTCCTACCCACAGTAGGTTTATACCCACAGGAATGAATTAAAAGAATGTGATCTGTTCTGGGGTACATTCAGCTTCAAACTACCACACATGGTTAAAAATAGGGAAGGATGGAATAGATGAAGCTAATACCATAAGCCTGGCAGAAATTAAATTCTTCTTTGTTTCCCACTTTCAAATAAGGAGAAGAAAGTCATCTTTCACCTGTACTTCTTAGCAGTGTTCAGCCCCAAGAATTTTATTTATAGTATTCATAAAATTCTATAAATTCTACTTATAAATTATAAATATAAATTCTATTTATAGTATTCATAAAATGCTATAAAATAGATGGAAAATGTGCCCTTTTGCATTGCAATAGAAGCTTGCTCTTGGCATTCCTTTAATATTAAAAGAATGAGAGAAAAAAAGCATGAAATTACTTCTAAATCCTTTTGTCTGTAATGCCATCACAATACTAATGCTGTAAGCTTTGCATAAACTATTTCCCTTTAAAAAAGCACTTTCCAATCTATTATGTTATTTTATCTCAACACATGGCATGATGAGTAAGTCACAATAGCTTGAATCAGAAAGTTTAATACATCTTTGGATAAGTCACTTAACTTGTCAAGCATCCATTTCCTCTTCTATAAAATGAAGATAGTAATATCTATCCATTGGACAGATTAAGAAAACAATTAAGTGAGTTGCCCACTTAATGGTTTGGCAGAGGTAGTAACTAGAACAAAGTCTTTTGTGTTTTCTATGACTCCCTGAAGGATATTCTAAATAATTGCTATTGTTTATACATAAACATGAACAATTTAAGGGAAATTTTTATATATTCTGTACAAGTTTATTTGGAATGATTACCTTAATTTTGTATCATATGATGCATACTCATTAAAAATAACTCAAGCAAATTTTAAAGGTAATGGTAAAAATTTTGGCCCAAAATCCATTATCCCTTCAGATGAACATAATAGCCAAAATCTCTCTGTGCATGCGCACAGGAAGAGAATACAAACCAGTACTTTTGTAATTTTCTCTCAGCATTTCAGCAGAGGGCTCAAACTAAAAACAATAGATGAAAAGCACCTTATATTCTATACAACAATGGTTATTTTGCTGGATACTACCTCTAAGAGTTTTGTATTTCATCCTCTTAATTATTTTCATATTTTTCAAAAATTTGTAAGGATAGTTTTAAAAACTAATGTCAGTGTCATTCACTCTAAATTCATTTTTCTGATTTAGCAAACTTCAGTTTTTATTCTTTCATTTCAGGATTTTTTCTTTATGTTAACTCTTGAAGATTTTTTTCTGTTTCGACATTGGAAACTCTAATTCAGAACTGTCAAGTGTAATTGTGCTTTATCATCTTATCTTTTTCTTTTCCTTTATCTCTAAAGATATTTTTTGCACTTTTCATCTTTTTTCTCTATTCAGTGTGCTCATTTCAATCCTTTCCTCCACACTTACAATTTGAATATGAGTCATGTATAGTCTGCTGTTGGTGTTTTTCATTTATCTCTTCATTACATAATGGTGTTATTTTGGTAGCAATTTTTTTCTTCATCTCCCCAAATTCTTGCTTCATTTGCTTCTGTTGATTTATCAGAACTCTAATTATGTGAAATTTATGCAAGAAATGTTCACAGGCAATTGCCTTCGGACACTTTTAAGCTGTATTTTCTTCCAGTTTGCATTGTCCCTTTTTCACTTTCATATTATGCTTCCTTCTCGCATCTTTTTTGTTTTTGAATTTTAGAATGTTTGCATAGTTGCCATACTGTCTTTCATATATGTCCAATATTAACATTGGCCACACCAAGCATACATTTGTTTTATTTCCTCTGATATGCTGTGGATGAGTTCTCTCACATTCTCTTGCCACCTTATCTGAACCTTTGTGAATGGGGACTGTGTTCATTGATATGTCACTTGGCTTTCATGCCATTTGGGGAGAGGGCCTTAGCCATGTTCTCACTTTTGATATTTTGTCAAATCTTTATTCACTTGCCCTGGAAGGGACATAGACTAGTGTGCCAGTTTGAAGCTGTTATGTACCCTAGAAAAGGCATGTCCTTTTCCTGATCCAGTCTTGTGGGGGCAACCATGTTTCTTTTAATCCTGATTCAGTATTGTGGGGTGGAAACTTTGATTGGATTGTTTCCATGGAAATGTGACACACCCAATTTTGGGTGTGACCTTTTGATTAGATGGAGATGTGACTGCCCATTCAAAGTGGGTCTTGATTAGTATTTTGGTTTGCTAATGCTACTGGAATGCAATATACAGGAAATGGAGTGGCTTTTTAAGAGGAAACTTATTAAAAATTGCAAGTTTACAGTTCTAAGGCCAATTCTTAGTCCTAACTAAAGCATCCAGAGAAAGACACCTTGATTTAAGAAAGAAAGATTCTCTGGCAGCTGGGAAGGCACTTGGCTGGCATCTGCTGGGGTCTTTGGCTTCTTAATTCAAACAGCTTCCCTGGGGGCATTTTCTTTCTGCATCTGCAAACCTCTGGCTTCGTGTTGGCTCTGTCGCTACTATCAGCTCTGAAGATTTTACAAAATGTTTCTCTTTTTAAAGGACTCCAGTAAACTAATTAAGACCTACCTTGAATGGGTGGAGTCACATCTCCAAGCAAAAGGCCACACCCACAATTGGGTGTGTCACGTCTCCAGGGAAACAATCCAGTCAAAGATTTCCACCCTAAACAATAGGTCTGTCCCCACAAGATTAGATCAGGATTCAAACATGGCTTTTCGGGGTACATAACAGTTTCAAACTGGCACAATTAATTTACTGGAGTTCTTTAAAAGGGGAAATATTTTGGAGAAACCTCAGATACAGATGCAAACACTTGAAGAACAGTTGCTTCAGGGCCAACAGTGATGCAGACATTTGGGACTGCTTGGAGTGCCAGCAGAGAGAGCATGTGCTTAGGCAGGGACGTTTGGAGATGCAAAGACCAGCAAACATCGCCATACACCTTCCCATAAGATGCTAAGCAAACCTGAACCCAGAGTTGCATCCCAGAGTAGCTATGTAAAGGCCCACAGATGTTTAGAGAGGAAACCATGGATATCAGAAGCTGGAAGCAATAGAACCATGAATAACGACCGTCAGGTGCCAGCCACCAGCCACATCCCTTCCCACATGACAGACATCGCCTTTCTTGAGTCAAGATACCTTTATCTGGATACCTTAGTTTGGACATTTTTATGGCCTTCGAAGTGTTCATTTGTAACTTAATAAATTCCCTTTTTAAAGGCCATTCCTTTTCTGCTATACTGCATTCTGGCAGCGTTTAACAAACTAATACAACAAGTTAGTAATACAACAAGTTAGTGGGCATGTCCTTAGATCTTTTATTGTTACCAGCATTTATATATGGAGCTTTGACGCCCATGCTCCATCACATCCAGCTATCCATTTTGCCTATCTCTCCCCAAAAGTACTTTTATTTCAGTCAAGAACAACAGGAGGGGGGAAATAATTTTAAAAACCACTCCCTAAGTCTTCTTTCCAAATTGAGGTTACAATGAGAATTATCAGGATTTGGTTGACTATTTTCCTTCCATAGAACTGATTTGGGGGCAGGATTAGGAATTAACAAAGCAAAGCTCCAGTCTGTTTTCTTTCCTTGGTTACTATGAATATCTATATATAGTAAATATATATATATGTATATGTAGTATTTATATGTATGTTTATTTTTTATGGCATAAAGCATTGTTCATTTTCCCTGTTAGATTGCTAATAACTTTTTTTTCTAACTTTTGTTTGTTTTACTACTTCTTTTTTCATTTTATTAAGTACTAGAGTGGGAAATTAAATGATTCAACCTCACTCCATCATTTTTATTCAGACATTATTAATGGAAAATAAAACTACCCTATACTCATCATGATTTTGCATTTCATTGATTTGACGTATAATATCTATTTATTGATCACCTACTTCGGGCCAAGCACTATGTCTATAATCCCACAGACTAGAGGAGAGGAAGATTTCCATGATGCAAAAACTGTATGATTTCTCCAAACTGTGTCATCCAGTACTTTCAGTTCTATCACTTTGGCAATTCATGAACTTTGTCAAGCTCCCTACATCGTTATACATACCCCTGACCTTGTCTGCCTTACTTGGCGTGGCTGTTACTTTCTGTAATCTCCTCCATAAGCTATGACAAGAGCGGAAAGATCTCTGTACAGAAAGGGAGACTGCTAGTATTCAAAGAAATGTACAACTGAAACCACTTGTACAAAAAAATAAAGATATTGGCATAGGCATCAGAGGCACAGACTGATATCCAGGCGTGGATTCCAAGAAAACATGACAAACGAGGAGATTCTATTTTATTACAACTAAGTAGGTGTCTGTGAATTTGTTTTTATCCCTGGATCTTCAGCTTTCAAAGGACTTCTTCAGTCTTTGCAAATATACAGGAATAGGAACCAGGAGTGACTGGCATCACAGACCTCATTATACCCTAAGGCCTTGTCTGTCCTGAGTCCTTGAGGTAAAAGATGACATGACTATAAGTTTTACTTCCTGCTTATACAAAAGGGCTTGTCGAGACTGAGTGTGATTGACAATCCCTTCAATTCACATTGAACAGATCTGGGGACATTGTCAAGCGACATAGCACTTTCCAGATTGAGTGCTGCTATGCATGTAGCAGGGTACGTGCCTGGTATACAAAACAGTGATGTCTTTGAGAAACAAACAAAGACATCATGTTTTTTCTTTGATCAAAAATACAAACTTCTACATAATAATGCCCCAAATCCCACTTCCTATAATGCATTTCTTTGCAGTAAATATAGTCCATTAATAGTCTGGCACCTAATCATATGTTGCAATGGACCCCACCACCATCTTCAGAAGACTTCTTGACATGTGCATGTTGAATGTTAAGTTTTTGGCCCTTTTTTCTCAGGTACTTTTGATGGTTCCTTACATTTTATGAAATTCTTCCAAGTAAGCGAGAGTGGAAATTGGCGTATCTGTGCATCTTATAATGAAGTACAGCAGGGTTGCTCCTAGAGACTGAAATTTAAGAATAAGTGACATTGATCTATCCCAAGGAGTGCAATCCGGTTTTTATTTTTTAATGTAAGTCAGTCAAATATAATGCCTTTCTTAGATACATAATTAAAATAAGAAGAAAAGTGAATTTTTGGTGTATAAATAACTTAGAGTTTCTCAGACTCAATAATCTGAAAATTTGCATCAAGATATAAAAATCTTATCACAAAGTTGAAATGTAAGTACTTGGAGTTGATAAATCATAAATCCCTGAAGTTTTCACGTGGATTATTATGGTAGACCTCTATTGTTCTTGATGCTGAGCACCTATGCTTTCTTCTCCTGGTAACGTATATTGATTTTCCAATCCCTCTCATCCTCTCCTCTCAGGCTCCAGAGCACGTGGTTCAATACTATACCAATCCGCATAAAATATTTGGCCACAGTGCTTGGCTCATGAAGACCTTGTGTCCAGTCAGAGCCAATGAGGTCCATTAAGATCTAGAAATTACTCTGATGCCCATCCTACCCACCTCTTGAATGAAGCTGAGAGGGTATGAGGTCTGAAATCTCTTGGCATCCTGTAGCCACGAGGGAAGAATTTGTCTGAAGTTGAATTCAACTCAGAAGAGTGGAACAGTATACAGGAAAAGAAAAACTGAACCCTTGTTACATTATCTCGCCACCCCTTTAGCCAAAGCTACTCTTGATTTTTCCAGTAAATTCTGGAATTTTCTTGCTTTTTTTTTTTTTTTGCTCTTCTTGCTCCACCCAATTTGATTGGGTCTTCTGAGACTTACTCAGAAAAGACTCTTAACTAATGCAATGAATGTGGATGTTCCTTTTCCTTTCAGTTGGACTCAGAAAATATTTATTAGGTTTTAAAAACATTTAGCACCTAATATTTTCTGAAATTATCTTAAGTTTGTACAGTATATAAAGATGCTCAAAATGTGACTCCTGTCTTCTAGGATTTCCTAAAGTAGTAAGGAAGATAGAGGTGAAAACAAATAACATATAATATGTAAAATTATAAATATCATAGTAGAGCTCAAAACAAGTGTTCTGGAAGCACAAAAAATTGAGAAATGACTTAGTTTGGAGATAGATTAGGAGAAAGCTCCTTAACATAATGCATTTTTGGTTGGAATTTTTTAAAGATAAAATTTTAATAGAGATATGAAGGATATCATTTTGGTTGAGGAGGCTGGATGAAAGCTGCTTTAAAATACAAAAACTGTAGCTGCATGTTATATTATTTTTATTACGAATAATAGATAAGTCAGATTTCTGGGGCTATGTTTAAATTACTTGAGAACTGTTCAAATTTCTGAAGTATGCATATATGAATAGCTAATTTGGTATTTATGAAATATTCTTATAATAATTAACACATAACCATGGACCACTATACATACATTGCAACATAATGGAATTATATGTACTACGTTTCACCATTGGTGTTTTACTTGATTATTCAATATAAAGTTAGGTTTTTTACATTAAATCTTTTCTTATTTCAATGTCAGATACCTTGAATACATTTTCCTAAATGTTATTCCCAAAGAAATAAAAGTTTCTTTTTCAACTGACTGAATTTGATAAATTAGTTTGATATTAACTTGGGAGATAAAACAAAAATATAATAAAAATACAGGGAAAAGACTTCTGAACATTTTGGGATGCAGTGTTTTCTTTGCATTATAATGTAAGTAAATAATGATGATTCCCTAAGATTCTGAGCAAGAGATCTCTTTTTTCTTTTTTTTTTTTTTTTGCTTCATGGCTTTGGAAAGTATGAAATATTACTTATATAATTTACAGAAATGTTATCCCTTTGACCCCCTTTCCAACCAGTAACTACAACTTATAATCTGCATTTTTCAAGGCATTTTTTGATGTGAAGGAAATATTTTTTACTATTAAACATACTTCAATTTGTTTCCATTTATAGGAATCTATCTAGGAATGTGAAACTATCCTGTTTACTATCTGTTTCTTAGGAACTCTAAGACTCCCCGCTCAATTTTTATTTCAGCAACACAGAGGTACTCAAGACCAGGTTTGATTGAGGAGGGCCTTCATAGCATGCGTCTTTTTCTTTTTCATGCATATGGCCCCGAAGAAGCAAAAATACGTGTGATGCTGAGAGCCATGTCTAATAAAAGAACAATGGAATCTCCTGCTTCTCCTCATTTAAATATAGCCATTACTGCAAGTAGGTAATTGAGAGGCTGAAATTGATGCACTCATGATGCTGAGATATTCAGAGGTGGTTGGGTCTTGAGGGCTGGAGATGAACCCCCAATGCAGGTCTCAAAGAAACAAGATATGTATACTTGTAACTGACTTGCAATACTCCCTTCCTGAAATTCAGGAATGTGGGGATAAGAGGTTCTATGTGAAACTGTCTTCTAGGAAGAGACCACTTCAGGAATGCAAATTATTTTATACCAAGTATTTTAACCATAGATAACAGAAAGTAATTTTCTCAATACTACTATACAGGACTTAAAAATGAATACATGAAAACTTAAAATGATGGGCACACTTTTATCTCCTTTTTGAAAAAAAAAATAGTTCAAACCATTGTTTGCTATTCTAAAAATTGCCACAGATTGTGATGTAAGCTCCAAGTTAAAGTAAGCCTGATCCTCTCACTGGAGTGGACTAGATCCAGAATCATTGCAGTGCATAAGTCTAAACAATCTAATATGAGTTTGGCATTAGAAAGACCAGTTGCCCTTGATTATTTGCCTGTTGATACTCTTAATATTGAACGGTGACAAACTAACCCAACTAAATTATCAATACATCTAGTATTCCATTCTCTAAGGAATCTTTTTTCTGTAAATATCTTGGGGGAAATTGGAAGCTGGAGAAATATTGGGCCATTTAAGAGGTATGATGGAGTTACTTCAGAAGCACCCCATATTCCTATGTATTTTTATAAACTTCCCTTATTGAAGGAAAGAACATTCTTCTTCCTTGCAACCATAAAGAGCCTACTCCACTACATAGTTTAGATTTTTTATTAATTCAAATTGATTTGGCATTTATTAGCCAGCTATTGCCACATGTTGTGAAACAAACCACCCGATAGCTCAGTGCCTTATTAGAAAAAGCACTTATTCTTGTGCTTAAGGGTTTTCAGATCAACTGCAATTTGAGTGATCTAAGTTGGATTCACTAGAGAGGACTTCCTTAGCCTCAAGTTGGTTGGACTTAGCTTTGAGCCATGGGTGGAGTTCAGTTTCAACTCCATATGTATTTTTCTGGGGTCCAGTCAGTGAGGTATTGGAGCTGGCTTGCACCAGCTCTTGAGAGCCAATTGCACACCTCTTCAACTCAATATTTAGCTATTTCATGTTGATAGCTTGAAATTGGTCATGGTTGTAAATTTACAGCATAGAAACTGGGAAGCTCTATATACCGGGACCTCCTCTCACCTTACCCACCTACCAAGAAATCATTCATTAATATTTGCACCAGTGGGTCCAGTTGAAAGGACAGCAGCAACCCTGAATATTCTCTTCTCATGGAAGGTGACTGGAGTGCAAGAGTAAAAAAACAGATTGTGCAAGCATTTTAAAGAGGCTTTGCATGCATCATGTCCACTAACACACCACTGGCCAAAGTAAATTACATGAGCCCAAAAACAATGGAGTAGGGAAATATACTTTGCCCCAACGGGGAGGGAATGAATATTTGCTGAACGATCACCTAACCTATCACAGACCTTGATGACAGACATTGGAAATGAGATAAAAGAAATTATTGAGACCTACAAGTATGAGCAGATCAGAGAGTCATGATTGTCATGGAAAGACCTGTGTGTTGGTTTGAAACTGTTATGTACCCCAGAAAAGCCATGTTCTTTTCATCTTAATTCAATCTTGTGGGGTAGACTTATTGTGTAGGGTGGGATCTTTTAATTTGCTTGTTTCCATGGAGATATGACACACCCAATTGTGGTGTGACCTTTTGATTAGGTGGAGGTGTGACCCTACTCATTTAAGTTGTGTCTTATTTAGTTTACTGAAGTCCTTAAAAGAGCCAAGACAGGGCAAGATTTTGGGAGAAAGCCCAGACACAGAGGCTTGAAGATGCTAGGAGAGCTGACATAGAAACCACTGGAATCAGAAGCTGTAAGTAATGCAATCTGGGAGCAAAAGAGCAGGAGATGCCAGCCACATGTCTTCCCATATGATGAACATTGGCCTTTCTTCAGAGTCGAGCTGTCTTTTCTGAATGCCTTAATTTGGATATATTTGTGGTCTTAGATCTGTAAACTTGTAACTTAATAAATCCCTTTTATAAAAGTCAATCCATTTCTGGGGTATTGCATTCCAGCAGCATTAGCAAACTGAAACAGCCTGTATCTTCTGTGCTGCTGCATTGTTCAATGTGGCTACTGTATTAGTTAGGGTTCTCTAGAGAAACAGAATCAACAGGAAACACTTACAAATATAAAATTTATAAAGGTGTCTCATGTGACCACGGGAATGCAGAGTCCAAAATCTGCAGGGCAGGTTGTGAAGCCAATGATTCCGATGGAGGGTCTGAACTAACTCCACAGGAGAGGCTCACCAGCCAAAACAGGAAGAGCCTGTCTCTTCTAAATCCTTCTTAAAAGGCTTCCAGTGATCAGATTAAGCATTACTCATTGCAGAAGACATTCCCCTTTGGCTGATTACAAATGGAATCAGCTGTGGATGTAGCTGTCGCGATCATGATTTAATTCTATGAAATATCCTCATTGCACAAGACAGGCCAGCACTTGCCCAACCAGACAAACAGGTACCACCACTTGGCCAAGTTGACACATGAACCTGACCATGACAGCTACTGTCCATGTAGTCAAGGTGGTCAGTAAGTCCAAAAGGATGGAACAAATGAAATCTCTGACTTGAGGTCTATATGGAGTTTTATAGTCCAATACATCCCAATCTTTTTATATCAAGACACACATATTATCATAATGTATCAATTGGCCAGATTTCTCCAGAAGAAACAGAAATCCATATCCTAATGATATACATCTATACAAATACAGATATATGTGCATATATATACACACACACACATACACACACACATATATATTTATGCACACACGCACACACACAAACATGCACAGATATTTAGTTTTTAGAAATTGGGAGGCTAGCAGTCTGGAAGAGTCCAGGCAAGAGTTGATGTTGCAGTCTTGAGGCAGAATTTCTTCTCCAGGAAACGTGTTTTTCTTCTTGAGGCCTTCAATGATTGAATGAAGCCCATCCACATTTTCAAGGATGGTCTCCTTTACTTAAAGTGAGCTGATTGTAAATGTTAACCACATCTACAAAATACCTTCACAGCAACACTTAGATTAGTGTTTCATTACATAATAGAGTACTTTAGCCTAGCCATGATGACACATAAGGCTAACCATCACACCTATGTTCAGATTTACTTTTATACAACTCCCACCTGTAACCCATTTCCAACACACCAGTGTTACCTAGCACTCTGGTTGAGAAATTCTGTATAGAACCCTTGGATTGTGATCCTGTAAATTCACTGTTATGTGTTCATCTGTGGCGTTGCATTGATTCTTCTTAAGTCATGTTCCCAAAGTTCCTCTTTAAAGGATTCCATTCAGATATGAAAAAGTACTCACTGTTTGTCAGAATTACTTGAATTTAGTTGAGCTGTACCAACATTTGGGTGTGTGGTTGCCCATCAAAGGAAGTATTGGATTGACTATTTCAGCACACCAGATATGCATGTATCTATTTCAAAATTGGTGTCCAAAGAGGAGCTGTGCCTGATTGGATTTGTCCCCACTAGCTGATACTCCTTCTGTGAGAAGGCTGGAGAAAAGGCCAACACAGCCAAAGCTGTTACAGGGAATGTCTCATAGGAAACCACAGAAGCTAGAATTTAGAGAATTGTTTTGCATGGAAAGTTGAGACTGGGACCATGCCAATGTTCAGAGTCTAAAGAATTCACAAAACATGGAATTCAACCAAGCATCACCAACTGGAATATGTATCTGAGAATCAGAAAGCCAAAAAATGAATTTCAGCAGAGACCAGAAAGAAAATTGTTGTCTACGATTAGCTGTTTCCTGCTTTATGCAGCATTAGGCTTAGGCAAGTCAGCTCCATTGAAATTCAAACTGCAGATACCCACATATCATACAATGATGCCTACATCACAAAATATCCATAAAGTTGAAATATACAATCACGAATCATAGTATATCTGATCATAATGCCCTCAGGTACTATAAATTTAAGCTTTATCTGCAACATGACAGGAGTTACAGAAGATAAAGGTATGAAGATTGAAAGGATTCCTGGAATGCATCTGTATGGTATCATTTCTAGACAGGATTCCAGGGAATCACAGTTCTGGTTTATGTTTCAGTGTCTTAGACATTCTGGGAAAAGTTTGGGAGGACTTAAAATGCTCTTCATTGTAATATCAAGACACTGTCTCTTGAACAGACCACACTCAGCTTCCCACCAGGCCAGAAGCAAAGCAGAGTAGCACTGAACCTCTCTTACTAGAGAATATAGAAAAGGCTACAGCTACAGAATCTTAGCTCTTCTGAATTTCCTCATCATTAAGATGCAATTTTAATGATCAGCGGCATAAAGGATGTCAGTTATTTAAGAGTCACTCCTCCTCTTCAGAACCCAGCTGCCAGGGACTGTAATTCCCAGCAGCATTTAACAGGTATCCCAGCAACAGTACCTTCCACTGACTAATTGCAGGCCAACAGGTCTTATCATTTCTTTCCTTTATCATCTTTCTTTTCACATCTGTCACTTTATTCCTTTGTCTCTTCAGAAACTCCTCCGATTGGGCCCCTATCTGTCTCTAAAACCTGAATTCTCTGTGTCCTGCCTCTTTTTCAGAGACCTTTTTCATGAAAACCTTAACCAGTTTTCACATCTTTGGTGCAAGTACTTTTGATGTGTCCATTGTTGTACAATGGATTCCCTTCTGTTTTGTCTTTTGATATTGTCCTTCTGTCATCCTTTTCTAACATCTTCTTTTCCCCTAGTATTTGGGCATTCCCTCATACCTCATCTTATTCTAATTTTAACAGGGTAATCTTGCTCAGAAGTTTCATTTCCTGGAAAATGGCTGATTACGTAATAGAGAGGTTGCAGCAGACACCATTTTTTACCTCCTGTGCTGATTTGAAACTGTTGTGTACCCCAGAAAACCCATGTTCTTTAATCCTGTGGGTTCTTTGTGATTGGATTATTTCCATGGAGATGTGTCGCACCCAGCTGTGGGTGGAACTTTTGATTGGAAAGTTACTTCTATGGAGATGTGATGTGCCCAATTATGGCACCTTTTGTGATTAGATGGAAATGTGACTCTGCCCATTCAAGATGGGTCTTGATTACTTTACTGAAGTGCTTTAAAAGGGGAAACATTTTGTATCTGACTCTAGTGCTCCCTTTAGTATTTCTTGCAGAGCTGGTCTCTTGGTCACAAATTCTCTCAGTGACTTTTTGTCTGAGAATGTTTTAATTTCTCCCTCATTTTTGAAGGATAATTTTGCTGGATATAGGAGTCTTGGTTGGCAGTTTTTCTCTTTTAGTAATTTAAATATATCATCCCACTGTATTCTAGCTTCCATGGTTTCTGCTGAGAAATCTACACATAGTCTTATTGGGTTTCCCTTGTATGTGATGGATTGTTTTTCTCTTGCTGTTTTCAAGATCCTCTCTTTCTCTTTGACCTTTGACATTCTAACTAGTAAGTGTCTTGGAGAACGCCTATTTGGGTCTAATCTCTTTGGGGTGCGCTGCACTTCTTGGATCTGTAATTTTAGGTCTTTCATAAGAGTTGGGAAATTTTCAGTGATAATTTCTTTCATTAGTTTTTCTCCTCCTTCTGGGACACCCATAACACGTATATTTGTGCGGTTCATATTGTCCTTGAGTTCCCTGATACCCTGTTCAAATTTTTCCATTCTTTTCCCGATAGATTCTGTTTCTTTTTGGAATTCAGATGTTCCATCCTCCAAATCACTAATTCTATCTTCTGTCTCTTTAAATCTATCATTGTAGGTATCCATTGTTTTTTCCATCTTTTCTACTTTATCCTTCACTTCCATAAGTTCTGTGATTTGTTTTTTCAGTTTTTCTATTTCTTCTTTATGTTCAGCCCATGTCCTCTTCATGTCCTCTCTCAATTTATCGATTTCACTTTTGAAGAGGTTTTCCATTTCTGTTCGTATATTCAGCATTAGTTGTCTCAGCTCTTGTATCTCATTTGAACTATTGGTTTGTTCCTTTGACTGGGCCATATTCTCAATCTTCTGAGCGTGGACAGTTATCTTCTGCTGCTGGCATCTGGGCATTTAGTCAGATTTCCCTGGGTGTCGGACCCAACAAGGTTGTAAGATTTTTCTGTGAAATCTCTGGGTTCTGTTTTTCTTATCCTGCCCAGTAGGTGGCGCTCGTGGCACATGTTTGTCTCAAGTGTTTGGAATGACTCCCCCCGGTCACCGATCTCCGCGGCCTGGGCATTTCCAATCCAATTCTCTCTGTTGGTTCAGGGGCCGCGCGTGGTGGGGGCGTCAGCTGCCGCGGCTTGAGGGGACCCTGTGGCTGGTCGCCGGCCACAGCGGGCCCGGGGAATTCGCCACTGGACCAGGAAGTCGCCCGCGGGGGAGGGGCGTCGGTCACCGGCCGCCGCGGCCTGGGGAATTCCCCACCGGACCAGGAAGCCGCCCGCGGGGGGGGGGGGGGCACCGCGGCTTGGATAGCCCTCTGATCCGAGACTCGTAGCCGCGGACTCAAAGCCGAGACTCGAAGCCACCCGCAAAAGAGGGGCGCCGGCCGCCTCGGCTTCAAAAGGGGAAACATTTTGGAGGAAGCTTAGACAGATGCTTGGAAGAGACCTTTGGAGATGTAAAGAAAACACCTCCAGGGAAACTGCTTGAAGAAGCAGGAGAGAGAGCTAGCAGACCCCACCATGTGCCTTCTCAGCTGAGAGAGAAACTCCGAACATCATCAGCCCTTTCTTGAGGCAGGGTATCTTTCCCTGGATGCTTTTAGTTTGAACATTAGAGGCCTTAGAACTGTAAACTAGTAACATAAAAAATTTCCTTTTTAAAAGCCATTCCATCTCTGGTATATTGTATTCTGGCAGTATTAAACAAACCAAAACACCTACCCATCCTCTGCTGTTCTCACCAACACAACCATCACAGATCAAGTAACCACAACTTCTCCACATAGCCATGTGCTTCAGGGGAAGCTGATTCTACTCCTAGCCCCAATGGGTGAATCCAAGTTAGTGTAAGCCAACCTCACGTGTCTCATTTCCTTTTCTCAGGATGGTAATGTGACCTTGATCAACCACTTTGAAGAGAACTAAACTGTAGCTCCACCCTAATATGACTTAGATAGTCAATTAGTTACTCTTATGCTTCATTGTCTTCATTAATATAACTAAAAGGTCTGAGTAAATTCAAATGAAGACATATCAATAAGTGTATCTTGAGGATTCTGACACACTCTTTTTTTTTTTATAATAAGTTGCCCAGCTCTGATCCTCAGTTTTCTAGACAGCCCTACAATAGGTTATACATATTCTTGAGTCAACCATAGTTTAGAACCCAGCTTCAGACCAACAGTTTCTTGTAGTTGTCTGTCCAAGTATCTTCACTTTATTTCTGCTGTTCAGGTATTAGTGGAACAAGATGTCTACAATAACTGGATACTAGTGGACCCAAAATACCACCCTGGCAACTTTACCAGGGTCTCTGTTGTCATTTCTGTCAAATAAGAAACAGAATGCTCCTTGTGTGCTTAGTTGTGGAGACCCCCACAAAGTTATTTGAGTCCCTAAAGGACTGTCTATTCTGATCATCTCACAGTAAAACTACTTAAGCACCAAGGTTTCATGCATCTAGAGACATAAATGTCAATGCACACATTTAGCCTTTAGCAGATGTTCCAGATTGTTTCACTGCACACTAGAGGCTAGAAAATGAAAAACACCATTTTTCAGACCCTTTCCAACTCAAATGCGTATATTATCTAGGTTTTTCCAATTGAATACACACGCATGAGATTTAGAAGAAAGGAGCAAGGTAGAGGTTACATTTCTGCAGCTTTTGTCATTTTGTACTTGAAGGCATGGATGACGAGGCATTAGAATTTCCTTCAGTGGTAATACAATGTTAGGTCCCTGGCATTATGATGTAAAGGATCAGGGAATGGGGCATGCATTTTTCTATATCATGGCTGAAGTGAAGCACAGCTGGAGCCAATAATGCTGGTGGCATCTTCTAGCATCTAAGCTTGTAGATGAGGTGGGGATACTCTACTTCCAAAGATTTACCGATCTTGGTGTAACAATGATACCCATGTCTGGGCAGTTCTATGGTGTTATTCAGGATGTCATTCCTGAAACCTCAGCCTAATACTGGGTCCTCTGGCCTTTCCAACACTTTCGTAAGCATTTTTCCTAAATAACTTTCTGCTAAAAGTAGTGTTTCAGTTTGCTAAAGCTACTGGAATGCAACCTACCAGAAATGGGTTGGCTTTTAAAATGGGTATTTATTAATTTACAAATTTACAGTTCTAAGGCCATGAAGATGTCTAAATTTAGGCATCAAGAGGAAAGTGCCATCTCTGGGGA
This sequence comes from Tamandua tetradactyla, assembly GCF_023851605.1. Taxonomy (NCBI): domain Eukaryota; kingdom Metazoa; phylum Chordata; class Mammalia; order Pilosa; family Myrmecophagidae; genus Tamandua; species Tamandua tetradactyla. Next base: position 60,224,185 of record NC_135337.1, read on the forward strand.
AAGGCTGCTGGAGTCCAGGGATCCTCTGTCACATGGGGAGTGTAGCAGTTAGGTTCAGGTGTCAACATGGCCAGGTGATGGTGCCCAGTTGCTCTGTTGCTGTGAACTAAAATCATTAGGATGTGAATTTCATCTAAGGCTGATTACACCTGTGGTCAGCTAAGGGGTGTGCCTTCCACAATCAGACGTTTAAATTTAATTAGCTGGATTTAATTTAATTAGCTGGAGGCTTAAAAGGGAAGTCAGAAGAGTAAGAAGGATCTCAGCACAGCCCAGCACAGCTCAGCTTAGAGCTCAAGCCTACACAGACCCAGATATTTGGAGATGCAGAAAGGAAATGCCCCGGGGAAAGCCATTTGAACTCATAAGCTGGGAGAGAAGGCCAGCAGACCACACCACGTGCCTTCCCATATAACAGAGAAAGCCAGCTGCCTTTCCTGCAAGGTCTTGTACATTTCTAACTAATAAATCCCCTTTATAAAAGCCAATCTCTCTCTTGCTGGTGTACTACATTCTGGCAGCCTTGGCAAACTAAAACAGGGAGGCACATAGTGACATCTGCTGGTACTTCTCTCCTGAGTTCAGGTTTCAATGGCTCTGTTGGCTCCTCCAGGGACTTTTCTCTCTCAGTCCTCTCTCAGTATTTCTCTTTGAACTCTCTCTGAGTGTTTCTGTCTTTTATACTCATAAAGGACTCTAGTAAAGGTTTAGACCCACCTTGAATTGGATGGGTGACATCTTAACTGAGACAACCTAATCAAAAGGTCCCCCCACAATAGGCCTGCGCCCACAGGAGTGGATTGAAAGACCATGGTCTTTTCTGGGCACATGACAGGTTCACACCAGCACAGATAGTTTCTATGATCTACAACTGAAACCCTGACAAACAAACCAATAGAGTAGCTGAGTGAAAGCAAATCCCATTGCCAGGTACCACAATGATACCCAGAAGAACCCAACAATCCCCTCTGAAGCAAAGGCCATGTTGCTCTGTATAGCTTTTAATGGTGGACTCCTTCTTTTCTTCAGCAATTTTACTTTCAAAGGCTCCCATTTGCCTCTTAAATGCTGGCATCTGTCAGGGTTACTTGAACCTGTCAAGCATATCCATGTACACTAGAAATCCAGTAACCGACAGATTGAAGCCTTTTTCCCAGAATACTTCTCAACTCCTGTGCAGATCTTTGGACGTTAACGGACACAATGGGGTGTGGGTAGGGGTTCTGTATGCCTTGATCCTACTTGGACATGATAGGACTCCTCCCATTCTACTTCCTAGGAGTGTCTTTTCAGCCAAGATACCCTGTTGCACCTATAAACAAAAATGATTTCATTGTTATGAGGACCCAGTAAGATGACACATGTCATTATACTGAGCACAGTGCCTAGCCCATAAAAACTGGCAATAAACATTTTCTTTTTCTTATTAGTTTAGTTTTGGACAAAAAAGTAATGTGAGCAAATTTTGTAATATACTTTGTTATTTTCAGTATTGTCATGGAAGTGTTTATCGGGCCTGATTTAATTTTTAATTTTCTTGTTCATGTATTTTCAAATTCAAATGCTAGAAAAATCACTTCTTGCCATCCAAAATATTCTTGTCTCATAATCATACTTCACAGGATTTTCTAAATGAAGCTCATTGTTTATCAACTCATTCAATAAATATGTATTTAGTGCTTTGTGACAAGCCCTGTATTAGATATTGGAAATACAATTGCTTCACTCTGGTAAAAGTTTCATCTCTGAGGGAAGTTATAGACAATCATCAAGTAAGGATACAAGTAAAATGTTACTAAAAATCAAGCTATGGCCAAAATCGATTGATCTCTCTCTCTCTCTCTCTCTCTCTCTCTCTCTCTCTCTCTCTCTCTCTCTCTCTCCCCCCTCCCTCTTTCATCCAGCCGCAGTATTCCTCCTTCCTTCCCTCCATTACCCTCTTCCTTTCTTCCTTCCTTCCTTCTTTCCTTACTCCCCTCTTTCCAATAAATGATACCCAATAACAGCTTATTGCTAGATGCCACTCTTAGAAAGACATACAGCAGAAAACAAGGACAAGCATTCTGCAGTCTTAGAGCTTAGAATCTAATAAAAGTAGATAGACAATAAATAAACTAAAAGTAAATAAATAAGAAAATTAGCAGTTAGTGCAATGAAAGAAACTAGTTTATTTGTTAGAAAATAGAAGAGAGAAGGAAGTAACTTCAGATAGAGTGGTCTGGGGAACTGAGATCTGAAGGGTGAGAAAGGGCCAACCAGAAGAGCTATGAGAGAAAGTAATAAGTGCAAATACCAGGAGGCAAGAACAAGTTTGGCTCCTGAAGAAAGAAGAGCAGTGTGGCTGGAGTTCAGTGAGCAAAGGAAGAGTGGAAAGAGATGAGATCACAGGATGGGTAGGGGAAGCCATGTGGGAACCCCTAAAGCAAGGTCATAAATTTGGATTTTATTATAAGTGTATTAGAAGACATCAAAAGGAACTTGCTCTCATATACCTGTCTTCTCCATCTTCAGATCCCATGTGGTTCCCAGATGTTGAGATGCCATACTATTAAATATGTAGATAGGGCCAGGATATGTCGGAAGGCCCACATAAAATAGCTGACATTTTTGTCTAAGAAGAGCATTAAACAAACCTATTAACATCTACTGTCATTATTATTTCCATTAAAAAAAAACAATATATTAATGCCAACAAGTCCAAGAGGTAGGAAAGATAAAATCTCAGAATTTACCTATCATATTTTAAAAATTAACAAATTGAAAAAAACCACTGCTTTTTCTGACGCTTGTCCTTGAGCCACAGTTTTGTAAACACTTACCTATTTTCTTCAATTTCCTCCATTCCTTGCAATTGTTTACCAATTCTCAACTCTGTATCATCATTTTAAAACATCCATTCTTTCATTCTCTCAAAGTTTAAGACAATTATTTTTTAAGATGAAGAAACTATACTCCCAGTAATTAATCACTTCTAATTTCTAATTTGGACAGCCATTTCTTTGGTAATGGACTTATATATATTATATACATATAATATATGTGTGTGTGTACTATTTATTATACCTTCTTAAAACATACATGCTGTAGTATGAACAGCACTCCTTACTTTGCTGTTATGACATCACTACTCACTTTACGGGTAGGAGTCAAATCTTGATTTCTTTTTCAGTGAATTGGTAACTATTCAGTTATTCTCTCCCCCAGGAAAGATGTTCCATGCGATGTGGAATATGTATATTGGAGGCTCTCCAATTCATTAAATTCCAGAAAACTCTTTTTAAAACATTTATTTTATGAAGTGGATTGAGTTGGTAAAATGTTTTCATACTTAGCATGCAGATTTTTATTCTCAAAATTTTCTGTGATTATCTCCTCAAAAGACAACTGAGTCCATAATCATGAATAGAAAATAATTTCATCATTTGTAATGGGAGAAAAACCCCTAAAATAAGAGCATCTAAAGAAAGAATAGTTCAGAAAATAATATATTTCCTTTAATGTCTAATTAATTGAAAATATTCATATTTAGTTAAGTGTCATAAACTTCATTTTACTTCATTAATGCTTCAGATCCCAGACTAAAATATGGAATATTTTATATGAAAAGAAAAACTAGAGCCATTGAAATTGATGTGGCATCATTATTGATTGCAAGTCATTATACACACTTTACCATACTGTATAATTTTTTTATTTTAAAGCCACACAGCAATATAATTTTTGGCTTGATGATTCAAAGAAAACATGGGCAGTAATAAACCAAATCTATACATTCCTTTAAAAAACACTCAAGAATACTGTTTTACTTTGCTAGCTGCTGGAATGCAACACACCAGAGACAGATTGGCTTTTAATAAAAGAGGATTTATTTTGTTGGTTCTTCAGAGGAAAGGCAGCTAACTTTCCACTGAGATTCTTTCTTACATGGAAAGGCACAGGATGGTCTCTGCTGGCCTTCTCTCCAGGCCCCTGGGTTCCAACAACTTTCCCCGGGGTGACTTCTTTCTGCATCTCCAAAGGTCTGGGCTGAGCTGCGAGTGCTGAGATGAGGAATGCCGAGCTGCTTGGCTGTGCTACGTTGTGCTCTCTCATTTAAGCACCAGCCAATTAAGTCAAACGTCCTTCATTGCAGCAGGCATGCCTCCTAGCCGACTGCAGATGTAAATCAGTAACAGATGAGGTTCACGTACCATAGGTTCATGTCTGTAGCAACAAAACTAGGTACACTCACCTGGCCAAGTTGACAACTGAATCTAACTACCACAAATACTATATAAGAAAGTTTTTAAAAATGCATCTTTGAAAAAAATGTAGTCATTTGTAATGCTCTCCAACTTTATACAGTGTAGACAAAATCTGTTATCTAGTACACAGTCTTTAGATACAGAAGATTGGGTTTGTGTCCCAACTCTGCCACATCATATTTGTGTGGTCTTAGACAAGTCACTTAAACTGAGTCTTAGTTTCTTCTTCTTAAAGGAAAGATAATTTCTCAGCTTCTTCATAGCATTGTTTTAAGAACCCCACGATATGATTTATAAGAATGTGCTTTGTAACCTGTAAAGAAAAGTTAAAATATATCTATAGATTGTTCTAATTAGTTTATGAATAACAAGTTTTTATCTTCTTTATTGGCCTATAATATTAATTTTCCTTCCTTTCTGCTCCTCCTCATGAGATTCCCTGTTGGACAAAGTTATTCTATTCTCTTAAGCTAGTCTTCAAACTGGGTTGTGCATTTTCCTGAAAGTACATGTATATTCCACCTGATATGTAGTTATTGATAGCTGCCAAGGAATCAATTTCCAGGTCCTCTAGGTCTGCATGTTCTCTTTCTTTGTATCATGAAGGATCTTTTTTTCACAATAGCTTTTCTCTTATTTCCAAAAAAAAAAAAAAAAAAAATTAAAGGACGCTTCCTTCAATCATCAAGAATTTTTCTGATATATTGTCCCAGAGTTTAAAAGCTCCTGGGAACTAAATAAAGGATTATTTCAAAGTGCTATTTTGGGGGTGGACTTCTTTAATGTTTAATCAAGGAAACAGGTTTATAAGAAGAGGTGACATATGAAAAATGCCTGACAGGAATTTGGCCCTTAGTTGGCTATTTAATTGGCTATTTAATGGACATTATTTCTATTTTCTTAATTTAAACTTCAAAATCCTCTTCATTCAATGAAAACTTTTTAAATAAATGCTTTAGAGAAGTGAGGATTCAATATGTGACCAGATTTAACAACGCTTTGAAAATGTATGCTTTATATATTATTTAAAATAAAAGTTAGGTTTGTTGAGAACATAGTTTGTCTCAGCTCAGTGATTTATAAATGATCTCTAATCCTCCACAATTCTCTGAAGTACTTATTATAATCCCATAAGAATTAGAAGATATAAAGTCACACAGACAGCAAGTAACAAAAAAGAAAACCAGGATATTAACCCAGTTCTTTTTGACATTTGGTACATTTGTTTTCTTTCATTAGAAAATTTTTCTTCTTTAAATTTAAATTTTTTTAAATATGAACATAATTATTAATAACTGGTAGTCAACAGAAAGAATAATTTAAAAATATAATCCCAAATTAGGATCATTAATTTTCTACATCTACTATTGAATTACATTTTAATAGCATAAAAGGAACAATGTTTCTTATAACCCAAAAAGTAACTACTAACTATATTTTGGGTATGTGTTCTACCAGTAATTTTTTTTATTCAAGTCTATAAGATTTATAAATGCATTACAAAATTGGTATCATATTGCATATAATATTCTGTAGCTCATTAAATTTAGCAAGAGATGGTGAAAATTTTCCAATGCCAAAAATACTCCTCCGCAACACCATTTTAATAACCTTGTATGATATGCAAATATATCATATTTCCCTTAATTATCCTAGGCAATTGGACATTTGTTTACTTTTCAACATCTTGCTATCATAAATAATGCTATGATGAACATTCTTATACACATCTTTTTGCTCATTTCGCTGATTGGTTTTGTATCATGAATTCCTAGAATCAGAGGTGCCCAGCAGAGAGCACCTTTGTAATATATAGTGAAATTGCCCTCCAAAAAAGAGAGTATCATTCCATAGCCATTTGTATCATATGTGAGTTCTCCTCTTCCTTACACCTTTGCTCTTGGGACTTTTAAGAGAAAGAAGCAGATGAAGAACAATTGTTTACCCTTAAAAAATACTTGCTACCATGATAGAAAAAAAAAGTCACATTTTAATGCATTCTCTTGGTTAACTAGGAAGCTGAACTATTTTATTCTTTTTGTGAGCTGTGATCATGAATTTGACTATATTTATAATGGAGAGTCGTCTTTTGGTGCTGTTGATTTGTAATACTTAATACTGAAGGAAAATAATAAGGTGCTATTACAAAAAAATTCCAGTTTGCTATTTGCTTCTTTCATTTTAATAAAAACACCTTTTTTATTTAAAAACAATACACACCATTTTTAAAATCAGAAAATAAATAAAAAGTATATGAGTGTTGTATGATTTATGTCAAATATATATTCTTTTAATCAATGAATAAAGTATTAAAAAGTGAAAAAAGTTTATGAAAAATGGAAAATCATTAGTAATATCCCAATATGGAAATAACATCTGTAAAATGTTGTTGTATATCCATCCAGATTTGATTGATGGATAAGTAGATAGATGATTGGATGGAAATGCACATATAGAAACTATCACACATATTTTTTAAAGGTTTGATAACATTTGCTGTTTTGTTGTCCTCCACATTTGTATTTCTTTCCTTACACACTCATCTTTATGCATATGTCTAGTCATTTCCTTAGGACATATTGCTAGAATTTTTTTACATTTTTGCTGTAAAGAAACAAAATCATATTTACTATAGCTGAACAGTGTGTGCTTCTTACAATACACATAATTTCACTAAGGTGACAAAGATGAGTGATATTTTCTAGAGAAAGTTAATTTGCACAAGTAGAGGAAGTGATAACTGTGGCACAACTTATTCTGTCTTATGGGTGATCATTTTTTGACATCCATTGTCACATGCACATTTCTATCAAGACCTTAAAAATGTGAGGAGGCCACCCCAATTAAGATGGTAGAGTAAGAAGCTTCAGTAAGAAGCATCCTCCACAGATTCTTTGAACAAATAGCAAGAATTGGCAGAAACATCTTTCTCAAAGCCCCAGAAAATGGCCAAAGGATTGCAGTAGCAGGTCGAGTACTGAATCAAGAAAAGTCAACTTAAAAGCAGCCAGATCTGATGGCACCCTGTCTGGAGCATGCTGCATCCTCTTACTGGCTAGGCACACACTCCCAATGTGGCCACTGGTCCTCATCATGAAGACGCGAAGTAAGCCTCATGCACATACCAGAGCATGTGGGTCTGGTCCAGTCTGTCTGGTGGCAGACAGACTGAATGAGAACACTTGTCACAATCACACCCATCCTAGAACATGACCCGCAGGTAGAAAGTAGCTCACAGAGCTCTACTATGGAACATTGTGGAAGAGAATTGAGGCTGCCTGGAGTAAGGGGTTGTTGGCTGTAGGACATACAGTGAGTGCAGTGCCTGAGATTATGAGGAAATTGTTTCCTAAGGAAGAGGGGACATTCATATCTGTGTAAATGGGGGAATTCATAGTGTTACTGGAGTTCGGCTGCATCTGGATGGAGCTCCAATCCAGCCTTGGATTCTTGTTTCTTGAAAGAACTCAAAGACCAGCAAAGCAGATAGCAACCAAAGGCAGAGTTTATTCAGTGGACAGTGCAAGGTGGACATAGATCACCACAGGCATTTTCAAGGTAGAGACACACCCAAGTTGGGGTTTCATATGCTGGCTTGTTGCTATGCTGTTAAGCCAAAGCTAGGTGTGGAAAATTTCAAATCCCCCCTTCATGTTCAACCCCTCTTTTTTTCCTCTTTCTGTTTGGTTTGATTGTTTCTGAGAACTACAGCAAAAATCCCCCATACCTGGTGCATTTTCCTTGCAGTTAAGCAGTTTCCTACCATGTCTTACTTTTCTTCAGGCTGCAGTCTTAGATCTGATTTAATCCTTTTGCTCACTTCTAGGACCAACTGGTGGCCCTGGCCTGGAGTGACTTACTCTACCTGCCTCAACTCCCCCTGAAAGAACATAATACCCTTATCTTTAAGGGGAGGCTGAGGGTGAAGGTCTGGCTTCTGGAGCTGCTTCCAACTGATCCTGGGCATAGTCCCTGCCTGCCAAGATGTAAAACTATTTCTCTATTCCACCAGAAGCCGAAAGGGGTCCATCCAGGTCTGGCATAGCAATGTATCCATGGGTGACCAACAGTTTAGTTTGAAAAGTTTGCAGTCTGTTGAACACAAGTTTAACGAGAAGGTTAAACAAGCATTGGCCAAACATTTAGATAGCAATTTTGTAATGTTCTAAGGAATGGAAGGATTCAAGAGGTGAAGCTCGGGAGGGACAGATTAGGCACCAATGTGATCCAGCATTTTCCCAGGTGTTTTGAAACAGATTGCTAAATTTGCAAATGCTTTCTTGTATTTTTCCAGACTGGTTCACATAGAAGCGCATTCTTCTTGCAGGAAGAGGTATATTCCTCCTCGGGCTGCAGTGAGCACAACTAGAGCTCACCTATTTTGGAGGACTCCTGCAGCCAGGGATTCGACTTAATCATGTAAATAGTCTATGGCCCCAGCAGTGTGGTTGATGCTGCAAGTCAACTGAAGTGAGAGGTTATGGTGGAGGTGATTACTTGCTTTTATTCTGGCCACTACCAATGAGAGACAAGGTAAGGTGTGTTAGGATGCATATAGGTATTTTAGCGTGAAAGTGGAAGCCTCATGGATTTTTATAGGTGTTGAGCCATTTAGGAAAAAGAGTGAGGGAGAAACATAATCCAGGGTAACAAAGACCATTGCATGAAGGGGGAAGCGATAGATAGGAATTATTCCTACAGAGGAAGAAAATACCACCTTTAGGGTTAAGAAATATGTTGAAGGTCATGAGCCCCAAGGATCCATTTTCCCAGGATTTTTCTCCTACGAGTATGAAGCTGTCTAGAACAATGTTTATTTTCGGGGGTCAGTAGCTTTAAGAGTTATTGTGGAAAAAGACAGAAGGACAGTTGAGAGACTAGAGTGGCACGGTGCTGCGACAGAAGGCTGTTCATGGTAGAGGTATCTTACAGGATTCCAGGTCAGATGGATGGGGAAGGTCAGGGTTTTGTTTAATCTGAAGCATGTTTAGTCTAAATAGATTGCCATAGGAAGACTACAGTTTTTGGGTCATCCCGTGCAGAAGGGAGACCAGTGAACACAGTTTACTGTTACTTTAGCCTGGATGGAGATGGTTCCTTTGCTCAGCAGGACCTCTAGGTAGTAATTTTTTCATAGGAGGGTTTATTTTTTGCTGCTGCTATTCCCAGGGTATTTGGCATCCCCCTTGACTTTGGAAGAAGGAGGCCAGGGCAACATTGCTTTTTGGAAGAATGGTTTAAGGTCAGTGGCCTATCCTTCTTCTTGGGGTAAAGATATGATGGTGAGTTGACACTGAGATGGGGAATCTACCTACTAATTTCCTTATCCCTTCCACCCAGAGACAGATGTGAAAATTGGGATTTTCAGCCACTATTATCTTGGAGCAATTGAGCCCATAGATGGGAGTCACTAGCTTTTTAGTGGTTTGAGAAAAAGCAGTGGAGAAGGCAGGCATGATGTAGGAGGAAAATTCAGTAAGTACCTGTTCCTTGGGAATCCTGTGGTGTTGAGGTATAAATACATTGAGTGTTCCCTAGTTCTCCAGTAGGTCTTATGGGCTGGCCATGCTGGAGGAGAAGACAGCAGTCACAGGCATACCCAGTAGTTAGATGGGTTCAATTGCTGGGAGATAGACCTGACTAGATTTAGCATAGGGTGGATAGGAATGGCAGGACTAGAATGGAAGAGATAACTGCAGTACTCACACTTATCTTTACTTTTGAAACAAGAATTTCAGCCTTTCCAGAGGTTGGCACTCATAGGACTCTTCTTGCTTGAGAGGTTCACCTGATTTCTGGTAAGGGAGTTTGACTCTGGACAGGTGAATCCAACTAGAAATACTGCTGATACTGATTGCTGCAGGAGTAGCAAGAATTATAGAGTAGGGTTCCTTCTACTTCAGCTTCAGCTGGGACCTAGGCCTGCTTTTTTTGCCAAGTTTTGATAAAGACTGAGTCCCCGGGTTCAACCTTAAGAGGAGGTAAATCTGACTCTGGAGAAGGAAGAAATTGGATCCCTAAGTTTTGTATAAGTTTTTGTGTGAATCCCAGGGATGTGAAGTATCCATTGTTTTGTTTTGTCTTTAGCTAAAGTTAAGGAAAAGACTTAACTCCTTTAAAAGGGAAAAGACTTGATATTTTTCAATAGCCAAGAAGAAGATAAAGCCAGCATAAAGTACAAGAAGCTATTCTGAGAGACCACAGATTTCCTGCCTTTTATACTGACTAATTCAGAAAAAACTCTATAATCTCTTACAAAAAAACAGGTTAATAATCCAAGGAAACTTTGTTCCTTTAATAGGGAGAAAACTAAATGTAATTTGCATTAATATATATTATTTGATACTATGGCTTTAAATATTTTATAGATAGATTCATCAAATCCTACTCCACTTTGACTACAATAAATAAATTTCCTTTTCTGCAAACATTTTGCAACTTCCTCTATCTAGTTAGGTTCTTGTTTTACAATTTTCTTCTCTCTTATTCTTTACAACCAGTCATATAATACATGATTACTCTCTTTTTCCTTTTTAATAAAACACATTCTTTATATCTTTCATATTCAAGTTACCAAAATACTTTTGGAAGCTGTCTTCAAGCAAATATCTTACAACATACAATTACCATCCAAATTAAACTTGTCAGAATAATGTTAAATTCTTGGAATGCTTTAGTCAATGCATTTTGAAACAAAAGCATATAATCTTTAAGAAGAAGTAATGTAGGTATTAAACTGTCCCCTAAAGAAAAACAAAAACAAACAAACAAAAAAACAATGATTTCATCCATGAAGGTATTTTGTTTTTAGGGTTTTATTGAAACTTTTTCAGGGGTACATATGTCCCCCTGAAAAATATGTCCACTATTATAAGATGTCCACTATTATAAGATATAGAATGAGGGTGAAGCCAGGAACAAGCTTCATAGTCATGTATGATAGTTATTAAATCAAAGTATTCGAGAGGGATTCCTACGCTTTGCCATTTGCCACTTCACGGCTGCCCTCCCCCACCACCCATGCCCACTCCTCTTTTATGCCCTGGTCTGGGCTTACATCTCAGGGGGTGACCCTGAGAGTACGGATTGGATGCTTTCTGGTGATAAGAAGCACTCCCTGGGGGGCGAGAACAAATCCAAGGTAAAGGACTGCTTGTAAGGCAAAACTCAGAGCCCCTGTTCAGTTAAGAAGTTATGACAAGCAATGGAGTTCGTGGGGGAAGTTTCCCTAGCAGGGCTGCAAACTAACAAATCATCCACATGTTGAGGAAAGGACCTAGTTCTAAATGTGGGAGGTGAGGTCCTGTGCTAGTGCATTTCCCAAGAGATGAGGGCTGTTTCTAAACCCTGGGACAGGACTATCCAGGAGCTTTGTTGAAATAGTGTTGCCCAACCCCAACCACTCACAGGTAAATAGAAACTGAGAAGCTGAGTGCAAAGGTATCTATATTTCTCCTAGAAGCAGGATGGGGCACTTTGATTTTATTAAAGATGATGACTCAGAAGAATACTGCCAATTCAGCAGGGGAAAGGTAGAGTAAAGACTGGAGCCCGAGACTCCCCATCTACCCCTATCATGGGACGTGTTTTTGAGGAGAGAAAGCTGGACTAAAAGGTATATGTGGCTCCTACATCAATTTTATAAAGCAACGGTCTTACCTGCCACTTCAAGAGTCACCAGGGACCTGTGAGATTGATGTTCTTTGGCAATGTCCAGAGAGCCACTGGCCCGGACTTCTTTGGTTGGGGGCAGTCACAGGACCTTAGGAGAGGCCTTGCTCCCCCTTGGGAGCTTAGTGTACTCTCAGGCCCGATGTCCAGCCTTCCTGCATCTAAGGCAGGGCTTCTTTCATCCTTTCACCTCCAGTGCCCCGACTCTCCACACCAGTGCGAGGTTCCAAGCAGCTTCTGCCCAGGGTGGCTCTGAGGTGGCTGCTTACCATTCACATTTAGAACCATGAGCCCTGCCTTATTCTGGTCTCTCATTGCCCTCTCCTCCTCTGTTGTCCCATCCTGATTCTTGAAGAACAGTGGTATACCTTTTCATGGCTTCCACTAATATGTCCTGAAACAAAGCAGAATTCTCCTTATCTTCTTGTGTTCAGCTCTGCAGCATATTATATACCCACCTCATGGCCATGTTCTGATATAGAGCCATGAAAAGTTGGCCATATAGAATTTCAGACTGCTTCCCTTCTCTTTGCCAAAAGGTATTTACTTGGGGACTGTTAAAATCAAGAGTGCCATTTAGGCCATTGCTTCCCATACTCTAGCCTATATTGGGTCTAATCAACATTACAATAAGAATTTGATGTGTCCTTTTTAATTTGGTGGTTGGTAGGTCATTCAGTATGGGGTGCGGGGATGCCCCACCCATACTTCCGAAATGAGAGTGAAAAGCATATTCACACAATGTGGCCTGGTGTCCAGCATGTCCATCAGCTGAGGAGATCTCTATAAATACCTTCTCATCCCCAGGTGTCCCCATTGTGGAGAAAACCTGAGGCTTGGGAGACTAGTGGCCTGGGTGCACCCCAATAACTACTGAGCTGGACTCAGAGGGCTGGTCAGACTTCACACCCTGAGGACTCTGAACCAACCCTTTGCTCCTTTCCAACTCTCAAGATAAGGCATTTTTAGGAAACGCTTCACTAATAACTTGATCTAAGACCCACCATAAACAAAGAATTTGGAGGGACGGGGTCCATTGTTACTTAAGCCTTCCTTGGACTTGTGGAGAAGTAATTGGATGGTCAGCAGGCTGGCAGGTTTGCCTAATGCACCCTTCTCCTCTTCCTCCTCCTTTCCAACCTCCTCCTCCTCCTCCTTTTGTTAGCTCCTAGCACTCAAGGAAAGCTCTATCATAAACTAGCTGGATACAAGCTTAAGAAACAGATGCCTCAGAATATAAATTCCAGCAATAATATATTAAAATATGGAGATGTCCAGGTTATAAAACACAATTATGAAACTTACAAAGAAACAGGAAACCATGGCCCAGGCAAAGGATAAGATGAAAGCATTAGAAATTAGCAAAGAGAAGGACCAGACCAGGCACATACCAGACAAAGACTTTTTTAGAAATGGTACTAAATATTCTCAAAGAGCTAAAGGACAAAGAACTAAGGAAATCAGGAAAACAGATGAACACAAAGGGAATATCAATAGAAAGATGGAAATTATGAAAAGGAACCAAACAGAACTGAACTCCACAATAACAAGAATTTTAAAAGTTCCCAGAAGGATTTAATCTGCAGATTGGGGCTGGCAGAAAAGAAAACAATTGAAATCATCCAGTCTGAAAAGCAGAAAGAAAAAAAGAAAGAAGAAAAGTGAACAAAGCCTGAAAAATACATGGGACACCATCAAGAGTACCAATATGGGCATTGTGGAAGTCCCAGAAGAAGAAAGAGAGAAAGGAACAGAAGGATTATTAAAGAAATAATGGCTGAAAACTTCCAGAAATTAACAAAAGAAATGAATATGTACATCCAAGATGCTCAATGAACTCTAAACAGAATAAATCCAATTTGACCCTCACTGTGACATACAATCAAACTAACAAACGCCAAAGATAAAGAGAATTCTGAAAACTACAAAAGGGAACAAAGTGTCATATACAAGTGCCCCTCAATAAGATTAACTTCAGATTTCTCATCAGAAACCATGAAAGTAAGAAGGCAATGGGATGGCACATTTAAAAATACGTTCAAAAATGCCAAAAAGAAGTCTACATCTGTCAAGCCTGTTTTTCAAAAAGGAGGGAGAGAGATTAAGATATTCCAATATAAGCAAAAGCTGAAGGAGTTAATCAGCACTAAACTGGCCCTACAAGAGATAACACAGAGTATAATTCAGACTGAAAGGTAAGGACGATAAACAATAGATTGAAGCACATGAAAAAATAAAAATCTTCAGTAAAGGTAATGACATGGATAAACATAAATGCCCATAGTGTGGTTTGGTTTGTAACTCCACTTTTTATATCCTATGGGGGAGGGGCAAGATGGTGGCTTAGCAATGTGTGCATTTTAGTTCATCCTCCAGAACAACTACTAAATAACCAGAAACAGTACAGAACAGCTCCCGGAGCCACGACAGTGACCAAACACACGGCGTACTCCAGTCTGGACCAGCTGGACCGGCTGCGAGTCTCCAGAACCGTGAGTTCCCCAACCCGCGGTGGCCTGCGGCTGGCACCCCTCTCCCACAGGCGGCTTCCCAGAGGGAAGGGAAAGAGACTCTAACAGTAGCAGGGACTGAGTCCAACCAAACACCAATTGTGGCATTAATAAACAAATTCTGACTACTAAAAATAGGCCCCCAGCTCAGGCGAAACTGGTCAAGGTGGAGGTCGCCTATTGGGCTGGCCGAAGGGGAGGAAAGGGGACGAAACAGAGGCTTTTGTGGCTGTTTCTGCGGAGGCTTGACTGCCTCTGGATTCAGCGGTGGGACGGCTCGGGCTGCAACTGCCTCAGGAATAGGCAGGAACGGACTGCTTTCAGGGCTGTCTCCTGCCTGAGCCTTCCCCAGGGGAGGGGTGAAACGCAACTCAGGTGGAATCCCTCTCTCAAGGAATTCAGACCCCAGGGCTTCGTAATTTGAAGCCATTAAAACCAGCCTACAACCTCTCCTCTGTCTCCACCACGCCCCCAGCAGGGAGAGCCTTCCAAAGTTAAAGGAGCCAAAACATCTTTTGCTAGTAGGACCCGCAGACAGACAAGTGCCACATACTGGGCAGGATAAGAAAAACAGAGCCCAGAGACTTCACAGGAAAGTCTTTCAACCTGCTGGGTCGCACCCTCAGGGAAAACTGACGCAGGTGACTCCTTCCCCCGATAGGAGGCCAGTTTAGTCCGGGAAAACCTGGCTGGAGTCTGTAATACCTATGTAGAACCTCCTAAGGGTGGGGAGGGAAAAGGCACCTTACAAGCAGGACAAGAAACAAGAAAACAAGAACTGAAAAATTACCCTCTGTTAAACAAAACTTAAGCTAGAGGCCCAGAAAAAGCTGAACTGAAGGTCAAAGAACAGATAGACAACAAACTCATCTAGCAAGAAAACCCTAGGTAAGATAAGTGAAAGCAATCTCCAGAATAAACTAATTAAGGTAATTAAGTGTCTAGACGCCAGCAAAAAATAACAAATCACACCAGGAAAAGTGAAGATATGGCACAGTCAAAGGAACAAACCAATAGTTCAAATGAGATACAGGAGCTGAAACAACTAATTCAGAATATACGAACAGAAATGGAAAACCTCATCAAAAACCAAATCAATGAATTGAGGGAGGACTTGAAGAAGGCAAGGAATGAACAAAAAGAAGAAATAGAAAGTCTGAAAAAACAAATCACAGAACCTATGGGAATGAAAGATACAGTAGAAGAGATGAAAAAAACAATGGAAACCTACAATGGTAGATTTCAAGAGACAGAGGTTAGAATTAGTGAACTGGAGAATGGAACATCTGAAATCCAAAAAGAAACAGAAACTATAGGGAAAAGAATGGAAAAATATGAGTAGGGACTCAGGGAATTGAATGATAATATGAAGCACACAAATATACATGTTATGTGTGTCCCGAAAGGAGAAGAGAAGGGAAAAGGAGGAGAAAAACTAATGGAAGAAATTATCACTGAAAATTTCCCAACTCTTATGAAAGACCTAAAATTACAGATCCAAGAAGTGCAGTGCACCCCAAAGAGAATAGATCCAAATAGACGTTCTCCAAGACACTTACTAGTCAGAATGTCAGAGGTCAAAGAGAAAGAGAGGATCTTGAAAGCAGCAAGAGAAAAACAATCCATCACATACAAGGGAAACCCAATAAGACTATGTGTAGATTTCTCAGCAGAAACCATGGAGGTGAGAAGACAGTGGGATGATATATTTAAATTACTAAAAGAGAAAAACTGCCAACCAAGAATTCTATACCCAGCAAAATTGTCCTTCAAAAATGAGGGAGAAATTAAAACATTTTCAGACAGAAAGTCACTGAGAGAATTTGTGACCAAGAGACCAGCTCTGCAAGAAATACTAAAGGGAGCACTAGAGACAGATACGAAAAGACAGAAGAGAGAGGTGTGGAGAAGCGTGTAGAAAGAATGAAAATTAGATATGACATATAAAATACAAAAGGCAAAATGGTAGAGGAAAATACTACCCAAACAGTAATAACACTAAATGTTAATGGACTGAACTCCCCAATCAAAAGACACAGACTGGCAGAATGGATTAAAAAACAGGATCCTTCTATATGCTGTCTACAGGAAACACATCTTAGACCCAAAGATAAATATAGGTTGAAAGTGAAAGGTTGGGAAAAGATATTTCAGGCAAATAACAACCAGAAAAGAGCAGGAGTAGCTACACTAATATCCAACAAATTAGACTTCAATTGTAAAACAGTTAAAAGAGACAAGAAGGATACTATCTACTAATAAAAGGAACAATTCAACAAGATGACATAACAATCATAAATATTTATGCACCGAACCAGAATGCCCCAAAATATGTGAGGCATACACTGCAAATACTGAAAAGGGAAATAGACACATCTACCATAATAGTTGGAGACTTCAATTCCCCACTCTCATCAATGGACAGAACATCTAGAGGATCAATAAAGAAACATAGAATTTGAATATTACAATAAATGAGCTAGACTTAACAGACATTTATAGGACATTACACCCCACTACAGCAGGATACACCTTTTTCTCAAGTGCTCATGGATCATTCTCAAAGATAGACCATATGCTGGGTCACAAAGCAAGTCTCAACAAATTTAAAAAGATTGAAATCATACACAACACTTTCTCAGATCATAAAGGTATGAAGTTGGAAATCAATAATAGGCAGAGTGCCAGAAAATTCACAAATACGTGGAGGCTCAACAACACACTCTTAAACAACCACTGGGTCAAGGAAGAAATTACAAGAGAAATCAGTAAATATCTTGAGGAAAATGAAAATGAAAACACAACATATCAAAACTTATGGGATGCAGCAAAGGCAGTGCTAAGAGGGAAATTTATTGCCCTAAATGCCTATATCAAAAAAGAAGAAAGGGCAAAAATTCAGGAATTAACTGTTCACTTGGAAGAACTGGAGAAAGAACAGCAAACTAACCCCAAAGTAAGCAAAAGGACAGAAATAACAAAGATTAGAGCAGAAATAAATGAAATTGAGAACATAAAAACAATAGAGAAAATCAATAAGACCAGAAGTTGGTTCTATGAGAAAATCAATAAGATTGATGGGCCCTTAGCAAGACTGACAAAAAGAAGAAGAGAGAGGACGCAAATAAATAAGATCAGAAATGGAAGAGGAGACATAACCACTGACCTCACAGAAATAAAGGAGGTAATAACAGGATACTATGAACAACTTTATGCTAATAAATATATCCTATGGGACCTAAAAGGCAAATATATAAGATGTAATGGTAAATTAGTGGTTTTGGACTCATAATGTATAAACATGTAATTTGTGACAAGAACTACTTAAAGGTGGGGGGACAGAGAGTTACAGAAACATAGTTTGTTTATCTTATTGAAGTTAAGCTGTATCAAAGCATATGAGATTGTTAGAGATTTCAGATGTTAAATTTAAGCCCCACAGTACCTACAAAGATGGTATATAAGAATATACAAGCTCACAGAGGCAGAAATTAGGGTGCAGGTTTCCCAGAGAGGGAGTTAGGGAGAATGAGGAGTTAATGCATAATGGGTATAGGGCTTCTATTTGGGGAGATGGAAAAGTTTTAGTGATGTAAGGTGGTCAAGGTACCACAACATTGTAAATGTGATTAATCCCTCTGAATAATATTCTGGGCAGTGGTTAAGAAGGGAAAGTTTATGTTGTATATATGTTTCTACAATCAAAAAAAAGAAAGAGCAACTAAAGGGGCAACTAACGGGATCTAATAAATGAGGAGAAAAGGGCTCAAAAGGACATTATTGGGACCTATGAAAATTTGGAGAACAGGCTGTTAACTTCACATCTGTATTAAATTTCTTGAACTTGATAACTGCATTTAAGGTGATTACATAAGTGTATATCCTTGCTCTTTGGAAATGTAAATGGCACTATTATGTGTTCAAGGAGCATGGAATACACAGCCTACACTCAAGTGTTCAGAAAATGTATTAATAGATAAATAGCTGGACAGAGAGATGGATTGATACAGCTAGTTAGATGTAAGGACATGACAAACTTGGCAAAACGTTAAAATTGGTGGATTTGGGTTTCTGAGGAGGTAGGGGTATATTTGAGTGCACTGTATGAAGTTTGTATTATTTTTGTAACTGTTGCATAAGTATGAAAGTACTCCTAAATAAAAAGTTGAAAATGCAATTCAATTAAAAGCAACAGCAAAAAAGGCAAGAAAATATGTGTTTCTTGGAAACAAGGAACATTGGACATTGCAGCTATATTTTGTGAATTAAAATGTAGAAGCCCGTGACCCATTTCATTATTTTTCATTTCAATGGATGCTTTTCTCTTCTTGCTGGCCGACTTCTTCTGAAAAGCAAGAAACAGTATTTTAGACTTTACAGACCATAACGTTTCTGTCACAACGACTCAACTCTGCCATTGTAGATCAAAAGCAGCCACAGACAGTATATAAACAAATGGACACGGCTGTGTTCCAATAAAACTCTATTTATAAAAAAAAACAGGCAGCAGGCCAGATTTAACTCTCTGGGCCTCAGTTTGCAGACCCAAACAATCAAATCACTTGTTTGTTGGAATTTTTATTAAATTGCATCAAGTATTAAATTAATCTAGTGTTGAGATTTTTCACAATAACATAACTTCTCACCTAGGAGCAAGATACATCACTGAATGGATTTAAATTTCTTTTGTGTCCTTTAGCAAAATTTTGTATATTTTTTCAACTGGCCTATACTGCTTCTCAATGCCTTGCTTTTACACGACACATACCGTGTAAAATGGATCGATCTCTCCATTCTTCTGTTCTGCTCTCAGGATACACCACATTGTATAGAGCCCATTAGAAAGGGAAGTTTCTTTCCTCTTCCTACTTTACTTTTGTTGCAGGTGTGCAGGTGGCTAAAGGTGAGGTTAAGCTATTTCATAAGCGGAATTTCGGTATCCTTCACTGCTCTCTCTTACAGTGGGCTGGAGCGACAGAGCAGCTGGAGGATAAGGAAGCAGTTAAGGAGGTGGAAGGAGGAGGGTGATAAACTTGATAACCACGTTTTGAGAAGGCCGGTCTTAATGCATTGACTCTTGCCTTTCTCCTCCTAGCAGAAACTCACCAATTAGTTTCCATGTATTCCCACAAGCATTTTCTCCTGTTCAGACTTTTTTATAGCATACAGATAATGTGGGTGAGCACATTTCTCTCTTTAGCAAGCAAAACAGAGCTAAGGAGGCTCTTTTTATTATCAATCTCCATCCTGATCAGGGGCAGCCAAAGCTTATTTCTCTGTACCCTGGATGATTACGTTCGTTACTAATGGATAAGTAAATTCCTCCTTTGGATATCAGATGGTATATTTGGAGCTCTTCAACTTCCATAAACACTTGCAGAGACACTTGCACTTCAGATTAAAAAGTTCGTTATAAGCATCATTCTGGAAGGCCTAGCTGAGCTCAAATGAAATAAAACTACCATGTGCCACTTATTGATTATTCGCAACCCGTATCTCGTATTGGAGGAGGGAGATACACAAAAATAAAGGACCAATTTCCCTCAATTAAGAAAGAAATTAATAATATATAATTCACTATTGACATTAGTAAATGGTTTAAGGGCAGACATTAATTCCAAATCTAGGAAATTTTAAATTTCGTACAAAATATATAGTTTATTGTGCCCTTATCAAAACACAAAAAGGATCTACGTTTACCTAGCCCTCTTGACTTCGGTATCTTAGAGATTCTCTCCTTCAATTAACAAGTGATCAGTAAACATTTATTGAAAACAGGATCCTGGTTTGGGTATTCTGTTTTATTCCCCCCCCCCCCCCATTAACACGAAGCTATATTTTTTTCTACATACCCAATTGCAATTTTTCTTTTCTTGACATATGCCACACCCCCGCTTTACATAAAATTGATTCTAAAAGCATTCTTCTTTTTAAATGCAGTTAATTCATGTCTGTTTTTAAAAATCAGAAGATATAGGTAGGAAAAAGCAGATGAATCTTCAAAATTCCACTACTCCTTGCTAACCACTGTTAAAATGTTGAGTCTTCCTGACCTGTATTTTTTGTACATGAATAAATAAATGTTAAAACAAACATTGGATTCATTTCTACACATTATTCTGCACCTGCTTTATTTGAACATTTTCCATATTAATAAATATACTCATATCCTAATTTTAAAAGACTCCATAATTTCTCACCATACACATACATACACAATAATTAATTTAGTAAAACCTTTATTGTTGAGTTTTTAGATTGCTTCATGGAGAAAAACATCTCTGAAAAAATATCACTACATCTTTTTTTCCATTCCCTCAGGATAGATTCCCAGGAGAAAATTGCTGGATTTCAATGTTCAATATAAATGTTCAAATAAAGCAGGTGCAGAATAATGTGTAGAAATGAATCCAATGTTTGTTTTAACATTTATTTATTCATGTACAAAAAATACAGGTCAGGAAGACAACATTTTAACAGTGGTTAGCAAGGAGTAGTGGAATTTTGAATCCATCAGCCTTCTTGAATGAAGGAATCTTTCTCTGGATGCCTGAGATTGGACATTTCCATACACTTGTTTTAATAGGGATGTTGTCTCAGCCTTAGAACTGTAAACTAGCAACTTATTAAATTCCCCTTTTTAAAAGCCATTCTGTTTCTGGTAGATTGCATTCCAGCACCTAGCAAACTAGAACCCAGAGTGACTCAGTCTTCAGGGAGAAAGCATCACCTTGCAGGTGCCTCAATACTGGATTTTCCTAGCCTCAAAAACTGTGAGCCAATAAATCCCATTCTTTAAGCCAACCCCTTGTATGGTATTTGTTTCAGCAGCTATGAAACTAAAATACTGGGTTGCAGAGCATGTCATTTTTAAGATGGTCGATACATATTGCCAAATTATTCTTCAAATAGAATTGTAACAATTATACCTCCACCTGGGTCATACGGCAGCATCAGGTTATGCAAAGCCATCTCTTTTCCAATACCTCATCAATACCAAACGTTTACACACATATGCTGATTTCCTTCTCAGGGACAACTTTCTGTTTTCGGGTTCTTTCTATGGATTAAAGAAGGATAAAGGAAGGAAGGCTATCCATATTAGTGAATCCCTGAAGGATTATTGATTGTTCACTGAACCAGCATGGAGCAGCTCCTCAGACCTCTAACTCCTATTAATACAAATCTATATTCCTAATTATTCTGGTTGTTAAATTAAATGAATTAAGAATTGCTTGTTTTCAGTGAAAACCACTTTAAACCTCAGTGTTATTCATTACAAGATCCTGCGGCTATCAATCTAAAAAAAAAAAGCTTTTAACCAAGTTCCTGAGGCGGAATATTGGCTTCCTTCCCAGAGCTTTAATGAAATCAACACTGAAGAAAACAGGCTTAAAGGGAGCGGCCGGTTTAAGGCTTGGAACTTCTGCCATCTCCTAACTGAGATTTGATCCAGCTATATATATATTTTTTATTGCTAATTGCTTCATCTCCCAAATTCTTCAAAGTGGAGAGAAATTTTTTTTCAGCTGAATCCCCAGTTCCTCAATACTGTAAAAGAAACAGAGAAAGAAAATTCTATGGGCTTTCCTGTTTGCAGTCGTAATTTTCAGAAACATAACAGGTTGTTAAAATAAGTGTTTTTCTATCTTAATTTTGACTAGAGTCCTTGTCAATGTGATACATATCAGATATTAAATTACAGGTGTAGCCCTATGAAAGAGAGCGACTATGGAGACAGAAGGCTATTTAAAGAGATGTTTTCTGGAAAGGTCACGGTTTGCTCTGAGACCCTGTTCTAGTTTGCTAGCTGCCAGAATGCAATATACCTGAAATGGAATGGCTTTTAACCAGGGGAATTTAATGAGTTGTTAGTTTACAGTTCTAAGGCTGAAAAAATGTCCCAATTAAAACAAGTCTACAGAAGTGTCCAATCAAAGGCATCCATCCGGGGAAAGATACCTTGGTTCAAGAAGGCCGATGAGGTTCAGGGTTTCTCTCTCAGCTGAGAAGGCACATGGTGAACACAGTCAGGGCTTCTCTCTCAGCTGGAAGGGCACATGGCAAACACGGCATCATTTGCTAGCTTTCTCTCCTGGCTTCCAGTTTCACGAAGCTCCCCAGGAGGCGTTTTCCTTCCTCATCTCCAAAGGTCACTGGCTGGTGAACTCTGATTCTCGTGGCTATGTCGTTCTTCTCTGCTCTCTCTGAATCAGGTATTCTCCAAAATGTTTCCTCTTTTATAGGACTCCAATAAACCAATCAAGACCCATCCAAATGGGTGGAGACATGTCGTCACCTAATCCAGCTTGACAACCACTCTTGACTAAATCACATCATCCAGGGAGATTTTCTGATTACAGTCTCAAACATACAGTATTGAATAGGGATTATTCTACCTTTATGAAATGGGAGTTTGATTAAAACATGGCTTTTCTAGGGGGTATACTTCCTTTCAAACCAGCACAAACCCCTTCCTGTCCACCCAAATGAGAGGAAGGTTCATCTCTGTCATTTTAACCTACCGAGGTGGCACCCACTGGCCTCTCCCTGAGGTTTAAATTTGTTCCCTGAATTTAGAAAATGCTAAGGAATGCTGCCCTGACTGACCCCAAGGAAAGAAAGAGAATGTGCCCTGAGGCCACAGGATAAAAGTCCGTCAAGGTGAGCCCACACTCTCAGGGTTTGGAAAGGAAAGGAATGAGGACCTGGTCCCTGTGGTCCCAAATGAAACTGCACAGGAGATAAGGCAAGCCTGGAGCCAAGTCCAGCCAAGAGGAGTGTCTGGAGGTGGGAAGGGGTGTGTGTAAAGAGGATCTGGTGGGGAGAGGGCAGGAAAATAGGGCTGGGGGTGGCAAGCACAGGGGAGGGCAAACCAAGGATAAAGCAATACCTGCATCAAGGGGGCTGCCCAACAGGCCCCAAAAGCAGCTCTAAGAGTGAGTCCACTTGAAATACCAAAATCACCAAGCGCTGGTAGCAATAAGATATAGCAGCCATCCATTGGGGAGAAGGAGGGTAGGGCGCAGAAGTTCCCTTCCATCCCTGTAAGCTGCCAAGAAGCAACTAGGGAAGATATGCCCTACCTTGGAATAGATGATATTTAAGAGAAAATTGGTATCTTAGATTGGACATTTTTAACTTATGAATCTAGACTGATATGAAAATTAAAAAGATAGAGCTATCTATTCGGGCTTGGCAAAATTCATATACAGGAAAAGGACACATTTTTCCTTCTTGAAAAAACAGCATTTAAGACAATAAAGGCAGAGTTAATGAGAGCTAAAACATATATAAATTCCCTATGTGCAGCCACTATTCCAAATGCTTTAGCAATTGTAAATCTTAAACCTCATCACAATCTCACTACAATCCTAGGAGGCAGTCAATATATTTTTATTACAGAAGTTACAGGTTTACAGTAAACTCATACAGAAAATAAAGAATTCTCATATACTGCCCCCAACGCAGTTTTCCCTATTGTTAACAATTTGCATTAGTGTAATACCTTTATTACAGCTGATGAAACAATATTATAATTATAATTATACCATTAATTATAGTTCATAGTTTACACTAGAGTTCACTGTTTGTGTTGTACAGTCCTATGTCTTATGTTTGTTTCTTAATTTTTATTCTAATAACATACGTACACCCTAAGATTTCCCCTCTAACCATATCAAATACATAATTCAATAGTGTTAATTACATTCACAATGTTATGCTAACATCACCGCCATCCATTCCCAAAACATTTTCATCACACCATAAAGAAAATCAATACCAATCAAGAATTAACTCCCCATTCCCTAGCCGCCTACCCCCTTGGCCCCTGGAAACCTGTATTCCAGTTTCTGACTCTATAAATTTAGTTTAATTCTAATTATTCCATATAAATTATATCATGCAATAGTTGTCCTTTTATTCTGGTTTATTCATTCAACATGAAGTCTTCAAGGTTCATCCATGTTGTCACATGTACCAGAACTTAATTCCTTTTTATTGCTGAATAATATTCCATTACATATATATATATCACATTTTGTTTATCCATTCTTCTGTTGATGGACACTTGGGTTGCTTCCATCTTTTGAAAATTATGAATAATGTTGCTATGGATAACAGTGTACAACTATCTGTTCACGTCCCTGCTTTCAATTCTTTTCATTTCTACCTAGAAATTCGATTGCCAAGTCATATGGTAATGCTACATTTCACTGTCTGTGAACCACAAAACATTTTCCACAGCATCTGTAGCATTTTACATTCCCACTGAAACACTGCTGCATACCAGGGATTATACAAATTTGGTCATGGTGCATAATTCTAATTTGCTGTTGGATTTGGTTTTCTAATATTTTATTGAGGATTTTTGTATCTATACTCCATAAGGATATTTGTCTTTAATTTTTCTTTTCTTGTGTCTTTATCTGGCTTTGGTATTACAGTGGTATTGGCCTCATTGAATGAATTAGGAAAGGTTTCCTCCTTTTCAATTTTTTTGGAAGAGTTTGAGCAGGTTTGGTGTTAGTTCTGTTAATTTGGGGAATATTTGGTAAAGTTCACCATTTAAGTCATCTGGTCCTGTATTTTTCTTTGTTGGGAGATTTTTATTACTGCTTTAATTTCTTTACTTGTTATTCATCTGTTGAGATCTTCTATTTCTACTTAAGTTGTCTGTTTCTAGGATTTCATCTAGGATATTGTTTGTTGGCAAACAGTTGTTCATAGCATCCTTTAATAATCCTTTGATTTCTGTGGAGTCAGTTGTACTGTTCCACCTTTCATTTCTGATTTAGTTTTTTGTTTCCTTACTTTTTTCCTTGTCAGTCTACTTAAAGATTTGTCAATTTTATTGATCATTTTAAAGAAAGAACTTTTGGTTCTGTTGTTACTCTCTATTTCATTTATCGCTGCTTAAATCTTTGTCATTTCCTTCCTTCTGTGCACTTTGGGTTTAGACTGCTCTTCGTTTCTAGATCCTCCAGATATGAGGTTAGGTCTCTGATTCAAGATACTTGTTCGTTTTTTTTTTCTTTCTTTCTTTCTTTTTTTTTGACATGGGCAGGCTCCGGGAATCGAACCCAGGTCCAGTTTGACAGGAGACGTTAGATTATCTGTGGTTACCCACTGGTCAACCAATGCTTAAACAAAACCTCTGCCAGCTGGTTAAAGAGGGACATACTCCCAGACCCATGAATGTATGGGTGGGATGAGCCTCGTGAGGTCTAGGCACAGAGGCATCTTATTCTACAGGGCTCTGCAGTTCAAGCACTGCAGATGCTGAGATTAGAGCAACAAGATTTATTCCAGTATCCACCCACTGGTGAGGGTGTGAAACGTGGCCGAGTCTCCTAACACGAGCTCAGAGGCACAGGAGGTGCTGCATCTAACCAGGGACAGAGAACAAGGACTTTCCTGAATGCCCTACAAAATGTGGGTGCTCAAGAGGATAATGTTGATGATGATGATGATGATGATGATGTTGAATGAATCACTTTGCTACTCATTCTATCAAACATTTTATTGAGAGTTTACTATGACCTAGGCACTGTGCTACTCAACAGGAATTCTGGAGAGAACAGGACAAGCGTGGTATAGCATGTCCAGACTTAATTCTATGCTATGTTTCTAATATATCATCCTTGGAAACTAGTATTGAAAATGTAGAAAGTTAAATATTCTTTACTTTGCTAGGAATCTGCTGGCTTCTGTGGTTGGTGTCTTAGAAATCAGATGAGAAATATTTAAATTTTTAATTTCACAATCTGACCTCAAAGCTCCCTACTACAGGCAGCAGCTAACACTTGAAAATGTCTAAGTTCAAATCATGAGGACAACCTTTAAAAAATTATTTCTCCTTGAGAGTGCTAGTCCAGTAGGGTAGATGCAATGGGCAAAGTTTGAATAGAAATTTCTGTCTTGTCACATTTCATTTTTTTCCCCTTAGAAAGATAACTGCATTCTGAATATTTTCTTTTCTCTACAGTGAATATTGAAAGTTCTTAGAAAATAAACATGCTCTGTCCCAGTGGAGAAAAGCTTTGTTCTTCTCTTTGGATTCTCTTTGCCCATTTTTGGAGAGAAATCATATTTTATAATAATGTGATCTAGGAGGAAGACTATACTCCCTCTCTCTAAGTTCTAGCTTTTACAAAGGGAATCAGAGGAGTCAGGGACAAAGCAGACTAGGAGCTCCAGGGGTTCAGGCCAGAGGTAACTTGAGAGTCAGCAGGACATCGCTATTTCAATTTTATGAAATTGAATTTGCCCGCGGTGATAGAAGCTTTGGAAATAGAGGAGTTCAGATCTACACTGTTACACACACACACACATACACTTTTGTGCTTTTGTTCTTAACCCTTCCACTGGTCAGAGGTTAAAAGATATATGTTGAATTGAAAAAAATGTTCTTTTTCTTCCTCTGGGCTCCTAATGAGCTCATCACCATTTCTACTTAAAGAAGTAAATGCCATCACTCTTGCAGCATCAGGTAGAAAATGCTTCCCAGCAGGTGCGTTGTAGCTCAGCTTGAAACACAGCTGGCATTAGATTCAGAAAGATGAAACTGAGAAAATTTCCAAGTTTTATCTTCCGCCTTTAATCGGTGGCTCTCTGCAGCACCCAGGTCAGCAGACAGCCTGCTCTCTCTCTGCTTTTTCTCCCACTTGAGAGCAAACAGAAGGTGCTAATGAGAAAAGAGAGAAGGCAGCTGTCAGGTGGTCAGTGATTCAGCCATTCTAAGTCTTTTCCCTTTTATTATGCGCTCAGTACACTTGTGCTTGCTTCTTCTGATCCTACCTCTATAAGCTGCCCTAGAGTTGGGCCCTGGCAACAGATAGGCTAACAATTTAAAAATCTATTTTAAAAGCACAGTGCCCTGGGGAAAACCATTGCTCCTGAAATGTTAGATAATGATCATAAGGATGGAGCATAGGAACATGAGAAAACCCAGGCTCATAATATCCTAACCCTGTTTATACATTCAAATATTTAAATGTGTGAAATATATAAATATTTAAATATCTGCTATGGAGCAGACACTGTGATAATGCTGGGTATAAAAAAAGGTGAGGGAAAATAATCATAGCCCCCTGCCTCATGGGCCTCACATTTGAATGGGGGAGACAGAAAATAAATTAAATAATGCCAAAAATCAATGTGATATTACAACGACAAACCAGGAGAAGTTTAAAATAGCATAAAAGATCATTTTAGAAGAATTTGTTCTAGACTGAGAAGTCTAGAGGCATTTTCTGAGTAAGGACATGTTCTAGTTTGCTAGCTGCTGGAATGCAATATACCAGAAACAGAATGGCTTTTAACAAGGGGAATTTAATGAGTTGCTAGTTTACAGTTCTAAGGCTGAGAAAATGTCCAATTAAACAAGTCTATAGAAATGTCCAGTCAAAAGCATCCATCCAGGGAAAGATACCTTGGTTCTAGAAGGCCAATGAAGTTCAGGGTTTCTCTCTCAAGTGGAAGGGCACATGGCGAATACAGCATCATCTTCTAGCTTTCTCTCCTGGCTTCCGGTTTCATGAAGCCCCCAGGGAGATGTCTTCCTTCTTCATCTCCAAAGGCTGCTGGCTCGTCGACTCTCTGCTTCGTGGTGCTGCAGCATTCTCTGAATCTCTTATTCTCCAAAACGTTTCCTCTTTTATAGGACTCCAATAAACCAACCAAGACCCACCCAAATGGGTGGAGACATGTCATCCCTTAATCCAGTTTAACAACCACTCTTGACTAAATCACATCATCCAGGGAGATGATCTGATTACTGTTTCAAACAACAGTATTGAATAGAGATTATTCTACCTTTATGAAATGGGATTTATATTAAAACATGGCTTTTCTTAGGGGGCATGCTTCCTTTCAAACTAGCACAGGACAATTGACCTGAGATCTAAAGGATACAAGGGGGCCATGTATTGGATGAGGCTCAAAGGGCTTTGCCCTTCCACTTGAGAGAGAAACCCTGAACTTCATTGGCCTTCTAGAACCAAGGTATCTTTCCCTGGATGGATGCTTTGCAAACCATGCAAAGGATTTGGGATTCAATCCTAGATGCGATGAGGAAACATTGAAGAGGGTTTTATAAGGCTGAAGGAGAAGGTTTTGCATGTCAGAGAGCTCTTCCTAGTTGCTGCCATGAAAATAGTTTGGAGGGGGCCAAGAATACAGAGAATAGTTAAGAGGTTATTGCAGATCTCCAAAGTAAATGGATGGTGGTTTGGGCTAAAGCTAACATTATATGAGGAAAAGCCTAGATGTACTTAAGTTATAGTTGGTGTATTATTTTGGTATTCACTGTTCCTATCAGATTATCATTTTTCACTCATTCATTAAACATTTTTTAAAAATAGTTGCTATGTGTTAGATTGTGGAAGACTAATGATAATGTTACACATACAATTCCAACTGAAAACATCGCAGAGGTCCATTTAATAGAGCAGTCAACAACATGAGCTCTTGGATCAGATGGAGAAGCTGTAATTCCAGCCATGCCTTTTGAATCTGGCTCAGTGCCATCATTAAGCTTGCCAGATTGCTATGGCAAATACCCAACAATGGTATTTAAACAATGAGAATTTATTGGTTCTTGGTTTTTCAAGGCCAGAAGTCCCAAATCAAGGCATCAGCAAGGCTATGTTTTCTCCCAGGGTCAGAGGCATCTGGTGACGGAGTTCCTCCATCACATGATGATATCCTTGATCTCTTCCTATGGCTTTTCTCTGAAAAATACAATGTTCAGCATTCCTCTCTTAAAAAGGGCTAAGTATTACAGATCAAGGCCATGCTGATTGGGTTAGGCCAAAATTAACAGGATCTTAGAAGATACTATTCGCAAATGAGTCCATACCTTAATTGATCATGCAGGTAGAAGGCTGGAAAATTCACAAATACATGGAGGCTAAACAACATCCTCTTAAACAACTAGTGGGTCAAGAGAAAAATTACAGGAGAAATAAGTAGTTATCTCAAGGCAAATGAAAATGAGCACACAGCATAACAAAACTTATGGGGTGCAGCAAAGACAATACTGAGAGGGAAATTTATTGCCCTAAATGCCTATGCTTAAAAAGAAGAAAGAGCAAAAATTGAGAACTTAACTGCAGACTGCAGAAACTAAAGAAAGAGTAGCAAACTAACCCTAAATCAAACAGAAGGAAAGAAGTAAAAAAGATTGGAGCAGAAATAAATGAAATTGAGAACATGAAAACCATAGAGAAAATCAACAAAACCAGAAGCTGGTTCTTTGAGAAAATAAATAAGTTTGATGAACCCTCAGCTAAGCTGAGAAAGGAAAAAAGAGAGAGAATGAAAATAAAATAAAATTAGAAATGGGAGGGTAGACAAAACAACTGACCCTGAAGAAATAAAGGTGAAAATGAGACAATACCATGAACAACTATAAGTTAACAAACTAAACAACCCAGATGAAATGACAACTTCCTACAAAACCATAAACAACCAACACTGATTTGAGAAGAAATAGAACAAAAAAATCACAAGAGATTGAATCAGCCATCAACAACCTCCCAAAAAAAGAACAGTCTAGGACTAGATGACATCACATGTGAATGCTACCAAGCATTCAAGAAAGAATTAGTATCAATCCTGCTAAAACTCTTCAAAAAAAAATTGAAGAGTAGGGAAAGCTACCTAACTCATTCTATGAAACTAACATCACCCTAATACCAAAGCCAGACCAAGATATTATAAGAAAAGAAACTTACAGACCAACCTTTTTAATGAATATAGATGCAAACATCCTCAACAAAATACTTACAAGTTGAATCCAGCAACACATTAAAAGAATTATACATCATGACCAAGTTGGTTCTATTTTTGGTATACAAGGGTGGTTCAACACAAGAAAACCAATTCGTGTGGTAAACCACATCAATAAATTAAAGAGGAAAAACTGCATGATCATCTCAATCATTGCAGAAAAGTCATTTGACAAAATTCAGCATCTATTCTTGATAAAAACACATCAAAGGATAAGGACAGAAGGGAATATATGAAAAGCCAAAAACTAGCATCATACTCAATGGGGAAAGACTGAAAGCTTTTCCTCTAGGATCAGGAATAAGACATGAATGCTCAGTGTCATCATTGTTATTCAACATTGGCTGGAAGTCCTAGCTAGAGAAATTAGGCAAGAAAAAAAAAAGAAAAAAAAATCTGAGAAGGAAATCAAGGGAAAATCCATTTACAATAACAATCAAAAAGAAAGAATTTAACCAAGGACACAAAAGACCTATGCCCATAAAACTACAAAACATTGCTAAAAGAAATCAAGGAAGATCTAAATAAATGGACGGACATACCATGTTTATGAATAGAAGACTAAATATGGTTAAGACATCAACTCCACCCAAATTGATTTATAGATTAAATGCAATACCAATTAAAATTGCAACAATTTACTTTACAGAAATAGAAAAACCAATAATCAAATTTATTTGGAAGGTCAGTGTGTCCCAAATATCTTTAGAAAGAAAAATGAAATGGGAGGTCTCACATAACCTGACTTTACACGTTATTACGAAGCTACCGTGGTCAAAACAGCATGGTACTGGCATAAAGGTAGATCTTCTGACCAGTGGAATTGAATCCAGTGTTCAGAAGTGGACCTTCTCCTCTACAGACAATGTTCGATAAGGCAGTCAAGTCGACCCAACTGAGAAAGAACACACCCTTCCACAAATGGTGCTTGGAGAACTGGATATCCATATCCAAAAGAGTGAAAGAGGACCCCTGTCTCACTCCTTATACAAAAATTAACTCAAAATGGATCAGAGACTTAAACATTAGAGCTAAGACCATAAAACTTTTAGAATAAATGTTGGCCAATATCCTAAAGATCTTGTGATAGGCAGTATTTTCCTAGATGACCCAAATCATGAGCAATGAAAGAAGAAATAGATAAATGGGATCTCCCAAAATTGAATACTTTTCTGAGTTAAAGGACTCTGTCAGGAAAGTCAAAAGGCAGTCTGCACAATAGGAGACAATATTTGGAAACACATATCAGATAAGGGTTTAATTTCCAGAATATATAAAAAGATACTACAACTCAGAAAAAAAAAAAGAAAAAAAAAGAAAACCCACGTAAAAAGTGGGCAAAAGACATGAACAGACACTTTTCAGAACAGGAAATACAAATGGCCAAAAGACACATGAAAAGATGCTCAACTTCACTGGCTATTAGGGAAATGCAAATCAAAACCACAATGAGATATCATCTCACACCTCCAGAATGGCCATTATCAGAAAAACAGAAAACAATAAGTCCTGGAGAGGATGTGGAGAAAGAAGCACATGAATTCACTGCTAGTGGGAATGTAAAATGGTACAACTGCTCTGGAAGGCAGTTACACAACTGTAAGACTAAATAAGGTCATGACACATGTAACAATGTAGATGAGCCTGGAGGCCAGTGTGCTGAGCAAAGTAAGCCAGAAACAAAAGGACAAATACCGTATGGTCCCACTAATGCAAACTAACTGTAATGAGCAAACTGAAAGTTAAAGTTGAAAACACAGGTTATGAGGAGGTAGAAAGAGGGTAGAGATTGGGCAGTTGATGGTGAAGGAATATAGAACGTTCAACAAGATTGAGTGTAAAGAGCCAGAAATGGATAGCACAATACTATATAGTACAATATTGTAAATATAATGTACAAAGTTGAGTGTGAGTATGGTTGAAAGAATAAGGCTAAGGGCATGTATGCACCAGAAAAAAATGTAGAGGATAAAACTGGGACTATATAATGTAACAAAACTTGGAGTGGACAATGATGGTGAATAAATGTACAAATATAAGAAAGTTTTTACTTGAGGGGGAACAATTGAATATCACCATCACAGGGTGTTTAAAAAGGGATAGTATATGGAAAAACTACAATCAATGTGAACTAGGGTCTATGGTTAACAGTAACATTGTAGTGTTCTTTCATTAATTGTAACAAAGGCAATATGCCAAAGCTAAATGTCAATAAAAGGGGAACATAAGGGAGGGATATGGTACTCTTGTTGTTGTTGTTATTTCTCTTTTTTTCCTTTTCTTTTCTCTTCTTTCTTTGCAGCAGAAATAGAAATGTTCTCATATAGATAGTAGTGGTGAATGCACAACTATGATATTGTACTGGGGACCATAGGTTGTACACTTATGATGGATTTGGTGTGTGAATCAAACTGTTTAAAAAATAAACTGAAGGAAGCAAGTGCTGGCGAAGATGTGGAGAGAGAGGTATATCTATTCACTGTAGGTAGGGAAGTAGAATGATACAGCCCCTATAGAGGGCACTGTGGTGATTCCCCAGGAGGCGAAGTATAAGGTTCCACATGATCCTGCAACCCATTTATTAGACAAAGACTTGGAAGAACTGAAATCAGGGACATGAATAGGCATTTGCACAGTGGTGCTCATGGCAGCATTATTCATGATTTGCAATGGATGGAAGAGGCATAAGGGTACGATGATTGATGTACAGAAGGGCAAACCATGGTGTATATATATGACAGAATATTGAGTGGTTGCAGGAAGGAATGAAGTCATGTGGCATGCAACTAGGTGAATGAACCTTAAGGACTTTATGTTGAGTGAAATAAGCCAGAAACAAAAGGACAAATAATGTA
Organism: Tamandua tetradactyla; assembly: GCF_023851605.1. Classification (NCBI taxonomy): domain Eukaryota; kingdom Metazoa; phylum Chordata; class Mammalia; order Pilosa; family Myrmecophagidae; genus Tamandua; species Tamandua tetradactyla. The sequence continues at coordinate 60,257,260 of NC_135337.1, forward strand.
TTGTCTCATTAATGTAAACTATAATGAGAAAATTCTGAGAGTTGAATTTGAAAGCATAAGCTATTGGAGGATAGGAAGTGGGCAGAGACTGGACAATCAATGATTAAGCAATACAGAATGTTCCATAAAGCTCATTGTAAAGATTGCTGGATTGTAAGCTCTTACAGCAGTCACATCTATTCCTGAGTTTTAACTGTTATTTCTAAAGTCTTCAAGGCTGTGCTCTTTGTGTATTACCTGGTAGAGTCATGCGGCATCTAAGACAAAAGATTAGAGTTCTGCAACTCTGAAAGTCACCATTACTCCATACAGCAATGGTTAAAGAAGCTGAAAAAAGAAATCAGACTTCAATCAGAGTATGAATGAAATGGACCTGGTTAGGAGTAAGGTAAACCAGAATGCATGGTAAAGGATGATGTTGTCTGTATTTTAAAACTTCAACTTCAGTGTGAGATCAAAGGAAGAGATGTTTACTTTGTCCAAAATACAAATTTTCCATAGCACACTATCTTATTTAATATGTCTGGTCAGTTTATTTAAACAGCTTAATTACATGGAATATGAAATAGAGAATGAGACTTTATTAGTCTGTACAGGTTAATGTAATATCCAGATATATTCCAGAGTATTGCTGGCAGAAATTTTTTTTAATATCTGCAAAGTCCCCTTGAGGGATTGGCAGAAAATGTGAAACTATTAAACTTCCCTATCTAGGGAATTACTGATATTCTCTCAAGCATTAGAGACTACCAATTTAATAAGCCAAGCCCTCAATCTTGAGGCTTGCCCTTATGAAACCTGTTTCTGCAATTCTATACTCTTATTTAACCTACCTCTATTGTAAGTTTGAAAATTGGGTAGAGTACAATACTAGTGGTCAATAAGATGGGGGAGCGTAAGATATGTGGGATGTTTGGGGTTTTCTTTTTCCTTTTCCTTTCTATTTCTTATATAATGTAGTGCAAATGTTCTAAAAATGATCCTGATGATGAATACACACAACTAAGTGATGATACTCTGAAGCACTGATTGTATACTTTGAATGGATTGTACAGTGTGTGAAAATAACTCAATAAAATTACATTTATTTATGACGTTGCTTTATTTACAAATGCAATGGTTCATTCAAAGGATACATGTTTAGAAAGAGGGTGCTTTTTAGCTGGGTGACATGAACATACTGCAAACTAGGAGTTGTGAGATATATCACACATCCTCTGTTCCAGATGTGGAAATTGATAAAGAAAACATTTACAACACAATCTGTGTTACATAAATATCTTTCCACTTCCTCTGTAAATGCCATTCTCATAAGCACAGCCTCGCAGAATGCCATATGGCTGCAAATGTTATTACGTGGGTCACACAAGGTTGCAATGGACTAATATCTAGGTTAAAGTTAATGGAAGAAATTTGGCCTGAAAATCTTTGTTATTGCAATCCTATGTATCATAAATAAAACCCCATGGCAAAGATCATCACTTGTGTGTATGACTGCCTAATAACTGACCAACTCTATCACAGATGCTAATGCAGCAATAAGTAGATTAGCATCTATGCCTAGCTGCTGGGGTCAAATTCACTTAGATCACGGCTATGTTTGAGCTGAAGAAGATGTAGTCAACTTGGAAACTCTCCCTCCACCAATTCTTAACCCATTCAAAAGTTTTCACAGAAATTCATGTGTATGTAAGTGATCATAGAAAATTTCAAAGTAAATGACTCTAATTTTGAAAGCAGATTGAAAATCCTTAGAGCAATGATGACTGCTTATTCTTGCAGAAGGAATATTTATAAAGAAAAGAAGGCATCTATAATTCAAAAGTAAATAAACTCTTTAACCAGCAGAACCAGTTTGGAAAAATCTTCCAAAAGGAATTTTCTTTATGTAAATTTCATAGTAACTGTTTCATTTTCTTTCATGTCATTTTAGAAATTGATTTGGGGGTTGTATGGTTTGAAGTAGGATCTCAGGGACAGATCACAAATTTCAACAATGATCCTACAGGAGATAAAGAGTTCTACTTACGAAGATGTACTTGTGGCCTTCATCCAAAAGCAAACTAAGTCAGTGGATTTCAAACTGTTACAGAATCCTAAGAATTCTTCAAAAATGTCTCAAGGCTATACAGAGCAGTTACTGGCCTGTGAATAGTAAAAAAAAAATTCTGATCCCTCACCAGCTTAAACTGTTCTATATGTGGCCTTAGCATAAAAGCTCACTTGATGAAAATAAGTCTGCTACTCTAAAATAAAAGTTGAGTATCACTGAATTAGGACTTATGCAACACAGAGAGGTTCAGGAGCCAATTGAATGTTCTGAGAGCCTCATACCCTGTTTTTTATCCCCTGTTCTTCCTATTATTTTTCTTCATCATCTCATCCTCTTCTCTTTCTTCTTTCTCCTCCTTCCTTTCTACTTTCCTCTTCTCCATAATTAATGAAACATTCATTCAGTACTTAGTAGCACTAATAAGTATCACTGAAGATTTTATTTATTCAACAAACATATATCTCTGTAGATACTTGGTGCTAGGGATTTAGTCTCTGCACTCAAAAACTTCAAGGTGCAGGAGGGGTGAAGTGCATAGAAGCAATTACAGTATGCTGTGATAAGTCTACGTGACACATGAAAGTAGAGAGCAGGTTAGCAGTGGAGTTGAAAGCAGGCATTCTGGAATCAGAACGCCTGGGTTCATAAAATCCTCCCCCAGCCATTTGTTAGCTGTGTGTTAACCTGGGCAAGGTGCTTGATCTCTTAGCCTCAGTTACATAATCTGTAACACAGAGATGATATTATTCTCTGCTTCATTTGATTGCTGTGAAAAGTAAATGAATTAATCCATGCAAAAAGCTTAGAATAGTTCCAAAGACTGTAGTGAGTGTTCAATAAGTGTGTGTTTGTGTGTTTGTCTTAAACATGTTTGGTGCCCATGTTTTAACTGCAGGAAATCCTGGGCATAGTAAAGAATTCTGAGAAACAGTGATATCGAAGCTGAGATTTGAAACATGAACAAACAAGTGCCTTCAACAAAGAGGGGTAAGTGATCTTCCAGGGAGAGGGAGCAGAATTCCAAAGACTCCAGAGGGAAAGAAAGCATCAGTTAATGGGTGCTAATAAAAACAAGAATAACGATGTGCTCATTAGAAAACTTAAAAACCATAGAAAAACATAGAGATAAAACTAAAAATTTCATTTTGCTTCCTCATCCAGAGATAATCACTAAATAATTTGTCTTTTTTCTTCTAGGTTCTTTGAAAAGCCTAGATTTTAAAGCAATGGGTTCATTAAAAAAAAAAAACACAGTGTTTTATAGCTTACTTGCTCCTCTAGTTATAAATTATGAACATTCCTCCATGTCCTTCTCAACCACACAATTTTAATAGCTCCATAACATTCCATAATCTCCTTAGAACTTAAGGGTATTTCTAATTATAAATAACATGGTTGTCCATACATCTATGAGCATACTTTAATTATTTCCTTTGAATAATTTCCCAGAATTGGAATTGCTAAGATAAGGAATGTGCCCATTTCAGGGCTTTTGGCATGTATGGACAGGGAAGTCAGCCTTCAGAAAGACCACATTTTAATAGGGAACTCACTGATTGTCCTTTCTGGTATGATAACATGGGCACGTACCAGAAGATATGCAGCTGAGCAGGACTTCGGAAATTGTGTAGGTATGGTCTGAGAGCATACATAAATGGGATACCACAATTAATTCCACATCCAAAAGAAAAAATAAAATAATCACATCTGTAATCAGTTCAGGAAGTTTAAGATTATCATGGGGTTTTGTTTGGCACTCAGCATGGAGTCTAGGAGAATGAAACAGCTCTGTCCCCAGACACTTACTTGGTTTTGCTGCATTCCTAATAACATTTATTTCATAAGAAGGTGCTCCCTATGTGATAAATTAATTTACATCATACCCAATTCATTCCCATTAGTGACTATAGTACTATAACTGGAGATCTGCTGACACTAGAGCTGAGCTCCGCTCCAGGTTTGGAGTCTTGCTGTGAGAAAGAATTCAAGGACTAGAAAGCAAGTAGAATAAGCAGTGAGGTTAATTGAAAGGTTAGTAGATGCTAGAGAAATTGGCACTGGCACGCTCAGGAGAACGATGCTCCCAGAGTGGAGAGTAGTTGTTTTATAGGGAGGTTTTGTTAGCAGTGATTTTTCCATTTAGATCTTTGAAAGGCATCTTCTTTGTTTCAGGAAGAGATAACTATTGGTGCGTGTGGTTCCTTGTCATGGTCTAGAAGTTTGTTTGGGGGCACATAGTTTAACAATCCTTATGACCCCAGGCTTTCTTTTATTAACTAAGAGTTCTTTTCGGGTCCATGCTTTCTGGTTTTGGGGGTTTTCGGGCTTTATGGGAAATTCTTATTCTAGGGAGTTTGCTGTTGTACATTAACTCCCTCAGAGCTCTATAGGAAACCAGGAACCACAGCTTTGATGCCATATCCTATCCCACCTCAACTTCCCCTTGAGTTAGACACTGTTAATCTTAAGGGGAGGCTGGGGGGAAAAGGTCAGGCTTCCGGAAATTCTTTCTGCTGTTTTATGGGTGGTAGGCTCTGCCTGCCAAGGTGTAAAACTATTTCTCTGTTCTAGCAAGTGTTGGAGTAAACTTTTCCTGCTGCAGAAATAGCTTGATATACATGGGCGATCATAAGCTTAGTGTGGAATCCTTGCAGTCTGTTGGAAACAAGTTTAACAAGCAGATTAAATATACATGGGCCAAACATAAGAATGAGAAGAAAAGGAATTAAAGGGCCTAGAAAAGAGAAGATCCTAGTATTTACATTAGGTAGATGTGGAAAAGGATTCCAGCCGGTTCCAGCATTGTTTCGTTTTGTTTTGTTTTTTTGCATGGGCAGGCACCAGGAATTGAACCCGGGTCTCTGGCATGGCAGGCTAGAACTCTGCCTGCTGAGCCACCGTGGCCCGCCCCCAGCATTGTTTTTAATTCACTAGGATTGTTCCCAAAGGTCCCTATGTTTTCTTGAATTTCACCTCACCGGTTGACATAAAAGCAGCACTCTTCTTTTACAAAGAAGCAAGTTCCCACTTGGGCTGCAGAGAAGGCGTCCAAGGCTCACCTTTTTTGGAGTACCACCATTGCTAGGGATGTTATTTGGGTCTGGTGGAGGCCTAGAGTTCATGTGGAGGATTCTCCACTATGTGTGAACTCTAAGGAGAGACTGTGGTAGGACTGTGACAAGTCCTCTCACACTGGGTCCGCTGGCTATGAGCATGGTGCCCAGTAAAGGAGGGATTAGGAGAGGAAATGCATGCTGTGGTCAGGAGCAGCCTATAAAGGAGGAAAGAGGGACCGAGTTAGAATCTGATAAATAGGATACTTCTGGACTAGAAAAGGCTAAAGAGCAAGAGCCAGTCCAATTGCTGGGTAAAGTTAGGTAGGTATTATTTCCACAGAGGAAGAATAATTCTTCCTCAGCTTTGAGGGTGTCATAAAAGTATAGAGTAGCAAGATGCCAGAAGATTGAGGTAATACAGCCAGCTGGTCACCCATCTGGTCCTGAGGTGCCTTTACAGATGTCTTTTCCCTTGTCTGCCTCCAGGGTGTGAAGGCACATTTTGGAAAGACTTATTCGAATGGCAGTTATGGATGAAAGAGGGGGTTATGGTGCCTTAGGGTGCTCATAGGAAAGAATGCCAGGAGGCTTTTTATTTTGCCAGGTCATATCAACAAAGGAGATGTCACTCTTGGGTCTACCTCACAGAACTCTTCCTGCTAAGCAGTAGCATTTAGGATTTGGACTGTTTTATAGAATTGGGTATTGTTCTGACAATTAATTAAGGATCGGTATAAGCAAATAGCTGCTATTTCATCTACCTTGGCAGTGAGGAAATAGTTGTGATTGTTACAGAAAGTGGGGCCTCCTGCTCAGGGGTTTTCTTATATTCAGTTTCTGGGGCATGTAGCCACTACTTTGAGGTCCCAAGTTCATTCATTTGGGTGAACACGAACTACGGATTTGCACAAATTAGGTGGCATTTCTCCTAAGTAAAGGTCCTTAGTGGAGTTTGCATTAATGCAGACTCCATCAAGTGTTGGAGGCTATTGTTACTTTGGAGCATATAGCACCTGTAATAGGAGGTGTTTTAGGTTGATAAGGCTTTAAATTGGTTTAAAAGGTAGGACAGTGGCCTGAGGGAAGAGTCCAGAAGTCCCATGTATAATAAGACCAACATTCTGTGTGCTACAGAGTTGTAAAGCTGGAAAGGCTTGCAGTTCCCCAAAATGTATTGTTGGCTGGCCAAGCTACAGTGGCTCTAGAATCCTTAGGACACAGCCAACAATGGGACAGATTGAGGCAGTGGGCAGTACAGCTTAAGAGGCCTTTTAAGGGATGTTCAAATAAGATGTGCAGTGCAAAGAATAGTATAACACAAAAGAGAGAGCTAGAGCTCATTATATTTAGCTCTGCTTTTTTAGGAGGAGTTTTAATCCATCTAGTGGTTGACAGCTGTAAGATTCTTTCTGGTCAGGAGGGTCTGAACAGGAGAATTCAACTAGAGAGTCCGCTGACTTTAACTACTGGGGGAGTAACAAGACTTATAGAGTAAGGTCCCTTCAATTTGGGCTCTAACTGGGGGCAGGACCAGTTTTCTTGCCAGTAAACTAATCAGGGCTCTGCTCAGGTTTTGATGAAGACTGGGTCCCCAGGGTTTACCCTAGGAAGATATGCTGGTTTGAAACTGTTATAAACCCCAGAAAAGCAATGCTCTTCTAGCCTAATCTTGTGGGGGCAGACCTATTATTGGGTGGGACCTTTTGATTGGGTTCTTTCTATGGAGATGTGACCCACCCAATTGTGGAGGGGACATTTAAATAGGAGATGTGATCTCATCCATTCAAGGTGGGTCTTAATCCTTTTACTGGAGCTCTATGTGAAGACAATAAAAGGCAGAAAACAGAGGGAGCTATGATGAAGGGCAGAGAGATGAAATCAAGAGAGCTGAGAGGTAATACAAAGACACAAATGTCTGGAGATGCAAAAAGAGCTGAGAGAACCATTTGAACCCACGAGCCAAAAGAGAAGGATGGCACACATTACTATTTGCCTTCCCATGAGACAGGGAAACCCCACACCTGATCAGCCTTTCTTGAGAGAAGGTATCTTCTTTTTGGTGCCTTAATTTGAATACATTTCCGTCCTTAGAACTATAACTTGTACCTTAATAAATCACCTTAATAAAAGCTAATCCATTTCTGGTATAGTACATTCCAGCAACTTTAGCAAACTGAAACAGAGGGGGTGAATTTGGTTCTGAGGTAGGAAGAAATTGGGCCCCTAGGTCTGTTATAAGTTTTTGTGTGAAAGGAGATAAATTACTTGGTTAGATTATGGATTTCTGGATCCAACACTAAGTCCTGGGTTAAAAATGGTCTCCCATATATCATTTCAAAGGGCCTTAGCTGGAGGGGTTCTTTTGGTGCTAAGTGCATTCTGAGGAGTGCCAAGGGAAGATTTGGCACTCACAGCATATGGGCTTCTTGACATAACTTTGCTAACGGTTGTTTTAAGGTTTGCGTGCCAGTTTGAAAGTATTATGCACCTCAGAAGAGCCATGTTTTAATCCTGATACAATAAGGTATGTTGGAAAATTTTGATTAAATTATCTCATTGGAGATGAGGCATGCTCAATTGTGGGTATGACCTTGGATTAGATGGAGATGTGACTCCACCCAGTCCAGGTGAGCCCTGATTAGTTTACTGGAATCCTTTAAAAGAGGAAACATTTTAGAGTCAGAAACTACAGAACCGACAGAGAGAGCACTGACAAACTTCAAAGCAAAGCAGGCACAGATGCTGACACTTGGAGAACAGAGACTCAGATATTTTGGAGATGCATGGAGCCCAGCAGATATCACCATGAGATGTTACGCAAACCAGAACCTGCAGAGAGCCAAGGGAAGCAAGAGATGCAAGCCAGCCCTGGAGAAGCAAAGTGAGAAACCCCCACAGGAACAGAGGCTGAAAGCAACAAAACCCAGGAGCAAGGGACCAGCAGATGCCAACCATGTGACTACCCAGCTGACAGAAGTGCTCCTGACCCATCAACCTTCCTTGAATTAAGGACAATTTTATAGACTTAAAACTGTAAACTTGCAATTTATTAAATTCCTGTTTTTAAAGGCTGTTTCAGTTCTGCTATATTGCATGCTGGCAGCTTGCGAACTGAAACAGTTTGGATGTTGCTTCTACCTTCCTGGAGGGTTGTGGTCTCCAGGCACAATGGAGGTAATGTTTTATACTAAGAGCCATTGCTATCCCTTGAGTTGCGTGGTTAATGAAGGCCACCTCATTGTCACTTTGGATGGAAAAGGCAACCCAAATCTAAGGATAATTTCTTTAAGGCACAGTTTAAAGACTGTATCAGCTGTTTCTGTTCGAGTCAGAAAGGCTCCTATCCATCCTGTAAGGTATCTACAAGACTAGTCTGTATTTGAATCCTTGGCAGGGTGACATATGAGTGAAGTTGACCTGCTGGTCTCCTCCTGGGTATGTTCCTCACCACTGAGCTGGGCTGTTAGGGCTGACGTCTGGGTAAGGTTGCTAGAATTTAGGTCGTTAATGGTGTATGAAGCACAACTTCAAGCAACTTTTTTAATGGTTTTGGCCAAATTTTTCCCTTCAAGTACCTTTCGTGTTAAGGTGGTGAGAGCATCTGTGCCTAGATAGGTAGCTTGGTGGAGGCCTTGGAGGACTTTCCACCAAGCTTCACTAGGCAGGAAAATTTTTCCTTCTTTAATAAACCATCCATTTGCTTCACATGTATACCTTGATCCCTTTGCTAATTTTTCCAATTCCCAGGTATAAACAGGAGCAATAGGGGGAGAGAGATTTCAGGGACTAACCCTAGCACAGAGCTGGTCCTGGATGGCTGCCTTAGTGGCTCTGTCTGCTTTGTCATTTCCTTTGGCCACCACAGTTGGATTTTTGGTGCATATCCCCCACAACAAGATCAGCCAATCATTTTAAGGCTTTTAAGGAAGAAGAGAGACTCTCACTGCTTCTTTAGCCAGCGAGCCTTTCAAACTGGCACACCTTCCAAACAATAGGCTCCTGAAATATCAGGCCCAGCTCTTAAATACACCAAAGGTTCAAATCCAAGTCTGTATCACCCTAAACCCAGTTACCCTGTTGTCTGTAAGCCCAGATCAGGAAAATGCACCCCTCAAGCACTCTTGCACAGACGGTAGTTCACAATTATTCTAGCAGGCCAGACCTACAAGATGGGCCCTTAGATTACCCAGAGTTAGAATGGTTTATGGATGGAAGCAGTTTTGTGAAAGGAGTTAGGAAGGCAATATGCTATTGTTTCCTTGCAGGAAATTATATAAACAAAGCCTCTATCCCCTGGGACCTCAGCCCAAAGAGCTGAACTGGTGTCTCTCACTAGGGGGTTAACATTAGCAGCTGGGAAGCAAGTTAGTCTCTATGCTGACCCCATGTGTGCCTCTCTTGTGTTGCATGCTCATTCAGCAGTCTGGTGGGGAAGAGGGCTGCCCACTAATTATAAATTCCCTGTCAAGCACAGACAGGAAATTCTCAACCTGTTGGAAGCTTTATTGCTTCCCCAGGAGGTTGCAGTAATTCAATCGGCCACAGATGCAATCAACTGATTGATGATTTAATCAACCAAACATGAAATATCCTTGCAGGAATGGTCATGCCAGTGCTTGCCTAACCAGACAACTGGGCATCATCATTTAGCCAAGTTGACACCAGAATCCAACCATCACAGATGGCTCAGGGCTGTTTCCAGACTGTTGCTTTACTCTTTCCTTTTTCCATGATGCTACCAGCTTGCCACTCATTAGGATGACTAAAGAAACCAGAATATCCCAAGGGAACTGGGTTTCAGGTCCTGGCTTTCAGGTTTCTGGCTAGATCTCTATGTAGAATTTCAAAAATCTTGGCCAAGACAATTTGTTTCTTCTGGAAACCAGAACTAAGTGGATTTTGTATGTGGCTATGAGTGTGTGTACTGGTACGTGTGTGTGGACTGTAGGTTGGGGCTAGGATTAGGAAGTAACGGAGGTGCAATATATTTGAGTTGAATGCACATAAACGTGAACCCTCTCAGGGTCAACTTCAGGGCCCTCTCTACTTCCAACTAGGATTAGGTAGGTGGTGGGATGTGAGTGGGGGTAGGTGGGTGGACACTGCACTCCTACGGTCAAGGAGGCTGTAGTTGAATCTGAGGCTCAAAGCAGGATGAGGTTGAAGTTTCAACCTGGAGAAGCCTGGGCTTCTATTCAGTGTCCCCCTGTCCCATTCAGCAGGTAGTCCCTCTAAAGAATATTCAGGGATACTAAACTCCTTAGTCCAACTCCCAATCCCTAATTAGTTACCTTTTTCACTGTCTTCTCTGGCTTTGTACAAAGATTATGATTGAAATTTCCAAAGACAAACTTTCAACATCACTTGTACTTGAAAGAGCTATGCGCCTGGAATCAAAGGCAGGTCATCCATTATCTTCAACATGGGTGTTAAAAACTTAGGAGACAATAAAATTCACCAAAGGATGGATAAAGGGTGCTACAGATGGAGACTTTCCCTAATCTAAAAATGGCATATTACAACAGGAGACAGAATTTTAGAGTGCATGCAGGGAAGGGCAGTGGCAGATATTTCCCATGTATCAAACAAAGGGTTTATAGATTGCAAGCTCAAATGCCTTTAGGGACCAGGTCCTTAAGGCTAATGCACGAAGTGGCCAGTTGCAAATACTTGGAAGCATGCAGTGAACGTGTGAACTCCAGAGTCCATGTGCCTCAGGTCATGCAAATAAAAATATTTTTTCTAAATATCTTACTGTCCAAACAAAACAGCTCATTATGACACTTACTAGAGGCTTTTCTTCAGTTTTCTTGGATGGTTAAATGTTGGAAACCAGAAATGGATCAGAAAATCTGTGAAATTACTGACTATAATGTTCAAATGGAAAAAGAAAAAGAGGCCACAATTTTATTCCCTGAACTTCTCTCTGAGAGAAACAGAGGGGGAGTTCCTCCCTTATGGACATTCAGCAAACATACTTTAGCTCAGTAAAAAGAACAAAGAATTCTTAGAAGAAAACTGCAGTGAGTAGAACAAATATTTACCCAAAGTTTTAGATTTAGAAACGTGACTACATCAAGGGAAACTGAGAAAGTTGTGTCATTATAGAATTCAGCATCCCACTTTTTTCCATTTAGGTGAGTACACCTAAATAATAAATGAGCACTAGAAACTTTGGTATGACAGCACCTTCAACAGTGTCATTCAATGAAATTTATTTTTTAAACTCTTCATTATGGAATTTTATAAGCATTCATAAAAAGAGCGAGAATACTATAATGAACCAAGTTTAAACTAAAACCAACACTTTGCCGTTATTGTTTCATCAACACCCCCCCCACACACACACACACGTAGACACACACAAATTATTTTTTCCATTGCTGGATATTGCAAAACACATCCGTGGCTGGGCCACGTGGCTCAGCAGGCAGAGTTCTCGTCTGTCATGCTGAAGACCCGGGTTCGATTCCCGGTGCCTATCCATGCGAAAAAAAAAAAAGAAAAAAAAAAACATATCCCAAATATTGTATTATTTCACTACAAGTACCTCATTACTTTGTTACTGACAGTTGAGGCCTTTTAACCTAGTCATAATGCTATTACCACATTCAGCAGTTTTTAAAATTCCTTAACATCATGTAATTACCCACCCCATGTTTGATTTTCTCTGATAATCTAAAATACCTTTTACAATTAAAGGTACACATGTCTTATTTTATTAATATGCTTCCTAGGTCTCTTTTATTATATAGGAGTTTCTCCTCTTTTTTTTTTTATCATGCCACTTATGTCTTGACGAAAACAAGGCATTTATTCCATAGAGTTTCCCGCATTCTGGATTTAGTGATGGCATCCTCATGGTGACTTAAACATCTTCCGCTATCCTCTATAGTTCTTGCTTACTTGAAGTTAAATACAAAATGAAGGTCAGCAAACTGTGACTCTCTGGCAATCCAACCTGTTCTTATAACATTTTTTGACATAGCCATGCCCGTTTCCTTACGTATTGTCTACGACTATTTGCACACTACAACAGCAGGGTTGAGTAGTTGTGACTGAGACTGTATCACTCATAAAACCAAGCATATGTACTATCTGGTCCTTGAAGAAAAAGTTTCCTATCTCCTGATCTAGAGACTTGAATAAATTCAGTGAATTCCCTGTGCTCCTGACATATTCCCCCATGACCGCACCCCACTGTGTAGCAGCAATCCTAGCACTCCTGGTAATCAAGGTCAGTTAAGGCTACCAGTATAGCAACTCCATTCTTTGCTTGGTGGGTTATAGGCATAAGGATCTCAAAGTGGACAGGTGGCAGTCATAGCTTCCTGTTCAGAAAACTGTGTCCACTGGCAGAGGCACTCTCACCCTTATGGAACTAAAGATCTCTAACCCAGCAGAACATAAGGGTGAGGACAAAAAGCATAAATTTCTCAACTGTCTCATTAGGCGTTGTTCCAACCCAACTCTTGAGGAGCCTGGGTCAGTGCAACCCCAAGACCAAAGAACATATCTGGCACAAGGTTAGACATGACTTTCATTAGGACTTATGCACAGGAGAAGATCTTTCTGAGTGGCAGCCATCCAGTACATATGAAAGCAGCACTCCACAAAGGTGGGTGTGGTGGTGCAAGGGACAGCTTCTAAGAGTTTAAGACAAGGGTATTCCATAGGGTATAAAATCAAAGTTTCAGCAGGGTCTCATGACACAGGGGGTTGGAGATTTGTTATCAATTTATCAGAGGAGATTGAGTTTTAATGCCTTGCAAGATAAGTGGTTTACAATACCATCTGTACATTCTTTTCCTCCCTGATGAGGTCTATTGACCTTTAACTTCTATCCAGTTCACATAGATGGCTACGTGCAGTAACTTATTCTCAACATGGAGGGGGTGCCCAGGCCCTGGGTCTCCACAATCCACTCTCATGCATATAATTAAATCTTGCCTATGATTTAAGACTTGTGAAGCATTGCGTATGATTTAAAACTCATGAAACATTGTGTGAATGATCAGGAATATATACACAGCATTACACATTAATTAATGTTCAGTGCCACCTTCTGCTGCAGTGGAGATATCTAAGTCCACTCTATTTTGTAAAACTACTTTTCTAAGCTGTGTGGTCTCTTCTTTTAGCAAGGATATAGCTATTTTGGAATCATTAAGTGCTTTATCACTGTAATTGGCTAAAACTGCCATATGTTTTTCAGTAACTATTGCAGCTCTACTTGGTACAAAAATGGTTAAAGGATAATACCACCAGGGACTGCATTTTATTCTATATCTAGCTTTAACCATTTCCCAATTACTAGAAGTACAGGGTAAAGAGTCATATACAGTAGCAGGGACATAGAGCTGTCCCCACATAAAACAACCTGTTCAGTTATAGGGTAAATAGATCCAACCATGTTGCCCAAAGGTCCATAGCCATTCCTCAGGAGAAGGAGATGCCCCATGTTGGCTGGAGATATTTTGCCAGTGGAAAAGACTATTATTGTGTAGCTTAACAGTAAAATTACACAATTCTGGAGGTAGCCATCCATATCTTGAATTCCATCAAGTCATTTCATACAGACACGGGCAACATGGTCTACTGTTACAGCTTCTGCCATCAGCCACCCTAAATCATTATCTACAGCATAACCCAATCCAGGTTTGGATTCATGCAAAGTTCTGGTTTCATTATAGGATGGTAGGTGGATATCAATCTTAAACAAGAAGATTCTTTTCCAGGTTTTCTGAATCACTGAAGTCTGCCAGGCCAGCAGGGTATTCCATAGAGTCCAATTTGCAAGATTCACAGTTTAAGGAAGGCTGGTAGTGCCTGAAGATGGAAAGCCCATGCAAACCCAACATTGGGTTCAGTTGTGAGCATGAGTTACCACTGAAACCCACTGCAGGAAGGTATTGCTAGGGTGTTATGGACAAAAGGAAAGTTGTTTATGGGGAACAATAAAGGGTAACAATAAGGAATAATTCCTGCTGATCTAATAATGTACATGCTGGAGTTCCATTGGGTTGCAGTTTGCTAAAGCAGCTGGAATGCAATATACCAGAAATGGGTTGGCGTTTTCTATGGGGATTTATTAGGTCACAAATATACAGTCTTAAAGCCATGAAAATGTCTAAATGAAGGCATCAAGAGCAAGATAGCTTGTTGGAGAAAAGGCTGTTGGCATCCAAGGTTCCTCTGTCACATGGGAAGTCATGAGGTGTTGCCTGTTGGCCCTTCTCTCCTGGTTCTGGTTGCAATGGCTATCTCCAAATATCTCTGGGAATTTTCTTTCTCTCTTAGCCTCTCTTGTCTCTGAGCTCTCTCCAAAAAATGTCTCTCCCTTAAAGGACTCTAGCAAGCAGATTAAGACCCACCATAAATGAGCAGGGTCACATCTCCATGGAAACAACCTAATCAGAAGGTCCAACTCAGAATAGATCTACATCCACAGGATTGGATTAAAAGAACATGGCTTTTCTGGGGTACATAGTTTCAAATCAGCACAGTGTCCAATGTAATCACTCCACCAAGTTGCTGGCTGCTCAGGGTTGACCTCACAAGCATGTGACCTGTATAGTCACATAGAAGGACATGCTCAAATGAGCCCTGTACTTGGTTTAATGTTCTGATGTCGCCATCTTGAAATTCTTAATAATTTTTTACAGAAAGCCTGTATTTTTATTTAATTATACTAGGCCAGTTCTGTACAATTTCTCAGAGAAATGGAACATATCTAGGGGTCAATATCATTTACTGCTGATGGTACATTGGGCTTTCAGCAGTAGAAAGAGTTAGAACAGTCTTGGAGAGAGAAAGTCCAGGCTACTTGTCATGGTCAGGTACACGTGTCAACTTGGCCAAGTGGTGGTACCTGTTTATCTGGTTGGGCAAGTGCTGGCCTGTCTGTTGCAATGAGGACATTTTATAGAATTAAATCATGATCATGTCAGCTGCATCCACAGCTGATTCCATTTGTACTCAGCCAAAGGGGAGGGTCTTCTGCAATGAGTGATGCTTAATCTAATCACTGGAAGTCTTTTAAGGAGGATTCAGAAGAGACAGGCCCTTCCTGCTTTGGCTGGCGAGCTTCTCCTGTGGAGTTCATCCAGACCCTCCATCGGAATCGTCGGCTTCACAGCCTGCCCTGAGGATTTTAGACTCTGCGTTCCTGTGATCACATGAGACACGTTTATAAACTTATATTTGCAAGTGTTCCCTATTGATTCTGTTTCTCTAGAGAACCCTAACTAATGCACTACTGAACCCAAAGAATAGCATCCTTTCCTGCCAAAATGATCCTAATGCCCTTGATCCCACTGCACAAACACTGACATGCCTAAGATAGAGCTGGCTGACATCCACACGACAGGTCATTCCATCCACCTAATAGTTCAGGGCTTCCTGCGGTAGTTACTGGATTGGAGCCAGTTATGCCCCCAGGCTAGTAGAGGTTTTCCAGCACTTTGTCTTACCTTTCTCCTATGGTGATCTTTGTTGCCAGGAGAGATCAGCTGCGACTATATAAATTCACCAAAGGATTTATAACTTCAAAGACTCAAAAGGGAAAATGTCAATGTGTTCCCTTTCTTCCCAGGAAACACTATTGACCTCATCCCTGGAAACTAGTCATGTCTCTTCCCAGAGGTAGTCACTGTTAAGTTTCAAAAAGTCTTACTGTGCTTTCCCTCAAAGCAACAGGTATAGCCTTGCGTATTTTTCCGCAAATAAGAGGCACCACTTAAGTGTCTCTTCCTAAAGCAATATCTGCTTATCCCTAGACATATGAGAATTGAATGCCTTTAAATGGCAATTTTTCTTGCTTAAATAAAATAGCCCTCACCTGGAGGCATCCATCTAGAGATCATCAAGGGTATTAAAAGCCATGATGGGGAGTTTATACTTTATTCTAAAGATAGAATAAGAATGGAAGGATTTTATTTAGAGGAGAGACTGTAATTAGATTTCATTTGGAGAAAAAGTTACTCTAGAGGGATTGTGGGAAGGGAGCTACAGAACTCAGTACTTCTCCAGAACAACTATTAAACAGGCAGGAACTGTCTGAAAGAACTATTTTGAAGCTTCAGATGCCAGATGAACACTGTACAGCACTGAGGGAAGAGCTGTAAGAAGAGGCTGAAAAATTATGTTAAAGAACAGTAAATTGCTCTCCACAGTAGCTACCTGCACCCATGATACAATTTTACTACAGTCTCATCTGGGGCCCCTGGCTAGCTTGCAGGTAACAGAAAAGGACACAAAATCCTCTTCCCCAAGACTAGTGGTAGGCATGGTTGATCCCTGATCATGGTTTTTTTTTTTCTTTTTATCCTGGCTTTTGATTAGAGATTTTGGATCACAGAGGGCCTGGCTCTGAGTGCAGCCATTGTTTCAATCTGCTTCACACAAAGGCCGTGGCAGAGGAGACTTACAGACTTCCTCAGGGATACTGGGGACCGTTAGTTGAAAGGCTGCATTTGCTGGGCAGGCCAAGAAAGTTCAGCTTTGGTGAACCATGTCAGAAGCTTTTAGAGGCCTTCCCAATCCCCTCCCCAGGAGACTTTGGAGCCAGTCTCTTCTCCTTCATAGGTCCCTGGCTCTCATTCTGCGGGGAAAGGCTGAAGTAGATAGCCCTCTCTGGTGTGCCCCTCCTCCTAGAGGTTTCCCTCTAGTCAAAAGCAGTTTGAGACAATGAAAGGCATGTGTTTTCATTTGAAAAAGCTACCAGAGTACAATTTACCAGAAACGGAATGGCCTTTCAAAAAGGGAATTTATTAAGTTGCAAGTTTGCTGTTCTATGACCGTGAAAATGTCCAAATTAAGGCAAGGCTATAAAAATGTCTAAACTAAGGCATCCAGGGAAAGATACCTTGGTTCAAGAAGGCTGATGACTTTCAGGGCATCTCACTTGGCTGGAAAGGCACATGGTGAGGTCTACTAACACTCTCCAGGCTTCTTCAACTGCTCTCCCGGGGGCATTTTCTTTATGCATCTCCAAAGGTCTCTGGCTGTCTGGACTCTGTTAGTTCTGTTGGCACTTTCCAAAATGGTTCCCTCTTAAAGGGCTCCAGTAAGCAACCCCATCTTGAATGGGTGGAGACACATCTCCATGGAAACCATCTAATCAAAAGTTACCACCCATAATTGGGTGGGTCATATCTCCATGGAAACAATATAAAAGCTCCCACCCAACATTACTGGATGAGGATTAAAGGGCATGGCTTTTCTGGGGTACACAACGTATTCAAACCGGGACAATGTGTAAGAAAGTTGAGGCAGAAAGTCTGAGGTAAGGCTTACCTACTTCAAATGCCTGGGAGAAGGGGTCTATTTCCCGGGAAACAGAAGGGACAAAAAAAATTCCTGTAAACAGGGGAATTCCAAAACAATTGACAAGCAAAAGCCCAGGAAAAGACCTAGGCACAGAAATACAGAGGGCACACTGCCCTCACCTTGGCCAGATCTTCCTGATAGGGGGGCCAAAAATCACAGTCTGTCTTATCACCAGCTGGTTATAAAATCAAGAAACAGACCTATCTGAGTATAAATATCAGAGTTAACATTCTCAAATATTAAAATGTGTCATGTGCAACAAAAGAATACAAGACAAAAAAAGCAAGGATTGATGGCCTACCCAAAGGGCCAGAAAACACCAAAGAGGAAGACAAGACTGTGGACATACTGAGCACAGCTTTTAAAAAGTGATCTTAAAAGTGCTTAAGGAGATTGGTTTGGAGGCTTTATAGACCCCAGAAAAGTAGCTCTTTTACAGTTAACCCATTCCTGTAGATCGGACCTATTATAAGTGAGACCTTGGCGTGAGTAGGACTTAAAGTTAATATGTGGCCCACCTCATTCAGGGTCGGCCTTAATCCTTTTACTGAAGACTTTCAGAAGAGAATAAAATTCAAGTATAGTGAAAGCTACAGAAGCTGAGAGAAAAAGCCACAGAACCATGAAGCTAAAAGCAAAGAAACTTGGAAGAGAAAGCAGAGAGCGGCGGACACTGCCATGTGCCTTGCCGGGTGACAGGATCACTGGCAGCCAGCCTTCAGGAAGAAGGTGTAGTCTTATTTGGACATTCTTATGGCCTCAGAACTGTAAGCTTGTAAACTAATAAATTCGAAGAGTTAAAAGCCAGCCCATTTCTAGTATATTGCATTTCAGCAGCCTAGCAGACTAAAATAGAGATGAAGGGAAATACAGAGAAAAAACTAAAGGACATCAGGAAAACAATGAAGGAGTAATAGTATCATCTTAGTAAAGAGATAGAAAGGAACCAAGCAGAACTACAAGAGCTGAAGACCACAATAACCGAAATGAAAAATTTCCAGAAGGGTTTCAAGTGCTGATTGGATCTGGCAGAAAAAGCAATCAGTGAACTTAAAGACAAGATGCTTGAAGTGAGTCAGGCTGAGGAGCAGAAAGAGAAAAGAATTATTAAAAGTGAAAATAACCTAAGACATCTTTGGGACAATATCAAGCTGTACCAAGGTGTGCATTATGGGAATCACAGAAGGAGGAGAAAGTGAAAAAGAAGTAGAAGGAATAGTTAAATAAATAATGACAGAGAACTTACCAAACTCAGCAAAAGATGTGAATATGGATAGAGGTCAAATATGAAGAAAAATACAGCCCATCAAATATTGATCAAATTATTGAATGCAAAGAACAGAGTAGAGTTCTGAAAGTTACAAGAGAAAAACATGTTATATCCCAGGGAGCTCCAATTAGACTGAATGCCATTATTTAAAATATTAAGGTGATGAAAGAAGACAATAGCCAACTCTAGAGAATCTGCAGAGGTCAGGAAGAGGAAAACAGGTAGGAAGTCCATTTTTCCCCTCTTTCACCTTCCAGTCTATTTCCAGTGCCTCCCATGAGCAAAATCCAACAGGAAAGCAGCTGGCAAAGAAGTCTGGAAATACAATTTACAAAGTCCTAGGCCTAGCAATACAGATCTCAGGAATGGGCTTGGGGCTGAGAGATAACAGATATAGCAGATTTTTTAAAACCAGCACACATGGCATGTAAAGCCTTTAATAATCTTCCCCCAAAATATGGCATAGCTTGAGCTGTGAAATCCAGCTTTAGCTTATATCCTCTATATGAACATAAACAAACTACGTGCATCTAAGCTTCTATTCCTCTTCCATAAAATGAGCATTATAATAGCACACTTCTCCTATTACATGACACAAGCAATCCTGAAAAATCTTACATTCTACAAAAGCACACACGCACAATAAAATAACTAACGGAAAAAAATAGAGTTTGGCAGATCTCTCCAAAGCCGTGAAGCTTTCCAACCAGAACATTAACAAAAGCGAGAGTTAGAACGTTAGGAGATAACTTGGACAGCCCAGGCAGGCCATCCACGTTGGTTAAAGATTGCTCCAGGGGCTATTTTAAAAGTACAAAACTATGAAGTAGAGATGTTAGCACGTGGGAGTTAAGGAAATGCAGATAAAAGAGGATCTCTGAGCCAGGGGGCCTGAGTCAGTGTAGGCTGAGAAGGCCTTGCACCTGCCGTGAGCTAGGAGCCTGCGCAAGGACGGGGAGGGTCGCCCTGGACAGGGAGCCCTGGGCAAGTGCTCATACCTAATTTTCTTACAAGAGAGCAGTAGGGGATACTCCTAGGCCACAGTTGAGGTGAGGGCCTTCTCATTTCCTCCTAGAAGCCCTAATTTTACTCCTGCTGTTCTAATTCTCCTTGCCTAGGAAAAAGATGGTGTTTGAACTTAAACCATTTCCCGACCTTCCAATCATGTTTGAGCTAACTGGTATTATAAGAACACAAATTGTAGCAGGACAGACTATACTAATATGGCAGTGTTTTTGGTTTTGTTTTGTTTTGTTTTGTTTTTTGAGAAGTAAAAGGGAAAATCCATAAAAAGTAGAATCCAGGGCCCTAATGAAGCTACTAATAATGGTGCCATTGACCTCATGCCACCAGCTTCATCTTCAGCTTTCTCACGTGCAACCCTGGCTCTGGCCATTTTAAACCACTGGTGGTAGCCGTTGTCTACCAACCCCAGCCCTTGTTCCGACACCAAGTCTGCTGGCTAATCCCTATTCATTATCTGTCCTTAACCTCGGCAAGCCTTCTCTGATACTCCGACCTAGACCCCTAAAGTGCCTTGGGTGTCCCCTTAGAGCACTTCCTATACTGTTGTCTTATCTCCAACAAGACTGGGAGCTAGTGGAAAGCAGGGACTGTGCATCATTCATGTCTTCATGTGCCAGTTGTAGTACCTGGAATCTAACAGTCAAGATTGACTGCCAGCCAGGTTACAAGTTGGGGAGCAGTAGACAATAAACCTGAGATTATATAGTGGAAGGGTTTATAAGACCAGCTTGGGAATTTGTATTTTACTTGGTCAATAATGAGAAACTTGTGAATGCTTTGGCCAAGATAGCCAAAATGGGTGAAAGCTGCACTTCTGGGTTGAATGGACCAAACAGGGGCAGACTTGGAGCATGGAAAACTCTTAGGAAGCTGGTGCTATGTGGCAGAGTAGAGGTCATGAGAACTATTAGGGATTCAACTGTGTCCCCGTAAAAGACCTGTTCAGGTCCTAGGCCCTGGTCCTGAGATTGTGAACTCATCTCTAAATAGTATCTCTGAAGACATTAGTTAAGATGAGGCTAAATTGGATTAGGGTGGACTGTAATCCGATGAGATAGAGTCCTTAAAAGGAGAGGGGATTTGGGCAGAGATACAGATAGAATTGATTGAGAGAGAGAGACACGGCCGTGTGATGGAGGCAGAGTTTGAGGTGTGGGTTGCGAGTAAGCCACCACCAGAACCCTGCAGATGTCAGAGGAAGCCTGGCCCTGCCCAAACCCTGATTTCTGACTTGTAGCTTCCAGAGCCATGAGCCAATAAACTGCTGGGGTTCACGTCAACTAGACTGCTACGGCAGGACTAGAAAATTAAGACAAGGACAAAGCAGGAAAGTATGGTGGGAAGGAAAGAAGACAGAAGGGAGGGATCCGGGAAACAATCTTTGAAAAGATTGTTGGGAAGATGGGGAGAAAAGTTCAACCCCCACAGCTGATGCTCAGGTGTCTGGAATCATATAGCTCTGCTTTTCAGAAAGGAAAAAAGGGCGGGGGAAAATAATTTATTGGGTGTGGGGAGAAGTTGAGCTTTATTTCAAACACATGGTATTTCATTTGCTAATGGGAAGGACATAATTTTTTAGCTCCTATCATCCCTAGCTAAGCTTGAGGGTAATAAGGTTCAACTTTGAGGTCCACAAGCCTCTCCAGTGGCAAAAATAAGAGTTCTTGTGGCCCCTTCTTCTCTCCTTTTGAGTTAACAATGAACAAATAATGTCCCTCTGTAGCCACTTGCTCGTGATCATTTCACGTGGCAAAGAAGGGGGAAGTTGGGGTGGGGAAGAGACAATTATCATGAAGGTGAGAGGTAGGGACAGAACTAGTGGCAGGAGAGCATGAGTGAAAAACAGGAATAAGACCAGACAGGGACAAGAGGCCAGTGCCAGGTCTCTGGGCTCCAAATGCCAGCAGCATGCCATTCAACCAAGCTAGCAAAGACATCAGAGAAACCGAACACCTCTGCCCACTGTCTGCACCAAGAAAATTCTAATACAGACACATGCTTTCCTCTCCTGCCCTGGAGACCCTAACGCATCCCACTCACAGCACAACATCCCAGGTACACACAACCAGAGTTTCTGATTTAGAGACACTCCCACTTTTTGTAAAATTTAAAAAGATATATATATATATATATACACACACACACACACTATACCAGTAATATGTGTTCACTGTAGAAAAACTAGAAAATGCAGACAAAGGAAAACGAAACAGTAACCCTATCATCCTCAGAGAAATCTCCTTGATATTTGGTCTTTTATTAGAAATTTGTTATTCTATATATTATGTGAATATGTGTATATACTTTCATTATTTCTTAGTGTTTTTCCCAAATTTCGGGTGAAAAAAAAGGTCCTTCTAAAGTCATTAATGGACGGCTTCCAGGCTCATTGCACAATTGGGTGTGTGATTCTGCTTCTGGCCTCTGCAACCCACTTAGCTGCAACCCCGTCTGATGGGTCCCGCGCCTCCCCGGGCTTTGCTTGCAGACTCCGCAGTCGCGGGCACACTCCCAGCGAGCATGACCTTCTCTTCATTAGGTTCCTTGGCAGATTTTTTTTTAAGCCACGGGAGTTCTAAAATGCAAGTACGAAAGCCTCAAATCCTTGGGATTATTTTAGGCTCCAAAAGGGAGGACTCCAGGAGCCAGGTAGGGAGAAGGAGTAACTCTCGGCTGGAACCCCCCACCGTGAGCAGTCGGGCGCTGCAGGGACCTCCACAGGGATCAAAGCCACTTCTGACCAAAGCTCGGAGAACGCAGGGCACAGGCCCTGCAAACTCCTGCAGGGAGCTTAAAGGCTGGAACTTCAGACTCCGGACCAGAGATCGTTTCCCTCACAACTCTGCACAGGCCCTTAATGTAATATGGACAAGCCAGGGCACTCGAAACAAGCTCACCAAGAATAACTGCTTGTGACGCAGGAGTCCAGAACCACGGAGCCCCTGCGGGAGGTGGGAAGCTACCTCTTGCCTTACCCCGAGTGACCAGCAGGGGGCGGCAGAGTACAAGGCAAATCACAGGGACCGCGGGAAGGCGCTCGGGGAAAGACACGTTGAAACTACCGTAACCATTTTTAATACTTTTTTTTTTAATTTCATGGATAACTTAGTCCTACACTAACTGGACAGTCCATGATTCTGTCCTAACTCTGAGGTCTGTAGCCTAAGGGTCCCGTGTCCTAACCGTGCATGTCCATTCCAGCGTTTACAGCACACAGTCCCCAGCACAGCTGCGAAGAGGAGGAGCCCCATTTGACAAGCTGGTTTGATGCGTAAAGGCTGTAAGGCCTGGACCCCCTACCCTGACTGTGCCACTTCCGAGTTCTGAGTTTTTAGAAAAGTAACTGAGCCCTATTTTCTCACTTGGGCCTCAACCGCCGTGAGAATTGAAATGAGAAAATCGAGTTAAAGGGCCAGCACAACCCTAAACCCGCTGGCAGCCCTCAGTAAATGCCTGTCACCTTGCCCTGCCCAAAGCAACATAAAAGTGTGGTGACGAAGAAGAAGGCAGGGGTGTTTTTGCTTTGTTTTGTCTTTGGGTTTTCTTTTTGTTTTTGTTTTTTGGCACGGGCAAGCTCGGGGAATCGAACCCGGGTTCCTGGAATGGCGGTTGAGAACTCCGCCCATGAGGCACCGTTGCCCGCCCTGAAGGCGTCATTTTAAATAGTTTAAACCAGGAAGTTAAAATGAGTCTCAAACCAGGACTTTCCCTGTTAACTTACATTTAACAATTGAGTGGTACACAAGCAATACCAACAACTTCTTTGCCCTCAACATTTCACTCAAATGCATTTTGCTCTATTCCATTCAATAAAAATTTACCAAAGACCTACCACGTACCAGATATCCATAGACACTGGAGGCATAAATATAAGGAAGACAATACATGGTGCCAGCTCTACTGCAAAAAGGACAGCATAGCAGGAAAGCAACAGAAGAAATTTTTTTTTAATTGATCTGCTGAGAAAGCTCCACTCCCAACACCCAGGCGTGTAGCATCCCTCTAAGACTGAGGCTAAACTGGGACAAGTGAGAATATCCAGAGAATACCCTCTGCTAGACTCCAGGAACAAGCAAAAGCAATCTGTCACTGCGATTCCAGAGGAGAATTTTTGATTCTACATTGCGGCACAGGCCTGCAGGACTGGCTGACAGCTGAGGGTGGAGCACAAACACAGAAAAATCCTTTGGCACCTCAGTCCCCACCCTAAGTACAAGGAACAACAGCCGCTGGAGGACTTTGAAGGCTTTGGAGCACTGACAGTATTATAGCAACAATAAAACCAAACCCAGCGTTGCTCCTATTTATTGTGACACAAACTCTCCCATAGAGGGAGACACATGACATGAGAGAAGAAGAGATGTAGCCATTTCCGAATGTAAGTACCATATACCTCAATCTCTGTTGTTCTGAGTACATCTGTCATTTCCTTAAAAATTATGTGACATGAAGAAATGGAAAAATTTTCAAGGGATAAAGTAATCAACCCAACCAGACCCAGAGATGTCACAAATGTTGCAACCATCAAAAAAAGAGGTTTAAAATAACTGTGATCCATATATTAAAGGATCTAGTGAAGAAAATGGACCACTATTTACTTTATTTCAATCATAGTGACCCTACTGATGGAAAATTTCTAAATCTCAGCGTCCCTCTCATTTCTGAATTTTTGCACAAGCAATTCTCTCTACCTAGATGTTTTTCTCACCAATCTCCCCACTCTGTCACCACCAAACTTTACAATTCTCACTTCAGAATATAATTCAGATATTGTTTCCTTGGTGAGGTCCTCCCTGATGATGATCAAGAGTTGCTTTTTCCCAAATTAGTGGACCTTGGTTGTTTTTCTTGTAATGGGTCAGTCTTTGTGTGCATATATGATGTGAGCTTGTTTTCCATATGGATGCCCACTCCTTCGGGGAAGCTTTCCTTGTCCCATATACATGAGGCCAGTGTCCTCTTGATAAACTCTCCTCCTCCATGGGATTTAGTATCATTGTAATTCAATACTTAATTCAGTAAAATGTGGTCTGGTGTCTTTCTCCTCCACTAAAAGTTAATCATGAGGACAGGAACCTATCTGTCTTGTTTACCAGCTTTTTTATTGCATAGGATAATATTTATTTAATAAACTATCAATAAATATTGAATGAATAAACAACTTTTTCATAATTTACTTTAATAATGGCAGAAAATGCAATCCCAAAAGTAGTAATTGGTGCAGAAATCAACCTCACAAACATAATAATAATTACACCAAGAAGACTCAACCAGTAATAATTATTTCAAGAAGATCCAACCACTCCCCAACTCTTCTATATATGCTGGATAAAAATGGAACAGGAAGTCAAAGATGTAAGAACTGAGTCATGTTCTGGCACTACTCTGGGCAGACTCAGTAATAGACGAATTCTCACTCTTGTTAGCCTTGGAGAGGAACTACCTGAAAGAGGGTGGAGTGAATGCAAATTCCTGGACCTACTCCATAAGACCCATTACTGAACCTGCTCTATGGTTATTATTATAACCTCCTGATTTTACAGATAATATAAAAAGGTTTTTAAAAGTTTAAGAAACTTGTTCAGGGTCGCGTAGTAAATCACAGGACCTATGTACAAATGCGGGTCTATTTGAATCCAGATCTAGAGCTGTTATCTGCGGATTTTTACAGCCAAAAGAGTTTGGAGACATTCTTCCCTCAGATATTTCTGGAATCACTTTGAGTCAGAACATAGTTAAGTAGGACACACATAGAAGCCAACACCACTGACTTAAAACAAATGGACATTTGTAGCTTGGGTTTTATGAACAGGAAATTTAGAGATAACGTCATCAGGGACTCAGGATTTTCTAATACTGGCTTTCATCCTTAATCTTACTGTCTCATAGTCACAAAATGGCTGCCTCACCTCTAAGTAGCATGTCATCACAAAACGGTATCTCAAGCAGGAAAAAAGGAGACAGAAGACTCTTCGAGAGTTTTCTTTTTAAAAAGGAAATTGTACTTCAGAAGCCTCCTACAGCCTCTCCCTTTTATCTCATTGGCAATAACTGAATCTTACGCCCAATTTCCAGACTGATCACTTACCAAAGAGATACAGGGCTACCCATGATTGACTTAAACTGTTGAGAACATTGCCCTCTGAAGACAATAGGGGTTCAGTCATGACTGAAGAAAGGGGCTTCAGAAATTTTCCTGTTTGGCTAACCAAAATTTTATCCGGGTTCCTCTAGGTACTTAAAGAGGACTAATCTTTCTGAGAACAGCCAAGGGCCTTATACCTGGAGTTCTGGAACTGTTGATTTAGAGAGTGTGCACCCAATATGGTACCTCTGGGGCAGTCCAAAAAGTTTTCTTATCTCAGCTATATATACCTTCAGAATATTTTTTGACTTTAAGTTTTTGATAATTTTTTTCACAAGGCTCTTTTTTCTTAATTGGGAAATATAACATATGCAAAAAGTAATTGACTTCAAAGAACATTTTAACAAGTAGTTATAGGACAGATTTCAAAGTTTGGTGTGGGTTACAGTTCCACAGTTTCAAGTTTTTCCTTCTAGCTGCTCCAAGACACTTGAGACTAAAAGAAGGTATCAATATAATGATTCAGTAGTATATTCATTTGGTGAATCCTAACTTCTCTGTTATAACTCCTCCTTCAATGCATCTCCCAATCTTTCGGGATATTTGGTTATGCCTATTCTAACTTTTCTCATGTTGAAAAGGGGTCTCCACAATATGGGACAGGGGGATGGAACTGGTTGATGTTCATGGAGAAGCTGGCCCCTCTGGGTTTCAGGACTTATCTGGTCTAGGAACCATCTGAAGGTTCTAGGTTCTGAAAAGTAAATTTAGGGTGTGCAACTTCTGTAGGATTATTTTGAGATAATTTTATACTTTACAGAAGTATATTTATAAAAATAATACCAAGAGTTCCAGTATATCATTCACACATCTTATGTAATTAAAGAAAATTATTCAAACTGAGAAATTAACATCTGTATAATACTATTAGTTATAGGACTGAACTTATTCAAGTTTTACCAGTTTTTCTACTGATGTCCCTTACTGTTCCAGGATCCAATCTAGAGTTCCAATGTGCATTTAGTTGTTGAGTATCCTTTAGTCTCCTTCATTATGTGACAGTTGTACTGTTTTCCTTTGCCTTTCCTGGTCTTGACAGTTTTGAAGAGTTCTAGTCAGTTATCTTTCAGAATATCTCTCATCTGGATCCACCCTATGTTTTCTTGTGATTAGACTGAGGTTATGCATTCTTGAGAAGACTATTACAGAGTGATGAGTCTCTTTCAGTGCCTCGTATCACTGGATATATGATGTCAATATGTCAATATACAATACAGGTGATATTAATCTTGACCATTTGGCTAAAGCAGAGTTTGCCAGGATTCTCCAGTGAAAAGCCACAACTTTTCCTTTTGTAATTACTAAATATTTGGTGGGAGATATGTTGAGACTATGCGAATATCATGTTTCTGCTTAAACAGTCATCCACTAATTTTAGCATCCATTGGTGGAACTTGTCTATGACAATTATAACTGTGATAGTGGATGGTGATTTTTAATTTCTCACGTTCCTTCAACAATTATAAGGTAGAATTATTCTGTAAGGAAGACTGTCACTTCTTTCCCATTTATTTATTTATTCAGGTATTTGCTTTATCAGTATAGACCCATGGATATTTGTTTTATACTTCAGTATATAATCCAATATTATCATTATTTTATTTAGGTTCTTAAAATGGGGGAATTGGGAACTCTTTCAATTTGATTCCTGTGCCCTGCTGGTAAAGACCTTATGTATACACATATATATTTTTCACTGTTCAAATCACTCTGGGATTTATTGGGGCATCACTCTGGACAAACCTTAAAAATCTCATGCCCTACTCAAGGTTCCATGTCCTTATGGTGTTCACTTAAACTGTCCCCATAAGTTATATTAGGAAATGCACTAGTCAAATTATAAATTTTGTACAAAATAAACATTTTTTGCTTTAGTCTTACACATAAGTTAGAGTTTTAAAATATGAATTACCATCTGTTTTCAACACCCTGCAATATTGACATTCCTTTGTTCTTCCTCATGCAAAAACATTTTTTAATTTGTACATCTAGTCACTATCATTGTACAAGGGTGTGGGATAATGGTGGAAGGAACATAATGTTGGATCAAGCTGAATTTATTTATATGGGTCCACTAAGCAGAGATTCTGTGTTCAAAGATGTAGCTTGAAGGGTTAGAAAGGGCATTAACAGCTTGTTTGGGTGGTTGGCTGAAACATGGATCAAAGGGGGCCAAAATTACCTGAAGTCAAAATGTCAGAACTGTTCTGGTATAGTGTAGAAGAGAGGATCCAAAGGATTGAAATGTTAGAGTGGATTTGTCATAGAAGACCTGCTCACACACTCCAGGAATGTCCAGAGGACATACCTCTTACCAGAATGTTGAGGAATAAATTTGTAAAACTAGCTCCAGCATCCCTGAAGAGCTCTGTAGTAACCCTTCTCTACAGGTCAGATATTCCTGTGGGAACGGCAGGAACTGACCTGAATTCCTTAAACACAATGGTAATGATCAGATACTGAGTTGGCAGAAACCAAGACAACAGTTAATCACCACAGGCACAATAGGCATGGCCACCATAATGGACAGCAGTCAAAATAATCTGACTCACAGAGACTTATGGTATTGGCTAGTAGAGGATGGGGTACCTAGAAGTAAAATATATGGGCAATCTACTAAATCCTGCTTGAGCTGTATAAGCAGAAGAATTCTAGGTCAAGTGAACAGAAGACTAACTTGAATTATAAAAACAGTCATAGCCATTTAATCAATCCCCAGACTTGAGACCAATTACAGAGCCCCTTGAATGAGGGAAGGGCCTGGGTACCCTTGGGGAAGGACCCTGTTACACTGCCCAAAATGTACACTGTTCACCTTCTTCCCAGACTTCCCCAAGGAGACTTATGGCCTTTTACCAGGGTGGCTGCACATTAAGGAATAGAAAATGATCAGATATATCTGGAATTATTAGACACTGGGTCAGAAGTGACACTAATTCCAGGAGACCCAAATGTCACTATGGTCCAACAGTTAGAGTAGGGGCTTATGGAGGTCAGGTACTCAATGGAATTGTAGCTCAGCTCCATCTTACAGTGGGCCCAGTGGGTCCCCATACCCATCCTGTGGTTATTTCCCCTGTTCCAGAAAGCATACTTGGAATAGACATATTCAGCAACTGGCAGAATCCCCACATTGGTTTCCTGACTGGTGGTGTGAGAGGTATTATGGTAGGAAAGGCCAAGTGGAAGCCATTAGAACTGCTCCTACTTAGAAAAATAGTAAATCAGAAGCAATACTGCACTCCTGGAGAGATAGCAGAGATTAGTGCCACTCTTAAAGACCTGAAGGATGCAGGGATGTTGATTCCCACCACAACCCCATTCAACTCAACTCTCCTATTTGGGCTATGCAGAAAATAGATGGGTCTTAGAGGATGGCAGTGGATTATCATAAATTTAAGCAGGTAGTGTCTTCAACTATAGCTGCTCTTGCAGATGTGGTATCATTGCTTCAGCAAATCAACACATCTCCTGGTACCTGGTATGCATGTATTGATCTGGAAAATGCTTTTTCTCAATAGCTGTCAGTAAGGACCACCAGAAACAGTTTGCATTCAGCTGCCAAGACCAGCGGTATACCTTCACTGTCCTACTTCAAGGGTATATCAACTCTCCAGACCTATGTTAGCTTAGTTAGATTAGTTCAGTCATAATCTTGTCTGCAGAGATCTTCATTGTTTCTCCCTCCCCCAAGACTTCACACTGGTTATTATATTGATTATAGCATGTTTGATTGAACCTATTGAGCAAAAAGTAGCAACTACTCTAGACTTATTCATAAGACATTTGTGTGTCACGGGATGGGAGAAATATCCAACAAAAATACAAGGACCCTCCACCTCAGTGAAATTTCTAAGTGTCCAGTGGCATGGGGCATGTTGAGATATCACTTCTAAAGCGAAGGATAGGCTATTGCATCTGGGTTCTCCTAAGAATAAAAAGGAGGCACAATACCTAGTTGGCCTCTTTAGATTTTGAAGAGAGCATATTCCTCACTTGGGTGTGCTCCTCGAGCAGGTCCTGAAGGCACAGGTTACATGAGGAAGTGGCCCAAATGCCCATGGCCCCCACTCCTATCACATTACCTTCTCTTTCCTGGATCAGAGCTATGGCCTCTTGGCTCCTTACAGTGAGTTGACTGAGGAAGAGAAAACTCAGACTTGGTTTACAGATGGTTCTGCATGATATGCAGGCACCACCGAAAGTGGACAAGTGCAGCACTACAGCACCTTTCTGGATGTCCTTGAAGGACAGTGGTGAAGAGAGATTCTCCGAGTGGGCATAACTTCAAGCAGTGCGCCTGGTTGTTCATTTTGCTTGGAAGGAAAACTGGCCAGAGGTTCATTTGTATACTGATCCACAGGCTGTTGTTAATGGTTTGGTTGTATGGTGAGGGACTTGGAAGGAGCGCGATTGGAAAATTGGTGACACAGAGGTCTGGGGAAGAGGATAGACCTTTCTGAGTTGACAAAAAAAATGAAGATATTTGTGTCCCATGTGAATGCTCACCAGAGGTGACTTCAGCAGAGGAAGGTTTTAATAATCAAATGGATGAGATGACCCATGCTGTGGATATAAGTCATCCTCATTCCCCAGCCACTCCTGCCATTGCCCAATGGGCTCATGAACAAAGTGGTCAAGTGGTAGGGATGGAGGTTATGTATGGGTTTACCAACATGGACTTCCACTCACCAACGCCGACCTGGCTATTGCTGAGTGCCCAATCTCCAGCAGCAGAGACCCACACTCAGTCCCCGATATGGCACCATTCCTTGAGGTAATCAGCCTGCCACCCTGTGGCAGGTGGATTACTTTGGTCCACATCTATCATGGCAGGGACAGCAATTTGTTCTAACTGGGATAGATACATACTTAGGATAGGGGGTTGCTTTCCCTGTATGCAAAAACCACCATCCATGGACTTATGGAATGCCTTATCCACCATCATGGTATTCCACACATCATTGCTTCTATCAAGAAACCCACTTCACAACAAATGAAGTGTGGGAATGGGCATATGCTCATGGAATTCTCTAGTCTTACCATGTTCCCCATCATCCAGAGGCAGCTGAGTTAATAAAAAAGGAATGGCCTTTTGAAGACTCAATTATGGTGCCCACTAGGTGGAATGCCTTGCAGGGCTGTGGCAGTGTCTCCAGGAGGCTGTGTGTGCTCTGAATCAGCATTATGGTGCTATTTC
The DNA here is from genome assembly GCF_023851605.1 of Tamandua tetradactyla. Lineage (NCBI taxonomy): Eukaryota > Metazoa > Chordata > Mammalia > Pilosa > Myrmecophagidae > Tamandua > Tamandua tetradactyla. The sequence continues at coordinate 60,288,340 of NC_135337.1, forward strand.
TCCCATAGCTAGGACTCACGGTCCAGGAATCAAAGGGGGGAATGAGAGAGGCACCACTCATTGTTACCTCAAGTGATCCACTAGAAAAATTTGTGCTCCCTGTCCCTGGAACTTTAAGTTCTACTGGTTTACAGGTCTTAGTTCCAAAGAGAAGAGTGCTTGTGTCAAGAGGCACAACAACGATTCCACTGAACTGGAAGTTAAGACTGCCACCTGGCCACTGTGGGCTTCTCATGCCTTTGAATCAACAGGTAAGGAAGAGGATTACTGTACCAGCTTGGGTAGCTGATCCTGACTATCAAGGGGAAATAGGCCTGCAATTACACAGTTGAGGTAAAGAAAAGTTTTCCTGGAATACAGGAGATCCCCTAGGACATCTCTAAGTACTACCATATCCTGTGATTTTAAAAAATCAATGGAAAACTGGAAAAAAAAATCTAGGAAGGACTACCAATGGCCAAAAAACTTCAGGAATGAAAGTTTGGGTCACCCCACAAGGCAAAGAACCACGGCTAGCTAAAGTGCTTGCTGAGGTATAAAGGGAGCATGGAATGGGTAGAGTAAATAGGTAGTGATAAAAAGGGACTATAATCATGTGAACAGTAACAGAAATGAGGACTGTGATGGTATAAATATTTCCCCCTTGTTTTGTTATGAGTACGTTTGTATTTTGTACATAAAGCAAATATCATTTTCTTCTTATCTTATGACATAAGTTGTATTGTTCATGCTATAGTATTTAAGTTACAGGATATCAAATTTAAGAGTGAATCTTACTTAAGAGTTTGCACACTATTCTGGAGATATTTAGGGCATTTTCCATTGTACCAGGACAGTTGAGTATTGTTAGGTGAAACATATGTCTGTTATCATGTTCTATTTAGAAATGAAGCATGTTTCAAGGTGACGTATATAGCTGCCAAGCTGACAAGGGTTGGAAAGTAATGGTTAGGTTCTGATGTCAACATGGCAGGTGATGATGCCCATTTGTCTGGTCAGGCAAGTACTGGCCTAAACATTACTGCAAAGAGGTTTCATGGCTGGTTGGCAAACCAAACGCTGGATTATTAAATCATCAATCAGTTGACTGCAGCTGTAGCTGATGACATCTATGATCAATAAGGGCACATCTCCTGCAATAAGATAACCCAATCGGTTTGATTTGATGCAATCAGTTTAAGATTTTTAAGGGACAAGAGAAAACATTTACTACTTCTTCAGCCAGTGAGCTTCTCCTGTACAGTTCATTGAGACCCTTCAGAGTTGTCAACATTGCAGCCTCCCTATGGATTTGGGACTCTTGCATTCCCACAGTTGCATGAGAAACTTTTACAAATCTTACATTTGCAGATATCTCCTTTGGTGCTGTTTCTCTAGAGAACCCTAATGGAAACGCTAATCATTCTTCTTAAGCATTATTAACAGTCCATGGTGTAGAAGTGTCACCATTCATTCTATCATTCCTCTATTTATAGGCAAACTAGATTACAGTTTGACAAAGTTTGACAAAGATTATAGTTGACAAAGATTTGCAGCAAGACAGTTAAGGTGCAATTCTATCTCTGCCAGAAGAAATAAAAATGCTTCTTGTTTCCTTGTAAATCAGTATAAAGAAAAAAAACACTTTCTAAATTAATAATGGTGCTCTCTTTGCCAAGGACTATGAGGATTTGCTCCAGTATAATTACCACATTTGGAACAGAAATTGCAATTATAGTCATTTCTTTAAGTTTATAACAATTCATAGACATTCTCTAAAATTCAAGTATATCACCATACAAGCAATAGGTAAATTAAAGAGAATGTGACAGATAGCATCATATGCATCTTTCAAAAGGAAGCACTAATCTCTTTTACTCTTCTGGTACAGAGGGGAAGTTTCAGGAGTTTGCACTTGACCCTGGCTCCTATGCTTCAGGGAGCTAATGTAAGAATTCTGCCATTTGTCACTTATTCCACTTATTCATATTCCAAATATACCTTCAGACTTGAGGAAATAATAAGAAACTAGGTTTGTGGACCTACTAACTCCACTGTGATACAGACGCAAGCCAAAACTATATTAATCATCTGACCTCCACAAGGGTCCAGCTTCATCTACCAAGCCACAGTGGTTTTGAGTTCTCAAAGATAAGGACCAGTGCAAAGTTTATACCTTGTAATCCCTGAAGGCATGGGATTTTCATTTCTTCAGTGCCCAATTGCCTAGTAAATGGCTGTGGATACCTTTATATAAGGCTTGGGAGAAAGATTTAAGTCTAAAGATCATCCATACTTCTACTCTCTTTATGAACAATACATGGGCCTTAGAACACTTTAACTTAGATTATTATTGTTCCGTATCTAGTTTCACTTTATTTATATGCCCCCTAATTAGTCAGCATTTTATTATTGTTTAATAGTTAGTTTACCCACATGCTTATTTATTTGCTTAGGACTATATCATGTATCTCACTCCATCTTTATGGGTTCCATTTCTTTCTTCTTTAATGACATTACTTGACAAGTCTTCAGCAAACTTTATCATTGAAAGATTCTATGTGCACTGTTATTTTCTCTCATTATTTTACAGTTATTATGCCTACTCTCTTCTCCTTTCTATTGCTGCTTTTGAAAAGTCTATTTAGAGTCTAATTGTTCTCCCTTGGTAGCTTATTTGCCTTTTTCTCCAGTTGATTTTAAGTATTTTTTCCTCTTTAGAGTTTAGGAATTTTATTATGTGTCCAGGTATGGATTTATTTTTATTTACAAACAGGAGTCAAGATATCTGGGTCTTAAGATTAATGTCATTCATCATTTTGATAGTTCCTTTCTCCCATCTACTCTACTATATCATTCTAGAATTTCTATTAGACACACATTTACATTCTCTTTCTACTTCTATGTCTTTTAACCTCTCATATATTTGTTTTCTTTATCTCTATGATCAGTGTTCTGAGTAAATTCTTCTGGTTCACTAACTTTGTCTTAGCTTTGTTTATACTTCTGTTCAAACCTCCCATTAATTGTTTTTAATTGTAATGACTATTTACTTTCTAGAAGTTAAATTTTGTCCTTTTAAAACTGTCTAGTATTAAATTAATGTTTTTCCAAATCACTTTCAAAATATATACCTTTTCTGGTATCAACTTTTTGAACTTTGTTTCTCTTTCAACATTTTATTCTGAATACTTTCAAATACACAGAAGGCTTTAAAAATGACACAATGAACACCTACAAATTTACTACCTAGACTCAATAACTTATCACCTACAATTGGCCATATTTTAAATGATGTATATATTTAGGAATACATATGTATGCATAAGGTGAACTGTTTAAAAATAAGTTACATAGATTTAACACTTCATTTCTAAAATTTCAAGTACAGCACCTAAGAATGGGAACATTTTCGTATATAACCCTGGTATAATCACACTTAACAATGTTAACAATAGTTCCAAGTATCATCTAATTCCAAGACTTTCTGCAAATTTCCAGAAGTGTTTTTTATAGCTTCCTCCACCTTAACAGAGTTTTACATAAAGACAACACACTATTACTACTGGGTATCTTAGATATAGCCAAAGCTTTGGACGGAGGGGAAGGCTAGTTCATCATTTGACCATAAAAAGCCCATGAAACAGAAACATGTAACCTAAATAGATCTGCTGTGTTGTATTTTCCAATATTCTGGGAATATCGGAGTGGCAAAAGAGTCATTTAATCAACCATAATTGTTCAGACCTAATGTAAATCTCCCAAAATTCAGTAACTTTGTATCTGTTAGTTTCATTCCTGCATACTCCTTTAGTTGGTTATAACTGAGTGTCAATTATTTAATCGTTGAAGAACTGCTATTTTTACACAAGAGGAAGAGTTTATACTTTTCACTTAGGCTTTCAAAAACTACTTTCTGTAGTCACTTTCAGACTTGGAGTCTGGGCTTTAAGTCTTCCCCTCTTCATTTCCCAATGATGATACATGAACACCCACCTCTTTAGCCAACTCCCCAGGCAGCTCCACTCTGGTACAAGTGAGCTGGTCTATAAAGCTGATGGATACTCTAGTGATAAGTGAAACAAACATCACCAACACCACCTTGCCCTGGATGGCCCTGTCCTTCCTGATTTAAGTCATTCCATTCAAAGCTAAAAGTAGCTTCAGTAAATCTTTGGTCAATACTACAAAGCCAAGGCTACATTCTTCATTTTGTACATTCCATGGCGAAAGTCTCCCAATTGTTAAGATACTTCGCCTTCACTGGACAGGATTTTTCAAAAGTGATGATCGTGATTTACTAGCTATTTTAAACTGAATGAACATTACATGTCTCTAAGGGATTTTGATTTTAGAAAACTAATTTCCCCATTTTAATGTTTTAAAACCATATTTTTTCCTGCTTTAAGTGAATATATTTCTGGTGAAGTTAAGGGTGATAATGACTGACCTGCATCTCTTTTTACCTCTAGGTACTACTCAGCATGAATCTCTTCCTTATAGAGCTGATTATTTTTCTGATATTCTTCTACTCCACCTTCCCTTTCTCAGCTTTTTACGATGTCTTTATATTACAGTATCTCTCATCTTAAAATAACAAATTAAATCCTGTATGTTCCTCCAGCTCCTGTCCTTTCACAGCCAAACTTCTTGAAAGCATTATCTTGATTTGCTGTTTGTACTTTTCCATCTCCCATTTACGTCCCAACCTACACAATCTGTTTCCACCTCTTTCATTTCACTGAAACTTGCTCTTGCTTCTGTGTCTTTTCCATTATGATTTTTCCCTCAAGCAGTTTCCTCATTTTGCACCTGACCCTTTCAGTGTCCACACTGCCTGAAAATCCCCACAGGTCTTAAATCGTCCTGATGAATTAGATTAGCACGGAGACAATCATTGATTTGGCTGGCTTTGGGTCAGTTTCTATCCCTAGTCCAGTCAGCAATGCTAGGTATGGGATGTGGCCACAGTCCTACTCCTTCTAGGACCTGCAGGATGGTGCATTCTTTAAAAAGGATGACGGGCAGGGAAGACATTGAAAATTAAAATTTCTAATAGAGGATCTTTATTAGTTCACTAAAGCTATTAAAATGCCAGATATCAGAAATGGGCTAGCTTTTAACAATGGGGATTTATGTTTGCAAGCATACAGTTCTGAGACTGTAAAAATGCCCAAATCAAGGCATCAACAGATGATGCAGCAATGCTGGGCTCCTCTGTCATATGGCAAAGCACTTGGCAGCATCTCTCCTGGGTTTTGCTGCTTTCAGCTTCTGGCTGCTCCATCTGTGGCTTTCTTTCTGAGCTTCTGTGCATCCTTCTCTCTCAGCTTCGGTGTCTTTATCTCTGTAGTTCTTCCTCTTCTAAAGGATTCCAGTAAGAGGTTAAGATCCCCCTGAATGAGATGGGTCATGTCTCAACTTAAGTTATGATCCTACTTACCAAAAAAATCCTACTTACAATAGATCCACACCCACGGGAATGGATTAGCTTTAAGAGAACATTCTTTTCTGGGGTATATCCAGCTTCAAATGATCACAGGATCTTTGCCTTCATTTAAGTTAAATAGAAGCTAAAAGTTCTTCTTCATACATAGGAAATCCTAGAATCTGGTAGAAGAAAAATAAATTATTCTCTGACTAGGGCCCCTTATTCTAAGAAGTAGTTTCCTCACATTGAATGCTATAACATATATTTATTGAGTAAGCACAGGGTAGATGACCATGGTTCTAAAAATACTTTCCAATAAACAATATTGTTCCTTGGAAAAACTGTAATCTTACAGGCCTGATTCTGTTTTATGAAATGCTTCTCTTCTACCAGGCTACTATGTTCCCCACAGCCACGACAACATCTCTGTTCATTTCCTTATTCTCCAGTGCTCTTGGCCTGTTCATCCATCTGAGCTATTGAAAGCAGCTGTAAATTTCAACTGAGAGCAGTTTCTCTGTGTCTGCATAACCAGAGTGCGCATGGCAGACAGCGTTCTAGCAGACAATGCTGGGCACATATTTGCTGAAGTTGCTGAAAAGAGAATTTGGGGAATTCTATGCAGTTCGTTTGCCACAAGGAATCCAATGGGTCAGTTGCCCTGAAGAACGTATTTTTCCCCTTAGGTACTCTCTACAACAGGTTGAATCGACCTTCCAGCTCAGGAAAAATAACCACCTCTCCCGCACTTCTTACCCACTTTACCAAGATTTCATTTCCTTATAGCATTCTCCTATCACAATAACTTCATTTGTTCAATATGAGTCATCCCTCTCTCTGATGTTCTGACAGCGATTTTGTGAAGTGTATGGTATGCAATCCTGCTCTGTGTAGGTGACATGGGAGCCTCAGTGAAGCCCTTAAGAATTTGAGCATACACCTTTCAAGGTGCCCTTTCATCTTGACCCCAAGCCCCAGGGAAAAGGCCACAGGCACAGACAATTCCTTCCACACAGATACCGAGTTATTGTATCAGTGGTGGGCATTTTACCAAAGGTAACATGAGGCCAACCATAAAGGACTCCCCATGAGAAGAGTTCTAGGAATGAGAGAAACCAATCAAATTACCTCCCTCTGTTATTTGGACTATGGAATGCAGAAAAGATATTGAATCTACATGTGTTGGAGAGTAGAGATGGCATGACAGTGTGTTTAGGGCCTGGATCAGAAATAGTGAAATAAGCTCCCCCTTTCTTCCTCATTCTTAGGTTATGGCTATTGAAATTTTAGAGATGAAGTGTCAAAATGCATACGACTTTCTTTCAAATGTTTCAGTCTTTGTATGTACACCCTAATGGGTATATACATCATTAAAAAATATATGGCATAAGCCTCCGTCTGTGATGAAGTTTCATTTCTAGTTTCAATGTAAGTTGGAAGCAGTTGGTCAGATAGATGGGTGCTCATGGATCATCATTGGGAAATGAAGAGAAGGAGCACAGGGCCTCAGTACTAAACTGACGACAGAAGAAACTGTGAAAGTCTAAATGGAAAGTGTGACTATTCGTTTTTTGTAATAACATCCATTCTGCAATGATTGAAGAATTTACATTTGATTGGAACAAATGTAAGTGTAAAATTTAATCAAAGATTAAAGAATTTACATTTGATTCGAACAAACTAAAGTAGGAAGGATAGAGCCTAGCATGTAAAACTTTCTTGAGTTGGGACATTTATGTTATACCTGAAAAGTTCAGCTTGATAAAATTACTCTTCTGCAGCTTAATAATTGCAGAATATTAGGAAACATATTAAAAGAAAACCTACCTAGGTTATTTCCTTAAAATAAATAAAATTTCCTTAAATTGGCATAAATGATCCTTAAAATCAGAAGACCTTACTGTATTCAGTATACACACATCTTAAAATGATAGAAGGGAGTCCAAACCTGAATAAAGTATTAACTGAAGGTATCTGTATACTTCAAGCATAATGTGAGGATTCTGCATTAGCAGTAGGATGGGCTAGAATTTCTCAAACAAATAAATACCCCACTGTAAAACACCTACTGCTAGATAAATTACAATAAATAACGGCAAAAAGTTAATGAAATCCTCAAGGTCAAAAAAACTTGAGCAGGAATTAATTCACTAGTGAAGCCAGTTGGACCTGGAGATTTCTTTTGTATTCAGGTTTTAAACTACAAGTTAAATTTCTGTTAATAGATTAGGGATATTAGGTTATCTATTTCTACTTTAGTGAAATTTCATAGTTTGGGTCTTTCAAGAAATTTGTCCATATCATTTAAGTTTAGCATTTATTGGCATAAAATTGCTTATATAATTGTTTAAATTGTCCCTTATTTTCCATTTGATGTGTTTTGATTTGCTAAAGCTGCCGGAATGCAATATACCAGAAATGGGTTGGCTTTTTCTATGGGGATTTATTAAATTATATGTTACAATTCTAAGGCCATGAAAATGTCCAAATTAAGGCACCAACATGAGGATACCTTCTTGGAGGAAAGGCTGCTGACATCCGGGGCTCCTCTGTCACGTGGGAGGGCACATGGTGATGTCTTCTGCTCCTTCTCTCCAAAAAGTCTCTGTGGGCATTTTCTTTCCCACTAAGCTTTTATTGAATCTCTCCAAAATGTCTCTCCTTTAAAGGGCTCTAGCAAGCAGATTAAGACCCACTTTGAATGGGCAGGTAACATCTTCATGGAAACAACCTAATCAAAAGTTCCCAATGGTAGGTCTGCCCCAACAAGATGGGAATAAAAGAATATAGACTTTTCTGGGGTACATAACAGATTCAAACCAGCACATGGTGTCTGTTGAAAATGTTGTGAAATCACCTCTACAGTTTGTATTGATCTTCGCAAAGAACCAGCTTTGAGAAATTAAATTATTGATTTTTCTCTCTTGATTTTAGGTTTTCAATGTCATGGTTTTCACCTAGATCTTTACTAATTCTTATCCTCAACATACTTTAGATAGCATTTGCTCTTTTTTTCTGGTTTCTAATAGTCAAAGATGCCCGCTTTTTTCTTTTTTAATTAGACATTCAGCACTGTAAATTTCCTACTAAGTAATACTTTACATCTCACAGAATTTGACATGTTTTCATTTTAATTCAGTTAAAATACTTTCTATTGTCTCTTTTGTGTGCTATATTGTTTCTATATATTTGGGAAATTTCCAGATTGTTTGGTGGTTAGATTTTAGCTTAATTCCTTTGTAAAAAGAGTACATACTTTATACAATTTTCATCCTCTTAATTTATAGAGATTTCTTTTGTGATCTAGAATATGGTCTGCATTGGCGAATGTTTCATGTGCACTTGAAAGGAATGCTTGGACTCCTCTGCTGGGTAGCATGTTCTCTAAATATTCATTAGGAAAAGTTGTTTGATAGTGATATTCAAGTAATTTACTTATTTTCTGTATATGTTGTTCCATCAATTATTAAGAGTTTGATGTCTAAATTTCAACTATAATTATGGAGTTGTCTATTTTTCCTTGAAATTCTATCAGACTTTTCTTTCTGTGTGTTGAAGCTCTGTTTTTCAGGCACATGCACATTTAGGATTGTTATATCTTCTTGAAGGATTGATGCTTTTAAAACTATGAAAATTTTCTCTTTATTCCTGGTAATATTCTTCACCCTAAAATCTATTTTGTCTGATATTCTTATAGACACTTCAGCCTTCTTTTAATGAGCATTACCATATATAAGGTTTTCCTATTCTTTTATTTTTTATTTACAGAAATATTTATTTTAAAGCATCACTTTTAAAACCCAGAAGTGATTTAGATTAAAAGCTCCAGGGTGTATTGTAGGTGTTATTATCACTCATACCATCAATCCATTTATTAAGCCAAACCATTTCAAGCAGCTCCAAGTTTATTAGTTTACAATGAGGTATAGAAGCCCAGCAGGATGGGAGAGAATATGTTCCAAGTTAGAAGGGGACAGCATGGCTCCTCAGTGGTGTCTCCTGCGAACACCTGTGCTCTACTGTACAATTAAGGTTTTCTTCCAACAAATCTGCATGTGATCTTTTAGAGCCTCTGGCTGTGGATGGTTTAGCTCCTGACTGTAATTGTGTGCTGCTTTGATTTTTAGGAGGTTGATCCCAGCCTCCAGGTCCTTCTTTGCTAAGCTTCCATTATTTGTGAGCCTCAGGAGAGCTGACCAATCTGAAGATTGGGGACATTGCTGAAAGGAGGAGCCTCTATTTCATCACAAAGCTGTCCTTAATCTTATTGCAGAAGTTGTTTGCATAAGGAGATGGTGAGTCCTAGAAAATCACAGCCAAGAAAGAGATGTCTTAAGGGGCTTCCTCTGAGAATTTATCCCCAAGAGGGGACTATCTGGCCACTTCCTTTTCAATTACATTTCTACTAGCTGCTCCATTTCCTCAAGGGCTGTTATACAATCAGTTACTCGACTGCTACACATGGTCTGCTGTTCTAGGACCCAAATCCTTTCTTCATTTTTCATCTTATTTTTAAGGCCTGTAACTACTCCATTGCTTTTTTGGCTGTTGCATTAAAAAGTTTCAGCTCATCTTGCAAAGCTTCCAATAGCAACATAGAGTCCATGTGATCCGTAGTGGATTCTTGCTGTGATGCCAGGGTTTCGCTGCCTAAAACTGGGTTGGAGCCCTTGCTCTCCAAAACGGCCAACGCCGGCCTGAAACTTCTCCAGAAGTTCCACCTCCTGGGTCAGATCCTTCAGCTCTTCCTGACTTTCAAAGTCAATTTAAGGTGCAATTGTTTGTTGACCGCCTCTAAGAGCTGGTTCTAATCCTTGCATTCTTCCTCCTATTTCTGCTTATTCAATGGTTTGTAGCTTTTTCTAACATTCTTCCTGATGGCAGTGCCTGCAGCTTAGTCTGCCCATTCTCTCATCTGGGGTTGATGATTTTTGTAACATCATTCTCTGAACTTCCTGACTGAAGAAGTTTGGAAACATCTACTTCTTTGGACTTAGGTAAAAGACTCTTAGACATGGCTTGAGTTTGGGCGTTTGCAGGTAAGACGCCGCTCAGCACAGAGGGGTCTGCAGAGTGTAGCTTCATTATGCACAGGCGGCAGGCTGGACCCTGGAGGGGGCGAGGTTAACAGGCGCTGCGCCTTGCCAGCAGGCAGAGAACCCATGAAAGCAGAACCCGACATACTCCAGCTCTGGGGAGGGGTAGGGAAAGAGAAAATTTTCAATTTCCAGCCCACCCGGCCCACCTTCCACATCCAGTCTGGTCCCTGGCCTGGCCCCAAATTTAATGAAATTTACCAGTATGGTTGTATTTATATCTACTCTCTTGTTATTTGTTTTCTATTGGTCCCATCTCTTCTCCATTCCATTTTACCTCTTGCTCTGCCTTCTTTTGGATTGAGTTTTTTTTATATAATTATTACTATTCTAGTTTATTTCATTTGTTGGCTTACTAGCTATAACCCTTTTTCTAGTGGTTGCCTTTGGGTCATTAGTAGACGTTTTCAACTTACCATACTGTACCTTCAAGTGATACTGCTTCATGTAAATTATAACAACCTCGCAATAATGCATTTGCATTTCTCTCCTACTGGGAGTATATGGTTTTGTTTTCATAAAATTTTATTGTAAGTATGTTGTAACACCTATAGTACATTATTATTTTTAAAGTCAAGTATCTTTTAAAGAAATATAAGTCATAAGAAAATATTTTTTATTTACCCACATAATTACCGTTTCTAGTGCTTTGCATTTCCAATGTAGTTCCAGGTTTCTACCCGATATCACGTTCCTTCTGTCTGAGATATTTCCTGAAACACTTCTTATAGTCCAGGTCTGCTAATGATGAATTCTTACAGTTTTTGTATGTCTGAAAAAGCTTTTATTTGGCCTTTGTTAATGAATGCTATTTTTTGTTGTACACACACGTCTACACTGAAGTTTTTTTCCAACACTTCCAAGGCTTTGCTCCATGTCTTCTCACTTGCATTGCTTTTGACAGGAAAATAATTGGATGCTGTCACTCATATTTTTACTCCTATGCTCGTATCATTGTCTTCTCTCACTAGCTGCCTTTAGGATTTGCTTTGTCTCCTTTTGAGCAGTTTGACTATAACGTGCCTTGGTGTGTCTGTCTTCATGTTTCTTGTGTTTTGGATTTGTTGAGCTATTTGGAACTATGGTTTTTTACTTCCTCAAGTTTGGAAATTTTCAACCATTATTTCTTCTAATATTTTCTCATTTCCTTTCTTTTCCTTCTCCTTGGGGACTTCACTTAACAGATACTGTTTTTAGATAGTTAGAAACTATCCCACACCTCATAGATTTTCTATTCTTTTTCTTCAAGCATTTTTTTCTATATATTTCATTTTGGATAGTTTCTATTGCTATGTATTCATGTCACTAATAATGTCTTCTGCAATGTCTAAAATGCTCTTATTCCTATTTGGTATGCTTTTCATCTCAGGCATTGTGGTTTTAATTATTAGAAGTTCAATTGGGGTCTCCTTTATATCTTCCATGTCCCTACTTAATGTATTCTATTTTCTAACTTTTTTGAAGATAGGAGATGCAGTTATAATAACTGTTTTAATGTCTAATGACTCTATTTTGGATGGGTTAAGAAACCACCAAAGGGCTTTAAAGAGAAGCATAGCAGAAGCATAATTACATTTTAAAGTGTCAGATCAGTACCTATTTTGAGAATAAACTTCAGGAGGGTTTTGGTAAGGGCAGAAGGAGGAAATCAAGTCAGAGTTTATTGCAATAACACAGGCAAGACAGATTGGAGATTGGGCCAGAATGGAGATGGTGAGAAATGATGCTGGCAATATTTTTAAGTTGTAAAAGAATATTTGATAGCACATTGGAAATGTGTCTTAGAAAAATAAAATAGTCAAGGATGAATCCAGGATATTTGGCTCAAGGAATAGTCATGATGAAGATGACACTTACTGTGATATGAAAGACTGAGAGAAACAGAGCTGGGATGGGTGAGGAGAACTGGGGAGGGAAGGTGATCAAGTGTTTGGTTTTGGACCTGTTAAGTTTGAGATTCATTTTAGACACCCAAGTGAGGATGGTGCATATGCATTTATATCTACAAGTTTGCCCTATAAGAAAAACCAGAGGAATTACATCAGAGTGAAAGGAAATAATTTCAGATGAAATTACAGATTTGCAATAAGCAATGATGGTCACCAAAGAGTGTAAATAAATAAGTAAATATTAGAAATAATTGATTATTTAAAGCAACGACAACAATGGGATTCCTAACAACTGTAAAAATAGAATATATGACAAAAAGATCTTCAGAGATGCATAAAAAGCACTTGATAAAATATATCATAATTTTTTAAAAATCATGTAAACTAGAAAGAAGGGGACTTTGTTATCCTATACGAGAAACTTAAAAAATAATTTAAAAAACATATGTCAAACATCATAATTAATTATTAAGTTTTGAAATCTTTTCCCTGAGGTTGGGAATAAAATAAAGACACCTGCTCTCATTACTGCTATTCAACGTTATAATGGTGGACTAGCAAGTGCATTAAGAGAAAAAAAAGGCATTAAGAATTGTATCGGAGAAAATAAAATTGTCATTATTCACAAATGACATTATTGTATATGTAGAAAATCCAGAATTAGAATTAATTAGAATTAATTACTGAATTTAAAAAATGATACAGGTCAATATACAAAACAAATTGTACTTCAATACACCAATAATAAACTTATAGAAAATAATTTTAATTATATCATTTATAATAGCATCAAAGCCCTCAAATGCCTAGGAATGAATCTAATAAAATTTAAAAATTATAAATCAACCTCTATGCTAAAAATCCTAAAATTTTATTGTGCAATATTAAAGGAAATCTATAAATAAAGAGTATGCTTAAAAAAAAAAAAAAAGAGAATGCTTTGCGCATGGATTGGCTGTCCTGATATTGGCAAGAGGTAAATTCTCCCCAAATTGATCAAGGAAATTCCAAGCAAAATTCTGACAGGTTGATTTTGGAAAGTAGTGAATTAATTCATTCATAATTACATTATTAATTAATGGAAAGGGCCAAGAATAGTCAATGCAATACCAAAGCAGAATAAGCTGAGGGGCTTGCACTATCAGATATCAAGACTTACCCAGTAAAGCAACAGCCATTAACCAGCACGGTTTAGCGCACGAGCAGATGTTAGGGATTGAATCGTGAATCCTACAAAGGACATGTATAAATCTTAATCCACTTTTTTGAGAGTGTGACCCATTTGTTAATAGGACCTTTGGAAGATGTTATTAGTTAAGGTGAGTGGCTACCCTGAATCACGGTGGCCCTTAACCTATATGACAGAAGGACTTATAAGACGTGAAATTAGATGCAGTTGGTAGAAGCCAGAAACCAGAGGAAGCCAGAAGTCAGAGAAAGCCACAGAAGGGGACCCAGATTTTGCCATGTGATGGAAGCAGAGATGAAGTTAAAGAGCCCCAAGGATTGCAGCCAGTCAGCACCAGAACCCTACAAACTTCAGGAGAGGGCTTGACCTTGCTAACATCTTGCTTTTGGACTTCTAGCCTTCCAAACTGTGAGCCAATGAAAATGTTGTTGAAGCCAACCCATTGCACAACATTTGTTGTATCTGATCTGGTGAGCTAAGACAGCAGATAGAGACCACTGGACTAGAACAGAGTACAGATACATATGCACATTTGGTTATGACAATGTGACACTACACCTCAATCAGAAAATGATTGTCTCTTCAACAAATGGCTCTGGGTCAATTATATATATATGTATGGTAAGCAAAATGCTGAGGTGGTACCCCATGATTCCCATCCCTTGGTATTCATGCCTAAATTCCCCTCCCCTTCAAAGTGGGTGTGATATGTAACTTGCTTTTAACCTAGAAAATGTGGCAAAAGCGAAGGGATTTTGCAGATGTAATTGAGGTCTTGAATCAGTTGTTTTAAATGAACAGATATGAGATTATCCTGGGTGGGCCTCATCTAACCAAGAGCAAATTTACAATAGGATTTAGAGGTGAGAGACTCAAAGCAGAAGTATATTCCTTTCTCACTTGATGGCTTTGCAGAAACAAGCTGCCGTGAAATCTACAACTACAAAGAAATAAATTCTGCTGAAAGTCACAAGAGCTAGAAGAGGCGCCCAACCCTCAGATGAGACCCTAGCCCCAGCTAGCCCCTTAACTGTAGCCTTGTGAGCTCCTGAGTGGAGGACCCGCTAACCCACACCCAGAATCCCAACGAATGTAAACTATGAAACAGTAAATGTGTTGTTTTAAGCAGCTAAGTTCGTTGTGATTTGTTATATAACAAAAACAAAAAACTACTACAAATATCCTTAACTCATATCACACCAAAACAAACCCCACATAATTCCAGATGTACTGTTAAAAAATAGAATATATTTATAACCCTAAGGTAAGTTAAGATTTCTTAAACAGGACACAAAAAAATGCTAGCCATCGAGAAAAAAATTGAAAATTTTGCTATATCACAACTATACATTTTTGCTCATCAAAAGATTTCATTGATAGAGTAGAAAGGCAAACACCGAGGGTTAAATATGTTTGCAATGCATATTTATGCCAAAGAATTCACAGTCAGAACAGAAAAAGAACCTTTACAAATCAAGTGAAAACAAAAGCAAACTACCAAATGGAAATACAAATAGGCAAAAACCTAATCAGGTACATTTAAAAAGTGATATCTAAATGACCAAACATATCTGAGGAGATGCTCAATCTCATTTCTCATCAGAGAAATACAATATAATGTTAAATTGTACTCGGTATTACTATGCACTCAACCAAATTCCTTAAAAACAGATAACTGCCATTCTCTAGAGAGATATCATGGAAGCCTGGCCTAGAAGGTGATAGAGAGGATTGAAAACTGTGGGTAGGTTTAGGAGATAGAAGTACTGGTATATTGGATGTTATGAGAGATATGGTGGAATCCATTGCCCGGCCAGATGTGGCAACTTTAATACAAAGGGTTTAAAGGCCCAGCAATAGAGAGCTATGCTTCTGGCCTCCTGGAAACCCAAAAGAAGTCTGGTGCAATTTCATTAAAGAGTATCTATTGATTAAATAGTCAAAAAGTTTCTTTGACAGGCTTCCCTCAAAGTTACGATGCCTTGAAATACCAGTCTTTGAAGGTTTAATGGAATATTTACTAAAGAGATTTTTATAAAGTCAGGCCAACATCATTTTATGTAATCTTGTCTTGTTTATATGATATAATCTTATTTTCAAAATGTCTGTGCATATTTACACACACATAAGTATATATGTATGTATATATAAATATAAATAGTATTAATGTCAGCCATATCCCAGTGCATTATCAATATACTCCACGTGAAACTGAAAGCAATTTCACTTGTCAATAGCTTTCCCTCCACCTACATCAAACTGTTGACATTTTCCATCAGTTTTGTTCACATGAACTCCTTTCTTAATCTATTGTGGCTGCAGCACATTTGGTGCATGTATGCCTTAATTCAAATCCTGTTAAGTGCAGCTGCAGGAGAGCCCTGGAAATTAAAATCAACACAGCAGGAGAATTTCAGAGTGCTGCATCAAAAAGAAAAATACATCTGAGAGTGAAAAATGCCCCAAGGTCATCACTTATTTTGTCATTATTGTTAAAATTGGAAATCTCCATAGAGGAAGGAATGGGGTCATAGAAATTTAGAGACGAGGTAAGGCAACCTTCTCATTTAGCAATTAAGGAGACTGCAGCCCAGAAAGAAAAAAGATCTGCTAAAGTCACAAAATGAGGTAGGAGCAAAACCAGATTGTAAATCCAGAGTTGGTCTAGGACTCCTCAAAGCAGACTGTTGTGTCACTATGCTAAAGAGAAGACTTTCAGGGAAGTCTTAAAAGGTATTTCGGCAAAACAATTTCCAGTAGCATTCAACGAAACTATGCTTTTTGTAATGAGTCCTATTTTGTGAGAAGAACTGGAATCTTTCTTTCTGTAGCAAATATCCTGAATTTTCAGGGAGAATCTGAGTTTCACCAAGCTGGCTGGAACCTCTTGTATCCACTAAGTTTCCTTGATGTGTATTTTGTCTCAGGGTCAGTAACTGCTCAATGTCTTCACACTACTGCCTGAGGCATGTGTGCTGTGTTGGGAATTTCTGACTACGTAAATTGCATTCATTGCTGCTAAAAGAAAAAGAAATGTATATAGCATATAAGCTTAAGTTTTCCTGGGGTAGGGATTTGTGTTAGGCTATGAGATTCCCTCAACCTGATAATTAGTCTTTCGTTTTCAGTTTAGTAGGATGGTTTTCCAAAAACCAGAAACAGAATAGCCATCCATCCTCCTTCTGGGGATCAACCACACTGGGTTGGTATTTCGTGGCCACAGTCACATCATTCCCAAATCAGTCCCTTTTGCTCTGTATCAGCTGAGACGCTTTCAGCTATAAGTGGAAGGATACCCACTGAAAGTGGTTTAAATCACAGGAAAACAAGTGTCTCCCCTTATCGGAGTTCAGAGGCAGGCAGTTGCAGGATTGATTAAAAAGTTCACTTCCATGTGCGAGGACCGAGCCTTTCCCATTTATTCCCTCTGCCTTCCTAGCACCGGGGCTTGGTCTCTTCCGTCTTTGTGGTTCTGATACCTTCATGTTGTTCCTGCGGCCTCACTCACAGAGCCTGAGCCCTTGCATGCGAAATAGTTTTTCTGTTCTGTAGCTTTGAAGCAATGGAGACTGGGTTTAAGCTGCATTTACCTAGAGACCACTTACATTTGCCTCTGTGAGGTAGCTTAGAGGTTCAAACAATCTGAGCCCATTTAAACTAAATATTCTGCTGGTGATATTTTGGACCACATAGGTACTGTGAATTACGGCTGGAAATGCATGTGAATAAATATCTGAGGATAGAAATCTAAGTGGATGAAAATCTCAGGGTAGGTATTCTCAGGGAAGCTTTTCTTCTCCTTTTATGCTTTTCTACTTCGTCCAGATCAATGGCTATGATAGATACACAAGCCCCCCAGTCTTCGTAAGTGGCATACAAGTTTATCCTAATTTGCTTTTAAGGTCCTCAATTTATGGAAAGCCTCCCCACTCTTTGTCTCTTTTTTTCCCTTCCTTGCTGCACTCTCAAAAACTGGCTGTAAGTCACAGAGATCAGGTGGCCCAATATTTACATACTTCTCTGGAATTTCCTTACTTTCCCAATGCAGCCATACATTTTAAATGATTTTTTTAATTTAGCATTTATGTTAGGTATGCTATATTGGGAGAGAATTCACTGAACACTTATGTCACCATATTGCCAGATCCAGAAAACCTTTATATTTTTTCTTCCTCCTTCTTTCCTTCTTTTTTTAAAGAAGCTTATTCCTATATATAAATAATAACTGTCTGTTACTGAACAGTTGTTTCCAGGTGATATTATAGGACAATTAAATAAATATCTTGATGCGCTCTAGTGTACCATGATTTCCAAATGTTCTATCTTGAACAAATTTCAGAACTACTGTTGCATTGAAGTGATAGGATCAAGAATAGCAATTGTATGGCTAGTTTATTAACTTATTTTGTTGCTTAAACTGGGACACTTAGAAAAAGAGGAGAAAATCTCCAGTAATTAAAAGATTTAGTATTGGAGAAGAAATAGATCAAACAACCAATGGAAAAGAATACAGTCCAGAAGTAGATACAAATGTATCTGAGAATTAGTAAGTGGTAAATGTGACATTTTATGCCAGTAGGGAAAAGGATTATTTGCTTATTTTCCCAGAATCAAGTTGTGTGGGAGCAACTAAGTGGTAGATCATTATTCTGCTCCCTACATCAAAATAAATTCCAAATTTAAAAATGTAAGCATAAAAATTACAGGATAGAAATACCAGAAAATTATATATTAATAAAAGTATTGGAATTGAGAATATTTTCCTAAACATGATGCAAAACCCAGAAGCAACACAGAAGAATTCAATGATTTAAGAATGAAAAATGTATGAATGACAATAATACTACAAAGTCAAACTGGAAATAAAAACTGCAATAAGTGTTTAAATGGATGAAGAACATATTTTCAATATATAAAGAATTCTCAACACACTTCCAGTAATAACCATGGTAGAGTCACTTTATTGAAATTACTCTTCCATAATAAACTATAAAAGTTGAAAAAATATATATCACTAATGCTTTCTGGCATTACTCAAGAGATAGTACAGGGAGGTAAGGGAAGGAAGCACATGAAGTGAGACCCATATTTCCCATGGCTATCTCCCTGGAGTTATTCTGTTAGCACAGAAAAGTGGACCCCAAGAAGAGAGCATCTGGGCAGACAAGATAGAAGTCAGAGTTTGGGAATAGTAAGACAGTTTGGTTGGGGGGAAAGGATACCTCAGAGGAAAAGATAAAGAAAGGAATCTCCTAAAATCTATGTGGTTTCCTTTATGTCCTCGGCCACATCCTAAGTGATATATTCACTAGATGAAACTCTAAAAAAATCCTTAGTAGAAAAGAGCTGCTTGCAAGTTAAGATCTAATCAGCAGTAAGAGCACAGTGTTGAGAATTGGTTAAAGCTTGAGCCCAGTCACAATGAAAAGACCCTGGAGAACAATCCCACAACTTATGTGCAACCCTGAAAAGGTCATGTTTAAGACTAAGAACAATGCCCTATAGTAAAGACTATGCCCTAGGATGGTGCAAAAGCCACCTCAGACACGCTAAAATAAAGCCCGAGTAAGATCAAGATGATCCAAGAATAATTTAACTGCCAGGCAGAATGAAATTCAACATTCTTTGAGGGAAGATAACATAATCCAGAGTCTCTAAAATATATTAATCATAATATCCTACTTCATTGTGAAAGACTGAAAGCACCCACTCAGAGATCAGGAAGAAGACAAGAATGTCCATTGTCACCACTACACTACAATGTTATTCAACATTGTGCTGGATGTTTTTGCCAGAGCAATCTGCAAGAAAAAGAAATAAAAGGCATCCAGATTGGAAAGGAAGAAGTAAAACTTTCCCTATTTGCAGATGATATGATCCTATATTCAGAAAACCCTGAAAAATCCACAACAAAGCTCCAAGAGCTAATAAATGAATTCAGCAAAGGGCAGGGTACAAGATCAACACCCCAAAATCAGTAGTGCTTCTATACACAAGCAATGAACTATCAGAAGAAGAAATGAAGAAAATATTCCACTGACAATAGCAACTAAAAGAATCAAATATCTAGGAATAAATCTAACCAGGACTGTAAAGGACTTTGTACACAGTAAACTACAAAACATTGCTATAAGAAATTTAAGAAGAACTAAATAAATGGAGGGATATTCCATGCTAATGGACTGGACGACTAAATATCATTAAGATGTCAATACTACCTAGAGCAATTTATACATTCAATGCAATCCCAATCAAAATCCCACAACCTTCTTTGCAGAAATGGAAAAGACAATCATCAAGCATATATGGAAGAGTAAGGAACCCTGAATAGCAAAAGCCATCCTGAAAAAGAAGAACGAAGTTAGAGGACACACACTTCCTGCTCCTGAGACATATTACAAAGCCACAGAAATCAGAACAACATGGTATTGGCACAAGGACAGACAAATAGACCATTGGAACAGAAGTGAGTGCCCAGAAATCAACCCTCACATTTATGGCCAACTGATATTTCATAAGGGATCAAAGACTACCTAACAGGAAAAGAATAGTCTCTTCAACAAATGGTGCTGGGAAACCTGGATCTCCATTTGCAACAAAAAGGAAGAACCCTACCATACACCATATACAAAAATCAAATCAAAATAGACCAAAGACCTTAATATAAGGGCTAGAGCTATCAAATTCCTAGAAGAAAAATAGGGAAGAATCTTAAGGACCTCATCTTCGGTAGGTCTGTTGTCTTAGGCAATGGTTTCTTAGACTTTACACCCAATACCCAAGCAACAGAAGAAAAAATGGATAAATATAATATCACTGAAATTAAAAATGTTTGTTCCTCAAAGGACTGTATCATGAAAGTAAAATGACATCCTACAAAATGGGAGAAAGTATTTGGAAATAATATATCCAATAAAGAATTTATATCCAAAACATATAAACAAATCCTTTAACTTAATTAAAAAGACAAACAACTCAATTAAAAATGGGCACAATACTTCAACAGACATCCCTCCAAAAATACACAAATAGTCAAAAAGTACATCAAAAGATGCTCAACATCATTAGCCATCAGGGAAATGCAAATCAAAACCAAAATGAGATACATTTCACATCCACTAGATGGCTGCTATTAAAAAAAAAAGTGGAAAATAATTCTTGGAGAGGATGTGGTGTTATAGAAACACTTCCTGGTAGAAATGTAGAAATGTTAAATGGTGCAGCCCCTGCAGAAGGTAGCTCCTCAGAAAGCTAAGTTTATAACTACCATATGACCCAGCAGTTCCACTTCTAGATATATTCCCCAAGGAATCACGAGTAGGTACTCAAACAGATATTTGCACACCAACCTTCAGAGCAGAATTATTCACAGTTGTTTAAAGATGAAACAAACCAAATGTCCATCAACTGATGAATGAATAAACAGAAGCTGGTATATAAATGCAATGAAATATTATCAGCCATAAAAAGGAATGAATTCCTGATCACGTGACAACAGGGGTGACCCTTGAAGACGTCTGTTGAGTGAAATCAGCCCAACACAAACACACCATTATTGTATGACCTCACTGATCTGAAATAATTAGAATACTCGAACTCATAGTCAGAATCTCGAATATAGTTTCTAGTTGATAACGGGTGGTGGTGGTGGTGATAGTAGCACAACATTGTGAATGCAATGATCATATATCTGAATATGATTAAAAGGTAAAATGTTCTATTGTATATATGGTAACAGAACAAAGACTTAGAGAAAAGTTTATTGAACTACGCTACGTGGAAAGTGAAACCTAAGTGAAATTTAAATTTTTAAATTAAAAAGCAAGAGAGCATATCTGAATAGTATCTCAAATACTGTAAAAATTCAAATTGCTAGGAAATACCTAAGTGACAAAATGTATGTTCATAAATCACTATAAATTAAAGATTTCTTAAGGAACTAAAAAGTCAGTGTAAAGACTTTTGATGATTAAAATGAGTAATCTTTCATCACAAGTGGCTACAATGCCAGTAGGAATTTGTTGTGGGATGATTTCTTGAGAAGGGTAACAATTAAAGAAGGAATTTGAATGTAAATTCTTTTCAAACCCCTTCCAAATACAAAGTACTATGTTTGTAGGGATTTTGAAGACACAGTCAAGGGCTAACAATGGTGGAAATCTATCAACTACTTACATAAACTACAAGTATATTTCTTTATATTTTCAAATGCTTGCTGAAAGTGTTGATCGTACCATTTTAATTCTAAAATAACTTAAATTTATGATCATTCTATTTGGATTTATATTTCTCAAAATTCTGACATAGCTTATGAATAATAATGATTAAAAAGATGGAAATGTTCAGTCATAATATACACAGCTTTATCTATAACTTCGGGATATAAAGGAAAATTAGTATAATTAAATTATATAGAACAATCAGTGATACACATTTCAGCACTTATGTCTGTAACATTTATTAACAAACCCATTGTGACTAAAGAAAAAGTATTAACTGCATGCGAAAAACTTCATGACAGGTTTTAAAAGTACAATATCCACAATATAGATTTCATATTTCACTACAAAATTAAGTATCTTCCAAATTCTTTCTCAATACCAGGTATTTTGAATGAGCAGTTATTTAAAATATCCTGTCAAAGATCCACATAAATTTGAATTTGTTATATATCTTAAGTATAATTAATTTTGAAAAATAGGCATCTTCAAGCAGCTTTCTAAAATAAATATTGGTAGATCAACTTCATATAAAAATAATTCATTCAATATAAAAACTCATGGAAATCATTTCTTGAAGATCTTACAAATACATGTAACAATATGTCAATTCTAATACACACTTTTGTATTCTAAGTTGCTCTCCCCACCTTTTTGTTAGCTACAGGAGTGCTTTAACGATTTAAACCAGTCCAAGAAAGAGTAAAATTACTGAGTTTTCTGGTCTCCTTTTATAGATAGTTCTCATCATTTTTTTCTGATAGCTATGTTCAATTTTTTTCTCAAATGAAATTCATTTTAATGGCAGTTAAGTGGACAATTTTAATTTGGCATTTTGCAATTTGAGAATGTTTCCCAACAAATAATACTTTAGAAATTAAAGTAACTATCAGCATGACTCTTGGAAAATGGAACAATTATCTTTTAAAGACTTCAGGTAAGTTTATTTCAACCAAGCCTAGGTAACCCAGAATTTGTACTTGTGGCATGCCTGGATCCATTCAGCATGTTGACCAACTCCACATGTGAGTTCAGTATGCAGGACAATTCTCAACAACTCCCCCAGCCTAATCTGAATACTGTGACAACCAAAGTAGCTTCTTGGGGTTTTAAGCTAGGAAACTTAAACTCACACTAACCCTACCAAATGATTTAGCTTTAAACAGTCAGTTTAAACATAAATCCATAGTTCAAATTATTAATTACTGAGCTTCTTTTCATGAAGTTGAATTTTAAATAAACTGATTAATCACTTGCATTGTAATTTAAGTCCTTCAGATGTAAATTCAAAATGCCATTTTTATCATAAAAAAAACTTAAAGCCCATATATCAGCTCTTCCTTACTTCAAAAATTTTTACAGAAACACTGGGAAGAAACGGAGAGAATCTAACCATTTAAAATATAAAGCATTCTAAATTTTCCCTAAAATTTTATGAAAATGCCCACTATTTAATGACAAAGACGTTTCATAAGTACCTAATAACATATTAATATGTATGTGAAATGAACTTTCAAAGGTGAAAACCAGAACCCAAGCTACTGGCAATAAATATAATCAAAATCTATACATACTACAGGCCAAGTTCTGTCAACTCAGTCGCTCCATGAAAACCCCTAGAACTTTAATATGTTTGAAGTGGATTTTTTAAAAAAACTGGAGTTGTACTCGCACGATGTACTGAATTCCTCTATCCTAGACCTGCAGCACCACAGCGGTCCTGGGACTTCTCATTCACCCCAGGTGCACACACCATGGCATCTCATTGGGCTGACTGGTACACCCACTGGTTTCCATTTCCTACTGTTCTGGGTCCCGAACCATAGGAGAATGTTGGGTCTCACTGGGCATGCTCAGTGGCTAATTTCCAATTATATGCCAAGTGGGGCAAAATTTAATTTTCTATCTTGTCTTTATACTATACTCCTAATTAAACATTGATATACTATGAGCAAGTGTTACAATGGAAATGGTCAATTTTACTAAATCCATACATGTAACAATGTCTTTCATGTTACTGAACCTCTAAACCAGTCAAAATTTTCTCCATTTACCCTTGAATAGGACCAAGGGTTCCATACCACAATAATTATCAGTGAACTGGTTTAGGCTTACTACTGTTCTCTTTGAGAAATTCATCAGTTGAGTCTGAGATCCTGATACATCTCAACAATACTTAAAACATGAAACAGATTTATTGATTTCTTTGTTGCAAATGATCATAAAGTATGAAAAGATATCTATCAACTGGATCCTGAGATCCGTGCCATTGTTTACAACTATTCTATTCATATAGCTTCAAATGGAACAGAGAGGAAGTGTAAGGATTGTTTGGGGTAAGAGTTAAATCAGCAGAATCCTCTCTCAGTCTAAATATGAAACTCTGGTGATGTTTAAACCCATAGAATATTTTGAGCACTAAAGTATTTATTTTATTTATATATATTTTTTCTACATGGGCAGGCACCAGGAATTGAACCCAGGTCTCCGGCATGGCAGGTGAGAACTCCACCACTGAGCCACCGTTGCCCACCCTGAAGTATGTATTTTGATGATAGCTATGAATTTGAAATTCTTTCCTTTTGCCACAGAACATCTGTCTCTGCAAGATTCTTAATTTAGTTTCTTGCCCAAAATGCTGTTCTTGAATTTTCTTGCCACTTCAAAAGATGGGGGGAAAAAGCAAGAAGCTTTTGCATTAATTTCAAGTCTTTAAAAGCAAGGATGAGACCCAATTCTCACTTAATTTTTCATTCAGCATTATGTTTCTACTTCAAAAATTGTATTTCAATACAAAAAACATCTTTTTAAAAATTGATGCTACTGATTGCATTTCAATCTGGGTTTAAATCTGAACTCTGTTTCCCTCACCCACTAACTCTGTGACCTTGGGCAAGTTACGTAATATCCTACTCTTTAAAAAGGGGTATAGTAGTAGTATATATTTCATGCAATTCTTGCAGTGATTAAATGAGTTGACGGTTGTAAATTTTTAGCACAGGGGTTGGTGTAAATATAGAGAGAATGCTCAATAAATTAAAAAAGAGAGTCTAAGAAAGTGGGTAGGAGGAGAACAATAACTCCAGAACGATATACAGAGAAATCTGGCAATTCAAAAAGTGACCATTTGAACATCTTTCATAGACAAGCATAAGACAGTATCTTCTCAAAAGTACCTGTGTTGCCATCAAAATACTGGTTGTGGGTGCTGACATTTTAAGAGGTGGTTTAATTTTATGGTACATATCTTAGATTTGGTACATAATGATTGGTGTGTCACAGATATATCTTCCTTAGACCAGAGCTAAATCCTATATCTTCAACATTTAGTTTGAGTGCCGACCACTGAGAGTGTGCTCAAAAGTTTGCTGAATTGAAATAATTCCAAATCACACAGTCTGGTCACACAGATAAAACACATCACGTACGTTAAAAAAATGCACAAGGATATCTTTTAGTTATATAATGTTAGTGTGCACGTGTGTGTGTGTGTGTAAATTAGTGTAAAACAAAGATAACTCAAGGTAAATTCTGAAACATCAGTTACATCCCACAAGAGTTAGTTTGAAGTGTTCTGTAAGATAGAGGTGTAATTCAGATTAGCACTTTCTGCAAAACATCTAGTGTACAGAAAAGACAACTGGAGACCTTTCCAATAGTGCAAAACTCATCTCGATCATTAGAGAGTCAAACTACATTGCTAGGCTCTGAAGGTTTTCTCAGATTTTTCTCTATCCTACCAAGAGAGGACAAACATACCATTAATTTTGGAACAATCATTTTCAAATTCAACTCTGACAGTTTTCCTTCCCTCCCTTATCCACGACTATAAGGGAATATAGTACACTTCCTATGAGTCATTATACATAAAGCGGAAGGAGTGTTGAGTGAAATTAGGCAGTCAGGTCACACATCTTGTTTTCCATTATCTTCTGAGTCTGAGTGGAGCAAGTCTGAAATTGAGGCATATAGGATACAAAAGCCTTCTTAACAGAAGTTCCTAAGTTGAAGTTATTTTCTACAAAATGTGAGCAACTATCCTGCAGTATCCTGATGTCAGTGAATAAGTTGTGGGATGGGAATGGGCCTAACATGCTTGATTCTTCAGTCAAAAACACACCACTGTCTCTTTTTTTGATTGAGGTGACCCCTAAGTAATAGACAGACCTTTCATCGTTATCTTCTTCAGGGGAATTTCCCTCCAGTTTCAGATGCTCATGAAATCCCTCTGAGAACATAAGGTCTGGTGATCTTCTGCTGGGATGCTGATCGGCTAGTATAAAAAATGCCTGGGTTTCTATCTCCCAAGAGCTATTAGAGGAAGAACCTTTCGATAGAGAATTTTGGCTAGAGAAGCACTTGCTTACTGAACTATTTATAAATCCTGGCTCTTCATCAGTTTCACTTGATTTAGAGTTGCTGACAAGGGTGGCATATTTGACAGAAGGTTGTCTCTGGCTTTCATCCTCACAGGTAATCCAGGTGCTCTCAGCCTCAGAGAAGTTGCTACCGTTGGACTGGCCACTAGTACAAACAGAACCTTTCTCCAGATCTGGAATTGTCAAAAGTAGAGAGACTGAAGTTGTTGATGCCATCTCATCTTTATTTTTCCATGATGTATCAACACTGACATCTTCTGAAATGGTTTCAGGCTCCAAAAGAAGAGGACCAAATGTCACTGATTCTGTATGCTTGATAAAAAGATGCTCAAACGTTTCTGGCTAAAAGAAAAGACACATTTTAATGCTCAATTACATTAAAATTTTTGTTTTGCTATGGCCTGCTTGAAGAAATCAAAGTGTATAAAAGTTAATAAGGGAAATAAATCAACCACAAATAACTGGTTTGGGACCGAAATAGATATATCAAAAAAATCATAATAAAAAGGCAGTATGAGATCATGTTTAAAAAAGTGGAACAAGGGCTGACTTAAGTTTAAGTCCTTCAGATTTCTATGAGCATGAACAAATACATGAACCTCTCTGCCTCTCGGTTTTGCCATCTGTAAAAATGTGTTCACTGCCTAGGATTCAGTTTTACCAGTGTTTGAAAATCCTTAGTTCTCAATAAACAATAATACTGCAATTAGGAAGTGCTATCACCTGAAGAATTCCTAATATTTCATAGCAAATTAGACTTCCAGAAACTGAATCTTAAACCTCTAACTTAAAAAGTAGATTGAAACAAAATCAAATTAGTAAAACAACTTGTCAAAGATACTGAAAATAAATATTTCATTTCATAATGTGATACAAAGGTAAGATGACTGTTACTGGCTGTTAAGAACAAATCTGATTTACTTTACACTGAGAACCTGCTTGAGTCTATCTGAAAAATAGAACTAATACTTTATTGTTGAAAACACTTTTGTTGAAAGAGATGATCAAAGGCTTATAAATTACTCCCCTTCAAAATAATTTCATCAAAAACTCATATTGTGCGACATGTGGAATGAAGCAAATGAAGACAAATACACAAGACAAATGCACATTATATATATTTTTATAGTAACAGCGTTTACATTGCAACAAAAATCCTGCCAAGAAGCTACACACCAAGAATTTGTGTAGAAAGCTCAATTCATACACTATAAACACATTGAAAAGATAAATGCAAAATAAAAAACACTGTGGATACATTGCATTGAAAAATTAACACAACTAAATGAAGTGCTATAGAACATGTGCTCAATATTCATATCAATATATTTATATATAATTGAACTTTTGAATTTTACAGTTTTTGAGCTTATAGAATGAATTCAGAGTTATGGCTTGAAATAATGGTATAACCCACTATCCTTCATAACGGCAAATGTATTACATATAAGAACACAATGCATTGAGCACAGTTTTGAACTCTTAAATGAAATATGTTGGTGATTTGAACCATACAACAACAAATATAACAAACATTATAATAATGGAATCAATTTATATTGTTGTTTAAATACTGCATAATGACAAATACTGTGTTAATACAACTTTCTTGATTATTTTATGAACATAAATGGAGAGAAAACTGTCTCTTTGCCTGTTGTCTTTCTGACAGAAATCTATTTCAAAGATTTGTCCACTTATTTTGCTTCCCCTTAAGATTTCTACCGAATAGGCACTGAATTGTCTTAACATTTAAATGAACCTAGAAATTAAAATCACCAAATAAATGTATATGCTATCAACATGAAAACAAAAAGTACATACAAATAGTCCATAGCATGCAGTCAAGCGCACATATGTTCTTCAAGTGATATGTCTGACATATGTATGCACCCTAAAACTTCATAATTGGTAACTAATTGGTTGAAACCAAATATTGTACATGTCATCAAATGTACTAAGTGGACAATTTCACTAATAATTAATAATAAATCACATACCCATATTTGACAGAAATATATTTTGTCAGTGAGTCATAAATTTTTATTGAAGGTATGTTCATTTAAAAGATCATCAATTTTTTGAGGTTTTTAGAACAACCTTGGCATTCAGCCTGTAGAAATTAAAGAATATTCTTTCATGATTTCACACTTAGATTTTACATTCCAGTGACATCTGTTAATAGTCAATGAAAGGGGAAGGACATGTTCTTCAGGTTTTCTTTAGTTCTGTTTATGTTCAAATGAAACTATGAATAAGATCTAAGTGTAAGTGATCTATCTATCTATCTATCTATCTATATATTCTAAATTCAAATATAATTTGGGTTCATCAAACAGAAGCTTTGGTTTGGCTTGAATGTGAGAAATTGCATACTTGGCATACTAAATCCATAGGAAAAGTAGGTGGCCTTTTTCCAGGGAGAAAAGTTCTGTCTTCACCATGAACTATTTCTAAATGCTTCGAACAGTTTCCCCTGCTTGCATCACTGCCCACTTCTCTTACTGCCAAAAATCTTAGGTGGCTCAATGGAAATAATTTAGATCTAGGCAAGAGTTTCACAAGAAAAATGCCTTAGAGGTCGATGTTCTTTTCTATTCTGTCCAGTCTGACCTAGATATGCAGGGTCATCCTGATACAAACTAAATTCCACTGGCCTTTGACCAGCACAAACCACAACTTCTGGTTTTGAACTGAAACAGAAGTTGGCATGTTCAAGGCTATTAAAAATATAGATTTCCAGACTGATCAAAGTTAGATACAAATAGTTACAAGACAGTTCAAAGAATACACAAAAAAGTCCACTTGCAGGCTGAAGTGTCTCTAAAAGAATGTAAGATTTAAAATTTGGACATAAGCTTATAAACTGAATAGTCCCACTATAAAGTATCATCTGAAGTTTTTCTCTGGTGCAAGGCTACGTGTCAGCAGTTGCAGTTTTGGGGTTCACCTAGTAACAGTATTATCTACTACATACTTTATGATATCTAGCAACACATGATGACAGTAACAGTCATAATATTTTTCAATGTTTATGACCAAACAAATGTTAAATCCAAGCCACAAAGTTCTGAATGTTAATATTTCACTTAGGTTACCTGAAAAAGTACTTGAACATACAAACTGAATTGGACTCAAAAGTCCGTCTTGACCCCAAATTTACACAACTATTTTAAGTCTAAATCAACATGATCCCACCATATTTTAGTTCTCAATAGTTCAACCAAATGCTTTTAGATTTGCTCCCTTTCTTCAAATGTAAAAATCTTCTAACACTCTATGGATGTTGGGAAGTTGGTATATTGGATTCATCTGCAGGGATCATGATTAGACTTCAAAGAAAGTCCGTTCTCTGTTTAGATAAAATAAAGCAAAATAAGAAAGCAAAACAAAAAAATCACTCAGAAAACAAAAAAAAAATAAAAGATTTCAAAAACATTTTCTGTCAGGCATGGTTTCTGGACTATAAATCCTTGTATTATGTTACAATAATACACTGTTCTAGGCAAGGGTCAAAATTTGCAGCAGGTTGGCCACTTTCATTTTCATAATAAATACCTTCATATAACATTCTAAGAACAGTCTTAATTACCTTTATAAAAAGAAAAACTATAGAGGAATAGTAATATAAGTAAAAGGGGAGAAGAACAAAGAGCTGGAAAATTTAGGGGGGCAAGAAGTAAGAGCAATATTGGAGAGTCTGGAACAAGAAAAGTAGAAGAACAGAGAAATTGATGATGAAAATAAAAGAATAAAGAGAAAGAAGCTGAAATACTGAAGAATAAAAGCACAGAATAATTATCATGAATTTTTTAATCTTGAAAAATATCTAGGAAATCACTGGTGTTAACCTTTCACTTTTTTTGACAAAGTAGTTGAGGATGCTTAAATTACCTGCTCAAGTTTTCATAGTTACTTAGGGCAGAGTGAGGACACTAATTGGGTTTTCCTTATAGTCCAGTAATTTTTCTAATATACAATGGAAGATGAAAAGATATCCCAAACAGAACTAGGCAGAAGATTTTCTCTGTTTTATTTTCTATTTGCTGTGATAGAGTTTAGATGACAATCATACACTCTCTCCTGATTCCTTATAACCTGAAGACATATATATAAATATTAAGAATAAGAAAATAAATAAAACTGGAGGCATATTTTAAGGGAGTGAAATATATATACACTTCTGGGTCCAGTGATATGCATTTTGGGGCAGAGAAGAGATGGCTACTTCTGAATAGAGCTTCTAACTCAAAACTGGGCCAGCTCTTCCAACCCTTGTAAGGGCCACTATGGCAATTTCAAAAAGCTTGTGCCTTTCTTAGACCTGTGATGCTGCTGCTCTGGGATTGCTGTGCCTCTGATTTGGAAGCCTATAAAAGCTGGGCAGGCCACAGTGGCTCAGCAGGTAAGAATGCTTGCCTGCCAAGCCCAAGGACCCGGGTTTGATTCCCAGTGCCTGCCCATATAAAAAAGAAAAAAAAAAAAAGGCTAAGTAATCTAGGAGAGTCTTTAAATCTCAAAGGAAAATGCATTTTGTTTTGGCTTTACTATTCAAGTAATTTGCTAAGTGGAGGGCACTCGTGAAAACTGACACAAACATACATACAAAGGAACAAGTTTAGACACAAAAACATAGAAAAAAAAATCTATGTAAAATGTAAATAAAAATGAAAAGAAACAGGATGGTATGAAGGTGGATCAAGGAAACTTAAAATGTCTTTTAGGAGAAAAAAAAGTCAGATGATTTGGATGTAGATTAGTTAAACGCTATAGAAAAAGGTAGAAAATGAATTGAGAAAGGCATTTTTACACTGTGAAACTTGAATTAGAAAAAAAGGCAGGACTACTGAGTGAGTACATATATTTCCCTATAACAAATTTCAACCTCTTTTTTAGTTTCTGATTGTTTAGATATCAAGAGAAATGGTGGAGGGTTACGTTCTTGTGGTTCAAAGACGGCAGAATGAGCATGTACGTTTTTTTCTCTAGTCCCTCTAGCAACTGTTAGAATGAAAGTTGATGAATAATTTAAATACAGACCCAAAACAAAGAAGAGAATGTGAAGGGGCTAATGGGGAATGAGTAAGTTCAATTCATTTCTAAAAGACGGGAAGGCAACTGAAGAGTGCAGACCAAAGAATCTGAGCAAAGGAACCTATGGACCAGATTATACAGGGCAGGCTACCACGGGGGAAAAAGCCAATTTGCCCAGCTAAATACAGATGGTGGACGAAGAAAAGGCAGGTAAGAAACAGGAGGAAATGAAATGTGAGGCTGAAAACCGGGGCCTGCTAGAAGGTTTGCACCTGGAATGGTGCTTTTCCACTCTGCTGCACAGGAAGAGCGTTTGTATGTTCCTCCTAACCCCAGCCAAACTGAGTGTTTGTTCTCAAAAGCAACCAAAGGAACTGTCTAGAAAACAGCAGTGCAGTCGCGTGGATGTGAGTGTCACAGAGCACATCTTTCCTGTAAGACCAACCCCTGACTACTTCCCCTGAACAAGAATCCCTGCCTGTGTATATGCAATGGACTTCCATCCTTTCTACTGCCTATTCTTAAACATAAAAGGAGGACAAAGGATTACCAGATAAATGAGAAAAGCCTGAGATCAGAAGAAGAAAGGATAAGACAAACAAATGGAAAAACTGACCCCAGCAGAAACAGAGAATTCAGGGCGAGAAGAGAACTTTTTCAACAAACAAATATGTAAATGAAAATCCTCTACTTGGTATTTCTAGTAAGATTTGAGAAGACTTTGCATACAGAAAACCAGTCAGAATACTTTAGAGTTACCAAAAAGAACACTTGGAAATTTACAAATATGATAGTCAAAATAAAAGTTCAAGAGGCGGGCAACGGTGGCTCAGTGGCAGAGTTCTCACCTGCATGCTGGAGACCCAGGTTCGATTCTCAGTGCCTGCCCATATTAAAAAAAAAAAAAAAAAATTCAGTTTCAGACCCAATAAACCTTTCTTGGGTGGGCCACAGTGGCTCAGCAGACACAGTTCTCGCCTGCCATGCCAGAGATCTAGGTTCGTTTCCCAGTGCCTGCCCATGCTTAAAAAAAGAGTTCAAGAGACGCACTGAAAGAAGAGGATATAGCAAGGTCTCAGACTGTAAAACAAAAAGCAAAGAAACAGAAAATATTTTTTTAAAAAAAACAGAAGCTATAAGAAAAAAAGAACAGCTATGCAGAGTGCCCAATATACAAAAAATACAGATCTACAAAAAGAGAATTCAAGAAACAGGAGAATGGAAATTATGAAGGAAATAATGTAATATCCTAAGATTAAAAGGAGACATGAAACTGAAAATGTCTTCCAATGATGACCAGGTTAAACAAAAAAAGACCTACCCTAGACCCATCACTGAAATTTCAGAACATCAAAGATGGGGAGAAAATTTTAAAGCAAAATCAGAATGGTATCTGACTTTCAGAAGCAACACTGGATGCTAGATGATGAGGTAGGAATTGTTTCAAAGTTCAATTGGATAGGATTTTTCAACTTAGAAATCAATACGCCACCAAATTATCAATCAAGGATGACAGAATAAAAACAATTTCAGGCATACAGAGACTCAGACTTACCCCATGTACTTCTTAGGAGATTACTTAAGAATATAGTTAAAGAAGAGGAAGAAAAGGAGTCAAGGAAGCAGTATTGGTTGTAAGGCAATTAAAAGAAGGCCCAAAGGGATGGCTGGTAGCAATTCTAGGAAAGGTCCAGTACAGGTTGAAGTAGGTGGAGAGAGGGCTTCCTGGATAGAATTCAATGAAATTGGGGTCTCCAGTGAAAAGGGAATTGGATAAAATAGCTTATAGAATAGCCACACACATAAGGTAATTTTTTTTAAAAAGAAACAAATAGAAACTTTAGGAAAAGAAAAAGAATAAAAACTAAAAATGAAGCTAACTAAAATTTGGCACAGTTTTAATCAACAAGTAGAATATTCCTAACATGTTAAAAACATATTCTCCTTTGATATTGGAAATCACAGGAAAAAACGTAATCACATTATGTTACTTAGTTCTGCAAGAGACAATATCTACACAGTTGTAACAATGTAGATGCAGTATATTGGTTTTCTATTTTAAAAATGACAATTTTTAAATTGCCATGGGCAATTTATACCACAGAATATATTTCCATATATTTGAAGTGTTTTTAAAATGGGTCCATGGTTCATTTGCTTTGCAATACATTATTAATCTGGAATTGATGCCTAAAGTATCAATTTGAGTAAGACAGAAATCATGGAAGTCAGGATTTTACATGTACAAGCAAATTGACCAAGGCAAGCTACTGATCCACTCTGAGCATCTGTTTCATCATCAGAAAATATGGGGCTATAGTCCTATTTAATAAAATAATAAATTAAACCATAGGGCAGACAATAAATTTGCTTTTTCCTCTTTTTAGTAATTTAAAGTGAGTTACCTTGCATTTTCCTTCAAAAATAAATCTGACTATTTAAGATATTAAAACATAAGGCCAGATGGAGTATATATGAGACAGTGGGTTAGCACATAATTTGTAAGCATTTACTGGCTCAACCTACATTGACCGAGTGATTTCTCTGTATCACGCATTTTGCTGGAAAAGGGGAAAAATCATTTGGTGCAGGTTCAAACTACATTCTGCTCAGATGGAAGATAATTTCCCTGCCCTGGGAAAGACTTAGAAACCATTTTCATCGTGGTTTATTGGTGATATTTCAGAGCTTAACTTGCTGAAAAATTTCAGCTTCTTTTTAAGAGACAGTAAAATGGGTATTCCCTTCACTTATATGCTCCTATATAGTGAAGTTTTTAAAACTTTATTTAGATAGGTTTTTAGAATCTTTTTAACAAAAACTCTATTTAAAAAAAGAACTCCGTCTTTGTCTTCTCATCACTTTGCTTGCAGTTTCTGAATATGCTATGCTCCTCCTTACCACAAGGTTTGTATTTATAGGTCCTCCTGCCAGATATTGGCTCAACACCACTTCCTACCTTCACCCGCTCACCACTGTCCTGTGCTCTAAGCTAGGTCCCCACATTGTAAACAGGTAGTGCAATGGGGCCTTTTGTTCTTCATGACACATCGTTTACAATTGTATAGTTATTTCTGCATTACGTTTATTTATGATTATCTTCCTCACTGGACTGCACATTCCAGGAGATTCTGGTCTCATCATTATGACACACACGTCTATCAGAATGACTGATATGGAATAATTGTCATATTCTATGTTGGAGTGGCAAAAGAGACAAGACCTGTCTAGTCTACCTTCAATCCAATGACTCCTCCCTCATTCTAATGTCTTAATTCCTAGATAGTAAGAAGTAGTTTTTAAAAATCTGTTTCCCCAGAGCATAAATATTTACATAAAAGTATTTGCTATGTGCTTGTTGAACAAAATGAATGAAGCGCTAATAAAAAACTTGGCTGAAATATTATTAAAGCTGCAATGAATGTTACTTTATGCATTCATAATGGAAAGGGAAGGAAAAGAATAAACCTTTTATTCATTGAAAAAATCTGCACTGTTTTAATTAAAGGTGACTCCATAGGTGACAGTGAGCAAGGGCATAGCTGAGCAGTGCTGGGCACGTGGCTGGTTAGACTCAGGCAAAGTTACGTTTCTACTTTTTTTTTAAAAATGACTATATGAAAAACTACACCACTGTCTAGACCCAAGGCAGGGCAGTATTTTCTGCTGAAAGAACCTGAGATCACAATCGAATTAACTGAATTGCTGGTTATGTCGACAATATCTTATTTACTCATTTATTTGTTCATTGGTAAAGCAGTTGTACGGCAGTGTTTTCCTACTGCAAATCACAGGCTATTAAATGCTGAAATCAATTTAGTGAGTTGCAACCAGTATTTTTAAAAGAAGTAGAATTGTAAAAATATTAGAAGGTATTGCAAATAGCAAGACTAAATAGTAGTCTGTGCATCTTTTGTTTAGCTTTGCCTATCTGTGTCTATGTGTGTATTAGGTTGCAAGGTAATGTATTTCTTACAGTAGGTCATAGTCAAAAATCTTTGAAAACCCCTGCTGTAGAGGACAGCAAAAGTTCCAGGGTAAATGGATAAGCAAATTGTGGCTCTAACACAAGTTACCTAACCACTGAAAGCTTCCGCTTTGTCTTCTATAAATGAAGATAATAACACCAACCCCACAGGTTAACTGAAATGATAATAATAATAATAATAACTACTAATATTTATTGAGCCCTTGCTATATGATAATTACTACCTTCTTTAATACCACAATGATCCTATACAGTAAGTGTTTTCATTCTCATTTTACGGCAGAGGAAGCTGGGATACTAAAAAGTGAAGTAAAAATCATAATGAATGTAAAAGTACATTTATCAGTGATTTGCACATAAATAAATGGGCATGGTTATTATGAATAACCAGCAACTATTTAACAAGACCCTAGTTTAATACCTTAAGCAAAGCAGGACAATTTCAATAAATAGTTGTGATAGACAAAACACAGTCCCAGAACACAAGGTACTATCCTCAATAAATTCAACAATAAAATGTTCTAGGAAATAAGAGGGGAGTAATTGTTCTGAGCTTCATTGGTTAAGGAAAGGCTTTGGGAAAGATGGGCCAAAACCAGGGTCTTCATTATGAAGAAGGGTCTGTAGAGAAGGACATAGTAAAAGTCAGGGAAAGCAAAAATTAGGTAAGAAGTTTGATAACAGATTATAGAAAGAGTTTTTGAGTACTAATTTAAGAGGACCACACTTTATCTTGCTGCTAAAAGGAAACCATAGAAGACTTTTAACAAGCAACTTATGATAAATATGAAATCATTAAGGTTACATTATAATCTCTAAACGATAATAGTTTTAAAAATCACATGGATATTTTAGCATGAAAACTAAATTGGTTTTTCTAAATTTTACGGGAGCACACCTTGCTGCTAGGGAATTATACAAAACATTCATTAAACTCTGGAGCTTTTTGATAACTTCCGTTTATAGAAATAGGTACAAATTGTTTTATTATAGTTGACTAGCAGCTCATAAAGTGCTTTACTTTGAATGGAATTACTTGTACAAATGTGTTATCATGATCTGCATTTTTCAAATTGCAGTATGGAAGATTGGATTATTTATACAGTTTTAAATTGATTTAAATAATTATTAAGATAATTATAGGGTTTTAATATTGATTCCAAGCTTTTGTACAATAATAATGGATTTATAGCAAAAAAATATTGAAACATCCATTTCCCCATCATATCTGACCCCTGCTGTTCTAATATTTATTTTGTCACATGACACAGAGAAAAGATACATGCATTGTAAACTTTCATATGTAAACTAATGAGTTTCAGTAATGCTACTGAATTTTGTTTCTTGTTTTCAAACCCCAGCATCTTGCTATTCTTGAAAATCAATAATGTATCAAACAAATTCATATTAGAGTGAATTGAAATAACTTTTAAACTTTAGAAGTCATATGCCATCTAAAATGCAATCTTATGTATTTTGGGTTAAAAAATTCGAAAAAGGGACCTTCTGAAAATTAAGTCCTTGTGCCCAGGAACAATTCTTGGGGTTTGGAACATCTTCCCAAAACAGCTTCTTCATTCTACAAGGATAAACTAGGCATTAGAATTAGAGAAAAACAGTCATACAGAAAATGCTAACATTTAATGAATGTGAAAACTAGAAATTAACCTAACTAACCATTTATATCTCAGTAGGGTCTAATTTTCACAACCATACCATGAAAATTTCCATCGAAGTACTATATAGACCCAAATTAATCATCACTGTAATAATAAAAAATAGCCAACACTTATTATGTGCCAGGCACTGTGCTAAACACTTTACATAGGTTTCCTCAGAAACAAAGCAAAATATTAAAAAATGGCCATCCTGTTGGCTTCAGAAACAATTTCAACTTGATATGGCCCCATCTGCTTACTTAACTTCAAAATGAATTCAAACCCTAAAATCTCTTCTCCCTCTTTTTCACTAGAGGACAAAAGTTTCTACTGGGAGTTGGCATGCGTGAAATGACCTTGTTGATCTAAGCTCTCAGTTCAGAGGGACACGAAGCCCATAAAGCCATCCAGGAATTTCAAGTCCATTTTCCTGACAAACTGGATGGAGCCATCCAGTGCTCTCTAGAAAGCAGAATGCCTATTGATCATAAATGAACTGATGCCTCCAGCTTCACCACTAAAAGTCCCCAACCCAAATTTCAGAACTCTGAAAGACATTTTTGCCACTTCTTAGAACACACAGCCCATTATTCTCTCTGTATGTGTGTATATATATCTGTAAGAAATTAAATTATTCCATGAGGTTCTGATTTGGTTTTAAATTGAGCTTTAAATATGTTCAGGGGCTTTTGCCATAAAAACTCTTAACACCAAGTACAATACCTTTGGTGAGATATTAGCAATGTCCCAAGCAATAAGACTGAAGAAGAAATAATAACTGGCACAATTACATATAGACCTGCATCATTCCAGTGTCTTTCAATAATATCTGAAAAAGAGATACATTTCAGACAACTAAGAACTTAAGGAAATGTTGATATCTTTCTATTATAACATTATAGAAAACTCTTACATGATTTTATCATAAATCTGTAGAACCTTTAAAAATGTAAAAATAAAAAAAAGAGGACGGAAGGTCATGATCACATTAATAAAGTATTATTACTGTTCAATATTATACTTACTATAGTTTAGTAATGCATTTTTTCAAAATTATTTATTTACAATCTGATTGTTTTTAGGTTGTATGAATCAAAATGCCAATTAAAGTCATTATCACTTTATCTCAGCATATGCTTCTGGATAACCCAACCCACAACACCTGCCAATCTCTATCTTTCGCTCCAGACACACTGACCTCCTTACTGCTTCTTGAACCACCAAGTATCTTCCCTCCACAGGGCCTTTGCACATACTATCCCATTGTCTGGAATGTCCTTTCTCTTTGTAATTTCCAGGGTTCTACTCAAACATCACCTCCCCAGAGAGAGATCATTTCTGGCCATCCCTACTAAAACACCACACCTTAACTTTATCCCTTCATCTGGCTTTA
Source organism: Tamandua tetradactyla (assembly GCF_023851605.1). Classification (NCBI taxonomy): domain Eukaryota; kingdom Metazoa; phylum Chordata; class Mammalia; order Pilosa; family Myrmecophagidae; genus Tamandua; species Tamandua tetradactyla. Next base: position 60,326,595 of record NC_135337.1, read on the forward strand.
TTTCACTTCACAGCACTTATTTCTATCTGACATTATTGTAACATGATTTTTATTGTCTGTTGCTGATAGTAGAGCACTAGAGGTTAAGTACCGTAAGGACAAAGATTTACATGTATCGCTCCATCTCCAGTGCCTACAACAGAAATCAATAACATTTATTGAATAATGTTTTATTCCAATGTGAATGAATTTTTATGATTTTTAAAATTCTTCAGCCAGGTAAAACCTTTATCTCTCAAAACCTCATTATTGAGTTGCTTGGATTTTAAGACAATTTGAAAAGTAACAGCAATATCCAAATGTTGATTATGGGAAATGTACTCCAAGCAATGCAATATGAATCAGAAAGAAAAATTAAGAGGCCAATGAACTTATTTCTACAGCTAACTCTTCAGTTTAATTGTTGGTGGAAAAACATTTTCTCTAAAAGACTGATTAAAATTTAAAGGCTTATAAACATATGCCCCATGGGAATGAACTGTTTTAGGTTAGAGCATTTCTGTGAATTTTGCAGAAAATTAATACTTCTTCAATTGATCTTTAGGACGTTGTATTTTGCTTTATAGTTGTATTTTCCTTTGTTTCCATTCACTTTTTACCCACTTTGAGACCAGAAATTTTACTTATCAATATAAGAATTTATCACCACCATGCCCGGCCATTCTAACCATCAACATGGAACCTTGTTCTCTTACTGAAAATACCCCATGACATATCTGCTCAAGACTCTGGACTCTTCCAAGACTTGCGATTCCATCAGAAAGAGAATAATAAGATAGAAACATAACTTCCAACAAATTAGGAAATCACATCTGCTAAAAATAAACTACAAGTAAAAATGTTACCTTGGGTGAAACTATTAATGATCTTCGGTTTTCCCACTCCTTCCATAAATACTGGGTAAAGACCAAACTGATACTTCTCAATGGGGATGAAATGATCTGAGGATAAAATATATTGGATCTCATTAGTACTGAATTAAGATTAATCTATGTAAAAAATGTTTAAGTAACTCTCCCATATTTCCAAACACAGAAATTACTTGCTGTTAATGGGTTGAAACTGATGATTAAAGGGGTTTTCAAAAGCAACCAAAGCACTTTAAATTCTCCTAGTAATGAAAATAATTCTCCTAGCAGTAACAAAATTATTTCTAAATATGTTTTTAAAAATCTTTCCCAAAAATAGAAGACTGAAATTTTTCAAAGACATGATCCAGTGATGGCTAATTTGTTCAATTCAGGGTATATGAGTTATTTTCTTCCCTTACTCTCTTTCCAAGGCAATATGCTCTACTTTCTCTCCCTTATCCCTAAAGCCAAATATATTTCCTTTTCCCAGGAACTTGATTAACTTAGTTTCCCCATTCAAACTCTTATGTAATTTGTGCAAAGAAGGTGGAGGTGTGGGCCAGGAGCCCAGGAGTGTGGAATCCACAGAGGGTCCACACCTCCATAGCAAAGCTCAAAACTGATCTATCAGTGATTTTTACAAATGCTAATGATATATGAGTTTTACTCCACAAAAGATAGAGGTCTTTTAAGCCTAAATTCTATACCCCTCTGGTTTAAAACAAACCACCTGTGCAACAGTGGTAAAAAGCTGAATTCAGCTCTCCAACAATAATTTGTTTCTATTTACCCTGAGACTAAATTCTAGGTCTTCTGAAATAAAAGCATGAGTTGTTAGGATGCTACTGTATAATGAGGTCATGGCAATCCTCTCCTTCCCTCTTTAACCCTCACCCAGACTTGGACACTCCAGATTATGAGCTTATACTTTATTCTTGATTCACCCGGGGTAAAAAGTCTCCTTTGGGGGGACTATGCTAGCCTAGTGACCAAGGACTCGACCCTGAGACCTGGCTCCCCCACTCACTCCTAGTGACATTATAAGCTGATACATAGTTTGGGGGAACAATTTGGCAGGAGCTATCAAAAGCTGTAAATTTTTTTTTCAAAAGCCATAAAATTTTAAAACAAGATGCTCATTACTTATCTAAAGAATGAATCACCATAGTTGTTATGTGATATATTATTACAACTGTATAAAACATTCAAGTGAAAAAGGACTGAAAGGAAAAAGAATTAAATATTTGTGAAAAGAAGATGGGATAATCATATTAAATTGACAGTAATATCATCTACAGTTTTGAAGTTTTCATTAAATGACCACATTATTTGTCTTAAAAATCTGTAATATTACACTAGTCCATGAGAGAAGTTTACCAAAGTATAGTAAACTTACCATGGATATAATACTTCTTAACAGATGAGGGAATTCTGATCCATTTCATTTCATTGTCTTCATTAAGATTTTTCCACTCAATAATAAAATACATCAGATTGTAACCACTGGGTGATAGCATCCAGGAAAGAATCACACAACTGCTGTTTAAAGGATAAGCACTGAGTGACCTCACGATATTTACTGAGGGTGAGAAAAAGGAAATTCACTTTTAAATTCAAAATTAATGAAAATCTCCTTTTATTCTTGAGGAACTCCTAACCTACTGGAGGAGAAGGAAGGGAAAGCAGACATGGGATCAAATAAATAGAAAAATGGAAATTATTTCTGTAACACAAGAGCACAATAAGCAAAGAGATATGGGAATATATGTTATTCAGAAGACACACGATTTTAAAAGCTAAACAAGGAATTTTTAGATATGGTAGAAAAGGTGTTCTCAGGTGAAATATTGCACAAGTCTCTTAACTATCCTCCCTAATTCCCTCCAAACTCTTCTTTCCAATAGGTGGAGTGATGCTTTCAAAGCACATATCTGTCACTGAACCACCCTCTGGACAGAGTCTCATTTAAGGTTTTCAACGATTTTCCATATTCTAAGACAAAAACCAAAATCCCGTCTACATCTACAAGGCCATGGGGGCCATGACCCAGCTGACCTTTCCGTCCTTCAGGAGTCTCTGCACTGCAGCCATTGTGCTCTTCCACTTCCTCTCAAGGACACAGGACTTTCCTTCAGGCTGTTCCTCTGTTGGGGCCAATGCTCTTCCCCACCTTTTAGGGGAAGTTTAATTCCTACTCACACTTCAGATTGCAGTTCAATAACTTTTCCTCAGGGAATTTTCTCTGACCTCAAGGCAAGATCAAGGTCCTCTGTCATTTGCTCTTAGAAAACTGCATTCCTTCCTGGGGCACTTATCTCAGTTTGAAGTAGGCATTCACTTGTATGATCATTTGATTAATATTCATCTTACCTACCAGACTCTGTGAATGCTGAAGCCATTATACTTCTTCAAACAATGGAATCCCCACCACCTAGCATAGTGCAGTATTCAATAAATATTTATAATAGATATATATTTATATATATATATATCAAAAGTATCAATGTAAAATGTTGTGCTAGATGCTGTAGAGCTTATAAAGAATTTATACTTGAAATACAAAGATAATCATAAGGTAGAATATAAAATACCTTAAGAAAGGTAGAAACTACTCTGAAATTAAAAGGATAGGACATATCCAATGAAAGCAATACGGATAGATTTCATAACATAACTTTAGCACAGGCTTTGATACATTGGCATTGATACAGGAACTTGTATTTTCCATAAGAAAATTTTACTTTGAATATATATATTCAAATATATATATATATATATATATATATATATATATACCGAGATTAGAAACTCCTATTTAAAGTGGTTTCCAATTCTCTGATTAACCAAATATATGAAAATTATTTAAAGAGGGCTCACCACTTATATTAAGTGAAATCCAGGGTAATTTTCAAGTCTCAGCAACTACCTGAATTCCTATAACATTACATGGTATTAGATGTGTGTATGTTTGTTTATATGTTTATATGTATGTTCACAATTACATATTTATATATGAATGCTTTATTTTTGTATATAAGCTTTAATACCAAATTTTTTGTTTATATCTATACAAATTTTTCTCTATAACATACCCTGGTTGAAAGAGTTTCAGTACTAGATTATTAGAATATTCTCATTTATTATAATACACTTCAAGTGCCCTGTCTAGCACATGAAAACCCAAGTTATATATTACCTAATCAGGGTCCAATCTCTTTTGTTACTTTCATGACAAAGAAGGGTGAAAGAGAGGCTTTCAAATTCAGAGATTTGCAGGTTTCTTGGACGATAACTTAGAATGGAAGGAGTGTGCAAAGGTTAAACATTAAAAGGGGCACTGCCTTACTACACCGCACCTCTCCTTACCTTTGCTCATAGCCCACGAGAAGGTTAAATTAGAATTTACAGAAGAAGGACCAATTGAATTGAATGCCAGAATTGTAACAGTATGTGCTTGCTCTGTCCATAGGAAACTGAATTTAGTGTGATTTCCCACATCTTCTGACCATGTGCCATTGCGGGAAGTATGATGCTTCACCACATATCTTCTCACACTGCACAATGAGTCATGTTTCATCAGGGGCTGTAGTAAACATAAAAACTGATTAGCTTAAGAGCTACAACGCTATTTATACCAAGCAAGCTCATGGAACAGAACAACAGTGCTCACGGAACTCTTATGCATCTCCCATTTGGAGGTGAGGGTCAGAGCAGGGCAGGTACTGCCTCTTTTAAGATGGGGGTCCGGGGGTTGGAGGAAGCGCAACAGATGCTGCATCTGACCATGGTTTCCATAAAGTGTTTTAGTAGATACGGAGCATGGGAAACTTATTTCCCTCTTTGGGGGGTTTTCTTAGGTCCCAGAGAATAAATCACATGAAAATACACTCAGGATCCTTTTCTACCAAGAAGTTTCATTCTAATTCTAGGGAAAAGAAACACTGAGGAAGTCAAGAATTTCCCCATCTATAAAACAAATAAGAAATACCTTCTGATTGCATAACAACAACACAAAAGAGCTGAGGATATGTTAATCATGACTTACACTGACCCCAGTAAGATTTGTCATTCATTTTCCCTTCCCTGACAGGCTGTTACTCAAGTAAAAGAAAAATCTCTATTTAAGGACAACCCTATTTTAAACACATATAGTACTCTAGAATTTTTGTTGTATAGTTTAAAAAACAATAACACTAGGTAATCAAAGTCTCCAAAGCAAGATTTCAGCAGTCCATTGCAAATAAAAAAATGTCTCAGATGTAATACAAATTTTGCATTTTGTTCTTAAAAATCCATGTCAGTTTTAATATGGAAATAATTATTTTGGCAATCGAAAATGATTATTTCCTTATCTTCTGATACTGCAAGATGCAACAGATTCAACTTGGATATTTTGTATCTCAGCCCTCTAATCAGCCATTTCTCCAAGGAACCCTAGTTCTTCTACTGGAGAACTGTATTAGAAACAAAGATGTGCTGGTGGGTGTGCTCCTCACTACTGGGGTGCCATGGCTTCCAGACCCTCTAGACTGACAAATTAGAGACATATATACATATATATACATATACCAACCCCTGTGTCAGATATATATCATACACACTTCTAATTGTATCCATCTGTATCTATACTAATATAACATGAGTTCATCCTGACATCACCAACTCTAATCCATTACCACATGGATCATTCTAGCCTTCTCTCCTTGCTTGTCTGTTACTTCCTAGTCCAACAATGAGAAATCTGGAATCCACCATCTGCCATTCATTTTCTTAACTGTTCAATTCCAATGCCGATGTATACTGGTATTAGAAAACAACTTTAGCAATTTGAGTATGGCGCTCATACTTTTGTCTTAAGACTACTCATTTCCAAAGTTACTTAGGTCAGGACCTTTTCTTCCCAGACCCTTCAGTGAGGTTTTTTCATGCACTTATAATACAGTTAGGTTCTTTCATCATAGTCTGGGATCTCCTGACCTCCTTCGTAAAAGTTTGCATAATTAAGTTCACTCTTTGTGTAAAGTTCTATGGGTTTTGACAAATGCATATTATCATGTACCTACCATAACAGTACCCTACAGAATAGTTTCACTACTCTAAAAAAAATACTCTGTGCTTCATCTATTCAACCTCTCCCTGGTCCCTGAACTCTTAGAAACCACTGATTTTTTTTTCAATCATCTCTAGTGTTCCCTTCTCCATAACATTATATAAGTGGAATATTATAGTATGTAGCTTTCTTAGACTGGCTTTTTCACTCAGCAATATGCATTTAAGATCCATCCACACGTTTTTGTGACTTGATAGCTTATATCTTTTTAACACTGAATAATATTCCATTGTATGGGTATACCAGCATGTTTATCTGTTCATCTACTGAACAGCGTCTTGGCTGCTTCCAGAATTTGGTTATCAAGAATAAAATTGCTATGAACATGTATGTCCAAGTTTTTATATGGGCATAATTTCTCAAAACAGTTATTTAAATACCTAGGAGTACAAAGTTGGCTCAAATGGTAAGACTATGTTTAACTTGTAAGAAACTATCAAACTTTTCCAAAATGCCTGTGCCATGTTGCATTCCACTGGCATTGATGGTGAGTTCCTGTTTTTCACATACTTATCAGCAACTGGTACTGTCAAAAATTTTTTTATTTTAGCCATTAGAGAGGCGAGTAGTGGTTCTTATTATTGCTTTAATTTTCACTTTCCAAATGGCAAATGATGTGGAACACAGTTTCACTGGCTTATTTGACATCTTTATATGCCTTTGGTGAGGTACCTGTTCAGATCTTTGGCCTACTCTGTAATTGGGTTGTTTGCTTTCTCACCATTGAGTCTGTTTACTTCTTTCTGGGGGGATGCATGATCTGAGAATTGAATCCACGTGTTCCGCATGGAAGGTGAGCATTCTACCACTGAACCACCTGTGCAACCCTTATCGCTGAGTTTTAAGATGTCTTAGTACATTTTGGACACGAGTACTTAGATATGTGCTGCAAATATTTTCTCTCAGTCTATGGCTTATCTTTTCATCCTCTTGATGTATTTTGCAGAGCAGAGATTTTCAATTTAGTAAAGTCCAGCTAATCAGTGCATAAATAGAAAAACCCACAATAATCGGGCCATGTTAAAGGGACACAAGGACCAACTGATAGTTCCCAATGGCCAAAGCAAGAACAGTTTCTACAGCAAAAAATAAAATATTATTGCATTATGACCCAAAGTATAGAATAAATATCCATGAGTTCATATTGATATAAATAATGATTGAATAAATAAATGGGGGGACAGACAGAAGAATCCTATTTAACATATGTAGATCCTCCAACTTATGTTGGTTTGAAGCTATACCCCAGAAAAGAACATGTACCCCAGAAAAGCATGTTCTTAAGTCTAATCCATTCCTGTGAATGTAAACCCATTGTAAGTAGGAACTTTTGATGAGACTGCTTCAGTTAAGGTGTGTGTGGCCCAGACCAGTCAGAATGGGTCTTTGTGTTCTGTTTTGTTTTTGCTTTTTTCTTCCACGGGCAGGCACCGGGTATCGAACTCCGGTCTCAGGCATAGCAAGTGAGAACTCTGCCACGGCGCCACCACTGCCCACCCCAGAATGGGTCTTATTCCTACGACTGGAGTTCTTTCTAAAAGAATGAAATTCAAACACAGAGAAAGCCACAGAAGCAAGCAGCTGAAATCAACGAAACCCGAAAGCAAAGGTAGAGACCAGGAGAAGCTACTGTGTGCCTTGCCAAGTGACAGAGTAGCCAGGGATTGCTGGCACCCACGGAAAAAAGCAAAGCCATGATGATGTCCTAATCTGGACATTTTCCTGGCCTCAAAATCATGAGCAAATAAATTTGCATTATTTAACAATATGGTATTTGCTTTGAGCCGCCTAGGACACTACAACAGCTCTCAAGGCTGTGGAGCATAATTCCCCACTCCTTAAGCACTCTTACTGCAAAGAGTATGATACAGAAGGGCGAAAAGGAAACCAGACAGACCACCTCATCCAGGTGACCGAAGTCAACAACAACATGCTTGAGCCATGTGGACAGCACGTGCCCTTAATGTAATGGGGGAAAATGGCACTTTTCTTTCCTCTGGAGTCTTCCTCCCAGAAAGCTATAACCCAAATTTGATCATGACAGACACATCAGAAAAATATCAATTGAGGGGTATCCTATAAAATATCAGACCAGTGCTCTTCAAAGTGCAGTCAAGGTCTTCAAACACAGGGAAAGTCTGAGGAAGTATCACACCCAAGAGGAGTCTAAGGAGACGTGACTGCTAAATGTGTCATCCTAGATGGGATCCTACAACAGAAACAGGACATCAGGTAAAAACTAAGGAAATATGAGTAAGTTATGCACTTTAGTTAATAATAATGTATCAATATTAATTTTAACAAAAGTACCATACTAATGTAAGATAGAGAAAACGTGATGTGGAATACATAGGAACTCAAGATTACCTTTGCAACTTTCAGTAAATCTAAAACTATTTTAAAATAAAGTTTACTTCTTAAAATGCCAAAAAAAAAAAAGTGGTTAAAAAAGTGACATACTTATCCTGCAGCCTTGTTGTTAATCCATTACATAACTTTGGGCAACTCTTACCCAATTTGAGAAGCACAAGCTTAGGGTACCATAATCTTTGAACTATTACCTAAATTAAGGAAAGCAAAACAAAACAATACAAAGCAAAACACGAAGTTGATAAAGGTCAAAGATAGCCAATAAAAGACATTTAGATTCCTACAAAGGCAGTGGATTTGTAATGGTACTGTATCCCTTCAATTCAAACCTGAAGGGGGATGTAATAGTAGTTCGGTGGTAGAATTCCTGCCTGCCATGTAGGAGACCCAGGTTTGATTCCCAGCCCATGCACTTACCAAGAACAAACAAGCAAAACAAACCAACAAAAATTCAACAAATGGTGCTGCGATAATGGGATACTCACATGGAAAAAAATAATGAAATGTGACTCTGCCATATACCATACAGGAAAAAAAAAATGAAACCTGAAGACTCCATGGAGCTGTGCTGTCTAATAGATACCCATTAGTCACCTGAGGCCATTTAAACTTAAATCAATTAAAAATAAAATTCAAAAGTAGCTTCTTCAGTTGCCAATTTCACGTGCTCTACAATCTGGCAGCTATCATATCAGACAATGCAAACATAAAACATTTCCTTCACTGTAGAAAGTTTAACTGGACAGGCTGATGAAGAAATATGGAATTCAGGAGATAAAGAAAGCATTGGAGGGTGGGCCACAGTGGCTCAGCAGGCAGGAAGGCTTGCCTGCAATGCCAGAGGACCCGGGTTCGACTCCTGGTGCCTGCCCATGTAAAAAAAAATAAAAATAAAAATGAAAAAATTAAAAAATAAAGCATTGGAAAAGTCTAGGAAGCAAAAAAATTGTCTTGCTCTAGGGTATGTTGTGGTGGGGAAGAGAGATGGGAGAGTAGCTCCAGCCCGGCTGGGGCAGATGCCAGTTGGCTATTGCTATGAGAGGATAAATTAAAGACAAAGAAAAACTATTAAAATTCTATTCATGCCCCACCCACCACTACCTTAGTACCATCACTGCTTGCCCCTCACTGTAGAAACTCTCAGATCTCTGGAGGAGGGATCCATGAAAATCAAACAAAGGAACAGAAAACAAAAATTGTGTTGACCAAGATGGCTGGGTCTTATTCAGCAGTGCTGCCTTCCTCAGTGATCTCGACTCCCCACTCAATCTCTCAGAGTAGAGAAGGCTCCCCTGCAACCCTCAAGGCGGAGCCAGGGAGAAGTCCTTGGAATACAGTAGATGTTTAATAAATGTCTGTGTCCTTCCCTTACCATAGGCTAATTTCAGATGTTGCTTATTCGTATTTCATCTACTTTTTCTTCGGATATAAACTCTGTTTTTTTTCTTTCTCAGACAATTTATAGCTGATTTTATTTAAAATCTAACAATTAGGATTTTAAGATATAAGCTCTTAATGCTGATTTTAAATTAGAAATATTGAAATGTAAAGCAAAGTTGAGAAATTGCATTGATTATTAACCAAATGAAATTATACAGAAACTGAGCTATAACCCAAAAAGACATAAACTTTTATACACTCCAATTTTTATATAAAGATTTTCAAACAAGGGCTCATCCAATCCTGACAATCAAATTTAGATCTGACACTTAAATTTCACATTTCAAGTGATCAATATTATTTTTACTTCATGTTTTTTACTACCAAATCAATCTTAATTATGGTATCTACTGACCAAATAACCTAATGATTAAGAGAGAAATCATTTCAGTTGAACGAGAGAATGCTTTTAGAATGGCTAGGATGAAATTTCTGAATAGTGTATCCATTATTTGGATGCCATCATACACACAGAATAATCTTGTGTTCCAGGTGCCTTTGATAAACTAGGGAAGGCCATCTTTACTTTTTTCAGGAAAAAAATAAATATAAATAGAATTTTGGGAATCAAAGGCACATTATCAATCATCTGTCTAATCCTGCATTCATACATGTGGAATGTAGATGTGGAAACTAAGATCTAGAGAGTTTAAGTGATTCTGAAAATTGTACAGACACAACTAGAATAGGTTAAAGCTGAAAATAGAATTAATCTCCTATTTCCATGCCAGTGCTCCATCACTGTACAACTCATCTCTCTGCAATCACATCTCAAAAATATATGAAAATTGGGCCGTGCAACTGCTAAGTGGCAGAATTCTCGCCCACCATGCCAGAGGTCCAGGTTCCATTCCTGGAGCCTGCCCATGCCAAGAAAAATATATGAAAATATTTAGAATCACAGAGCCTTCTGGAGATTAATAGTGAAAGGATTATGGACAATGAAATAAGTCTTATCAAAATGAAAAGTAAGGGGCGGGCCGCGGTGGCTCAGCGGGCAAAGTGCTTGCCTGCTATGCCGGAGGACCTCGGTTCGATTCCCGGCCCCAGCCCATGTAACGAAAACGGAGAAACAAAATACAATAAAACAAGAAAATGTTTAAAAGATGTTTCCCTTTCTTCCTCTCTTCCTTCCTTCTATCCTTCCTTCCTTCTCTCTGTCTTTCCTTTAAAAAAAAAAAAAAAAAAAAAAAAAAAAAAAATGAAAAGTAAGAAAGCATAAAAAGCAGGAATACCTTCCAAAGTAAGGTGACATTTTTCTCTTTCTTGGGGGAATCTTCACTGATTATTCTCCAAAATTCAGGTCCCCTGATAGGAACTGCAAAACAACAAGGAGCCCAAGTTGTACATGTGCCCATGGGAGGAATATTTTTCAGTGATATCTGAAGCACACAATTAATCACTTCTCAAGACAAATTTACGAAAGCTCTGCAGACCTTTAATATCCATGACAACTGTGTGGCCAGGATGACTCCAATTACTCCAATATCCCAGCCCGTCCAGCCGCCTGCAGCGCACCTGAGCGGCATAGACCGAACACAGGTCTGACACCGCCAGACTGGAGGATTTTGATTTTGCGTCATAAATCTCATACATCTGTAAAATAAGACAAAGCATTAGCTTGATCATTACCAAATGGCAAGGATCTAAACAGCCCTGAAATGCAACTTAAGATTTCTTCCACAATTAAAAGAGAACTGACTTTGAGTTTTCCGGCTTTAGAAATATTCATACTGGGCTTGTATTGTGAGTGCTTTCAAATTAAAGATTCTCTTGGCTATCTTATGCTTCCCTGGCTGATGACAAAATTTGGGGCTTGAAAACAGTGCAAAAAAGCAGCACCTGTAACTTGATAATAATCCCCTACATCATTGAATTGTTGGTTCTATCAGTCTCACACAAAAAAATTCATTCTTCTTTATAATTTGTGCATTACCCAAGAAGTAGCATGTTGGATACCGTGAATAACATAATTAATTAGAGTAAATAAGAATTAAGTAGAGCTGAGACTACAGAGGGGAAGAGGGCACATTTAACTCAGAATTATTACAAGACTTGTGCAATGGGAATTTTGTTTTCAACTGGAATTCAAAGTAAGAACTGTATGTATGCTCAAGTGTTTACATTCTCCTTCTATCATCACATTTTGGCAAGAAAAATACAACCACCAAAGAGAAACTGAAAAGAGTAATCAGGTTTGAAGATGAACTACATAAATATTCAGTCTGCATTTCTGCTGAATATAAAGCAAGCCGCCAAAATTGGAAGGGGTTTACTGGAGGGAAGCAGAAACTTCTGAAATAAACCTATGATAAAAATGCATAACTAAAGACTTCACTCCAAGCTTAAAAGATGTACAGAAAATGCTTAAATGATTTGCTGTAACTCTCCCTATTGAGCAGTGTGAAAGACCTTCCACAAAATGACTTTCTTCAAGAGAGGTGAGAATATCTTCAGGAGAATTTAGACACTCAAATAGCCAATAAGCCTCTTGAGCCACATGCACACAATTATACCTTAAAATAATTATCTTAGAGAATTCTGGGTATATGGAGATTAATGAGCAGAAGGACATAAACAATCCAAAGACCTATCCTTCACAAGGACAATCCACCTCTTCAGAGTCCAAGATAAAAAGAAATTAGTTAGTATACCTATATAAAATATCATTAATATTTTTGTTTAATATTCTTTATGTTTTATGTTTAACAGCATTAAACATAAAATACTGCATTACTAATTGTAAACCGCTCATGGTTCATTTGCAATCTTGTTTCCCAAACACGCTCTTCCCTTACTACTAATTCTTGACCATTCATCTTCCTTCCACAAAGACTTTTAAGAATTTTAACCTAGTGGTTGAATAGGGTTGGCTATAGCGCACCTCTAATGTTCAATATATCTCAATAAGAAGGAAAACTTCCACATTCATCTCAGCCGAAACCATTATGATCTGCTGACATAATCAGTATTCCTGATTGCTAGATTTTCGCAGGATTCCCTAGAAAACTCGCGTGGAAAGCCATCATAGGCACCTTTCTATGTGTCATACACTTGCCACTATGGGTAAGACTGTGGTTATTTGATAAAAGCAGCTCCTTCCAAAATGTGTTCCAGGGAACACACTTGAACATATATATAGTGAAGAATATAATAGGTGTTAGAGGAAAAGGGTTTCCTTGTCAAAACAAGTTTAGGAAGCATGGGGTGAAATAAAGCGACACGTGTTTCTCTAATGTAGGACCTCTCCAAACCTTTAAGATGTAATATATTACAGTTCTGTGCCAGGAAGATACAGTGTTTACTCAACATATTTGTGCTTTTTTCAGGGATGATTTCATGAGTCCAATGTCCTATAAAGTACCCTTTGGGAAATGCTGAAACTCCTTAGAAGGGTTAGACTTAGATCAATCTATTTGTTTAAACAAAAATAGCCACAGAATCCAAGGAGGATATACTTTTATGCCAATAAAATAAATTTGATGTACTAAAGATCTTGTTAAACATTATAAGAAATAACATTTTGGGAGGCAAGCTAAAGAGATTTCTAGATACCTTCCACTGTACTTCCTTTCCACTTAAGCCATAACGAATCTGGAACTGAAGATTATTCTCTGGAAAGACTGGCTTTTCCCAAGATATTTTCAACAATCCGACATTTACAGTAATTTCTGCTTTCACACTGGAGGGAGGCAGTGGTTTCACTACAAATTTTTAAAACAGTATTATGTAACAGTTATTTAAACAGTAATAACGTTTTAAAATCTTATCTTTATAAAGCATCAATGTTTTTAATGCCCTATATTTAGAAATCAATACATTTTTTTTTTTCAAAACTTTCTTATTCATTATTTTATTTGATCCCCTATAACTTTATGTGATACATAAGAAAGGGAGTATCTCTAGTTTGCAAACAGAGAGATTGAAAAAAATCTGTACATTTTCCATGTCACTCTGCAATCTGTAAGATCTGATTGTGACTTCTTAAAAATAGATACACACACACATACAAATGCAAGGTATGTTCTAAGGCTTAAGGTTAAAACCACAGAAATGACACAGAGAAGTTTTTTTTTTCCCCTTATCACCTTTTTATGCTGCTGCTCTTAGAGGTCAAAGTCAAAGGTGCAGCTCATGCTTATATCAACTACATAAGTTTGCCCCAAGTTTCTATTTTTTACTTTGAGGGCCACTTTTCTTAATAATAAAAGATAATATGGAAACTCGAGTTATGTGTGAAACTGAAAGTCTCCAGGCCCAAGATCAACAGTGTGAGCAGCTGTACTCTCTGCTTCCTGACCCCAGTTTCACAGCGCAGAATTATACTCAGTCATTTTGGTTATCCTCAGGTAGAGTGGAGGATTCCAATGGAGTGGGAAGACATTCAGTTGGTACGGGCAAACCCGTTAAGATTTCTAAGTAGGTCCATACCAAATGGCAAAGAGCTGCTCTACCGAGAACACCCCTCCAGAACCCTCTCACATCAGAGCCCCCTACCTACCTGCTCATGATCCGGCAGCTACAAACTTAATGCCTGGAAGAGCAGAAGGATTCTAGGAGTGTGGCTTGAAAGGTCAGTAGTCCTGCCACCCTTACTGGTAACTATTTTAACCATCACCCCTGCCAGTGAACAACCCAAACTGAAGGATGGCCCTTGGCCAGGGGATGCAGGGAACAACTGACCCTGTAGTTTTTCCTTTTTGGAAAAGGAAAAGAAAAGCCTAAGGGCCAACTATAAGAAACAAACAATTTTAAAAAACACTAAATAATCCAAACCACAACTAACGTCAAATGTTGATGCTCAGTGTTGGGAAAATGGAGCGAGAATGGACTTTAAAGAATCAGTAGTCTGCCTCCTGGATCCATATACAATATAAATCTATTTATTTACCAAGCCTTATAAATCTTAACATTGTTATGATTCACAAGGAATAAATATTACCTTGATTGGCACAATATGGGTGTCTGTTATTATTTTCTCCCCCTACTTTCCCCTGGCCAAAACCACCACTGTGTAAATATGTGGTCTTCTCTTTGTACAGTAGTTAAAAAATTATTTTATAGTGTTGTATTATTATTGCTATGCACCCAACAATATTTTAGACTACTCATGCCAAAAAAAAAATAAGTTTTTTCATTATTATATAGTTTCTTATGATTGCTCAATTCTTCAGAGATCAAGAAGCCATCCACCGACCTACTAAGACAATACGTATTTCATCTCTTGGAAAGAGAATTCCTCTCAGGAAAGGAAGTATCAAAACTCTAGTGACCACAAGAGTTTAAATCTGTGATTATACCTGACTGAATTATATAAACATATTCAATGAACATATAGTTTCCAGAAACGATGCTCTGAAATACAACTGTCTATGTGAACCGCCAATAACCATTCTGGGATGGCAGAGGAACTATTCTCATTTTTGGGGTGATAAAACAATCTCAGAATGCTTATGTGGCCAGTGCACATTTACAACTCTGGCATTTGGATCCCAAGTTGAATTTTCACATTGCTTTCTACCACTGAATAGGCAACATAAGCCCAATTTAAACTTTTGGTTTTAGTTCTGAGCAGAGCAGCATTAAAGGTAATTCAGATGGCACACAGTACTGAATCCATGTTGCATTTGTCATATTTTTCGTGTGTGTACCTGTGTATGTTTGTGTGGGAGCATAAAAGGGTGTCTTGCTATCCTAGGACATTTAGTACAAGAAAAGTGATTTTAAATGGAAAAAAAATAAATAGTGGGGAAGTGGGGAAGTGAAATGACTGGGAATTTATACTGAAAAAGAAATCTCAATCTTTAACAAAATTTAGGATTTAATTCAGATGTGCATTAATTATCTGGGAAAAAAAACAAATTAAATATTGATTTTTGTCTCATTTTCCCCCAAAATAGTCTATAACACCAAAAGACATTCTTTCACTTCTGCTGCACGATCAAACAGGTCATTTCTCAAGGTCATTTCTTGAGAATGTGGTCATTTCTCCACAACAATACTGGAGAAGTATATCAAATTTTCCAAGTGCTCTTTTATTTCGATCGCTTTGATGTTAAAAGTTCTTATGGAAAGAATGTTTTAAATATCATGATACATCATCATCCTTGTCTATTTTCTCTTCTTCACCTCTCTTTAGTTGCTTTGAATGCCTCTGCTTTCCTATATGGCCTCATAAATTCAAAGCCTTGGGTTGTGGCTACTCAGATTACAAAGACCTCCAGGATGGAAGGGTGGATGGTAGCACAACATTGTGACTGTGATTAACAGCACCGAAACACACGCCTGAATCTGCTTAAAAGGAGAAATGTTAAGTTGTATATATGGTGACAGATGAAAATTAAAAGAAAAAAAAATCCATGGAACTGCACTACACAAACAGTGACCCCCGAGTTAAATCATGGACTACAGTTAATGGAACAAATGTGAAGACATGCTTTCATCAACTGTAACAAAAGTTCCACACCAATGTCAGGTGTTAATAATAGGGTGGTATACGGGAATCCTGAATTTCATGCATGATTGTTCTGTAAGCTCACAACTTCTCTCATAAAGATCTTAAAATCCAGGTGTTTTCATGTGTACTATGGAAGAAAGACTTACAAAGTAGTACATTAAAGAACTCGACTCAATTTCATTCACAGCAACCAACAGAATCCATCCATTATTTAGAACAACTTCACAGTGGCTGACAGAATTCATCGTATCAATAGAATACTGAAAATATTTCTATTGCTGGAAAAAAAGCGTGCTATAAGTAGTTTAAAATAAAATCAAGCTGGAAAACTTTCTGAGGCTGATTGTCATCTCAATTCCAGTGCAAACTGGAACAATACTTTTTCAAAACCCAATGTGATTAAATGGTAAAATACAACAGTAACTCTGAGTTAATATGAATCTTAATCTGCAATAAAATTGCAACAAAATTTGACATACCCACGGAATCAGGAATAACGCATGTCGGTGGAGAGTCAAGTGACCCTAAAGAGTGATTGATTCTAATCCACATTGTATAGCCGGATAAGAGAAAGATTGGCTGAAATATGCATTCATAAAAGCCATCCCTCTTCAAGTGGCAATCTTTGGGTTCAGAATTGGGATGAATAGATGGACTATCAGAACAGTAAAGGCTGCTCCTTAAAAGATATGAAAATATTCAATTAGTATACAGCATTGATAAAATAGACTTATTTGAGAATCTAGCCTTTGTCTTTAAATGAGAGAGAGGTTTTCTCCATCTAAAAATGATGTTATTGGAACAGGATTTTTTACCTCCCAACTATATAGCAGTGTTATGTCTTTCCACAAAAAGAGACAGTAAACAACCTTTATTAAATATGTCATTAGACACTAAATGGGGATGCAAATGAACAAAACATATTGCTCTAATAAGGAAATAATGATCCAGTTAGAGACAAAAACCTACAATACTTTGAAAAAGTGTTTGAAAGTATAGGTAACTTTATACCATAACTGATAGTACAGATCAAAAGTAGTAAAGGGGAATTCCCAAGATGGGGTGGGTCAATTCCTTATCCTTTAAAATAGAGGATTTTAAATTCCACCACAAATTATAATTGACAGTAAATGACAGCATAACTGATGGTAGCCTAATATTTTCTAATTCAATTAAAATAACACCAATTCTATGGTTTTGACTATATGAACCATATAGTTAAGTACATTACTCATTTTCTCCAGGAAAAAATTAAGAAAACATTTTCTACAAGTGAACCCACCAACACTGCAACCCAGAATATACAAAGCACTTCTCTTCTTTGAAATAACCGCTTCACCACTATTTACTCTTCATATGGTATTTAAATGACCAAAGCAGTCGTTACTGTTTCTATAAAGATGAGAGGGAGGAGGTCAGAAGGAAATGAAAAATCTATATTCTTCTGTCTCTCAATTTCCAGTTTTTTGTGCATGACAATTTTTTTCCTATTTCCTAAAAAATTACAGTCATCGATCTGTGTGTGTGTCTGTGTGTGTGAATGAGTGGTGGTGGGTAGAGGACAGTGATGATGAAAATAAGAAGCCAAGTACTAGTCCATTTGGAATCCAATGGTTTGCATCATCATCATCATGACAGCAACAACCATTTACTGAATATTTGCTGTGAGAAATTATATCATTAATTATAATTAAATGAATTCTGTCCCTTAATTCTCACAGAAACCCTGTAAGTCTTATAACTCTCTCCTTTTTACAAATAAGGAAACATCGGCTTAGGGTGACCAAGAAACTCACCCAACTAGTGGGTCTTCTGCAAATGTGAGCAAGATAAAGGGGGTGCAGAGCTAATGTAAGAGTCTTCCACAACACCTCTTTAGTGTCAGAAGGCCACAAAAAGAAAGTGCAGACAGATAGAAAAGTAAAATGGCACACCATGGACATTGGATCGATTTAAAAGTACTCCTGTAGGTTACGATGAAAGCAGCTATTATTGGCATTTGAGAAATGTAGAGATTGCTGCATTGTTTTCTAATACTATACAAGAGTGGACTGCTGGCTTTAGGAATAGAAGTCAGTCCACTGTGTTTGGGGGAAAGGATTTATTTTCCAACAGAAAATTTAGATTTTAAGAATAAATAAATACAAATTATACAAACTGGAAGTCTCTAACACAAACACAAATTAGGTCATAGCTTTTAAGAGCACGACACATATTTGAAAACCACTATAGGATAAATAAAAATGTTTCTCTCTTCTCCTCATCAAGAGTGATATTGCTTCAGATAAAAATATTTGTAGAGATAAGGAGGATGCTAGGAAGACAATGGCTTTGAATTATTTCCAAAACAGAGAAGCATCAACATAAACAAGCCCAAATTACTCCTTATTCACATTGGTCCTTGTTAATTATTAAGTGTTTCTTTCTTAAATTATTTCATAGAGTTCTAAAAAACACCCATAGTAGCTTTTACAGTTTTGGCATCTCTACCTCTAAGATATTAATTTTAAACCTAATGATATTATGCTTTTATATTCCTCTATGTTCTTCTCTAATCAAATCTGTAAATCAGATTAAAATATATATAAACTAACTTTTCTTGAATTTCATTCAAGAGTTAAAATCCAACTGTGGAGTATTAATTATCAGAAAAATAATCTGAGGTAAAAACAAATTACATATATACTTGTTTTTAATCTCAAGTATGAACCTTTTTCAAGAATCAACAATTCTTTCAATGCCTCAAAAATATACCAATTAAGTATGTCCTCTTGTCCTCTCAGGAAAAAAATTCTGTAACACTACTGTTACAGTAATATTTCTACCAAAACCCTTTGTCTCAATTTATTCCTAGAAAAGTAAAACAGCATAAATAATACGTACCTGTGATACCTCAGCTGCAAAGTACTTCCCACAAGTGACTGGACTGTATTGGATGACCATCTGCAAGTCATTTTAGTTAAGTACCCATCAGTTTCACATGATATATTGATATTGACATCTATTTAAAACACATTAAAATATTAATATAAAGCACAAACACCAAAAAAATTTTGAATGAAAAAAAATCTCCTTACATCTTAACTACGTCTCTGTCACAGGGACCATAAGGAAAACTTGTCTGGTGGAACAAATGAACAAAACCTCAATATTCTTACCAATGACGTACAACTCAGCGTAGCGATGGTGACACTCGAGTTGGTTGCAGCAGTACACGGCATTATACATGAACTTGCCTCGAGGTTGGGTTGCATTCACAGAGGGAAGCATAACTTTGCTAACATGGTCACCTATAACACTGTACTGGCTTTGAGGAATTTTCTCAGCTAAATTCATCCACCAAACAATCTTTTTTGAGGACACAATCTTGTTGTCATTTTTATAGATGCAGTGAAAAGAAACATTAGAACCAACGCTTGTCAGAATTTTAGGTGGAAAGTATACGACATCTGTAACGAGGAAAGAAAGGCAAGATGTCAGGTGAAGAAAGAGAACATCATGTAAGCAATTTCTACCATATAAAAAAGACTCACAACACATTCCAGGATTACTTTGCAAAAAAATAAAATGTGTGTACTAAGGGACTGAATAACTCTGTAATTGCCTGTTCATTTAGTGTCCTGGCACTCCCATTTTCGAGTGACTTGTCTCCTAAACAAAGAGGCTTATTCTTCATAAAATAAGTAACTTAAAAGAGTAACTGTCACTTGCTAACTGATACGTAAAAATTTATTTAGAAGACTATGTAGTCTGTAGGAAATGTAAAATGCATGGTACACCATTATAGGCAAAGCAGGAAAAACTGCAAAGACTGCCCCGTAATATTTTCAGTTATTCGATGTCAATATCCTGACC
Source organism: Tamandua tetradactyla (assembly GCF_023851605.1). Lineage (NCBI taxonomy): Eukaryota > Metazoa > Chordata > Mammalia > Pilosa > Myrmecophagidae > Tamandua > Tamandua tetradactyla. The sequence continues at coordinate 60,346,678 of NC_135337.1, forward strand.
AATGTTTTTCTACAACATGGTGCACCTTTATGGTCCATGCCATTAGCCACTATTTATTTGGTACCCCATTGTTGCAAACTTACCTTGCCTATTATTGTCAGTAGAAAAATAAGCAGATTTTTTAGTAGGAAGAATTTATTTCTACCATGATGCATTACAAAAATGTCAGCATCTTTCAAGATTCTACAATTTAAGTTAAATAATTTCCTGCTGAGAGAGTATGAATATGTATTTACAAATATCTTCTGGATTATATCCACACACAAGCACAACTTCATTGGCCTTTATTGTTTTCAATCTCTCTACTTTGTGATGGTATGCTAAACTCCAAAGTGTTTATATTTGCAACTTTTCCAAAACCACTGTGCTTTTTATTTCTGTACTCAAACAGAAACAGGAAAAAAAAGCCTAGTAACATTAAATCACTGGACAGAAGCCAATCCATTAGACTTATGAGCATCACAGAGCATAATACTAATAGAGGATGGCACTCAAGCTTCATTTGTACATTACTTACTGCAGACAAGTACCTAGCACAGACCTGAAAGACTGTTGACCTACCTTTAATGTGTTCCGCACCTCATTATTGAACTGCCTCAAAAAGTCTCAGAATAATTCTTTTTTTTAAAAAAAGATAGTACAAATGAGTTTTCATGTATTAAGTAGAAGCTTTTGATTTTAAAGATTCAAAAAACACCAAGCATTATCACTTTGAAATCAGATGCATATAATAAGGTTAGTTGAGAAACATACTAAAGTTATGGTTTGAGGTATGACTAAATGTTAAATAATAGCTTAAAATTGCAAAAGTAAATTAATGAAAACCTGACTTTTTAAAATTTTATTTTGAACAAACTTACTGAAATTGATGATTTGAGGTAAATGTTGAATACTTAATTTGGAAACTAAGAAAAATATATATTTTATTCTCATGAGTAACTTTGCTATACATAATTTGTAAAATAAGAAAGCAATAATAATTTCCTTCTCATGACCACATAGTAATACTCTCTCATAATCGATATTAATGAACTTTATTAAAAGAAGAAATTGTATCGCTAATTAGTGATTATTCAAAAGAATATAAATCATGAATCAAAACATTTTAAAAAAAGCAATTTTAAAAGGTACAGTTTTTTCTTTATTATCACCCTATTTTCTATTTTTTATTCTTCAAGAAGATATAGCTATTTTTCTTTTCTTTTATTTGCTTTTCTTTTTTTTACTATTTTTCTTTAAGAGGAAAATAGTTTTTCTAACACATTGTAAGAACTTCCAAGTGTGAAAGCTAGAAATTGCCTAGCATTTGCTTCCCCTCTTCTTTTCACAATAAAAACACAGTTAGTAAAAGTATTACAAATATTCAGCACTAGATTTCAAAGTTATTTTCAGTATGTAGCATAAACTAATTGTAATATTCTTAGACTTCATAAGTACTGACAAAAGCCCTAGCTTTTCTCTAAAAACTCAAGACCTTCCAACAGCTATAGAGAAAGAAGGCAGACAATTCATTTTAAAGAATCCATTGATTAGGAACAGACAATGTTCCATAAACTTCATACTTGGTAGATAGAGCTTTAATGCATTAATGAGTAAAACACATCAGCTCTAAAATTCTGTTTGCTATGGCTGCAACCTACCAGGCAATATCTATTCAACAAAGTCTTTGGAAATAATAAAGCAAGATAATTCACTCTATATAAAGCAATGCCTCAATCTTACAGTGTTTCTACCTGATGATGACACTATCATGCTTGTTGGTGAACAATGAGACTAGAATTTAATAATGTAAAGTGTCTACACTTAAGAAAGAAGGACCCAAATCAGTTTGGAGGAACACAGCTTGCTGTTACACACCATTCAGAGGTCACACCTTGCGTGTAGTAAGTGCTGAGAAGTATGAAAATTGCTGCAAAGGTAATTCAGTAATCCTAAGCCTAAAAAACCTAAACGACATTAAAACCTCATTTACCCGGTATCATCCAGGAAGATAGGAGCTCCAAAAAGTGCTCTCCATAATGAATCTTACTGCTTACCTGCTTCGAGAGTCACAATTTTTAGTGCCACCACACATCTTGTATAATTATGCAATACGCACTGCTTTGCCTTGTTAGTAGTTAAAAATGTGGACTTTGGAATTAGACTGCCAGCTCCACACTACTTTCTAATTGTGTGAAGCTTTATAAGTTAGTTAACCTTTCTGTATCTTAATTTCCTTAGCTATAAAATTGGAGTAATAGCACCTATCTCATGGGTACTGAAAAGATACAGTGACAATCTATGTAAAATACTTAGTGCCTGAAACACAGGAAGTATTTTACAAATACCACATTATTATTATTATTTCACAGGGAATTTTGAATCCAATTATACTTACAGACATGATACTGTACTAGAGAAATGTGCTTAAGAACTCCGAGAGTGTGTAGGGGTTTTGTCTCTGCTCTTGGTTTCCCTACCTGTTTTCTACTTGGTCGGTTTCCGTCTCTCCCTCTAAGTCAACTGGAACACTCAGTGGCATTTAAACTATGCAAGTTTGTTAAATCAGTAACCTTAACTTCACACCCAATGTTAAGTCAACCAATTCTTTCCTTTGTGACAGCTAAGTGGCTCACTATCTAGATACGTTTTTCACTAATTTCCAGATTTTGCTGTCTGGGATGTCTCTCTTCTCTGGAGGGACATGAGTGGTGAACAAGTAAAAGGCTTGCTGTTGATGGTAATATTGTTAGATACTGTACAGGCAGATAAACTGGCAAATTTTCTTCTCTATAAAACACAGTATTACCTCTGTGTACAGAAAACATTAAATATTTGCATATTAAAGGGCATGCATATGTGTGCATGTGCTTTATAGTACATATTAATAAATTTAATTATATTATATATGAAAGCACAAAATATGATCTAATATAATAAGAAACCAAGCAAATATAATCCTACATCTGGTAAAAACTTTTATTAAGAAAGTAATAGACATATAAAAGATTTTTGTATAAAGTAAAACAGAACAAAAAATAAGCATATCTATCCAAAGTCCTGAAAGTCTAAATTGAACAATCTATAACATACTACTAGGTGAAATATAACAAAAATAACTATTACGTCATATTGGTTAACATATAACAATCCTATTGAGCACATAATATTGCAAGGATCATTATTCTAGAAAGATCTTAATATACAACTCTTAAATCCTAGCAAACGGAAAAAACATGTTGATTCTTTTAAATCTCTCTTCTTCATAAAAAGTCCATTTTCAAACCTAATTAGGAAGAAAACAGTAGAGAATGGAGTCATTTTGTTGTGGACAAGAAAGAAACATTTCACCAAAAGGTAAAAAAAGAAGGCAGGCCACGGGCCACTTAGTTGGAGTAGGGACTGTGCCTTCTACTTCCTTTGTAAAACTCCCTTCTTCCCAGGCCCAGCTTACCCTGTCTACTGATAAAATCCTTCAGACAGGCCATCCTTTGAAATTTGATGTTGTTAATTTACTCCCCATTGCATAATGCTCTGCTAGTCATTAAGACGTATTAATCAGTGATATCTAATTGAAGGGAAGATTTAACCTTCCTTAGAAAAAGAAAAATTCAAAACTAAATTTGCAGTATCATATTATACCCATTGAAGATATTCAGTAATTGCTTGAGGAATAGAGATGATAAGCTAATCATCTAAATCAGTTTACACAGAATAAATTGTTCCTGTTACTTAGCACTTTATTAAGCATTTCTCACAATTTTGCATGCGCTACGCAATGAGTTATGTATCACGTCAAGCTCTCACCCTCATTAGACTTTGATATTCTGAATATTGAGATTATGGATTCATAAACTATGATAATAGCTAATATTTACTGAGTGCTTACTAAGGGCCAGGCAATGGGGTAAGCATTTTATGTACATTATTTCATTCTGTCCTTACAAAAACATTCCCACTATACAGATGAGGAAATTGAGGCAAAAAAGGGTTAAATTTTCCAATAAGTAGTGGGAGCAGGACTATAAAATTCTGTCAGACTCCAGGTCATTTCTCTTAAACCACTAATGCTTTTTGCTTTTTGACTAACCAATGCATTTTAAGTAGTAACTGATAAATAAACTTGTTTAATTAAACGTACTGGATATTCGCTTAGTGTTTTACTATTTCATGACACTTGTGCTCTCTCTCTATTTGTACACTGTCAATACTTGATGACTCTTTGGCCAGCTGCCTGATCTGACTTCTTAATGAGGAAGGTGTGAACGAATTGTGGTAATTCTGATTTGAAAAACACCTTTAAAAATATGAAAATTGAACTTGAAAATTCTGAAATGCAAGCATCGGGAGTAAAAAGCACTTTTATTATGTAAAACATAGCATAAAAATTTAATATTTGAAAGTTATGTCAAATAAATACATTTGGTTTCCAAATGTAAAAAGTAAGGAGATATCGCTATAAATAATGTCCTGGTTGTTAAATTTTAACTTTTCACCTTTTTAATAAGAAAAAAAATAATTATACAAGATTCTCCTCTGGAAGCACGTAAACATAAGTTCTCTTACACCAGTATTTTTAACGAGTGTTCAGAATTTAAACAAATGTTAACACTGTCCCCCCTTTTGGTTTAGTGCTACAAAACGTAAGATGCTCATGAGATGCTAAAGGCAAATTCAGTTAATATCTCTCTCTCTCTCTCAACAGAAGCTACTATACTAAAAACCATAAAACCCACCTTGTGTGGTAAAGATATAAGGGGTGCTCCAGTCACTCCAGGCTCCCGAACCTCTCAGTCTCTTGCCTCGTACCTGAACCACATAGGAAGACCCGGGAAGCACACTGCCTACCAGCAGTGATGGAGAGAAGACGGTTTCAGCAACCTATTACATATTATTTTAAAACATCAGAGTATCAGATCAATGCAGTCTACAAAATTGACTAGAAGCAGGTCTCAACACATTTCAAACAATCAAAAGCTGATATTCCATTGGCCTCGCTTACTTCTTCCATTCACAACACTGAAGGTTCCCATCCTGCTCTTTGCATGAGTTAAGTGTTAAAAAAAAAAAATCAGCCCAGATCCAAAAAGACAGGTTTCCAAGTAGTGTATACTTTACCAGGAACAACTGCAAAGTATAACAGTTTTTTTCCCAATATGAAAATAAAAAAAAAACAACTTAGGTAAAAGAGTGACAGGTGGCTCAGTGGCAGAATTCTCGCCTGCCATGTCAAAGACCCAGGTTCAATTCCCAGAGTCTGCCCATGCCAAAAGCAAAAAAAAAAAATGCATTTATCTGGGCAGTGCAAAGGTGGCTCCGTGGCAAAATTCTCGCCTGCCATGCTGGAGATCCAGGTTCGTTTCCTGGAGCCCGAACGTGCCAAAAAAAAAAAAAAAAAGAGTGACATTATCCACACAACAAAACCAGAGGTATTTTTAATGAGGATTGAGAAAAACAAATGAGATCTGTGTGTTACAAGTTTTGGAGAGTATCCTTAAGTTTGCTGGGCTGAACCTTGTCCAAAGGTCTAAGGTGAACTTGAATATCAACCTAGAATAACTGTCACTCCTAAATCTTTCAACATTTTTTTCAAGAAAAGCACAAGATGCAGATAAACAGGCATGGCTATATAATTATATTTAATTGCGATTAAACACGTTTTGTGCGTGACGTAGTTAGTATCCTGCAAACTTAATCTCTTCATTTAAAGTAAAACATTTTCTGAAGCTCAACAATTTCAATCTAGCAAACTGATTATGGATAACACCGAGACTACGTCAGGAAATAAACCAATCGGTTATTTCTATAAACCACAAATACACCTAAGGATTCCAGTGGTTAAAAAAAATCAATATATATGAACGTTCCCACTGCATTTTATGCACATGATCCTAAAACTTAAATTCCTAAGAGAGCATGATCTATGTTTATCTATATTCGTTTATATTTACCTCATCTATATTCATTTATATTTACCTCTAACGCGTATAAATAATGTACAGCGCACAGTCCTTGCATGGCCCGTGAAATCCTCCTTGCCCTCCTCCTCCTCCTCCCCCACCCCTCTCTGACTTCACTACCACCTTCATCTTCAGTCACACTGGCCTCCGGCTGTCCCCAGTACAGGGCTCTGTACTGCTGTTCTCTCTGTCAGGTAGCCTCTTGCCTCAGATATCTACACCAACATCTCCATCAAATCCTTGTTCAAATGTAACAATGCCAATGCTTCCTCCATTCAATGTTACAAGCCACAGTCACCTACCAGCATTTCCCAGCTCTCTCATCCTATTCTACTACCCCATTGTAACCTGATGCAAGTGGAACAGTTCCTGGAAACTAGGTGGTGCTCGACAAATATCAAACGAGTGAAAAAAGGATTTGGCACCCTTTACAGTAAAAATGCATTCACTGCATGTGAACAAATATACTGAACAATAAAAATGAAGGGTAAAATGTAAAATCAGAAATAAGAGGACTACAGATGAAAAATTATAATTATGAAATCAAGTATTTCGTAACTAGATTCCTTGTACCCATGGAGCCATACGTGTGTGTGTCTCTGTGTGTAAAGAGATAGATTGATGGATATAGAAAGATGAGATATATAGATGATTAGATAGAAAGAAAAAAGAGAGAAAGAGAGAAAGAAGGAAAGAAAGAAAGAAAGAGAGAGAGAAAGAGAAAGAAAGAAAGAAAGAAAGAAAGAAAGAAAGAAAGAAAGAAAGAAAGAAAGAAAGAAAGAAAGAAAGAAAGAAAGAAAGAAAGAAAGAAAGAAAGAAAGAAAGAAAGAAGAAAAAGAAAGGACAGAAGGAAGGAAGGAAGAAACAGAAACAAAGGTCTAAATACATAAACATTTTTTTGGAAGAGAAACTTTTTCTGCCTAAAAGTTTCTAAAAGTTTCACTAAATTCTGGGAGGAATTTATTGTGCTCTTCAATAAACAAAATATATGGATCTCTATATAAAAGATATTCAGTAATATGAAACATTTTTCTCAAAGTGTTTCTCAAAAGATGCAAAATGTTATTCAAGAGGTCATTTCCTATGCTGAGCATCAGTGAAAGCCAGTGGCATAATATTAAATTATAACTTATTCTACTCTAGTTTATATACATTTTACATATGTCTGTTTTTTAGATACTTGTAAATTTTTCATTATACTTACTAAAATATACTCACTTCTTTTTTTTGTATTGTAGAATTCTCAGAATATTTCACTTGATATTGAAGTTGAAATGGTACCAGTGTTGGGCTGGACCAAGAAATCTTTAAATCACCATTGTCTGTGATTTCCATACGCAAACCTAATGGTGGATCAGGCTTCACTTAAGAAAAAAGAGAATACTTTAAGTCAAGCAATTTTCATGATAATCCTGTTCGAGTAAAATTATGTCAGAGTTTTCAGTATACCCTCTCCTTTCAATTACCTCAAAGGTGACCTTTATTCAAGGGCTAATTACAGAACCTAAACCAAGCCATAATACTGGATCTAACGTCCTATCATAGTGACCGATGCATCTTTATTTCATTCCTCTAAATGGTTAAAAACTATGAATCAGTAAATTAAAATGAGTTTTAATGAACGCGAATTCGTGCTATAAAAGCCTCCTTAACTTTGTTTAACCCAGCATTTCCCAAACTTATCTGAAGCCTGCCTCAGCTCCACCATACTTGTTTGGTGAGTAAGGAGAAAAGGCATTTTCCAAAACACTATTTGGAAAAAAACTAATAAAAATTCAGTAAATCTTTTAATTTTGAATTATAATAATCCAGACAGGCACACCTTCTCAACCCACAGCATGAATGTTTCCCAAACAATTATACGCACCATTAGCAGGTGATGGCTTGCCACTAGAAATGGGGATGTTGTTTCTTAGTTAAGGGGGAATTTAACTTGGTAAATGATTTCTGAGTTCATATGTGTGTGTTTACATATGTATTTGTGTATATAAGTATGTGGCTACATATGTGTATATATAGTTTTAAATATACAAGAAAATTTTTTAACTATTTATAGTCACAATTTAAATATTTACAATAAAGATTGATTTAATAAATTATGATTCATCCTTATAATGGAAATCTATATAGATTATTGAAATAATAATTTCAGAAGAATATTGAAAATTTTTAATATTAGTAAGTTTTTAAAAGTTTATTAAACAATGTCTATACTTGGATTCCAGGTTCATTAAATTAACAAATAAATAAGATAGGTTTAAATATGTATTAAAAATAAAAAGAATGCTAAAATGATAGAAAATAGATGATTCATGTTCTTCTTTGTGCCTTTCTATATCTGCAAGATTTTTTTACAATTAACAGAAGTTATTCAAGCAGGTAAAATTATTACACTGAAACATTTACAATTTGAATTTTATTTTCAAGAAATAAAATGGTACATATGTATTTTTTTTACATTCTGCATTTTCAGAAATTTAGACAGTTTTCCACCCTTTCCAATTAGTCAAAACTAGTGAGGTTTTACTTTTTGTCACAGATTACAAATATTAGTGACTTAAAAGTAGTAACACCTAAATACTAATGTCTGCAAAAAACAAGGTGAAATTTACTGTGTTCCCATGACCAAAACCAAGATGAAATGAAGACACCAAAATAAGTGAAATCAGGAAGTTACAGAATACTGTTCATTTGCTATCTGTTTAAAAATATGCCTTAATATTACTAAAAGTAATTTTCCCTGATCCCCACTGTACCTAATCCTAGGCATACCAACATATATCTGCTTCTTTTCAGAGCAACATTCCTGAGAACAGCTGGCATCACTTACTCTCTGCGTTTTGCATTCCATTCCCTACTAACTTACTCTGATCAGGTCTTCCTCATCAGTCCACTGAAACTGCTCTCATCAAGGTCACTCCCTTTTCCACACCCAATGTCAATTATTTGATTCATTTTGCTACATCTCTCAGAAACATTCCATACAGCTACATACTCCCCCTTTCAGGAAATATTTTCACTTGGCTTCTGGAACACCACAACCCTTTTAAACCTCCTTTCTCACTGAACATTCCTCATTCTTTCTATGCCTAAATGAGTGATCTCATAGGAATCCCTAAACATCTGTACACTCATGACTTTCACATATATGTCTCTCCTGAGCTCTAGATTCATATATACAACTGCATACTCTACAGCTCTTAACTTTCTAATTGGTATGTCAAACTCAATGTGTCCAAAATAGACCTCTTGATTTCTACACACACACACACACACACACACACACACACACACACACACACACACACACACAATCTTCTCTTGTTTCCCCATCTAACTAACTGGTATTAGAATTCACCCAGCTGCTCAGGTTCAAACCTAAGATTATCCTTGATTACTCTGCCTTTCCCACCCCACGTCCAACCCTTTAGAAAATCCAGTTCAACATCATCACCCAAATAGATCCCAAATCTAACCATTTCTTTACTTCTTTACTGCTACAACCCTAAGCCAACTGGACTACTCCAATAGCCTATCTGGATCCTCTGCTTCAAATCTTGCAATTGCCCTCTTCCCCTTTTCCCCATCAATTTCATTCTGCACAATACAGAGTAAATTTTAAACCACACACACACACACCTGGTCATACCACTCTCTTAGTTCAAAAGCTTCCACTGCAATTAGAATAAAATCTAGACTGTATAACCTAATCTTATACTATGATCCAGACCCTGTCTTACCCCCACCTCCTAAAGTTTTCACACTTCATTTACCCCAAGCACATGAGCCCTCACTTTGGTTCCTTAGTCTAGGAAGTTTACTCTATCTCAGAGATTTTGTGAGTAATATTCTTTTGCCTGGAGCACCTTTTGTTCTGGACTTTTACATGACTATCACTTCTTTATTCAGGTTCAATGCTATCTTCTGAAAAAGGCCTTCTTTGGCCTCCATAACCGAAGTAACAGCCCCTACCTGACAGTGTCCATCATGCCACCCTGAATTATTTCTTACGTGTCACCTACAATTTTTGCATATAATCCTATATGTCCAAATATAAGGAAAGATTTTCTCCCAAAATGATCACTCAAAAATGGCAAAATTCCTTTTCAAGTTCTTATTAAGAATATCATATATATAGCACTTTCTTTCAATTAGTTTGTGTACTGGTTCTAAATGGTTCTAACAAACACCTGATAGAACTGGTTTCAAAAAGAAAAGATACATTTAATATAGATTTTGCCTTTTTTTTCCTGTGATATAATTATGATTGAATTGCTTGGACATCCTTGTAATTACCTTGCAGATATCATAAATACAGTCCTAGAGGACAAATTATTTAAAAGTTCTAATACTAAAATGTGACGTCATATACAGATTCAAGAAATAATTGGGAATGAGGTGAAGGTAAAGCAGTATGAAAAACTGTGTCAGATACCTGAAAAAAAAATGGCTCTAGTGATGTCAAAACCAATGATGTAAAGATGCAGATAAAGAGTTTGTATATAATTGTTTCAAGAGATATAAGCAGAAAATAGTAACTGCTAAATTACACATCATATATTTACTGTAACATGTACATATAACTGAACTAATAAGTTAAATACTTTAACACTCACCAGCATTATTTACATTGTCTATAAATTTTATACACATTATAATTATATATTCAAGCTTACCAAAAGAAGTTTTGGAGATCTCTGCACTAAGAAAATGGGGCATTGCCTATTATTTGCATTTTTCCTATAATAAGGTTTTATAATAAATTACTTGCATTTGCCTCCTTATTGTTTGTCTTTGCCCACTATTGGATGCCCCTGCTCTATATGACAGGAACCTTGTCTCATTCATCCCTTTCCCAGCTCCTAGGACAGCACCTGGCATACATGAGTCTCTAAAAAATGTTTATAGAAGGAATAAAAATGAGGTAAGGAAAAAAAAACAAGCTTACAATTATGAGAAGTATTAGCTGAGATGTGAGAAAGTTATATCCAAACAATACATAGCAAATGGACAGATTCAGGATTTAAAGAAATCAAACTGTTCACAAAAAAGAATTTATGTTACAATTGCAGAATATCTACACTACTTTTAAATTATTTTAGAAGCTGCTATTAATACCCCCTCACTGTAGTTTTACCAACGTCACAGCATTGGCCAAAATGAGATTAACCAGTAAGAAAATTTGCAAGCAATTTTCAACCTGTTTGTATGGTGACTTGTAGATCTACTCTCTTTTTTTGTGTACAACTTACCCACATTTATGGGTTGAACTGACATTAGTGGTGACTTAAAAATTACTCTTCCAGATGCAATTTCCAAATACACAAGAAGAGTGTAGTTGAGTTTGGCTGTCGGCACAGGCATATGACATTCACAGCATCCATGAACAGTACAGTTGCACTCAACAATCTGAAAACTGCCTTTCTCAGGGACCAGAGGTGAGTCTTCTAAGCCTTCAGACCTGTATTTTAAAAATAAAAGCAAAATGTTAAACATGGGTGTTAAAAAAGTGGATAGGTTTAAAAGAAGGATGCTTAATCCAAATTGAGGTAAGCTATCCTGGAAACCCAGTTTAAGAGACATCCAGGGAAAAAAAAGATATATTACATAGAGGAAAATAAAGGTAAGGATTAACGTTAATTGCCAGAAATAATATAAGCAAGAAGAAAGTAAAGAAAAAACAAACACTTCAAACCTAATATCCTATACCCAGAAAAAATATCTTTCAAAGTGAAGATGAAATAAAGACTTTATTCAAATACACCGAAAAATGAAAGAATTAATAATCATCAGATCGACACTATAAAAGATATTAAAGGAAATCCTTCAGGCAAAAGCAAAATAATAGCAGATGGAAATCTGTTTCAACACAAAGAAATGAAAAGCACTAGAAATAGCAATGTGGAGGGTAAATATTTATTGACCATTTAAAATAAAAATAATAGCCATGTAATAGGGGATCTATCTATATATATATATATATATACATATATATATATATATATATACACACACACAAGTAAAATGTCTGAAGAGGAGGATTGTAAGTATACAGTTGTAATATTTTAAAATTCTACCTGAAGTGGTATAATATCACCTAGAGATAAATTATGACAGGTTAAAGATGAATACTATAAATCTTAAAGCAACTACTAAAACAGTAAAACGAGTTATGGCTAATAAGTCCACAAAAAAGATTAAATGAAGTCATAAAAATTATTCAATACAAAAAAGAGATGAAAAGAGGAAATGGGAAACAAAAAACAAATGGGATGAGGAAAGAAATGTTTTAAGTAGTAGACTTAAACCTAAATCTATTAATAATAACATTTAATACAAATGGTCTAAACACTCCATTTCAAAAGCAGCAATTATCAGATTGGACAAAAGTTAAGATCCAATTATAAACTGCCTACAATAAGCCATCATCAACTATAAAAACACAAATACACTGAAAGTAAATGAATGGAAAAAGAGATAACATTATGAGATTAGTCGAAAGACAGTTGCAATTTATCAGCTAAGTAAACCTCAGAGCAAAGAATGTTGTCAGGGACAAAGAAGATTATTTTTATTAAGACAAAGAGATGAATTCAAAAAATATAACAACTCAGAACATTTATGTGCCTGATAACAGAGCTTCAAAATACATGAAGCAAAGATTAATAGAACTGCAAGGAGAAATAGACTAACCCACAATTAAAGATGGAAATTTCAATACGTCTCTCTCAATAACAGATCTAACAAGTAGACAGAAAATCACTATGCATAAAGAAGTCTTGAACAAAATCCAAGAATACTCCAGCCAAAAATAACATAATATACATTGTCTTCAAGTGCACACTTAGCATTTACCGAGACAAATCCTATTCTGGGCCATAAAACAAGTTTCAATAAATTTAAAAGAATTAAATTCACACAAAGTATATTCTGTGACCAAAGTAGAACAGCAGAAATCAATAACAGGAAAATATCTAGAATATCTAGAAAGATATTCTCATGAAGATATGAAAACTGAATAATATAACTTCTAAGTAACCTAGATTCAAAGGAGAAATTTTTTAAAAAAGAAATTACAATGATTTTAAAATGAAAACAGTATATGGAAAATTGTGGGATGCTGCTAAAGCAATTTTTGCAGGGAAATTTTTAGCATAACACTAAATATAGGCACTAGATGCCCATGTCAGAAAAGGAGATGGTCTCAAATCAACTATCTCAGCTTCCACCATAAGAAACTAGAAAAAAAGATCAAATTAAACCTAAATAATCAAAGTATAGTAAATAATAAATAGAGTAGAAATCAATGACAGATATCAGAAAAATAAAAGACCAAAATTGATGAAGTCAAAAGCTGGTTATTTAAGATAAAAAAAATTCATGAATCTCTAGCTAGACTGATCAGGAAAAATTAGAGAAGGTAACAAATTAACAATATTAAATGAGACTGATAATATTATCATACAGTCTACAGATATTAAGAAGATAATAAATTATTATGAACAACTTTGTCAATAAATTTGATAATTTAGATGAAAAGGACACATTTCTTGAAAGACACAAACTACCAGAGCTCAATCAGTAAGAAACAGAAAGGATATCTACTAAATATGTCTATATCTACCTATTAGTATATATACCTACATCTACTAAAGATACTAATCTGTAGTTGAAAGCCTTCCCACAAAATACACTTCAGGCCTCGGTGTTCTTCCTTGGTGACATCTATGAAGCATTTAAGGAAGAAATAATTCCAAATCTACACACATTTTTCCAGAAAACTGCAGAGGAGGGAATCTTTAAAATGTATTCTTAGGAGGCAAAAAAAAAATCTCAATACCAGAACCAAAAAAAACACAAGAAAAAAAAACTATAGACAATTTTCCTCATGAACAGAAATGGAAACCATCTTTCAAAAATGTAGGAAACCATATCCAATGACATACAAAAAGGATAATAAATTACAGCCGAGTGGAATTCAGAGTTGGTTTAACATTTAAAATCCACCAATGAAACTCACCATCTAACAAACTAAAAATGAAAAATCAGATCTCTCAAAGACTAGGAAAGCAAAAACTTCCTCAACCTGATAAACCATCTTCAAAATTCAAAAGTTAACAGAATACTTAGTTGTGAAAAAGTAAATATTTTACCCCTAAGATTATCAACAAAGCAGGGGTGTCCCTTCTCATCACTCATTTACACTCAACATTACTGGGAGGTTCCAACCAGTACGAAAAGGTAATAAAAGGAATAAAAGGTATTCAGATCAGAAAAGAAATAGTAAAACTATCTTTATTTGCTGACAACATGATCATCTTTGTAGAAAATCCAACAGATCCACAAAAAAAGTTATCAGTATAAGAGAGATTAGGAAGGTTCAAGAATACAACACTGATATAAAAAATAAATTTTATTTATATAATCTAGCAAAAAAAATCCAAAATTGAAATTATTTTAAAATGTCATTTGCAATAGCATTAAGAATAGAAGTATTTCGACATATATTTGACAAAAAATGTTTAGTGTCTACACACTGCAAACTACAAAATATTGGTGATAGAAATTAGTCAGACAAAAAGAGAGGTATGCTTCCCATGAGATAGAAGATTCAATATTGTTAATATGTCAGTTTTCCTTAAATTGTTCTATAGACTCAATGAAATGTCAATCAAAGTTCCAGCAGCCTATTGTGAAGAAATTGACAGGACACATCTAAAATTCATATGGAAATACAAAGAACCTAGAATAACCAAAACACCTTTGAAAATGAAGAGCACATATTGAGGATTAATACTACCTGACTTAAGACTTATAAAGCTACAATACTCAACCCAATAAGGTACTGGTGTGAATCCAGAAAACTAGGTTAATGGAACAGAAGAGTCCAGAAATAGACCAATACTTGCATGAATGCTTAATTTCTACAAAGGCACAAAAGCCATTCTGTGGGAAAAAGACAATCTTCAATAAAATGTGCTGGAACAATAGGATATTTATATTTTAAAAAAATACATTTTGATCCATACCTCACACTAGATATAAAAATTAATTCAAATCGATTCTAGACTTAAATACAAAACCTAAAACTATAAAACTTCTAGTAGAAAACATAGCAAAAGTCTTGAAAAAAATTTCAGATACTACACCTAAAGCAGGATCCATAAAAAGAACAATTGATAAAGCGGACTTCAACAAAATAAAAAAGTCTGCTTTCCAAAGACACCATGAAGACAACAGAATGAAAAGTCATAGATTGAGAGAAATTATTTACCTATCAGATAAGTGATAAAGAAATTTAATCCAGAAGATATAAAGAACTCTCAAAACTCAATAAATAAACAACCCAATTTTTTAAATCGGCAAAAGATTTGAACATACCCTTTATTACAGAAAATATACAAATAACAAGTACATGGAAACAGTCCAACATCATTAGTCATTAAGGAAATGCAAATTAAAACCATAATGAGATAACACTATCCATGTGTTAGAATGACCAAAATTAAAAAGACTGACCATACGACGTGTGGGTGGAGGATACAGAGGAACTCGACTGTAAATCCCTGATAGTGGGAATGTAATATGGGACAACTTTGGAAAAGAGTGTGACAGTTTCTTAAATTGTTAAATGACCTACCCATGCCACTCCCAAGTATCTATCCAAAAGAAATGAAAGCATATGTCCTTACAAAGACTTCTACACAAAATTCACAGCAGCTTTATTCATAACAGCCCCAAACTGGAAATAGCCCAAACGCCCATCAAAAAGTAACAGAAAGCAGATCACTTATAGCCTGGGAGACAGCTGGGTGGGGGATGGCACAGGCGGGGAAAAGATGGGGGGATGACTTCATTTGTGAATGAAGTATAGATTTCTTTCCTTCATTGGGGTGATGGTTTCAGTGATTTCATCTTATGAACTTTGATGAAATTTTCATGTCAAATATGTACAGATCTTTATATGTTAATTATATTTCAATAAAGCTGATTTTAAAAAAAAAGAAAGAAAATCTAGAGTAATTTAGAGTAATTTTAGGAAGTAATATTTTGTCTATCACTGTAAACCTACAAAATGAATCGGCTAACCTTAAAAAAATAATTGTGGTTAGGTGGGTAGGATTACCTGACTGAAGGCATATGCACCCAAGACTCAGAGAGTGGTTTTTTACAATCTATTAGTTTTTTTTTTAATCTCCCTGGTCCCATGAAGAGCTTAAGTCTTGGTGTAAATAAGAGCGGGGGTAGTGAAGAAAGTAAGAATATCTTATATCCTCCAAGCTTGCTTGAGCTATCCCCCCCCCCAATTCTGTGCATAAAAATCTGCTGCTTTGTATCTAAAGCATTTTATACTTTTAAAAGAACCCGGGTGGGGGGGGAGTGCAAGGGTAGTTCAGTGGTAGAATTCTTACCTGCCAAGCAGGAGACCTGGGTTCGATTTCCGGCCCATGCACTCCCCAAACAAACAAACAAGCAAACAAAAACAAACAAAGTTTTCAACAAATGGTGTTGCAATAACAGGATACTCATATGGAAAAATAATGAAATGGGACCCCGCCACACAGCATACGGGAAAAAAAAAACAACTTGGGGGATAGTATGGAGTATTAATATTTAGGTACAAGCACTGTTTTCAGAATTCTTGTGGTCCTTTGAAAGGAAAAACTGTAACTGATAGAGTAATTAAAACTTCAGCGTGGAGAAAGCGTTGCTTTAGAAACTGTGTTCATCAGCATGTACATTAAAAAATCAGTAAGGCAGCAACATTTTCAGAGCTTTTAATGTGTGCAAAGCAGTCTACTGGGCACTGTATAAGGAATAACATAATTGTAAACAGCACACTAAATTAAGACAGAGACTTCAAGTCAATCCTTCTGTTTGTTAGAAGTCATAAATTCATAGACAAATAAGCAAATCTTTGTGAGCCTCAGTTTCTTTAATTGGTAAAGCCAAGAAAATCCTTGCACCCTTCATCTTGATAATATCGGTGTAAGGATCAAAGACAAATAATCATATATAAGTATTTTTGAAAACTTTAAAAGGCTTCACACATAAGATATTGTTTTGAACTGGAGGTGGAAAGATTTAGCATTTTCAGTTTTATCATTCTTAAACAAAGCCAATAAAATGAAATTTTTTAAAAATATCAAGCCAGGCCTTTCACATATTTTTTTCAAATATTAAAATTAAATGTTTTTAGTAAAAGGGTATGATTTAACTAGATAAATTGTGGTACTTTATGTCAGAAACATGTTTGCAGGGCATATGCTATGACTCAAGAACTTCCAAATTTTAAAGCAAAAATAGAAGTAAACACAATACAAGTCATACATTCCCACTAATATTTTTAAAGGATAGGAAATTTTTTAGTGTTAGTTTTCTATTTTCAATAAAAAGAAAATTTAGAATCACATTATCTTCCTTTAGATGGACTCGACAATACCATCCTTCTCTAAACACAGAGGATATTTAGGGAAGGGGCTGATTACAAATTGTATTAATTCTGTGTTTTCACTGCTACATCACTGCTGTCTCGTCTATGTAAATGATACCACTTTTATTTAATATACACAAAGAAAATGATATATTATGAATATATTATGATGGATGCAATAAAGAATACATGTTATATGTAACAAGTTTGGTGGATTCCAGGTTTCTCACAAATTTGGAAAAATTTCTGCTCTTATAAATGAAAAAAATGTAAAGTTTTCCCTCAAAGATATATAATCTTCATATATAATATATACTACTATACTATCTAGTCATTCATAAGAAGCATCTCCTTTCAGAAAGTCCCCCAACCATGTCAATAGATTGCCCATCATGAAACTCTAGGAATCATTCTAAAACTAATTTTGTAAAGTTCTAGGCCAGGAGTCAGCGAACTGTAGCTCACTGGACAGATCCATTCTGCTGAGTGTTTGTGCACAGTAGGTAAGCTAAGAAGTTTACATCTTCAAAGTTGTTTTACAAAGAGAGAGACGATTTCCTGACTCATAGAAATTATATGAATTCAAATTTCAGTATCTATAAGCACAGTCAACCTCATTTATTCACTGATAGTTATGGCTGCTTTTGCAATACAACAGCAGTGTTCAACAGTCAGATGGAGACAGTACAGCTCCATAGCCTAAAATATTTACTGTCTGTCCTTGAAGAAAAAATTTGCCAACACCTGTTCTAGGCCAAAACATTTTATACTCCCTACTGTGGGCACTCGTGAAAAAAATAAAAATAGAGATATCACAATTTAATATATCATCAGATTTCATTACATAGAATTTTATACAATTTCTGAGAAACAAGTTTAAATGTATTATCTAATCCAGTATTCAAGCCACTGCATGAGGAACTGTATAAGTCTTGTGCTTGTGTATTCAGAACTCATGTCATTACTAAAGATGCCTTATTATTACTAAATAAGTTTCACTGTTGCCATTGCCATTTGATATAGGGGATTAATAAGGACATTAGTGCCAGAGCTAAGAATAATTATAATCCAATTCATGTTTATATTTATATAAATCAGAATACTAGAGAAGAACAGAATTATTTCAACTATTTTTTCTTTGAGGGAAAACTTTACATTTTTTTCATTTATAAGAGCAGAAATTTTTCCAAATTTGTGAGAAATCTGGACTCCACCAAACTTGTTACATGCCAAATTCAGCCTGAGCTGTTTTTTCTTTCAAAGGCCTTTTAAAAAGCCTTATGTGAACATCAAACAATAATCTAAAATTTTGATATTCTTAAAGCATAAGAATTAAAATGACCATCAATTTTTTAGATAAGAGGAAAATATGCTTGGCTTAAAATAACTAAACCTTAAGAATTTTTGAAATTTTTAAAAACATTTTATGCCACAATTTATTTTATGCCTTGCCAAATACAAACACAAAACTCAGTGTGAATATTCATCTAGTCTCTCTACATGTAAATACATTTTACTTTGAAATAAAAACAGTACAAAAACAATTTTCAAATCAATTTTAAAATTTGCTTCATTGAAAATATGATTGATTTTTTTTACTCAAAAGTTAGATACGCAAGTGTTTAGTAATGAATTTCATTTTTGGTAACTACACATGGTTTTCAGAAAGTATATCAGTCCTTTGACCTTTGGTCTAATAATTTGCCCCCAAGAGATTTCTTTATGAATATACTAAAGTTTCTCTAGGCTGAATTATTATAGAAATAACCCCAAATGGATTGTTCCCAAATTCCAGATTGTAACAACGTAAACTATAAACCGACAGCAAAATATAGTGGGCAAAGCAATGAACAAGGATTTAAAAAAGCTAAATTCCCAAATAATTTCAAAGTAAATTTTAGCTGAATGTTCCAAACTAGCCTCATCATAAGAGTCACCTAGAACCTTTGTAAAAAACAGATTCCTGGGCCATCCAATATGAAATCGGCAGGTCTGAAGCCAGTGAATCTGTTTAAGGATCAGTGGTTCTGAAGGTGATGTCTCCAAACCAGCAGCATTAGAATCAGACCTTTTGAATCAAGCCTGGTGAGAACCACTTCCCTGGATGAATTTTATCAAAGAGACAAAGTTTAAGAAGTATTTTGTAAGCTCATATATTCTTCGTATATAAAACATTAACAAGCCAATAGAAAATCAAGAAGGATGAAGGGGGTGAGGAAAAAAGGAATGAAAACAGGAACACATAGACCTAAATGTGTACCAAATTAATAATATAACCGCTCTGAAGGGAATGGAGGATGAGACTATCCTAATTAATTCTAGAACATAGCATTTTGACTATGTAACTGTTAGCCTTAGTAAAGAGGAAATGAGTATAAACAAATATATTCTAATTAGTATGTTTTTCACAGCAATTACAGAACTACTTTGTTCTAGTTCGCTAGCTGCCAGAATGCAATATACCAGAAACAGAACGGCTTTTTAAGAACGGGAATTTAATCAGTTGCTAGTTTTACAGTTTCAAGGCCGAGAAAATGTCCCAGTTAAAGCAAGTCTACAGAAGTGTCCAATCTAAGGCATCCAGGGAAAGATACCTCGGTTTAGGAAGGCCGATGAAGTTTAGGGTTTCTCTCTCAAGTGAGAAGGCACATGGCAAACACAGTCATGGTTTCTCTCTCATCCGGAAGGGCACATGGTGAGCAAGGCGTCCTCTGTTAGCTTTCTCTCCTGGCTTCCTGTTTCATGAAGCTCCCCGGGAGGCATTTTCCTTCTTCAACTCCAAAGGTCACTGGCTTGTGTGCTCTCTGCTTCTCGTGGCTATGTCGTTCTGCTCTGCTCTCTCTGAAGTTCTCATTCTCCAAAATGTTTCCTCTTTTATAGGACTTCAAAAACTTATTAAGACCCCCCCCAAATGGGTGGAGACACGTCTCTACCTAATTCAGTTTAACAACCACTCTTGATTAAATCACATCGCCAGGGAGATGATCTAATTACAGTTTCAGGCATACAGTACTGAATAGGGATTAGAAGAAATGGCTGCCTTTACAAAATGGGATTAGGATTTAAACATGGCTTTTCTAGGGGACATGCATCATTTCAAACCAGCACATACTTTATATATTATTAGGACTGCGCAAGTAAGTAATATATTTTAGAAAAGGAAAATCAGGTTTCTTACTGCTGGAGAACGGAGTTACAAAATAAATATGTAAATAAATAAGAAAAAAGAGAGAAAGAGGGAGAGGCGAAGGCAGGCAGGCAGGATAGAGTGGATCCTATGGTTTTAGACTAGAACCGGCTAAATTAGAATGAAAACAGGTGCTGTTTTGTTTTATTTGTAGAATTTATTGAGATATATTCACATACCATATATTCCTTCCGAAGTACACAATGTCTCACAGTATCATCATTTAGTTGTGCAATCATCATCACACTCAATTTTAGACCATGTTCATTACTCCACGAAGAAAAATATCAGAGAGATACAAAAAAAGAAAATTCAAAACACCTCATAGCCCTATTTCCCCTTTATTGACCCCTAGTATTGGTGTGGTATACCTATTGCTGTTGATAAAAGAATATTAAAGTATTACTGTTAACTATATCCGTAGCTTGCAATAGGTAACTTTCCCCATAGAGCACTCTATTATTAACTCTTTGTTAATACGTCTTGTACCTTTGTACTAGTTCATGCAAGAATTTATTTATATTTGTAATGTTAATAGGTGACATACATAACTCTAAACAACCTCTTTCAACCAAATTCACCCCCAATACAGCACTCTTACTTACAATCCCAATAACAAGCTACCCTCATCTCTATCATTTCCACACATTTAAGCTCAACCTCATTAAATATTCTGTACATATTAGGTAACTGACCCCCTTCTCTAGCTTCTGTCTAGCTCTCGGTACCCTATATTCTAAGTTTTAAGACCCTAGGCTTATATATTCTAGTTAGTTCATATTAGTGAAATCTTAGAATATCTGTCCTTTTGTGTCTGATTTAACTCAGCATTATGTCCTCAATTCTTCCATATTAAAGTATTACTCTTAACTATAATCCATGCTGTCACAAGCTTCAGGACCTCATTCTTTCTTACTGACGCACAATATTCCATCATATATATATATATATATATGCGTGCAATATATATATATATATATATATACACACACACACCACATTTTGTTTATCCTCTCATCTGTTGATGAACCACTGGATTGTATCCACCTTTTGGCGACTGAACGATGCGTCTATGAACACTGGTGTGCAAAGCCTGTTCGTGTCCCTGCTTTTATATCTTCTGAGCATATACTGAATAGTGGAATTGTGAGGTACAGGGCAACTCTATATTTAGTTTTCTGAGAAATATTGTCTTCCACAGCAGCTGTAACATTTTATATTCCCACCAGCAGTGAGTAAGTGTTATGTTCTCTTCAACACTTGAAGCTTCCTGTTTTTAATAGCGCCCATTCTAATAGATGTGAGATATCTCATTGTGATTTCGACTTGCATTTCCCTAACAGCTAATGAAGATGAACATCTTTTCGTGTGCTTTTTATCCATTTGCATTTCCTCTTTGGAGACGTGTCTATTCATATCTTTTGTCCGCTTTATAATTAGGTTGTTTGTTCTTTTACTGTTGAGTTATAGGATTTCTTTAAATATACTGGATATCAAGTATTTATCAGATTTATGGTTACCAAATATTCCCTCCCACTGAGTTGGCTGCCTTTTCACCCTTTTGACAAAGTCTGTTGAAGCACAGAAGTGTTCAATGTTGAGGAAGTCCCATTTATCTTTTTTTTCTTTTTTTGCTTTGGGTGTAAGGTCTAAGAAGCTACCTCCTATCACTAGGTTTTGAAGATGTTTCCCTTTATTTTCTTCTAAGAGTTGTATGGTTCTGGCTCTTATATTTAGGTCTTTGATCCACTTGTATGGTTCTGGCTCTTATATTTAGGTCTTTGATCCACTTTGAGTTAATTTTGTACAGGGTGAAAGGTAGGAGTTCTCTTTCATTCCTTCGGATATGGATATCCATGAACATGTGTTTTTAATTAATGCACAAATCGACAGACATAGGAGCTTAGATGTGTGTGTGCCCTGTGTGCATAGTGTTCACTGTGTCTATAAATACGTACAAGTAGCTGTGCATGCTGAGAAGGTCTAGGAACAACAGCACCATAGTACTAACGAGCACTTAGCCCCCCGACACTGGTATCTGAATATCATTCTCAAAAGAAGGGAACTGGGACTCCTTGAAAAAATGGCTGATTCCAGCATTCCAGCTGGAAAAGTAGAGGATCAGCCTGGAACATCTTATAGTGCTAGAAATAAGGAAGTGCTAAGGAATGAATGAGCACAAAAGGACACAAGAACCAGCTTGAATAGGCTTCCACTGGCCATATCTGGGACAATTTGAGCAATAAAATAAATAATGATAGAAACTGACTATACCCTAAGAAATAAGAATCCATAAGTCCATATTGGTAGAAAGAAAAATGAAAATGAAGAAGGAAGGAAGGAAAGGAATACAATGGAAAGTTCTTTCTTACAATAGCATTCCAACTAAAAAACTAGAATAAAAATCACCATTTTATAATCATCGTAGTAGCAACTGTTTCATGCAAGAATTATTGATGAATGCTAAAATTAGTGGGCAAAAGATTTAGAGACAGAATATTAGGTAGTTTTAAGCTATAACCAAACCATGTCAAAGTTAATATGTCAGTATAAGCCCATCATGTGCCTTATGATATGATGCACTAAAAAGGACAAAACTCACTTCTTTGGTTTCCTGCCAAAATTGTATAACATTAATCTAATCAGGAAGGACCAACAGAGAACGCTGAATTGAGGAAAATTTTACAAAATAATTGATCTATATATTTTTAAAAGTTTCAAGACCTTAAAAGACAAAAAAGACTGAAGAACTGTTTCAAATTAAAATAGACTATAAAGTGATCCTGGATTGGATCCTGCACCAGAGAAAGCATATTGGGGAATAGACAGATTCTCTCCCAGAGCCTCCAGAAAGGAACGTGGACTTGCTGACAACTTGCTTTTAGGCCGCTGACCCATGTCAGACTTCTGACCTACGAAACTGAAAGAAAATAAATTTGTATTATTTTAAGCCATTAAACTTGTGGTGATTTTTTACAGTGGCAACAGAAATCTAATGTATATACACAAAGAGAAAGAAGAGGAATGATGCAGCAAGTGTAATAAAACTTAAATATTTGGGGAATCTAGGTGAAGGATTTGGGGAATGATTTGTACTATTTTTGCAACTTTTTTACCACGTAGTATAGAAGGGAGAATGATTAATGTGAAATCCATCACAGTGTAGAAGGGAGAATGAAAATAAGAGAATGTTTTTATCATCTGTGAAAGAAAACTTGACCATGCAGGAAAGAGAGGGGATAATATTCCTTGAGTAGACAACAAGGGATGGACTCTGAACACACGAAAAATGTTCTCATTGGACTAGAACACAGGGAGTTCTCAAAAAAGAAGGGAAGGAAATACACGGGCGATGACATGGGTAGACTGTTAGATTTTGGACAGCAAGACAATCATAAAAGAACCTCTGCCTGCTACTATTTTTTGGTAAAATAAAATGCAAGGGCATTCATAAAGCATAAAAAGGAGAAACTGGTGCCATGGAATTGAAGAGAGAGAGCAGTTATAAAACACCCATGAAGGAAAACAGATATACAGAGATTTGGTAGATTCCCAGGAGCAGTAATGGCCACTTGAGGTTCCAAGCCAAGAATTGAAAGTGAGACCACTCAGTGGACTATATACTTTTCCCAGGCATGTACTCACAGGTACAAAATTGGTAGAAAAGTGGACTTAATCAAGATTGAGCTTTTGCCAGGCAATCATATGAGAAATATATACAAATAATAATTTTTAAGAGTATATCATAGAACTTAAGCCAAGTAAAGAGATAAATGAGCATTTGATGATTGCAGTAGGTAGCATCTAAGATGGCTCCAAATAATCCCTGCCCTCAGGTACGGGCTAGACCTAACCTAACGAACAGAACACAAAAGTCATGGGCTGTCATTTCTGAGATTAGATTTAAAAAACTGATTTTCATTTCGCTCACCCTCTGCCTCTTTCATTGGCTTGCTCTAAAGGAAGCCAGCTGTGATGTTGCAAGCTCCCCTGTGGAGAACTCCACATGGCAAGGAGCTGAAGGAAGACGCTAGTTGATGAGGACCCAAGAAGCCCAGGGACTGAGCTTGAAAGCAAATCATCCTGGAGTTGAGCTTGAAAAGGACTGTAATTCTGCCTGACACCTTCAATACAACCTTGCGAGAGACCTTGGGACAGATGTACCAGCTAAGTGTACCTCGATTCCTGACCCACAGAAAATGTGAGAGAATAAATCACTGTGGTTTTAGGCCACTGAGTATGAAGGTTAGTCATTCAACAGAAATAGATAATGAATGCAGATATTGATATGTGGAAGAGGGGTGGTTCCAAGAAAAATCCTTTCAAAAATGTGGAAGTACTTTTGGGACCAGATGGTGAGCTGAGGATGGAATGATCTGGAGAAGAATGGTAGAGAAAGCCTAAATTGCCTTGAACAGATTAGTGGTAGAAATGTGGAATTTGAGGCTACTGCCAGTGGGGTACAAAAGGAAGTGAAGATCTGTTATTGGAAACTGGACCTTCGTTGTGCAGTGTTAAAAAACCTAGTAACACTATCATTTGCAGTTATGGGAAAAGCATAATATGTGACTAC
Source organism: Tamandua tetradactyla (assembly GCF_023851605.1). Classification (NCBI taxonomy): domain Eukaryota; kingdom Metazoa; phylum Chordata; class Mammalia; order Pilosa; family Myrmecophagidae; genus Tamandua; species Tamandua tetradactyla. Next base: position 60,371,811 of record NC_135337.1, read on the forward strand.
TGAACTGGGAAATACGCTTAAAGAGATTTCCAAGTAAGTGCTGAAGGTTCCTCTTGGTATCTTCTTGCTGCAAGAGAAAAAAGATACTTTGAGGAAAGGAAGAAGGGCTTGGCAGTTTTGAAATATCTAGCCTCTCCAGATGACAAATGATGCTGGAATTATGAAATAGTTCCTAAGCAAATATCAAAAAAAAGACAGAGAAGGGCTTATGCCTAAGAGATTTGTGTGGGCTTTTGCCTAATGGTGTGAACCCCATTGGGATTCATAGGTTTTGTGGGAGAATTATTATATTAGCAGAAACACTAGTAGCTTGGACTGACCAAAAGACAGAGACAGCACAAAATGAAAATAAGTCATTGATCCCCACAGTCTTCTAAAAATTATACTAGCAGGAAACAGGCTGAGAAAACTACTCAGCTGCAGACACATGCTATCTTTCAGGAAAAAGAGAGGATGACAGAGAATGAGCCAAGAACCATAAACAATTTTTCATGAAGTTGGGATAAGTGAAGGAATAAATTTAACATTGGGGGAGAGGTGACAGGAAGGTCAAAGAGTATGATCCTTGAAAAACCGGGATTACAGAAGGAGCACAGTTATTGACAGAAAGTCTAGCGTATGTCCATGGGAATGGGTGAGTTATGTGAGATGATAAAGAAAGGATATTGAAGGTAAAGCATTCAAGTTATGGAAGATCATACGCAAAGATGTTGAACTCAACATATATATATATATATATATATATATATAGGATTTCACATTCCTTATGTTTTAGTTTGCTACGTCTGCCAGAATGCAATACACTAGAAATAGACTGGCTTTTATAAAGGGGAATTATTTGATTTCAGATTAACAGCTCTTTGGAGGAAAAGCAGGTAGCTTTTATCTGAGTTCCTCAGTCACATAGGAAGGCACACAGAGACCTCTGCGTGCCTTCCTATCAGGTTTTGGGTTCAAACATCTTTCTCTGGGGTAATTCCTTCTGCATCTTCTAACACCTGGGTCTGAGATGTTCAGCACTCTTCTGATCTCTCTCTCTCTTAAGCTTCCAGCTAATTAAATTAAACCTCACTCATTGCAGAAGGCTCTCCCCTTAGCCAACAGCAGATGTAATCAGCCATAGACGAATTTCATATGCTGATGATTTAAGTCCACAGCAACAGAACAGCTGGGCACCATCACCTGGCCAAGCTGACACTTGAACCTAACTACTACAGTGTCAAATGGGAGTGGCACCACTCACTATTACCCCTAGTGAACCACTAGGGCAATTTTTGCTTCCTGTCCCTGAAACTTTGAGCTCTGCTGGTCTACAGGTCTTAGTTCCAGAAGGAGGAGCGCTTCCACCAGAAGATACAATAATGATTCCACTGAGCTGGAAGTGAAGACTGTCAGCTGGCCATTTTGGGCTTCTCATGCCTCTGAATCAACAGGCAAAGAGGGAAATTATTGTACTGGCTGTGGTTTGGAAAATAGGACTGCAACTACACAATGGAAGTAAAAACCTGGAATACAGGAGATTCCCTAGGGTATCTCTTAGTACCACCATGCCCTGTGATTAAAGTCGATGGAAAACTGCAACAATCCAATCTAGGCAGGACTACCAATAGTCCAGAAACTTCGAGAATGAAGGTTTGGATCACCCTCCAGGCAAAGAACCATGGTCAGCTGAAGTGCCTGCTGAGAGTAAAGGGAACATGGAATGGGTAGTGGAAGAAGGTAGTGATAAATATGAACTACGACCAACTGACCAGTTACAGAAACGAGGACCGTAGTGGTATGAATATTTCTTCCTTGTTTTTTTTAAGAATATGTTTGTATTTGTACATAAAGCAAATATCTTTGTTTTCCTCTCTATCTTATCCCCTTTTTTATGTGACATAAGTTGTATTGCTCAATTGTTATAATGGCCAGCTCTTCCTCTTCATTTGAAGAGGCTTATTTAAATTATTTGTAGATATGTCAGAGATATGTTGCCTGAACATACAGGCAAAAATAGAATTCAAGGTAGAAATAGCATGTTACCTTTGGTATAATGGACATATTAACCAAATAGTAAAGAGATGAGGACAATTACTGTGGCTGAAAAATGATAAGTTTTACTGCACAAATAATTTTATAAACCTGTATTCAAGATAAAAGCAGATCAAAATAATCTGCTAAAGTCATCATGTAAGAAAGTTGAAAAAATCTGCTTAATTTATCTTAATTATCTCACTTTTATGGGTCTTACAATTTAGATGAATAAGCCAAAGAATTTTCAGCTGACTAAACTGGAGTTAAAAATTTCATCTGATTCTAAAAAATAAGAAGAGTAACTGTATAAGTCCCCAAAAATAAATGGAAATGCAATGTGATGAATTTATACATGATGGGAAATATCCTTATTCAAAAAAAAAAGTTTCCGGTCCTAAATCAAAAGATTAGTACATAAATGTACAGTGCAAAGTGTTAAAATAAAAAGCTTAAAGTTATACATTTAAAATAAATTTTAAGAATCCCTGCTTTGAGTCCCCTTGGGGAAGTGGGGAGAAAGGAGGAAATATTAAACTTCCCCATCTGGGGAAATCCTGATATTTTTGCAAGCAGTGGAGACAACCCATTCAATAGGCCCCTATGAAACTTATTACTGCAAAGGAGAAGCTAGGCCTGCTTATGATTATGCCCAAGACCCACCCCCAGAGAACCTCTTTTGTTGCTCAGATGTGGCCTCTCTCTCTAAGCAACTTGGTAGGTGAACCAACTGCCCTCCGTACTACATGGAATATGACTTCCAGAGGTGTAAATCTCCCTAGCAATGTGGGACATGACCCCTGGGGATGAGCTGGGACCTGGCATCATGGGATTTAGAAAGCCTTCTTCACCAAAAGGAAGGAAGTGAGAAATGAGACCAAATGAAGTTTCAGTGGCTGAGAGACTTCAAATTGAGTCTCGAGGTTATCCTAGAGGTTATTCTTAGGCACTAGATATATATATATATCACTCTTTAGTTTATGGTGTATTGGAGTGGCTGGAGGGAAGTACCTGAAACTGCTGAACTGTATTCCAGTAGCCCTTTTTCTTGAAGATGACTTTATAAGGATAAAACGTTTACAACATGACTATGTGATTATGAAAACCTTTTGTCTGATGTCCCTTTTATCCAGGGTATGGCCAGATGAGTAAAAGAATATGGGTAAAAAAACAAATAAATAATAGGAGGGATAAGTGACTAAAAAAATTTGAGTAGATTGAAATACTAGTGGTCAGTGAGAGGGAGGGGTAAGGGGTATGGGACGTATGAGTTTTTTCTTTTTATATCTTTTTTATGGAGTGATGCAAATGTTCTAAAAATGATCATGGTGATGAGGGCACAACTGTGTGATGTTATTGTGAGGCACTAATTGTATGCTTTGAATGGACCGTATGTGTGTGAAGATATCACAGTAAAAATATTTTTAAAAATATCATCTGAAACTAAGTTAGTATTCAAAATTATAATGCTATGATGTTTATATATAATATTTTTCACAAAATGCAAACCTCAATACATAACTACAATCTTCTTATAAAAAATTTAAAGCCTTACATTTGGTCACAGAGCTTTAAAACTGAGCACATTGCCCTTGTCTGCTGACTAGATTTAAATTCTCTAAAACAGGAACCCCTGTGAGACTTTTTGATCATCAAAAAGCATTTAAGACACTGAGGGAGCACGCTAGTTTGCAAAGGAATATATGACACATTTGTGTTATATATATATTTATATATATAAACTCATTTCCTCTCAATATCCTCCTTCCCCTCATTATTTTATATAAGGATTCTTGGTGGTGTTAATGTTAGAATTTAGCTTACAGAATATTCATTCTGTAATGAATGAAACTGTGACAATGCAAATTGTTAATATTATCCAGAGACTGACACTGCAGGTGTTATCCAGAAATGGACAAAATGACAAATGGGATAAATCTTTCCATTTGGGAGAGAGGACATGAGGGTCTCCTCCCTTTCTTCAAAGTATACTTGAATCTTCTTAGATAAAAGGATAAAGTTGTATTTTGTTGTTGCAGAAAAATTCAAATATTCAAATTAAATAGCCAAAGGGGTGAATTATACTGTTTTTTATAGTCAAAGGGGTGAATTGTACTGGTTTTTAAGCTGCTGTCTCTCAGCTTCAAACTCACCCTCTATTCTGCTTTATAATTCTGAGCCTGGAACTCTGCAAACCACTTTTCTCTTTCACCACCTGCACTGCTGTTCAATTCTACCACGAGGCGGGAAGCAGAAAGGGACAGGCAGGCACAGGAGGAGGAACAAAGGACTTGGCCTCTCCTGTTTTGCCTGCCATCTTGTTGGCATCACCGCAGGAAAGATTCTTCGCCCACCCAACAGCGGTTGGTACCAGTAACCAGTTTTTTCCCCCACATTCTCAGACCCAGCCACAGAATGCTTTCTCAGAGCCCTCTCAACACCAGCCAGTTGGCATCCCCTGCTCAGCAACCTGAGTGTCAGCTCTACAAGGTCCCTTGATCAAGCATCTGAGGAACCAGAGCTGTTCTCAGAGCTCAGCTCTTCAGGGTCATTCCTCCAGGCCTCTAAACTCTAATGGTTCTAAGAACCCTAATTTTCCCTTTGTTCTGACTACCTCCCCTTCTAGTCCCCTGAAACAGCTCTGCTTGAAGTCCCATTACGTCCATGCTGGAAAATCAATGGATATTTTTCAGACCTTATCATACCTTTCTACTACATCTGACACAATTGACCACTTTCCCCACCATTAGACAATTTTATTTTCTCTTTAATAATTTTTTGGCTCATTAATATGTTTCTAGAGGGTAAAATAGCACGATTTTTTTGCTTGTTTGTTTTTTTAAATGTATTTATTAATTAAAAAAATTTAACAAACTAAAACATTAACATATATAATCAGTAATTCACAATATCATCACTTAGTTGCATATTCATCATTTCTTAGAACATTTGCATCAATTCAGAAAAAGAAATAAAAAGACAACAGAAAAAGAAATAAAACGAAAACAGAAAAAATAAAAGATTATACATACCATACACCTTACCCCCTGCTTTCATTAGCATTTCATATTAAATTTATTTTAACATTTGTTCCCCCATTATTTATTTTTATTCCATATGTTCTACTCGTCTGTTGACAAGGTAGATAAAAGGAGCATCAGACACCAGGTTTTCACAATCACACAATCACATTGTGAAAGCTGTATCATTATACAATCATCCTCAAGAAACATGGCTACAGGAATGTGTGCATTTTAGTTCATTCCCCAGAACAACTACTAAATAACCAGAAACAGTACAGAACAGCTCCTGGAGCCACATCAGTGACCAGACACACAGCGTACCCCAGTCTGGACCAGCTGGACCGGCTACAAGCCTCCCGAGAACTGCGAGTTCCCCAAGCCACCACGGCCGGCACCCCTCCCCCACAGGCTGCTTCCCAGAGGGAAGGGAAAGAGAATTTAACAGCAGCAGGGGCTGAATCCAACCAAACACCAATTGTGGCATTAATTAACAAATTCTGACTACTAAAAATAGGCCCCCAGCTCAGGTGACCCTGGTCAAAGCAGAGGTAGCTTATTGGGCCAATGGAAAAAGAAAAAAAAGGAAAGAAACAGAGGTTTTTGTGGCTGCGTTTCTACAAAGGCTTGACTGCCTCTGGATTCAGCGGCAGAACTTTTCAGGCTGCAACTGCCCCAGGCATAGGCAGAAACAAGCTGCTTTCAGGCAGGGCTTGTCTCGAGCCTGTGCCTTCCCCAGGGGAGGGGTGAAGCCCAACTCAAGTGGAATCCCTCCCTCAAGGAATTCAGACCCCAAGGCTTGGTAATTTGAAGCCATTAAAACCGCCTACAACCTCTCCTCTGACCCCACCACACCCCCAGCAGGGAGAGTCTGCCAAAGTTAAAGGTACTGCAACATCTTATGCTGGCAGGACCCGCAGGCAGACAAGCACCACATGCTGGGCAGGATAAGAAAAACAGAGTCCAGACACTTCACAGGAAAGGCTTTTAAACTGCTGGGCCTCACTCTCAGGGAAAACTGATGCAGGTGACTCCTTCCCCCTGATAGGAGGTCAGTTTAGCCTGGCAAAACCTGGCTGGAGTCTATAATACCTATGTAGACCCTTCTAAGGGGGGGGGGTCACCATGAAAGCAGGGCAGGAAACAAGAAAACAAGAACCAAAAAATTCTCCTCTGTTAAACAAAACCTAAGCTAGAGGTCCAGAAAAAGCTGAACTGAATGTCAAAGAACAGATAGACAACAAATTCATCCAGGAAGAAAACCCTAGGTAAGAGAAGGGAAAGCAATCTCCAGAAAACTAATTAAGGTAATTAAATGTCTAGACCCCAGCAAAAAACAACAAATCACACCAGGAAAACTGAAGATATGGCCCAGTCAAAGGAACAAACCAACAGTTCAAATGAGATACAAGAGCTGAAACAATTAATTCAGAATATACAAACAAACATGGAAAACCTCATCAAAAACCAAATCAATGAATTGAGGGAGGATATGAAGAAGGCAAGGAATGAACAAAAATAAGAAATGGAAAGTATGAAAAAACAAATCATAGAACTCATGGGAATGAAAGGCACAGCAGAAGATGTGAAAAAAAAAAACAATGGAAACCTACAATGGTAGATTTCGAGAGACAGAGGATAGGATTAGTGAACTGGAGGATGGAACATCTGAAATTCAACAAGAAACAGAAACTATAGGGAAAAAAATGGAAAAATATGAGCAGGGAATTGAGCGATAATATGAAGTACATGAATATATGTGTCGTGGGTGTCCCAGAAGGAGAAGAGAAGGGAAAAGGAGGAGAAAAACTGATGGAGGAAGTTATCACTGAAAATTTCCCAACTCTTATGAAAGACTCAAAATTACAGATCCAAGAAGTACAGCGTACCCCAAAGAGAATAGATCCAAATAGACGTACTCCAAGACACTTACCAATCAGAATGTCAGAGGCCAAAGAGAAAGAGAGGATCTTGAAAGCAGCAAAAGAAAAGCAATCCATCACGTACAAGGGAAACCCAATAAGACTATGCATAGCTTTCTCAGCAGAAACCATGGAGGCAAGAAGACAGCAGGATAATATATTTAAATTACTAAAAGAGAAAACCTGCCAACCAAGAATTCTATGCCCAGGAAAATTGTCCTTCAAAAATGAGGGAGAAATTAAAACATTTTCAGACAAAAAATCACTGAGAGAATTTGTGACCAAGAGACCAGCTCTGCAAGAAATACTAAAGGGAGCACTGGAGACAGATATGAAAACACAAAAGAAAGAGGTGTGGAGAAGAGTGTAGAAAGAAGGAAAATTAGATATGACATATAAATTCCAAAAGGCAAAATGGTAGAAGAAAGTACTACCCATACAGTAATAACACTAAATGTTAATGGATTGAACTCCCCAATCAAAAGACTTAGACTGGCAGAATGAATTAAAAAACAGGATCCTTCTATATGCCGTCTACAGGAAACACATCTTAGACCCAAAGATAAACATAGGTTGAAAGTGAAAGGTTGGGAAAAGATATTTAATGCAAATAACAACCAGAATAGAGCAGGAGTAGCTATACTAATATCCAACAAATTACTTCAAATGTAAAACAGTTAAAAGAGACAAAGAAGGACACTATGTACTAATAAAAGGAAAAATTCAACAAGAAGACCTAACAACCATAAATATTTATGCACCAAGCCAGAATGCTCCAAAATACATGAGGCAAACACTGAAAATACTGAAAAGAGAAATAAACACATACACCACAATAGTTGGAGACTTCAATTCCCCACTCTCATGAATGGACAGAACACCAAGACAGAGGATCAATAAAGAAACAGAGAATTTGAATATTACAATAAGTCAATTAGACTTAACAGACATTTATAGGATATTACACCCCACTACAGCAGGATACACCTTTTTCTCAAGTGCTCATGGATCATTCTCAAAGATAGACCATATGCTGGGTCACAAAGCAAGTCTCAATAAATTTAAAAAGATTGTAATCATACAAAACACTTTCTCAGATCATAAAGGTATGAAGTTGGAAATCAATAATAGGCAGAGTGCCAGAAAATTCACAAATATGTGAAGGCTCAACAACACACTCTTAAACAACCAGTGGGTCAAGGAAGAAATTACAAGAGAAATTAGTAGACATCTCGAGGCAAATGAAAATGAAACCACAACATATCAAAACTTATGGGATGCAGCAAAGGCAGTGCTAAGAGGGAAATTCATTGCCCTAAATGCCTATATTAAAAAAGAAAAAAGGGCAAAAATTCAGGAATTAACTGTCCACTTGGAAGAACTGGAGAAAGAACAGCAAACTAACCCCAAAGCAAGCAAAAGGAAAGAAATAACAAAGATTAGAGCAGAAATAAATGAAATTGAGAACATGAAAACAATTGAAAAAATCAATAAAACCAGAAGCTGGTTCTATGAGAAAATCAATAGGATTGATGGGCCCTTAGCAAGATTGACAGAAAAGATGAAGAGAGAGGATGCAAATAAATAAGATCAGAAATGGAAGAGGAGACATAACCACTGATCCCACAGAAATAAAGGAGGTAATAACAGGATACTATGAACAACTTTACGCTAATAAATACAACAATGTAGATGAAATGGACAACTTCCTAGAAAGGCAAGAACAACCAACTTTGACTCGAGAAGAAATACACGATCTCAACAAAGCAATCACTAGGAAAGAAATCGAATCAGTCATTAAAAAGCTTCCCAAAAAGAAAAGTCCAAGACCAGATGGCTTCACATGTGAATTCTATGAAACATTCCAGAAAGAATTAGTACCATTCCTGCTCAAACTCTTCAAAAAAATTGAAGAGGAGGGAAAGCTACCTAATTCATCCTATGAAGCCAACATTACCCGCATACCAAAGCCAGACAAAGATATTACAAAAAAAAGAAAACTACAGACCAATCTCTCTAATGAATATAGATGCAAAAATCCTCAACAAAATTCTAGCAAATCGAATCCAGCAATACATTAAAAGAATTATACATCATGACCAAGTAGGATTCCTCCCAGGTATGCAAGGATGCTTCAACATAAGAAAATCAATTAATGTAATACACCATATCAACAAATCAAAGCAGAAAAATCACATGATCATCTCAATTGATGCAGAGAAGGCATGTGACAAGATACAACATCCTTTCATGTTGAAAACACTTCAACAGATAGGAATACAAGGGAACTTCCTTAAAATGATAGAGGGAATATATGAAAAACCCACAGCTAATATCATTCTCAATGGGGAAAAATTGAAAACTTTCCCCCTAAGATCAGGAACAAGACAAGGATGTCCACTATCACCACTATTATTCAACATTGTGTTGGAGGTTCTAGCCAAAGCAATTAGACAAGAAAAAGAAATACAAGGCATCAAAATTGGAAGAAAGAAGTAAAACTATCACTGTTTGCAGACGATATGATACTATACGTCGAAAACCCAGAAAAATCCACAACAAAACTACTAGAGCTAATAAATGAGTACAGCAAAGTAGCAGGTTACAAGATCAACATTCAAAAATCTGTAGCATTTCTATACACTAGTAATGAACAAGCTGAGGGGAAAATCAAGAAACGAATCCCATTTACAATCGCAACTAAAAGAATAAAATACCTAGGAATAAATTTAACTAAAGAGACAAAAAACCTATATAAAGAAAACTACAAAAAACTGCTAAAAGAAATCACAGAAGACCTAAATAGATGGAAGGGCATACCGTGTTCATGGATTGGAAGACTAAATATAATTAAGATGTCAATCCTACCTAAATTGATTTACAGATTCAATGCAATACCAATCAAAATCCCAACAACTTATTTTTCAGAAATAGAAAAACCAATAAGCAAATTTATCTGGAAAGGCAGGGTGCCCCGAATTGCTAAAAACATCTTGAGGAAAAAAAAACGAAGCTGGAGGTCTCGCACTGCCGCACTTTAAGGCATATTATGAAGCCACAGTGGTCAAAACAGCATGGTATTGGCATAAAGATAGATATATCGACCAATGGAATCGAATAGAGTGCTCAGATATAGACCCTCTCATCTATGGACATTTGATCTTTGATAAGGCAGTCAAGCCAACTCATCTGGGACAGAACAGTCTCTTCAATAAATGGTGCCTAGAGAACTGGATATCCATATGCAAAAGAATGAAAGAAGACCTGTATCTCACACCTTATACAAAAGTTAACTCAAAATGGATCAAAGATCTAAACATTAGGTCTAAGACCATAAAACAGTTAGAGGAAAATGTAGGGAGATATCTTATGAAACTTACAATTGGAGGCAGTTTTATGGACCTTAAACCTAAAGCAAGAGCACTGAACAAGGAAATAAATAAATGGGAACTCCTCAAAATTAAACACTTTTGTGCATCAAAGAACTTCATCAAGAAAGTAGAAAGACAGCCTACACAATGGGAGACAATATTTGGAAATGACATATCAGATAAAGGTCTAGTATCCAGAATTTATAAAGAGATTGTTCAACTCAACAACAAAAAGACAGCCAACCCAATTACAAAATGGGAAAAAGACTTGAACAGACACCTACCAGAAGAGGAAATATGGATGGCCAAGAGGCACATGAAGAGACGCTCAATGTCCCTGGCCATTAGAGAAATGCAAATCAAAACCACAGTGAGATATCATCTCACACCCACCAGAATGGCCATTATCAACAAAACAGAAAATGACAAGTGCTGGAGAGGATGCGGAGAAAGAGGCACACTTATCCACTGTTGGTGGGAATGTCAAATGGTGCAACCACTGTGGAAGGCAGTTTGGCGGTTCCTCAAAAAGCTGAATATAGAATTGCCATACGACCCAGCAATACCATTGCTAGGTATCTACTCAAAGGACTTAAGGGCAAAGACACAAACAGACATTTGCACACCAATGTTTATAGCAGCATTATTTACAATTGCAAAGAGATGGAAACAGCCAAAATGTCCATGAACAGACGAGTGGCTAAACAAACTGTGGTATATACATACGATGGAATATTATGCAGCTTTAAGACAAGATAAACTTATGAAGAAAATCACAAGAATTGACAAAAATAAAACTAATAAGGGATTACAGCAAAGTTGCAGGATACTAGGTTATTGTTCAGAAGTCAATTGCTTTCATATACTCTAGCAGTGAAGAATGGAATTTGAAATAAAAAAAACAACAGCAATACCATTTACAATAGTACCAACAAAAATAATGTACTTAGTTATTACTCTTAAAAAAATGTGCAAGTTTTCTACAGCAGAAACTGAAAAATTACATGAAGCATGTAATAACATGGATGGACCTAGAGAACATTATGCTGAGTGAGTCCAGCCAAAAACTAAAGGACAAATACTGTATGGTCCCACTGATGTGAACCAACATTAGAGAATAAATTTGGAATATGTCATTGGTAACAGAGTCCAGCAGGAGTTAGAAACAGGGTAAGATAATGGGTAATTGGAGCTGAAGGGATACAGACTGTGCAACAGGACTAGATACAAAAACTCAAAAATGGACAGCACAATAATACCTAAGTGTAAAGTAATCATGTTAAAACACTGAATGAAGCTGCATCTGAGCTATAGGTTTTTTTTGTTTTGTTTATTTTTTGTTTGTTTTTTTACTATTATTATTACTTTTATTTCTTTTCTCTATATTAACATTCTATATCTTCTTCTGTTGTGTTGCTAGTTCCTCTAAACCGATGCAAATGTACTAAGAAACAATGATCATGCATCTATGTGATGATGTTAAGAATTACTGATTGCATATGTAGAATGGTATGATTTCTAACTGTTGGGTTAATTTCTTTTTTTTCCGTTAATTAATAAAAAAAAATTCAAATAAAGCAGGAATTTTCAGTGGGGCATAAAAAAAAAAAAAAGAAATCACAGAGGACCTAAATAGATGGAAGGGTACCTAAATAGATGGAAGGGTATACTGTGTTCATGGATTGGAAGACTAAATATAGTTAAGATGTCAATTCTACCTAAATTGATTTACAGATTCAATGCAATACCAATCAAAAATCCCAACAACATACTTTTCAGAAATAGAAAAACCAATAACCAAATTTATCTGGAAGGGCAGAGTGCCCCAAATAGCTAAAAGTATCTTGAGGAAAAAAAAAACGAAGCTGGAGGTCTCACGCTGCCTGACTTTAAGGCATATTATGAAGCTACAGTGGTCAAAATAGCATGGTACTGGCATAAAGATAGATATATTGACCAATGGAATTGAACAAAGTGTTCAGATATAGACCCTCTCATCTATGGACATCTGATCTTTGATAAGGCAGTCAAGCCAACTCACCTGGGACAGAACAGTCTCTTCAATAAATGGTGCCTAGAGAACTGGATATACATATACAAAAGGATGAAAGAGGACCCATATCTCACATCCTATACAAAAGTTAACTCAAAATGGATCAAAGATCTAAACATTAGGTCTAAGGCCATAAAACAGTTAGAAGAAAATATAGGGAAATATTTTATAAATCTTATAATTGGGGGCAGTTTTATAGACCTTACACCTAAAGCAAGAGCACTGAAGAAAGAAAGAAAGAAATGGGAACTCCTGAAAATTAAACACCTTTGTGCATCAAAGAACTTCATCAAGAAAGTAAAAAGACAGCCTACACAATGGGAGACAATATTTGGAAATGACATATCAGATAAAGGTCTAGTATCCAGAATTTATAAAGAGATTGTTCAACTCAACAACAAACAGACAGCCAATCCAATTACAAAATGGGAAAAAGACTTGAACAGACACTTCTTAGAAGGAAATACAAATGGCCAAAAGGCACATGAAGAGATGCTCAACTTTCCTCGCCATTAGAGAAATGCAAATCTAAACCACAATGAGATATCATCTCACACCCACCAGAATGGCCATTATCAACAAAACAGAAAATGACAAGGGCTGGAGAGGATGTGGAGAAAGAGGCACACTTACTCACTGTTGGTGGGAATGGTGCAACCACTGTGGAAGGCAGTTTGGCAGTTCCTCAAAAAGCTGAATATAGAATTGCCATATGACCCGGCAACACCATTGCTAGGTATCTACTCAAAGGACATAAGGGCAAAGACACAAATGGACGTTTGCACACCAATGTTTACAGCAGCATTATTTATAATTGCAAAGAGATGGAAACAGTCAAAATGTCCATTAACAGACAAGTGGCTAAACAAACTGTGGTATATACATACGATGAAATATTATGCAGCTTTTAGACAGAATAAAGTTATGAAGTATGTAACAACATGGATGGACCTTGAGAACATTATGCTGAGTGAGACTAGCCAAAAACTAAAGGACAAATATTGTATGGTCTCACTGATATGAACTGACATTAGTGAATAAATTTGGAATATTTTGTTGGTAACAGAGACCATCAGGAGATAGAAATAAGGTAAGATATTGGGTAACTGGAGCTGAAGGGATACAGACTGTGCATCAGGACTGAATACAAAAACTCAGAAATGGACAGCACGATACTACCTAACTGTAACACAATTATGTTAAAACACTGAATGAAGCTGCATGTGAGAATGATAGAGGGAGGAGGGATGGGGACATAAATGAAATCAGAAAGAAAGATAGATGTTAAAGGTCGAGATGGTATAATCTAGGAATGCCTAGAGTGTACAATAATAGTGACTAAATATACAAATTTTAAAAATGCTTTTGCATGAGGAAGAACAAAGGAATGTCATTATTGCAGGGTGCTGAAATTAGATGGTAATTAATATTTTAAAATGTCACCTTATGTGTGAGACTAAAGCAAAAATGTTTATGTGGTACAAAATTATATTTTGACTAGTGCATTTCCAAATATAACTTATGTAGATAGTTTGATTGAACACCATAAGTACTTGGAATCTCAGGTAGGACATGAGATTTTGTTGCTTTGTCCAGAGTGATGCCCTGATGAATACCAGAGTGATTCGATCAGTGAGTGGAAAAGTATTTGCAAAATCCCCTTTGGGCAATGGTGAGAACGGGGAGAAATTCAATTTCCCCAAGTTGAATTCTTGATATTCTCACAAGCAGTGTGGACAACCAAAGCTATAGGCTGAGCCCCCAGTCTTGGGGTTTGTTCATACGAAACTTAACCCCATAAAGGATAGGTCAAGTCTACTTAAAATTTAGACCTAAGAGTCACCCCCAAGAGAGCCTCTTTTGTTGCTCAGATATGGCCTCTCTCTCCAGCCAACATGACAAGCAATCTCACCACCCTCCCCCTGTCTACATGGGACCTGACTCCCAAGGTTGTGGACCTTCCTGGCAACGTGGGACTGAAATCCTAGAATGAGCTGAGACTCAGCATCAAGGGATTGAGAAAAACCCTAGAATGAGATGAGACTCAGCATCAAGGGACTAAGAAAACCTTCTTGACCAAAAGGGGGAAGAGTGAAATGAGACTAAAACCTCCTGGAAACCTCCAGGATAACCTCTTGACTCTGTTTGGAATCTCTCAGCCATTGCCACTTTGTCTCATTTCACTCTTGTGTGTTCAATCAAACTATTATATTAGGAAATGCACTAGTCAAAATTTAATTTTGTACCAAATAAACATTTTTTGCTTTAGTCTCACACATAAGGTGAGATTTTAAAATATTAATTACCATCTATTTTCAGCACCCTGCAGTAATGACATTCCTTTGTTCTTCCTCAATTAGCACGATTTTTTAGAAAGTATTTTGGCAAGATATATTCATTATGTCAAAAAATAATTTTTAAGCATTCGTGAGAAAATTATGCATGAATTAATTCCTAGAGTTAGAATGGTTGAATCAAAGGTTTGTCATACAAATGTACACCTAGCAAGTGGCACAGCCCAGATTTGAACACAGGCAGTGTGACTCAGATCATGTTAGCCTGAGACTCTCAAACTTTAGCTCCACCAAAATCACCTAAAAGGCTTTGTAAAATGTGGATGGATGAGTCCTAGGGTTGTTCTGGAGAATTCAAGTTCACAAATTATGCTATTCTACTTCTTGACATTACAGTACCCATACATTTTTCAACTCTTCACTCACAATAAGCCCCCACCACACCATGTCCTCTGACTGCACATGCTGGCCATCAGATATGTATTGGAAATCACAAAACCTGAAACTCTGTATGTATCTGTCCCAATCACAAGCCTGTGAGCAACTCAGGGGCAGAGATCACAATTACTTATGTTTATATGGGCAGTTTGTACACTGTCTCTCACTGCACAGAATTTCAATAACTGCAGAACTGAAGGAGATTGCTCTATCAGCACCAAATAAAAGGACAAATGAGAAAGAATTTTAAAAGAGTGAAAACTCCACATAGAAATCATCTGTATTATCAGAGGCATTAAAAACTGAATGATGTATTAACTGTTAGAATTACAAGTGTCCGACTGTTGGAAACCACCATCCTAGCTCTCTGTCTAGCTCAAACAGATGTTTAAGGCAGTTAAAAGATCATATATAAGGAAAAACTCTAACTGAAGAAGGAAACATAAAACAAGTTTTTGGTTTTCCTTTTCCACTCAAATATCTAGAGCCCCTGAAATGAGTTTGTAATTCTTTCAGAATGAAGGCACATCCATACCCATGCCTTGCTTTTTCAATCAACAGCAGAACAGAAGAAGGAACACTAATGGAGAAGAATGTCGACATTAAAACATACCCACAAACTTCTCCCTAGAGATGTACACAGAAATAAGCTGATATGTAGAAATGTGAAAGGTTTCATAATCCACTTCTATACATAGAAGCTCCTGCACTAAAAAAAAAAAAACTGTATAGTAGAAATACCCAAATAAATTTATTTGGTACTTACAGAATATATAAAAGATGGACCTTAAAGTCATAATTTTTTGAAGGATTCTTGAATGACTCCATGTGACAGATGAATAATTTCAAATCCCCTTTCATCCAGCACTGTATGTTCCAGTTTGCACCTAAATTAAAAACAAACTACATTTAAGCTGGAAAACATTTTGAACAACTCAGTGAAAGAGAGGAACTAAATTAAATCTACCAGTGTTCTGATACTACTTCCACTGCCCTTTTTGAGAGAAAAAGAGCAGGTTCTAACTAGTCATATGAGTTTGTCAAAGTCATTTAGTCCCTTGGCCCTCTGTTTCTTTTTTTGTAAAGCAAGGGAACTGAATTCTATTACTGGTTCTCAAACTTTATTTTTTTCTATCTTTACACAGGTAAGCAGGAACAAAAAAACTTCAAAGCTCACCTAGCCTACTTAATTCTCACTTTCTAAGACAAAAAAATAACAATAAATATTAAGGAATAAGCTAATCTGGAAGGATATTTATGCATCTGCTTTAGCTACAAAGGCATAATGATTCATATTTCAACTGTGATGCATGGCTAAAATTCTTGTTATTGTAATAATCTATACCCCAAATACAAGTATATTTCACTACATACTGAAACAGTGAACTGATAATGGCAAAGATAAACTATTGGTGATACATAACTTAAAAAACAAGAACAGCAGCAATTAAAAATCATGACTAATTTATGGCAACACAAAAAATACATACTTTCCCAAACCTGAAGGATTTTCAAGTAGCAGGGACTTTGAATATGGCTGAACCCTACGAAATGAGCAGTCTGCTTGGTGGTTTCAATGAATGGAATTTCTGTCAATAAACTGAAATCTTCAATAACCTCCACTTCACCTAGTAATTTTACCTACAAGACCTAAAACTCACTGAGAAATAACTATTTAGCAGTCTTTTGATGTAAAATTAAAATCTATAGCATCATAGTTCTTCTTGATAACTAAAGAAAAGGCTAATTTTTTAAATCATTTCAAGGTTCACTGCAAAGGACCTGATTTCTCAGGTTCACTCTTATTATATTTCTTTATTTCATAATCATTGAATTGGCTGTCTCTATACAAGTTAAAATAATATTTCAATTAAAGGGACTATGTACAGATTCAATAGGAGACACTGGGAATTGCAACTATCCACTTGCTTCAATGGTCTGATTTTATTGTAAATGTATGCTTTAGCCTTAATTCTAAACTTGCTTTCAACATACTGGAGTATCTTTTCTATCTAACCAGGGGGCTCAACCCAGGAGGACTTCACTTTCCAGGGGACGTCTGCCAATGTCTGGAGATGGTTTTTTTATTCCCCTGAGTGGGGAAAGAATGCTGCTGGCATCTAGTGGGCAGAGGCCACGGCTGCTGCTAAATATCCCACAATGCAGAGAAGAGACTCCCACCACCTAGAATTATCTACTCCAAAGTGTCAATGGTGCCAAAGTTGAGAATTCCGGATTAGTCCCATGTAGGAGTGCTATACTTATATACACCTTTATTTTCATACTGTATGTCTCTTCATATTGCTGAATCAATTAGCTTTGCCCAACTGAGCTTTCCAAAAGGCTTGAAAGTGCTTTTTGTTTAGATGTCCATATCCAGAATTATTAACTACACCAGCTACAATCAGTATATATATAACACAAAAAACCCTTGGTTTAAAATGGATATTGATTTACACAGATATTCCTCGCATGAACAGATATCATTATTCATAAATGCTTTAAATTGTAAGTAATTCAACAGTACTGTTTTCATTTGCTATTTTAACTATTTTTAAAAATAAGGTATGCTTTTCCTATTTAAAGCAAGTTTAGAGGATTACTAGGAATGTACTTAAAGGCAAAAAGAGTTCCTTTATTGCATTTTTATTTTATGAAATATAAAATAATGTTGGGCTCCTTTATCAGTTTGATCACATGAAGAACCCTAATTTCATTATTAATATAAAACGATGATACATGTTGAGAGTCACATCCATAATGCATCTATTTCATATAGGTTTTGGAGAATGAAAGCACTTTATTCAATAGAGTTAAAAATAACTAGCTCCCAACCAAGACTGTGGAGTGAGAAGTTTCAGCGCTCCATTTCCCCACTGAAGCTTTGAACAATAGCCAGAACCGGCAGGAACAGCTTTTCCAAAGCTCAAAAAAACTGTTAAAAGATTGCAATAATAGGGTGAATGCCGAATAAGAAAATGCAAGTTAAAAACTTGAAAATGGTGGGATCTTGAGGTATCCTGGCTCCCAACCCCCTGCCAGCTCTCTGCGGAGCTGGACTGTGTTCTCAATAGGGGCCCAGTTCCGAGGAACCCTCGTGCAGGTACCGGGAGTATGAACAGCTGCCCTAATCTGCCACGTGGCAGCTGGAGGGCCTCACCAGGATGTCTGCTGCAAGATCACCATCCCAGAACTCGTTTTGTGTGTAGAGACATCTAACATAGCTCTCTAACAAAATACTAGGGAGAACAGTGAAGCGGTGCTGCCTGGGACAAGGGATTGCTGGCTGCATGACATACAGTTCAGGGGCTGGGACTGTGAGGCAACTGTTCCCTAAGGGAAAGGGAACATCCGTATCTGTGTAAAGGGGGATTGCCTAGGGCCAAATGCACATGCCCAAGATGAGACACATGTGCAGAAAGGATCAGTGAGGCCCCTACACTTTGGCCTGGAGCTATTCTCTAAGCTCATGATGTAGATAAACCTAAAGGACAGCACTCCCAAGGGCACAATCTGCAAACACTGAGAAAGGTGTTCTCCTTTTTATTACACCTCAGAGTCTAAATTCCAGCAGTAACACATCAAAATACCAAAATGTCCAGGTTTCAACAAAAGGTTACACACATACAAAGAAACAGGAAGTGACTGCCTGGACAAAGGAGAAGATTAAAACATTAGAAACCATCAATGAAGACATGGAATATAAAAGACAAAGACTTTTTAAAATGGTCCTAAACATGCTCAGAAAACTAAAGGGAAACACGGACAGAGAAGTAGAGGAAATCAGGAAAATGACAGATAAACACAAAGATAAATCAATAGAGAGCTGGAAACTATGAAAAGGAGCCAAGCAGAACTGAAGACCTCAGTAACAGATATAAAAAAGTCCCTATAATAGATATAAAAATGTCCCCAGGCAGTTCAACAGCTGATTGGAGCCAGCAGAAGACAGTATCACTAATGTAAAGATAACACTATTGAAGGCATTCATTCAATCTAAGGAGCAGAAAGACAAAAGAATGAGGAAAAGTGAACAGAACTTGAGGAATTTGTGAAACATAATCAAGCATATCAATGTATACACTGTGGGAGTCCCAGAAGGAGGAGAGAGAGAAAGGGGTAGAGAATATATTTGAAGAAATAATGGCTGAAAATTCCCCAAATTTTATAAAAGACAAGAATATATCCACCCAAGAAGCTCCAAGACCTCCAAACAAAATAAATCCATGCCACAACATATTATAATCAAGCTGTCAAACGTCAACAATAAAGAGAATTCTGAAAGCCGCGAGAGTAATGTATACCATACAAGGCATCCTCAATAAGTCTAAGGGTAGATTTAATCAGAAACCATGAAAGTAAGAAGGCAGTGGAATGACATTTAGAATGCTGAAAGCAAAACAAGAAAACTGACAATCAGGAATTCTATATCCAGTAAAACTCAGGGAGAGATTAAGACATTACAATATAAACAAAAGCTAAAGGAGTTCATCGCTGTAGGTTCAGCCCCTGCAGTGCACTCTCTCACAGACTGGCCCTACAGGAGATGCTAAAGAAAGTTCTGAAGGTTGAAAGGAAAGGACAACAGACAGTAGATCAAAGTCATATGACGAAATAGAGACCTGTGGTAAGAGTAACAATATGGGTAAATATAAATGCCATTATTATTGTATTTTCAGCTTCTAACTCCATTGTTTACTTCCTACAAGATCTAAAAGGCAAATGTGTAAGATGCAAAGATAAATTAGTGGTTTGGGACTCAATGCCTAAACATGTAATTTGTGACAAGCACTACATAAGAGGTAGGGGGACAGAGAGGTACAGGAATGTAGTGTGTATATCTTACTGAAGTTAAGTCAGTATCCAAGTAAATGAGATTGCTAGAGATATAAGCGCCAAGGTAACTGCAAAGACCAAATCAGATAATATGCAAGCTAAAGAGACAGAAAGTTGCCAGAAGGAGAAAGAGAGAATGAGGAGAATGGTATGGGGTATCTGTTGGGGAGATGGGAAATGCTTAGTAATGGAAAATGGTGAGGGTCCTGCAACATTGTGAAGTGACGAACCCCTCTGAGTAGTATGTTTGTGAGTGATTGAGATGGGAAAGTTCATGTTTATATATGTTCCCACAATTAAAAAAGGAAAATAGCAACTAGAGACTATGACAATTAAATGCAATATGTGATCCTGGATGGGATTTAATAATGGAGGAGAAAAGACTCACAATGAAATTGAGATACACAAACTGTTGGAATATAAACTATAAGCTTTATCAATGCTATATTTCTTGAACTTCAAAACTGCACTTAAGGTGGTTACATAAGTGAATATCCTTGTTCTTAGGAAATTTACATGGCAGTATTAAGTGTTCAAGGAGCATGTGTGCAATGTGCTTTCAAATTTTCTCAGAAAATTAGATACATGTAATTTTTTATATTAGATAGATATAGATAGATAGGTAGATAAAGTAAATGTGACAAAAGGCTGAATGAAGCTGGTGGATCTGAGCTTTTGATCGGTATGGGGTTTATACCATTTTTGTAACCATCCTATGAGTTTAAAAGTATTTCAAAGTAAAAAGGTTATAAAAATGTCTAATGCCTTGAACATTAAATACTTACCTATTTGTTGAATAACTGAAGAATTTACTGTTGAAACAAATGTCTTCCCTTCAGCATTGTCTGCACGTATAGAACAGTTTTTATCTTGCTCGTTCCAAAAACAACAATGGCAACTTGTTTTTGATAGTAAGTTAGAAAAGTAGGTAATGCATGAATTAAATTTAGCTTCCACAACTGCCTCATAATGTCCATTCAAACTTGAACCGTTCTCTAAGATTCCAGCAGAAAAGAGAAAGTCATACGTTGTATTTGGTGGTAGGCAAGACAACTTAAATTTCCAAGGAGTAACTGGATACGCCACATTAAATGCAGTTGTCATATAAATAAACTCTGTCAAGACATTAATAAATACACATAGAAAAACAATCATTTTGATGAAGACACACAGGAAATGTATGAGATTAAACCATGCAGTTATAAGTAATTAACTTTCCAAATGCTCAATCAGCTCCTAATGCATAGCTCTGTGTTTCCATTATACAAGATGTTATACTTGACAGGGGATATTTTTTAATACAAATAACTTCACTCTGTGGCACCCCTTCTTGAAAATTCAGACTTTACTTATTCCCATCAGCCTAACATCTTACATTTATATTAAATGAAGATAAAATAGAGTTAAGTATTTCATTTTCCTTTCTTATAGAGTTATTCTAATTAACTTCCACCATAAGTGGGAAATATCTGTATGAATAATAATACAAACAAATATCAAAGTGCTGCTTTAGTATTTCTTAAAGACAGTAGCACCACAATGCAAACATTATGCTCACTGGTTGCTTTTAGGAAGGGTTTGTCTTCGATACCAGTACAACTAAAACAGCTCAACCTGTCTATGACCCCTCAGATATAAGCCACGCCCTCGAAGCACTCTCCAAAAATTGGTGTATACTGACAAATTCCTTAAAGGAAATGTCTATTGCTTACTAAAGGCAATTACCACTTTTTAAACATAAAAACTAAGAACACTTACACACTCCTGTACAGAAAAAATCATCAAATGATAAGTTTTTTTAAATGTATAAGTTATTGGAAATAAATAATTATCCATAATTCTTTTATTTTTGGAAGTGACCTAAATAATCCAATAACCAAAAAATCAGGTGACAAACACTTATAACCATCTTATAAAATGTTGAGTATTATAATTTACTATAAAATTCCTACACAGTGCTTAATTATTCCTAATGCCACCTCTTATAAACAGCTAATGCAAAACGAGAATTCTGGAGGATTGTAGTAAATGTAAGAAAATATAAATTTTAAACATCAATTCACAAATATAATTTTTAAATTACAAAAGAAATACTTGTTAAAATATCCAAACAAAACATTGGCCATGTTTCCAAACCCTTCTATAAACACAAATTAATGTAAATATAAATATCTACCAAATGCAAAAATTAAAGCAAAATGATTAACATAACTAATATTGTGTCCACACTGATGACAATTCGGTCCCATAACATCACCAAAAGCAAATCTGCATTGCAATTATGTTCCTTTGGATTTCAATCTTTCTAACATATGTTGTGAAAATCAAAATGCTCAGTGAAAGCAATAATTCACTTTTTGGTTTTGCAAAACCATGAATATGTAATGGTACTAATTAAACATTATATTTTCTAGCTGCACTTGGATGATTCAGTTGGCTGAACTGAAATTAGCCTAAACTCCTGAAAGAAGTATTTGAAATTCAAAATATAAAAATGAACTTCACAGACATAGCAACTGCTGAATCAGTTTAATTAAAAGATTATTCTATTTTGTTTACATCTTCCTTTGCAAATGATCTTTCCCTCCCAATGAATGCTAAATAGCAAGGGGTCCAGCATGTTTCTCTGAGTCATAGGTTATCATGGTAACAATATTCCAGGATCTCTTTTGATTCACAAAACTTGACCAAAACACAAACCTTTCAGAAAGTCAGTGTGAAACGATCAAGTAGTGTTTAACAAAAATTAGATGGAAAATACAAAAGAGAATGAATATACGGCTTCTCTTTTCTAGTTCCCTATAGCTTAATTTTTTGAAAATCTGCAACCATGGAACTATCCTAACCATGGAATCCTCTCCTAGGATTGTCTTTAAGTATAAAGATGGCTAAAATGAAAAAGAGTGGTAGGAAAAGCAGCGATTTGTAGGGAACTGCATTAGAGTGCTTTTACATTTGAGTAGCCATGGAGATACTGAGAACTAGCTGACACATTAGCAATGGCTTCCGGATAAACTAAGTCTTGTTCAAGAAAGCCCGATTTTAATTGTAAAAATTTGGAACCCAACTATATTGTGTGATTTGAGTTTTGGAAAAATCATAGTATCACCAAATTGCAGTAAGAAACAAGAGAGGCCAGTGTGTTCAAAAGTCATTGGCAACTTAGGACTAACTTCAAACAGAAGACAGCTATACTTTACACAGCAGCAAAACAAGCAAAACGCGATAAGTTCATCTGTAAGCTTTCTCATGAGGACCTACCTGCAGCAGGCAGGAAGAAGGACTAGCATACCTTTGATTTCTGAAAACATTCTTCTGGTGGAATTCAAGGGGGCAATTTCCAAGGGACATGCTATCCTTTGGTAATATTCCCTCCTAATATTATTCTCCACTTGAGAATGAACCCTCATGTTATAGTCATTTATCTTAAATATTGCAAGTAAACTGCTTCTTGATACAGAAAATTTAAAAGTTTTGACCATCATCTGATTTTATATATATATATATATTTGGAATTCAATAATGCTATATTTGCTAAATAAAATTAAAATATCTAAATGTCATATCTTGTTTCTAAATATGTTCAAGTTATTAGAATGTGTATATAAATTTTCCTTACTGGAAAAGAAAAAGTCAAAAACAAATGATGCTATGGGAGAAAGTATGTGAAAAACATAATAAACTGTTAGGGAAATCATCCACTATAATGTAGACATTTCTAAACATCAACAAAGACCAATAATCAAAGACCAATAAAGTACAACAATAAAATGTTCAAAGGATATAAACTAGGAATAAAAATGGTCAACAAGAAGTATTCAACTAATAAATAAATAAAATTAAAATGAGATGCCATATTTTCCTTATTTGACAGAGGAAAAACATAAAAGAATAGTATTACAGAAATATCTACCCAAATATACAAAGATATATGTAAATTGATTTTCCAATGCAGTGGTTTGTAACAGAAAAACAAACATCCATTGATGGGTAATTGGTCAAATAAATTGATAATTTAAGGTACCGTCATACAGTGTACTATCATACAACCATTAAAAACTAAGCACATCAGTAAACATTGATAATAAAAGCTGCTGTGATAAATGAAAACTGCTCAATGGAAAAAGAAACATATAGACCAATATAGAGAGACAAATGCAACTATATGTATGAATGTGTGTGTGTGACATACATCCAGGATGCACCGTATCAGGTTATTTAAGTTGTTCCCAGGACATAAGGAGGGTTTTTATTTTCACAATTATACTTTTTTTGGTTTGCACTTTTAATCATGAGTATGTATGAGAAGAACCCTTATCTGGAAGGAGGGGAAATTCTGTTAGACACTAAAGGATACTGCATGTCTCAGGGCAAAATTACAACCTTAGATATGGGCATTAAAACAGCAAATAACTTACCCAAATGTAACAAAGCCACAATGAATTTTTGATAAATCATCTTACTTCAGAGAAGCAGACCTGAAAAACAGCAAATCTAAAACAAAAACATGAAAAAAAATTCATTCCTACATAAACACAACATCACTATGGAAAACATAAAAGGAAAATGATCATAAATAATTATTCTTTGTATTTTAATCCTCTATAAAACTCTAACATCAACATCAGAGAGGTGTCTCACATTGCAGTATAACTGAGTTTCAGATTGATTCCTGTATACATGTTACCTTACACAGTTAAATATGTCACATTAAAAAAAATTCAATGTTTATGCCATAGCAAAATAGAGCAGCATCATAGGATGAGACTCAAGACTGAATTTTTAAACAAAAATGCTCACAATATTGATTAAACATGTTTAACAGCCAATCTAACATCATATAATAACAGTCTTCATATTTTTCTTGCTCAATTTAAAAATGGCTCTCATTTTCCGAAGGCGTTGTATTTACTGTGCTACCCAAAGCCAGTTATAGCACAGGTAATGACTGCATATGTATTTCCAATAATGGGATAAATTTTTCCAATCTGCTTTTGGAAGCCACTGTTCATATGCAGACGAGATAACATGCACACCGGAGAGTCATCAAGAGCAATTCAAGGAGTGTCTGATGGCTTCATACAGCCAGCGTGCCAGGGTTGGAGCTGACTTGAGACCAGCTTTCCCCTGGATTCCACCCAATTCAAAATATATCACAGGGCAGATGAACTGGTCCTACTATGCCAAGAATTAGAATGATAGTAACATTAACAATGACAGGCTTGGATTGGTAAGGAAACACTAAAGGCTTCTGATGTTCCAACTTTGTTGTGATCTCAAATCGGCAACTATGTGCTTGGGGGTTGCAGGGCTGGTCTAAACTCTTCTGCTAATCAGCTGGAAGACTCGGGGCTTCCCCAGACCCCTGAGTCCTCATCCACAAATCAAGCTGGGGGATGACTGCTATGATTCCTTTCAGAGCGGCCCACAGTTCGGAGGAACCTCATTTTAGTATAGAGCTTCACCACACAAAAAAATACATAATAAAATATTAAGTGAGAAACATGTTCCACAATTCGCATCTGAGAAGTAGTCCTAGATGATGAATAAATAGGAAAACATGCATATTCATTTTAAGCCTACATAACTCTTAGGAAGAAAATGGATGAGTAAAAATACTTCATAAGGCAGGTAAGTTTCTTTGTCAGACTTCAGTTTGTCATCAGCACTTTGGTTCTTTCTACACTAACATCACAATGTTCCTTTAAGATTTCCAGAAATTGGATCATAGTTTGAAATCTCATGATCTAACCATATTGAATGTGTCTCTGATCTAACGTTTTCTCATAAAATAAACCCAAGGGAAAATTTTCATAATCAATATGTCTTAGATACAACTATCACTAGATAATTGTTTTGAATGAATTAACTAGTGAATTAGAAACTGATTTGACTAATTTTTCCAAATTTCTATTATTTTACTTGTACACAATCCATATCCACCAAACCTATAGTCCCTATTTTCCCTTTCAATTTGACTCATTTTTAACTCAAGGATCTGCTGGGCTAAATGACCAAAATAGATCAGTTATTTTCCTTTCATAAAAGAACCATTCTTTTACATAATGTTCCATGCAAAACACAAACTATTCTAATGGTTTGAATTCTTGTAGCCACATTTTGCTCTCATATAACAGAAAAACAATCACAAGTGAGAAAAGGGTAGAGATGTAACCTTGAAGAGATTGTGAAAGGTGACACTGTACCTAGATTCAGACAAAAATATTCATATGCATTACACATTGTACTAAAAAGGAATTTAAGAGGGTTTACAAAAACACAAAAGAGAAAAAATGACGAATTTTAAAACCATGAGATAAAGATGAAACAGAGAAAATTAATGGTGGGGTAGGGTGACTAAAATAAATCTAATATATAAAACTTGCTTCCACAAGGATCACCCATTAAATTACTTTAAGATCTCTGATGGTCAGATTGTTCAACAATATATTCACAGTCTTTAAAATAAAATGAAACCGAGGTGCAAGGGTAGCTCAGTGGTAGAATTCTCGCCAGCCATGTGGGAGACCCAGGTTCGATTCCCGGCCCATGCACTTCTCACAAACAAACAAACAAAAATTCAAAAAATGGTGTTGCAAAAATGGAAAAAAGAATGAAATGTGACCCCACCATACAAGCATAGGAAAAAAAAAAAGAAAAGAAACTAACAGCTTGGGGAAAAGTATAAATAATCCTCACAATAGGTCCAAAAGAAAGTTTGACTGATTAACTTAAGACAATAGATAATATCCACTTAAAAATCCTGACAGTAAGAGTTTCAAGAGAATTTCAAAATTCAATCACTTCTTACCCCCTCCACTCCCAACAGCCCATTTCAAGCCACCATGGTCTCTTCCCGGGATTACCGGAAGAAGCTCCTAACCAGTCTCGCTCTCTACCCTTGCACCCCAATTCCATCTATTCTCAACACAGCAGCCGGAGTGATCCCATCAACCCACAGGGCAGATCACATCGCTCTTTTTCACAACACTATAGTATCTCCTCCCGTCACTCAGAGAAATCGCTAAATCCTTCACAGCACTGACTTGGTCCCCGTTGCTTCTCTGACTAGTCAGGTTACCTTCTTTGAGAAACCTTCCCTAACTATCCTATCAAAAGTTTCAAAATCTTCCCTTATCCCCAACATGTCATACCCCACCCCCCATTTACTGCTTAATTATTTCCCCTGAACACTTAACTCTAACATGAATAAGATTTATCTTTCTTGTTAACAATCTCCCCATCAGAATGTAAATTGCACTACCTTAAGGGCTTTTTTATGGTGTTTTTTTTTTTGTCATTATATCCTTTGCACATAAAAGTCTACCTCTCCCATCATAGGCATCCCATATATATTAATTGAATGAATAAATGAATGAATCACTGTTCCTTGATCCTTCAATATAGGCTTCTGTCACTATGCCAAGACAAAACTATTGAATAAAAGCAATCGTAAAAAGAAGCATTCTAATATCACCCAGATACAGCTCTCTGAGAATCTGGTTTAACACCAGGGAGAATTTCAGCATATATAGAACAGTGATTCTTAACCATTTTGGGTCACAGACTTTGATGAGAATTTGGTGAGAGCAAATAATTCCATTCAGGAGTAGGCACATATACCCCAAATCAGCACCATAATTTCAGGTTAACAAACCTCTGAAATTTATCCCAGGCTCCCAGATTAAGACTTCCTGATCTAGGTAAATAGATTGGAGTGCGCATTCCTCAGACAATCCTCCACATGTATAGTTTCATGAGCTGAGCCACTGACACACTCTGAACTATGAGAAGTTTGAGATATTTCCAGTCCTTGGAAGGCATTCACGGCTGCCACTTAAGAGGAGCAATATGTCTTAGAAGTTACTCAAACAGAAGGTGGGGTTGACATCCTCTTGGGAAAATTGAGATGTTTAATACGGAAACATGTCAAACAGAGTACCCTTCTCCACCATCACTACCATGAATTCTTAGAATTCAGGTTGGACAAAGATAGGGCTCAATTTTCATTAGAAAATAATTTTGGCTCTGATATCACAAAAAAGGCAATGAAAGTTGTCAAAGTTCTCCATTTGTCATGGCCTATATAAAGTTTAACCTGGAAACATTTTCAAGGAGAAATAAGCAAATGCCCACCACAGTCATACAAATTATTAGTAAGGCAACTATGGTTGTTTAGATTAGAGCCGTGCAGGGTCCATGTGTATTACTCCAAAGCAAACTAACTGAAAAATATACACCAAGGTAACTAAGTGAAGCATCTGAACTGGTAGATCAGATAAATAAAGGACATCTGTTAAAAAACACACTTTAATAATATTTGATCTGTTGCCCAAACTTCCAGAAGTAAAAGGAGGGCCAATCAATTGCCACTCCTAGCCTGCAATTATTCACTACAGCTCTTTCAAGTAACCATACCTATTAGTGAAATCTTTCCCTGAAAGAGATTCTTCAGGAGAACCAGCTCTTAGTGGGATCTCAAAATGACTCCTGAACATGGAGGAAAATCATAAGGAAAAAAACAACAAATGGTACAAACAATCAAAATATTCTTTACCGATTTCTCTGCAAGATTATTATTATGGGATGAAACAGAATGTTTTCCTAATATCTTTCCTGTTAATATTGTCAGTGCCTCATGTAACACCACAGTCTCTCAATGTATCAAGTAAACGTTGGGCAGGAATGTTCAAGTAACTAGTTAGACAGTAATCTGGAAGGAGCAAAATATTGTTCATTCAAAATTAAAGGAATAAATTAAGTATGGGTGAAACCCATAAAGTGAATGAGTTACCAGGGATGAGGACTCATAAAAGTCAATGAATCTACCTGAGGTGTTTTATTCAACATAAGTCTTGCCATCATCTAGACAACATATGACACACATTTCCAGAGACCCAATAAGAAAACATCCTGAGGCTTTAAAGAAATAATAGGCAATGAGGTTACAACAAGATACTAGAAAATATACAGTTGGATTGAAAAGAAAAAATTTCAGCTATTATTGCTTTTACAGTATTTTTTCTTGTTTTATGATTTTATTGATTTGACAATATAACATACCCTCTTGTTCTTTCACCTAAACTAGTTTCTTGCTTGTAACTCTTCTTCCCACTGGTCTTTCTGCCTAACTCTTTCATTTCCTTTACAATTTGGCTCACATGTAGTCTCCTCAGCGAAACCAGCCCGAGCCATCCTAAACTGTGAAGGCCCTCCCCTCCCCCCTCTCATTGCACTCTGAGTATCTCTCATTACACAGCTGTCCCACTCAACTGTGGTAATTTGCTTGCTAGTCTCCCAAGGAGACTATACTGCTTGACAGTAGGAATGATTCATTTCATCATTATTCATTTGTTTTACTTTTCAAACACTTAAAAGTATGTACTAGAAATTGTAAACTTATTAATATTGTTAAGACTCTGAAAGGCACGGATATGATTATTATTCCCACTTTACAGATGACAAAACTAAGGCACAGAGTTGCTGTACACCTTGTTCTAGCTAGTAAGTGCTAGACCTAGGATTCAAACCCAGGCAATTTGCTCCAAAGTCCAATATTTGCACACTACACTATGCTGCCTCTCATAATGTTAAAGCTAACATTTATTGGGTGCCTAATAAATGTACTTCTATTTTAACAGTGAAACCCATTTCAGACTTCTGACCTGCAGAACTGTTAAGATAATAAATGTTTGTTGTTTTAAGCCACTAAGTTTATGGATTTGTTACAGCAGTCAAATTAATAAATGACAGTAACGACATACAAAATTGTAAACTAAGCCTCACATCGCCAACTCTCAATAATTGATAATTCACTCTACCAGTCACTTCTGCTTTCCCAAAGACTGCATACTGGTTATTTTTCTACTCATTGGCATTACAGCCAGAAGTATACCAGAACCTAAGATGAATTATTTTTATTGTTAGTTAAATTTATTCCTGAATATTTTATTCTTTGGGTTGTTATTATAAGTGGAATTTCTTTCATGAATTCCTTCTCAGGTTAAGCTCACTACTAGTGTATAGAAACACTACTGATTTTGAGGTACTTACCTTGTACCCTGCCACTTTGCTGTACTCCTTTATTAGTTCTAGTAGCTTTGCTGTAGATTTTTCAGGATTTTCAACATATAGTATCATATCATCTGCAAACAGTGAGTTTTACTTCTTCCTTTTCAAGTTGGATGTCTTTTATTTCTTTTTCTTGTCTAATTGCTCCAGCTAGAACTTCCAGCACAATATTGAATAACAATGTTGACAGTGGGCATCCTTGTCTTGTTCCTGATCTTAGAGGGGAAACTTGCAGTCTTTCCCCATTGAGGAATGTTTTCTGTGGGTTTTTCATACATTCTCTTTACCATGTTGAAGGAAGTTCCTTTTATTTCTATCCTTTGAAGTGTTTTCATCAAAAAAGATGTTGAATTTCGTCAAATGCCTTTTCTGCATCAATTGAGATGATAATGTAGTTTTTCCGTTTTGATTTATTCATATGGTATATTACATTAATTGATTTTCTTGTGTTAAACCACCCTTGCATACCTGGAATAAATCCCTTTTGGTCATGTTATATTATTCTTCTAATGTGCTGCTGAATTCAATTTGCAAGTACTTTACTAAGGATTTTTTAATCTTTAGTCATTAAAGAAATTGGTCTTAATGTTCTTTTCTTGTAGCATCTTTATCTGGATTTGGTATTAGGGTGATGGCATCATAGAATGAGTAGGTAGCTTTCCCTCCTCTTCAATTTTTTTTGAAGAGTTTGAGCAGGATTGGTACTAATTCTTTCTTGAATGGTTGATATAATTCACATGTGAAGCCATCTGATCCTGGACTTTTCTTTTAGGGGGGCTTCTTGATGACTGATTCAACATCTTGTGATTGGTTTGTTCAGGTCATCTATTTCTTACTGTATCAATTTTGATTGTTCATGCCTTTATAGGAAGTTGTCCATTTCATCTACATTGTCTCATTTATTAATGTACAGTTCTTCATAATATCCTCTCATTGTCTCCTTTATTTTTGTGGGGTCAGTGGGTATGTCGACTCCTCCATTTCTGATTTTATTTATTTGCATCCTCTCTCGCTCTCTTTTTTTTGTCAGCCTAGCTAAGGGTCCATCCATTTTATTGCTTTTCTCAAAAAACCAACATTTGTTTGTTTTGTTGATTTCCCCTACTGTTTCCATATTCTCAATTTCATGTATTTCAGCTCTAATGTTCATTATTTCTCTCCTTTTGTAAACCTTGGAGTTAGTTTGCTATTCTTTCTCTAGTTCTTCCAAGTGAACAGCTAATTCCTCCATTTTTGTTCTTTCTTCTATTTTAATATAGGCATTAAGGGCAATAAATTTCCCTCTCAGCACTGCCTTTGCTGCATCCCATAAATTTTGATATGTTGGATTTTCATTTTCATTTGCCTCGAGATATTTACTGGTTTCTCATGTAATTTCCTCCTCGATTCATTTGGTTGTTTAAAAGTGTGTTGTTTAGCCTCCATATATTTGTGAATTTTCTGGCCCTCTGCCTGTTATTGACTGCCAACTTCTTTCCATTATGATCTAAGAATGTGTTTTGTATGAGTCCAATATTTTTTAATTTACTGAGACCTACTTTTTGACCCAGCATGTAGTCTATCCTTGAGAATGATCCATGAGCACCTGAGAAAATGTATATCTTGCTCTTGTGGGGTGTAATATTCTGTAAATGTTAAGTATAGTTCACTTATCATATTATTCCAAACCTCTGTTTCCATATTGATCCTCCATCTAGATGTTCTATCCATAGATGAGAGCAGGGAAGTCTCCAACTATTATGGAAGAGGTGTCTACTTCTCCTTTCAGTGTTGTCAGTGTTTGCTTCATGTATTTTGGAGCACTCTGGCTCGGTGCGTAAATATTTATTATTGTAAGGTCTTCTTGTTGAATTGTTCTTTTATTAATACATAGTGTCCTTCATCGTCTCTATGTTAGTTTATAAGATGCCAAAATGTTTCTAAGAATGGTTTTTTAAAGAGGATTTAATAAGTTGCAAGTTTACAGTTCTAGTACTGAGAAAACACCCAAGCTAACGCATCCAGGGAAAAATAGCTAATTCAAAGAAAGCTGATGGGTCAGGAACACCTCTGTCAGCTGAGAAGTTACATGGCTGGCATCTGCTGGTCCCTTGCTCCTGGGTTCCAATGCCATCAGCTTCTGATCCTGTAGGGGTTCCTCACTTTGCTTCTCTGGGGCTGGCTTTCATCTCTTGGCTTCCCTTAGCACTCTCCAGGTTCTGGCTAGCTTAACATCTCATGGTGATGTCTGTTGGGCTCCAAGCATCTCCAGATATCCGTAACTCTGTTCTCCAAGTGTCAGCATCTGTGTCATCTCTGTTCTGAAGTTTCTGCTGACTCTCCTTTTGTTGGCCTTGCTCTCTCCAAAATGTCTCCTCTTTTAAAGGACTGCAGTAAGCAAATTGAGACCCATCTGGAATGGGTGGGATCACATCTCCATGGAGATAATCTAATCAAAAGTTTCTGCCCTCCAGTATTGAATTAGGATTAAAAGAAACAGCTGCCCCCCACAAGATTGAATCAGGGTTAAAACATGGCTTTTCTAGGGTACATAATATTTTCAAACTAGCACATTCTTTTTTAATTGTTTTACATTTGAAGTCTAATTTGCCAATATTAGTATAGCCATCCCCACTTTTTCCTGGTTGTTGTTTGCATGAAATATCTTTTCCTAATCTTTTAATTTCAACTTATTTTTGTCCGTGGGTCTAAAGTGAATCTCCTGTGGATAGCATATAAATGTGTCCTCTTTTTTAATCCATTCTGCCAGTCAATGTCTTTTGATTGGGGAGTTTAATAACATTTAATGTTATTACTGTAAAGGCAGTACTTTCTTTCTACCATTTTGTCTTTTGGATTTTATATGTCCTAATTTTTTTCTCTTTTAACCTTTACTGATT
This sequence comes from Tamandua tetradactyla, assembly GCF_023851605.1. Lineage (NCBI taxonomy): Eukaryota > Metazoa > Chordata > Mammalia > Pilosa > Myrmecophagidae > Tamandua > Tamandua tetradactyla. Next base: position 60,404,708 of record NC_135337.1, read on the forward strand.
GTCTTCATTTCTACACTCTTCTCCAGACCTCATTCTCTTGTCTTTTCCTATCTACCTGTAGTGCTCCTTTTAGTATTTCTTTAGAACCATTCTCACAGTCACAAATTCTCTCAGTGACTGTCTGCAAATATTTTAATCTTAATCTCCCCCTCAGTTTCTGAAGGACACTTTTGCTGGATATAGAATTCTTGGTTGGCAGTTTTTCTATTTCAAAATCTTAAATATATCATGTCACTGCCCTCTCGCATCCATGGTTTCTATTGAGAAATCCACAAATAATTTTATTGAGCTTCCCTTGTATGTGATTGGATTGCTTTTCTCTTGCTGCTTTCAAAATTCTCTCTTGTTTGACATCTGGCAATCTGATTAGTAACTGTCATAGAGTAGGTCTATTTGGATCTGTTCTGTTTGGGGTATGGCCCACTTCTTGGATCTGTAATTTTATGTGTTTATAAAAGATGGGAAGTTTTTAGTGATTATTTCTTCCATTAGTCTTTCCCTTCTCTTCTCCTTCTGAGATACCCATAACATGTATATTTGTGTGCTTCATGTTGTCATTCAATTCCCTGAGACCCTGCTCATAGTTTTCCTTCCTTTTCTCTGTATTTTCTTTTGTGTGTTGGATTTCAGATGTCCTGTTCTAGTTCACTAATCATTTCTCCTGCCTGTTCAAATCTATTCTTGTAGGTTTCCATTGGTTTTTTTTTTCCATCTCTTCTGTTGTACCTTTCATTCACGTAAGTTCTGCAATTTGTTTTCTCGAACTTTCATGTTCTTCTTTATGTTTTCCCAATGTCTTCTTTATATCCTCCATCAACTCAATTTGATTTTTGATGATATTTTGTGTGTCTGTTCAAACATCCTGATCAGTTGTTTCAACTCCTGTATCTCATTTGAAGTGTTGGTTTGTTCCTTGAGACTGAGGCATATCTTCCATTTTCCTAGAATGACTCGTTATTTCTTACTGGCATCTAGGCATTTGATTTCTTTAATTAGTTTATCCTGTAGGGTGTCTTCACTCTTTTACCTAGGGCTTTCTTGTTGGATGGTTTTGTTCTCTATCTGTCCTTTGACATTCAGTTCCACTTATTCCAGACCTCTTGCATAAGTTCTTTTTAACTGAGCAGAATTTTTCAGTTCTCATTTTTCTGTTTCTTGCCCTGCCTATATGGAGTCATTTTTTGAGAAAGGTCTCCTGAGGTATTATTGACCCCAATCAGATTTTCTCAGACCAGACAGGCCCACATCTCAGGAGGAGAGAGAAGTCAGTATCAGGTTTCCCTAGGGGTGAGACCTAGCAGGTTGTCAGACTTTCCTATGAAGCCTCTAGACTCTGTACTTTTCCTATCCTGCCCAGTAAGTGGTGTTTGTCAGCCCACAACTCCCAATCCTGCATAGAGTGATGTGGTGCCTTTAATTTCAGTAGGCTCTCCCTGCCAGCAGTGTGATTAAGATAAAGGCTGGATAGTAGGTGGGTTTTGATTGCTTATGTTTTCCAGCCCCTGGGGTCTGAAAATTCCTTGAAGGAGGGCCTCCACTTGGGCTGGGCCCCAACCGGCCTATTCTTGGAGAAGTTTTGCCCTTTAGGTAATTAACCCCTTTCACTGACTAGTTACATTGTCTCTCAGACATGCCTTAATTACACACTTGCCTGGGGCAGTGCTGGAGCCTGAGAGTGCTTGAAGTACTATCTAATGAGTTGTTAAGAAATTTTAAAAATTAAATAAAATAAAATTTCAGAGCCAGATCCTGCCCCAGGTTTGCCAATCAAGAGCTTTTCCAGTATTTTGTGATGTTCAACTCAAAAAGTCTCAGGTTTGTTTTTGTTTCTCCATCAACCCCACCCCCTGCCTGCCAGGGTAGAAACTCCTGGTTCCTTTAGTGCTTACTCCAGGTTTACTGGTGCTCAGGGTCTGTTTTCAGTAGTCAGAATTTGTTCATTAATTCTGCAATTGGAGCTGGGTCAAGCTAAGTCCTTGCTACTAGCAAAGTCTGTTTCTTTTCCCTTGGGGAAACAACATGCTGTGCCTGTGGGGGAGGGGCACCAGCCTTGGTGGTTTGGGAGACTTACAGTTCTGTGCGGGATCTCAGCTGTTCCATCCCTTCCAGACTGGTGTACACTGTGTGTCCAGCCACTGATGTCCCCCCAGTAGTTGTTCTGTACAGCTCCTGGCTACTTACTAGCTGTTCTGAAGGACGAGGTAAATTCCATGCCTCACTATGCCATCATCTTGCCCATCTCCCTATTTTTTATTCAATAAAAGGTTTTATGATAGAAATATAAAACAACTTCCACAACTCAAAAAACATTTACTTGTCACTACAGTAATAACTCTGAATGTTAATGGACTAAACTTATCAATTAAAAGATACAGATTGGCAGAGTGGATTAAGAAACATAATCCATCAATATGCTGCTTACAAGAGACTCCTTTTATGCATAAGGATGCAAATGGATTGAAAGTGGAAGGATGAGAAAAGATGTTCCATTCAAGCTAGTAACCAAAAGAAAGCGGGAGTAGCTAACTAATACCAGACAAAATAGACTTTAAATATAAAGACACCATAAGAGACAAAGAAGGACACTATATATTAGTAAAAGGGACAATTAACCAAGAAGAAATAATAATCATAAATGTCTATGTTCACAATCAAGGACCTCCAAAGTACATGAGACAGACACTGGCAAAACTGAAGGGAGAACTAACATTTCAATAATAGTAGAAGACTTCAATATACTACTCTCCTCTACAGACAGAACAACCTGACCGAAGATCAACAAAGAAATTGAGAACTTCAACAATTTGATAAATGAATTAGACCTAACAGACATATATAGGTTGCTACACCCCAAAATACCATGACACACATTCTTCTCTAGTGCTCATGGAACATTCACCAGGATAGAACATATGCTAGGGCACAAAACAGGTCTTTATAAATTTTAAAGTACTGAAGTCATTCAAAGCACTCTCTCTGATCACAATGGAGTGAAGGTGGAAATCAATAACCACCAAAGAACAACAACTCTTACAAATACACGGAGATTAAATAACACACTCTTCAACAACCAGTGGGTCAAAGAAGAAATTGCTAGAGAAATCAGTAGCTATCTGGAGATGAATGAAAATGAGAATATAACACATCAGAACTAATGAGATGCAGCAAAGGCTGTGCTGAGGGAGAAATTTATTGCCTTAAATGCCTATATTAAAAAAGAAGAAAGAGCAGAAATTGAGAACTTAACTGCCCACTTGGAAGAACTTGAGAAAGAGCAGCAAACTAATCCCAAAGCAAATAGAAGAAGAGCAGTAACAAAGATTAAATCAGTGTTAAATGAATGGGAAAACAAAAAAACAACAGAAAGAATCAATAAAACCAAAAGTTGGTTCTTCAAGAAAATAATGGGCCACTAGCAAGGCTAACAAAGAAAAAAAGAGAAAGGATGCAAATAAAAAAAAATCAGAAATGAGAGGGGGGTCGTTAGCACAGTCCCTGAAGAAATAAAAAGAAATCATAAGACAATATATGTACAACAATAAGCCAACAAACTAGACAACTTAGATGAAATGGACAAATTCTTAGAAACATACAAACAAGTACACTGACTCAAGAAGAAATAGTAGATCTCAATAAAACAATCACAAGTAAAGAGATTCAAAGTCATCAAAAATCTTTCTACGAAGAAAAGCTCAGGGCCAGATGGCTTCACAGGGGAATTTTATCAGACATTCCAAAAAGAACACCAATCCTGCTCAACCTTTTCAAAAAAATTGCAGAAAAAGGAATACTACCTAACTCATTTTTTGACACTAACTTCACTTTAATGCCAAAACTAGGTAAAGATGCTACAAGAATGAAAAACTGCAGATCCATCTCCCTAATAAACATAGATGTAAAAATTCTCAACAAAAAATACTGGCAAACTGAATCCAGCAGCACATTAAAAAGAATTATACACCATGACCAAGTGGGGGTTATACCAGGTATGTAAGGATGGTTCAACACAAGAAAATCAGTTAAGTAATACAGCACAATAACAAATCAAAAGGGAAAAATCATATAATCATCTCAATTGATGCTGAAAAAGCATTCAACAAAATTCAACATCCTTTTCTGATAAAACACTTCAAAAGGTAGGAATCAAAGGTAACTTCCTCAACATGATAAAAGGCATATAAGAAAAACTCATAACCAGCATTATACTCAATAGTGAGAGGCTGAAAGCTTTCCCCCTAAGATCAGGAACAAGATAAGGATGTCCTCTGTCACTACTGTTATTCAACATTGTACTAGAAGTTCTAGCAAGAGCAATCAGGTAGGGAAAAGAACTAAAAGGCATCCAAATTGGAAAGGAAGTAAAATTTTCATTATTTTCAGATGACATTATACTTGGAAAATCCTGAGAAATCGACAACAAACTTACTTGAGCTAATAAACAAATTCAGCAAGGTGGTAGCTTATAAAATTAATGTAATGTTTCTATACACAAGCAATGACTTAATCAAGGAGTGAATTAAGGAAAAAATTCCATTCAAAATAGCAACTAAAAGAATCAAGTATATAGGAATGAACTCAACTAGAGATGTAAAGGACTTGTACACAGAGAACTGCACAATATTGTTAACAGAAATCAAAGAAGATCTAAATAGGTGGAAAGACACTCCACACTCATGGATAGGAAGGTTAAATGTAGTTAAGATGTCAATTCTACCCAAATTGATCTATAGATTCAATACAGTACCAATAGAAATTCCATCAACCTACTTTGAAGACTTGGAAAAACTAGTTACCAAATTCATCTGGAAGGGAAAGAGAACCCAAATAGCTAAAAGTATCTGAAAAAAGAAGAATGAAGTGGGAGGATTAACACTATTTTAAAACTTGCTGTAAAGTCACAGTGCTCAAAACAGCATGGAACTGGCACAAAGACAGAAGCACTGCCCAAAGGAATCGAATCAAGAGTGCAGAAATAGACTGATCTTTGGCAAGGTCCCCAAATCCACTGATCTGGGGTAAAAGAGTCTTTTCAATAAATGGGCATAGAACTGGATATTAATAGCCAGAAGAATGACAGGGGACCCTCACCTTATACCCCATATAAAAATTAATTCAAGTTGGATCAAAGACCTAAACATAAGAACCAGTACCATAAAGCTCCTAGAAGAAAATGTAGGGAAATATCTTCAAGACCTAGTAATAGGAGGAAGCTTCCTAAACTTTACACCCAAAGTATAAGCAACAAAAGAAAAAATAAATAAACAGGAACTACTCAAAATCAAGTGCCTTTGCACCTCAAAACACTTTGTCAGCAGCCAACTCAATGAGAGAAAATATTTGGAAATCACACATTGGATAAAGATTTGATATCCTGTATACATAAAGAAATCATATAACTCAACAACAAAAGAACAAGCAACCCAATCATAAAGTGGGATGAAGATATAAATAGACATTTTTTTGAAGAGCAAATACAGATTGCTAAAAAGCACGTGAAGAGATGCTCATTCTCATTAGCTATAAGGGAAGTGTAAATCAAGACTACAATGAGATACCACCTCACACCTGTAAGAATAACTGCTACTAAACAAATAGGAAATTACAAATGTTGGAGATGATGTGGAGAAATTGGGACACTTATGCACTGCTGGTGGAAATGTATGATGGTGCAGCCACTATGGAAAACAGTCTGTTTGTTCCTCAGAAAACTAAATATCGAGCTGCTCTATGACCCGGCAATACCACTACTTGGTATATACCCAGAACAGCTGAAAGCGGTGATACAGAAGATTTGCACACGGATGTTCATAGCAGCACTATTCACAATCGCTAAAAGATGGAAACAATCTAAGTGTCCATCAACAGACGAGTGGATTAACAAAATGTGGTATATATACACGATAGAATATTATACAGCAGTAAGATGTCCTGAAGCACATGACAAGACAGACAAGCCTTGAGGATATAATGCTGAGTGAAAATAACCCAGAAACAAAAGGACAGATGCTGTATGATTCCACTTTTATGACCACGGCAAAGGTAAAATCGGAGGTGATGGAAATATTCTACAGCTTAATTGCGGTAATTCAGAATACAATGGTAAGGAAGACATTACCTGTATGTTAGAACTTCACCTACTCTTTGAGACTAAAGGAAGAAAGTTTTATTATGTCCAGAACCTAGGTTTTCTGTAGCACATAATCTAACACAACTTGTCTGGATAGATCATTTAAACAATCCAAATACAGGAGCCCAGAAAAAGAATGAAGAGCTTTTAATCCTGTAGAGCTTAATGTAACGCCTGGATACATCCCAGAGTATATTAAGGAGATAATCAAAAAGTACTGGCAGAGTCCCTTGAGGGATGGAAGAAAAATTATGGAACTATTAAACTTTACCCCCAGGGAAACCTGGGATACTGTGCCAAACATTAGGGACACCCAAATCAATAGGCCAAGCCCTTGATCTTGAGGCTTGCCCCTCTGAAGCTTATGTACGCAGCAAAAAAGCTTAGCCTACCTATGGGTATGCCTAAGAGTCATCTCCAGAGGACCTCTTTTGTTGCATAGATATGGCCTTTCTCTCTCTAAGCCCAACTGGGCAAGTGAAACCATTGTCCTTCCCTCTATATGGGACATGACAACCTGGGATAAAAGTCTCCCTGATGGCATGGGAAATGACCCCCAGGATGAGCCTGGCACTGGCACCATGGGATCAACAATGCCATCCTGACCAAAAGGGGGGAAAGAAGTGTAACAAAGAAGGTATCAAGGGCTTAGAGAGTTCAACTAGAGTCCAGAGGCTACTCTGGAGGTCACTCTTACATGAGCTTCAGTTAGACATTGCTATCATAATTTGCCAAACCCCAACCAAAACCATTCCTGCTTATCCTAAAGAATACCTAGGGCATATAAGATTCTACAAAGGTTCCATGCAGTAAGGTAACTTCAAAACCTACAATCTCCAGATGGGTCCCTGGACCAGATAAGTCCTGACGGCTAGAGGGCCCAGGCACTCCAGAACATCAGCTAGTTCCATCCTCCTATCCCATATTATCGAGAGTCCCCAATATGAAAAGTTAGAATAGGAATAACCCAAATACTACTTTCTACTGCCTAAAGAGCAGTAGAAAGATCAAAAGTGATGGTGGAGTTATACAGAGAAGATCAGGTTTAACAAATGAGTACAAATGCTGAATCACTACACTGATATTTCTTTATGCCTCCAGTACCTTAGAGCAGCTAGAAACAAAACCTAAAATTGAGAATCGTTACCCACATCAAACTATGAAATCTGTTCTACAACTAATTGTTGTAATGCACTTTAAAATGTATTGCTTTTACATATGTATGTTATTTAAAGAGCAGGAGTATAACAGAGAAAATAGGATTTAACAAATGAGTATGACTGCTAAATCATTATATTGATATTTCTCCTGGTCTCCAGTGTCTTGGAGCAGCTAGAAGAAAAAACAAAAATCATGGAACTGTACCATACCAAACTTTAAAATCGGTTCTATAACTACATTTTAATATACTTGGAAATTTATTGCTTTTTTGTATATACATATATATTTCATAATTAGAAAAAGTTAAAAAAAAATTTACTTAAGGCTCATAACCCTAAATTAGCTACTGTATTATGTCTGAGGATATAGATTAAAAAGAAACAATGCCTTAACTAGTCTACCAAAAGAAGAAAATCCCAGTACTGAAGTTAGGGAAGTAGAAGCCCAGTTGTTCTCTGTAATGATCAGACCATTTCCAGAGTACGCTGCTCCTTACTAGTTACCCTGATTTTATAGGACACCAACAACCGGAAGAGCATCCAAAAAGAGTTTGTTAAGATAAAGTGTGAGAACTCTAACAACTGGGCATATCAGTCTAGTAAAAACATGTTATCTTCAAATATTTGAAAGGCAGTCCGCAGAGGAACACTAGATTTCATTGTTTCACATATTAAGAAACTAAATTAAAATTTTAAATTAGTAGGATTCACTTTCCAAATGACATGTATGTAGCACATCAGCACATAAAACTGATAAAAGTGGTATGCTCTCAATATCAAGGGATTGAGAGAACCTTCTGGACCAAAGGGGGAAGAGTGAAATGAGACAAAGTGTCAATGGTTGAGAGATTCCAGAGTCGAGAGGTTATCCTGGAGGTTATTCTTATGCGTTCAGTAGATATCACCTTGTTGTTCAAGATGTAGTGGAGAGGCTGGAGGGAACTGCCTGAAAATGTAGAGCTGTGTTCCAGTAGCCATGTTTCTTGATGATGATTGAACAATGATAGAGCTTTCAAAATGAGACTCTGTGAATGTGAAGACCTTGTGTCTGATGCTCCTGTTAGCTACTATATCAACAGGAGAGTAGAACATATGGAATAAAAATAAATAATAGGGGGAACAAATGTTAAAATAAATTTAGTTTGAAATGCTAGTGGTAAATGAAAGTGAGGGGTAAGGGTTATGGTATGTATAATCTTTTTTTTTCTCTGTTATCATTTTATTTCTTTTTCTGTTGTCTTTTTATTTCTTTTTCTAAATCGATGCAAATGTTCTAAGAAATGATAAATATGCAACTATGTGATGATATTAAGAATTACTGATTGTATATGTAGAACGGAATGATATCTTAATGTTTTGTATGTTAACTTTTTTTTAATTAATAAAAAAAGTTAAAAAAAAAAAAAAAGTGGTATGCTCTCATTTCAGTTAAGGAGGGAACCAGAATAAGCCTACTGGCCAGATTCTCCTGGAGGCATTTCAGATAGAAACAGGTTGTGAAGCACAGTTCTAGTTGATTCTCATATGTAGATTCAAAGTTAGATTTTTAAGTTGACAAAATTATTTGTATATAACATAGCACATAAAACAATGCTGGATATATATTAGGAACTTCATTTATGACTTTTGGTCCTTTTGTGAGAATATAATGTTGCTATGTGTATTAGAATAAATTTAGCAAAAAGAATACAGAACAGAACAAAAGAAACATTCCTTTCTCATCAATACTAGACTTCTGAAGAGAGAGTAGTTTATCTGATTCTCGGAAGGTATTGCAAATACTTGTGGAATCAATTAATGTAGATAAAATTCACCCTATGCTTAAAAATATATATAGCACTGAGACTGCTGCTATTTAGGAATTTAGGAGCAGAAAAGCCTATGCTGAAAAACACAAATACTTGAAAAGCTCTTTTTACAGTATACAAAGCCTCACCAATAATCTGATCAGATATGTCATTATATTATCAAATAATATGCCCATGACACTTGGATGTGCAGACAATAATTAAACTTGCATAATACACCAAACAGGTGAGCATATTAAACAAATAAATAACTTCATTTATTGCTATAAGTAAGTAGCAACATCAAAATACATATTTTTTTATTGTACTATATTACAGGTTTTCAAATGAATATCAGACTATTTAGACTTAGAGGATTCTTGGAGTTATTTTTATCTATTAAATTCTACTTAAATATAAAATAGGACTGTCTCAATGAGTTCTTGAATGAGCAACTGTACAGAAAGGAAATTATTTACAACTTGTGCTCCAACGATCTCCAAATTTCTTTAAATTTTATGAGCAATAAAAACAATTCTGATAATTCTGTTGTGCTGAAGAATAACCTTAATGAGTTCCAAATGCCACTAATTTTTGCTTTGCCTTTCAGATAGAGATACATACATCTTTCAATTTAGTAACAACATTGAAGCATTTTGCTTAAGTATAAGTGAAAAACACTATTTCTTTAAGTGTAAAAAACTGAACAAAATAAATACAATGTGGTCTATTTCTACAAGCCTTGTCATTTTAAGTATGTTTACTTTCACTTAGAAGAGAAGTTGGTCATGTTACTCCCATTAAGTAGTTATTAAAAATGTGAATTATTCTTAGAATTCAAAGAAATATTCTTCCATCCTCTTGGCATAAAGCCACTTTGAAAACATAATTTCAAGAACCTTAACTCCTAATATGACTCTAATACTGTGGTCCAGTTGCAAACTTAATTTCTTTTTTAAAATTCAGGAGGTTAAGCTAGGATTCATAGACCTAGGAACATAAAGTCCACAGTGTTTATATTCCACAAAGTGCAAGGTACTACACAACATTCTAGGGATACAAACTTAATAAGAAATCATCACATTATTTAAATAAGAAATAAAATACTATTTTGTGATTTTTTTTCACATGTCAAAGTAATATAATACCAATATGAATAAAGTGAGATGGAACTTCAGGTTCAAGATGGTAAACTGGGAAAACAAATGGATCATCTCTTTCTTCTCAAGTGCCTTTAAAACTCTAACAAAGAATATATCTCCACAACAGAAAGAATGAGAGGGGGACAGCAGCAAAGAGCATTTAAACAGATATCTGGAAGATGGAGCAAAGACAAAGACAGTATAATGGAGGAAGTAATCATCTAGAATATTGGTGGAGAGGGATGAGCAACCTTACTTGGCAAAACCCTAAAGACGTTCTAAAAGTGAAGGGCAGGAGAGCAAAGCGGAGCTAAAAATGAGGACGTCTTGGATAACATATATATGATACCTGAATTCTTTATACCACATAAACAATTCATTGCAGCCAAACATCTAGCTCATTTCACTGTTGGAGATGTGACTGGCAAACAACTGAGACCAACTCTGGCAAGCTTAAGTAGAAAAGGAATTTTTTTGAAAGTTTTTTTTGGGAGCTCACAGAATCTGAGAGGAGCAGAAGACCAGCCTAGTCAAGCACACAACCAGGAACCAAAATCAACATCCCACAAAGACTGCTCCAAAGAAAACGGCTCTGCCATCATGCCAGGACACAGCACGCTATGACTGAAACTTCATCTCTGTTACTTACTTCTGAGTTCCTGAAGCTACTACTCTATTATGGTCTTAGCTTCTGATCTAAAATACAGTAGGAATGCCTCTAATTGGTAAAGTCTAATTCACAGGCTACATTCAGTCAGTCAGGAAGCTTGGGAAAGGAATAAATGACATTGAATTTCAGAAAACAGGGACTTACAAGGCAGGGAACTCTCCAAATATAGGCAAAGTATTCGAAGGCACCAAATGGCCAAAGAGAATTAAAAATTAAAAATTGCCCTAGATAATCCTATACATTAAAAAATACATACAAGTTATTTGAGGAGGACTTGGGCTTCTACTAAAGGCTTGGTATCAACAGAGTGAAGCCCTTACTGAATAATCAGAAGGAAAGAGCATTTGAAAATTAAATGCTTAGTTGCCAAAACACTTTAAATACAAAAGTTAGAGGATAAATTTGCATAATTAATGTTTTCTGCCCCTAAAGAATAAAAAGAGAGAACAGATGCTTTTTAAAAATGTAACCAGAAGAATAAACTGAAGAAATCCTAATCCAACATTAAAAGAGGACAGAGGGGAGGAAATGATCAAAGAAGTAATACAAGAAAATTCCTAGAGCTGAACAGAGACCCAAATCTTCAAACTGAAAAAAAAAAAGGTCTACCAAATTCCAAGGAGGATGAATGGGAAAAGATTCATACCTAGACATACCATTAATAATTTGCAGAACAGCAGAGATAAAGAGAAGATACAAAAAGTTTCCAGAGAAGAAAAATCAATGAAAGTTGGAGAAACAGCACGGAAACAAATGTTTCATCCCAAAACGCTGACTGCAATAAAACAAACCAGTAATTGCCTAATGGAAAATCATTTTCAGCTTAGAATTATGTATCCAGCCAAGCAAGTGTCACAGAAAAACAAATATGTTTTCAGTAATGCAACTTAGAAATTTCTATCCCATCAATCTTTCTTAGAAGTAATGTTATGAGGTATTCCAGAGAAATGAAGACTAAAACAAGAAAGAAGGAAACATGAATCCAAGAAAACATAACTACAACCTACTCTAACAGCTTTAAAGACTTGAGAATGACCAAACCAGATGTTAACTAGACTACAAATGGTCCCTAAAAGGAGATGGCAAAGAAAAAGACAGGGAGAGAAGGCAAATCAATAGATAATATGATTCAGAATCTGGAAAAATTTGAAAATACAGTAACACAGAATAACATGAGGAGAAAAAGGAAGTCATAGTTCAAAATCGAAGCCACTAGTCCAAACCAGAATAAGAAACAGTGGGAATCAAAAGGAAGAATGAAATGAGTTTCTAGAAAAGGTCCACATATCCTCTCCCAATAAGTAAAAAAAAAAAAAAATACTGGAAAAACCCATGCAGAAAGGCATGCTCTAACTATGAACCAACATTAAATGCAGCATAATCTAGTGCAGACTCTGTAATTCAACTTGATACCAGGAACATTCTCCTTTGAGTGGCACAGGAACCATACTGAATGAAGCATAATCCTAGCATGTTTTTTGGTTCTGCAATGAATATTTACAAAGCTACAATAACTTCAATGTTATTTATTGATTTTTCAACCTTTAGGCTCAACCAATAGATGAAAATGAAAGATTTAATTGTGAATATTAAACATAAAATATTACCAGTAACCTCAATGCATGAGTGTCAAATTTAGGTAACAGAATTATGTGAAGAGAGATGATGGGGAGGCAAGAAGTGAAATATCCCCACTCACAAAGTCAGGAGTCAAGAGAACCTGTCTGTAGTTAATGGAACAAGAAATAGGGGTGGTATTTACAAATTAATCAATTGAAGACTCAGAAAATTTGCATAATTATAGGAAGAAGAAGAAGAAAGGAAGGAAAACTAGAAAGCTAAATTTTTTTTCTACCATTTTATCTGTCAAAGTTGATAAAGGGAAAAAAAGCAATATGATCATATTATTTAGCCCTACAGAGGTAACCACCAAAAGACCAGAAACCAAAAGTGGTTCAAATTAGTTATCACTAGGGGCAGGACTGGCACAGTAAGTATAGCAGGTCAGGGGACTGCAGCTTTTATTACAACACTTTTTTTAAACCATGTGCATGGATTATTTTCATCCAACTATACAGTCCTTTAATTAAAGTGCTACAGGATTTCAGAGAAAATAACTCCTAACAAAGTCCTAGTGGCTAATGAAAGATGCACAAAAGTGAAATTGTAGTTGAACTCCAAAAAATTTAGAATACTGTCATACTATTGTCACAATATTTTCACACTGATGATATCTTACAATTACCAGTGTTATGGCAGCAGTTGTAATCTAGTTGGCACTGACTGCACACATACAAACCGAGGTATTTCCCTAATGAGAGACTGGACAATTTTAACCTACCAACGTTTTTTTCTGTTGTTTTTTTGGTTGTTTGGCATGGGCAGGCTTCAGGAATCAAACCCCGGTCTCTGGCTCGGCAGGCGAGAATTCCTGCCACTGAGCCACCATTGCACCTCCCCCTACCAACACTTTGGTCAACAAACTAAAGATCATTTGAGGAAGGAATATGAGCCTCAGTGTTATCTAAAACCTTTATGTTGAAACCTTATGGAAAGATGAATTTTAAAATTTGCAAAATGAAGCAGACAAAAATCCTGCAAACAACAGTAATGTACTTTTTACGAAATGCTATATCAAAAATATTCTTATAAGCCCAAAATATGATATTGTTTGGAAAAATATTGGCATCAACAGTTCCAAGTTGTTAGGCCAGATGACTTCACAAGTGAATTTTGTCAAACATTCCAAGAATCAACATCAATCCTGCTCAAACACTTCCAAAAAAATTTAAAGAATAGAGAAAACTCCAAATCATTCTTCTACGAAGCCAAAATCATCAGATAAAGACACCACAAAAAGAAAATTACATTCAAGAGCCCTTATGCATACAGACGCAAAAACCCTTATCCAAATAAGCAAACAGAATCCAGCAGCACAGTGAAAGAATTATACACCATGATCAAGTGGGATTTATCCCAGGCATGCATTCATAGTTCAACATAAGAAAATCAATGAACATAACACACCATATTAAGAGAATCTAGGAAAAATCCATGTAATCATCTCAATTGACACATTAAAGATATTTAACAAAATCCAGCACCCTGTATTGACAAAAACTCAGAAAACAAGGAAAAGAAGGAAATGTGTCCAACAAGATAAAGGACATATACAAAAAAAACACCACTAACATCATACTCAATGCTGAAAGACTGAAAGCTTTCCCCCTAAGATCAGGAACAAAACAAGGATGCCCACGTCACCCCTGTTTTTCAACATTGTTCCGGAAGTTCTAGCCAAGCAATTAGGCAAGAAAAATAAATAAAAGGCATTGAAATTGAAAAGGAAGAAATAAAACTTTCCCTATTTGCAGATGACATGATCCTATAAACAGAAAAACTTCAAATATCCACAACAAAGGCATTAAAACTAATAAACAAATTCGGCAAAGTGGTGGGATACAAGGTCAATGCCCCAAAATCAGTGGTGCTTCTGTACAGTAGGTAATGAACAATCTGAAGAGGAAATCAGTAAACAATTCTATTTGCAACAGTAACTAGATGAATCAAATATCTAAGAATAAATCAAGCCAAGGATGTAAAGGACTTGTACACAGAAAACAATAAAACATTGTTAAAAAGAAATCAAAGAATACTTAATAAATGGAAGAATTCAGTATTCATGGACTGGAAGACTAAATATTGTTCAGATGTGAATTCTACTGAAAGTGATATACAGATTCAATACAATCCCATCAAAATCCAACAGCTTTCTTTGCAGAAATGGAAAAGCCAATCATCAAACTGATATGGAAAGGTAACAGAACCTGAATAGCCAAAGCCACCTTAAAAAAGAAGAATGAAGCTGGAGGACTCACATTTCCCAATCTTAAAACTTATTACAAAGTCACAGTATTCAAACAGCATGGTACTGGCATAAGGACACGTGTACGATGAAATCAAACTAAGAATTCAGCAGCAAATCTTTACATATATGGCCAACTGATTTTCAACAACGGTGCAAAGTCCACTCAATTGAGAAAGAAGAGTCTCTTCAACAAATAATGTTGGGAAAATTGGATCCCCATATGCAGAAGAATGAAGGTGGACCTCTACCTCAAACCATATACAAAAAAATCAACTAAAAATGGATCAAAGGCCAAAATATAAGAAGTAGTGGTATAAAATTCCTAGGTGAAAACATGGAGAAGCATCTTCAAAATCTTATATAAAGTAATGATTTCTTAGACTTTATACCCAAAACATGAGCAACAAAAGAAAAAACAGATAAATGGGACCTCATCAAGATTAAAACTTTTGTGCATCAAAGTAATTCATCACAAAAGTAAAAAGATAACCTACAGAATGGGAGAAAATATTTGGAAACCACATATCCAATAAGGGCTGAAAATGCAGAATACATAGAGAAATTCTTCAATTCAACAATAGAAAGACAAACAACTCAATTTTTTTAAAGAGGCAAAAGACCTGAATAGATGTTTCTCTAAAGAAGATACACAAATGGTCAATAAATACATGAAAGGATGCTAAACATCATTAGCCATCAGGGAAATGCAAAGCAAAACCACAACAAGGGGCAGTGCAACAGTGGTTCAGTGGCAGAATTCTCCCCTGCCATGCCAGAGACCCGGGTTCAATTCCCAGTGCCTGCCCATGTTAAAAACACACACACACATACACAATGAGATACCATTTATCACCTATTAGAATGGCTACTATTTTAAAAATGGAAAATTACAAGTGTTGGAGGGGATGTAGAGAGAGAGGAACACTTGTTCACTGTTGGTATGAATCTAAAACTGTGCAAACACTGTGGAAGACATTTTGGTAGTCCCTCAGAAAGTTAAGTACAGAATTACCACACAACCTCATAATCCTACTCCTAGATATATACCAAAAGAATTGAGAGGAGGGATTTGAACAGATATTTTCACACCAATGTTCAGACTGATATTACTCATAACTGACAAAATATAAAAGGAACTGAAATGTCCATCAACCAATAAAGGATCAACAAAAAGGGGTATGTCTGTACATATATATATATATATAGCATGTGTGCGTATACACACACACACACACACACACACACACAGAGTGGAATATTATTCAGCTGAAAAGAGGAATGAAGTTCTGATACGTGCAACACAGGTGAACTTTGAAAACATTATGTCAAATGAAGTAAGACACACTCAGAAGACAAATATTGTATGATCCCACTTACATGAAATCATTAGAAAAAGCAAATACATGGATTCAGAAACTAGAAACTAGGTTACTAGAGGCTGGGGGGGAGTAGGGAATGGGGAGTTAATGCTTAAAATGCACTGAGCTTCTATTTGGAATGATGGGAAAGTTTTGTCAATGAATGGTGACGCTGGTACACAACATTGTGACTGTAATTAACAGCACTGAAGGACATTTTGAATGTAGTTAAAAAGGGAAAGTTTAGGTTTTATATATGTTATTAGACTAAAAATTTTTTAAACCATAGGACTGTACAACACAAATAGGGAACTCTAATGTAAACCACGGACTATAATTAATAATATAATTATATTATTTCATCAGTTGTAAGAAATACACCACACAGATTTTACTTAAAGGGGAGTAGTGCTAATGTATTGGAACTGTGCTTTCTGCATGATTTTTCTGTAAACCTACAACTTCTCTAATCAAAAAAAAAAAAAAGAATGCACATAAACACATAAATAAATGGAAAATATTCCTTTAAAAAAAAAAAAACACTTGCCAGGACAGAACTTTAAAAAAAACAGAGAGAGTTTTTCTTACATGCTGCTTGTTCTGTGACTATAACCTTTTCTTCCACCAAATCAGAACTTTGCTGCAAGCACTGCTGCAAGACAGCCAGGTCACTAAAGAAAAACCCAGCTACCTCCAGGACAGGTCCAATAATAATAAGTGTGTCATAATTTAAAAAGACTTAACATCTTAATAGGAACAGCAACCACAACTATTGGTGCTTATTATGTGTGTTCTAAGTACTGGTGTGTGCGCGCGTGTGCATGTTTGTGTATGCCTATCTATACAGAATGTGTGTTTATCTGTATGTGTATATAATTGATTTTCTCTTTCGTGTCCTAAACATTAACCAGAAATCTTCTCAGTGCATGCAGAAATCTAATTTTTTGATAATCTAATGTTTATAGCTCCTTAATTTTCAAAGGCTTAGACATCCAAATAACAGTTGCTGGTTAAAGTAAAATGAGAAAATGTAATTCTGAGGAAAACTTAGTTGTCCTTCGCCTTTGCAAATATTCCTAAACATGAGTTCACATTTTTATAGCCTATTATAATACTATTATAGAAGCTCCTGAGATCCATATTTGGCTTGAACCTTTTGTTGTTATCTAGTACAAACAAATTATATAAATATATATAATCTCTCTTTCTCTCTCTCTCTCTTCTCTCTCTCTCTCCTCTCTCTCTCTCTCTCTCTCTCTCTCTTCCTCCCTCCCTCTCTCTCTCTCTCTCTCTCTCTCTCTCTCTCTCTCTCTCTCTCTCTCTCTCTCTATATATATATATATATATATATATATATATATATCCCCACAAATTTGTAGAAATTATTGGCCCATGGGTATGGCATGCTCATTTACTCTTTCACTTGCATTGTAGCTCTCGTTATTTTGCTCATCCCCCTCCTCAAATCTCACTTGCTATTATACACATATGTATATATTTATAAGTTTATACTATCTGAATTTTTCCCAATAACTAGAAAAGACTAAAAAAAAAAAAGACTTTGCAATGTTACTTTGCCCCTTAGGAGTGTCTCCAATTTTACCATTTTTAGTTACTAGTTGCAGTACTCTAGTTTGATTCAGAAAGGCCCATAGGATATCCCCCAAAATTTTTTTGAGTAGTGCTCAAATGGACACATTATTCTCTCCTGCAGAAGCATCCACAGCCCATCAACTCTGTTCTCTCCTTGGCAAGGGTACCGGTTTGCATCTATTGTGTGCCCCAGAAAAGCCATGTCCTTTAATCCTCTTTCAATATTTCTGGGTGGGAGCTTTTTGGTTGTTTCTATGGAGATGTGACCCACCAAAATTGTGGGTGGTAACTTTTGATTAGATGGTTTCCATGGTGATGTGTCTCCACCAATTCAAGTGGGGTTGCTTACTCAAGCCCTCTAAGAGGGAACTATTTTGGAAAAAGTTTTCGAGCCACCAGAGCTGAGTCCCCACAGCCAGAAACCTTTGGAGATGCAGGAGGAAAATGCCCCCAGGGGAGCATCATGAAACAAGAAGCCGGGAGACTTCACCATGTGCTAAGAGAGAAACCCCAAACATCCTCGGCCTTTCGTAAGTGAGGGTAACCTCTTGTTGGTGCCTTAATTTGGACATTTTCACAGCCTTAGAACTGTAAACTTGCAACATAATAAATTCCCCTTTTAAAAGCCATTCCATTTCTGGTATATCACATTCGAGCAGCTTACCAACTAAAACAGCAAGCTTCCACGCTTCCACGATAAGCAAAACCACAACTTTAACCCATTTCTGGATTACCTAGAGACCTCAACGACTAAGGCAATGCCCTTCCAAACTAACAAAAGTGCACTATATTCACTTTGGAGGAGAATTTATTTGTTCTCATACAATTTTATAACCAGGAAGAGTTTGCACTCATCTAATCTAGCCTACTGATTTTATGGATAAATAAGTGACTTGCTAACTTTCCCTAAGTAAACATCAATATCAACAAGAATTTTGATAGCCTATCTTAAACAAATGGAGTATTCACAATTCTGAAAAAGATTCTGAACTTCCAAATTCATGGCACTTAAATCTCACAGGGATTTTATACTGAATATCCAGTATTTTGTGTGTCTAATATTTCTTATAAATACCAAAATTCACTTGAAAGTATTAAAATGTTTTTAATCACCTCTTTAAATTTGGCATGTCAGCAATGGAGATTCAAGGGTTACAAGAGTTTTCATGTTGGAGTTAACATAAAGTAATGAGGCTAGTCGTAAATCAGAACTATTTTTAAAAGGCTGCTAAATACCCAAATATGCATTTAAAAATAATATCCCCCAATTTCTATATGAAGAGAAATATAACTCATGAGTTTTAAGTTTTTCAATAAAAGAACAGTAGATACAACTCCAGACCAGTTGTAGCCAAATTTTTTATTACATACTCTATCAATAATAAAATATCAGGTATATATCCCAACTTATATTTAAACTATGTACATATACACATATATTCCCTACTAAAAACTAGAAATAAAAAATGAGATAAAGATAAAGTGAAAAAACACTGTTGGGTGCACGGGTAGTTCACTGGTTAGAATGCCTGCCTTCCATGCAGGAGACCCAGGTTCGATTCCCAGACCATGTACCCAAAAAAAAATGTTAAATGCTGTCAATCATTATAATTTTTCCATCGTGTTCTAGTTTGCTAGCTGCAGGAATGCCATATAACAGAAACAGAGAAGCTTTTAAAAAGGGGGAATTTATTAAATTGCAAGTTTACAGTTCTAAAGCCGTGAAAATGTCCACATTAAGACAAGGCTATGAAAATGTCCCAATTAAGGCACCAACAAGAGGCTACCTTCACTCAAGAAAGGCCAATGAAGTTCAGGGTTTCTCTCTCAGTTGGAAGGGCATGTGGTGATATCTGCTAGTTTCCCTCTCCGCTTCTTTTCAGAAATCTCCCCCAGGGGCGTTTTCCTTCTTCATCTCCAAAGGTCTCTGGCTATGTGGGCTCTCAGGGCTCTGTAGCTTTTTCCAAAATGGTTCCCTCTTAAAGAGCTCCAGTAAACAACCCCAAATGGAATGGGTGGAGACACATCTCCATGGAAACCATCTAGTCAAAAGTTACCACCCACAATTAGGTGGGTCACATCTCCATAGAAACAATCAAAAAGCTCCCACATGCAATATTAAATGAGGATTAAAGAATTTGGCTTTTCTGGGGTACACAACCAATTCAAACTGGGACACATCATTAGGAAATATAACTAAGTATTTTAGAGTCAGGTTGCTGTTAATCTTAATAACAACAGCTTTAGATCTCACTTCAAATGGTTTCCCTAATATATATATTATCTGGGAAATATATATATTATCTGTCACATCTGCTTAGAGCACAACCCTCTCTACTTTACAATGTGGTTTATTGTAGAAGTAAAAGTGACCTTCTGGCATTTTTATATACGTTCTCAATTTGCCGTTTCTCTGCAAGAATCTTTATGACACCTAATTAAAACTAGATAATAGAATCCCTAACTACAATTACAAGAGTAAATGAAAGGATACGCTCAAACTTTACAAGCAAATAGTTGTGTCACTATCAACACTTTCCTCAGGACAAGTGGTTATCTGACAAACAGACTGAATGAGGAGGCCAGCATCAATCAGAGTAAATATTAGTGGACCTTAATTTAATTCTTTTTTTTTATTAAAGAAGCCTATGGACAGCAATTTAAATAATTTATAAATATGAAAAAATGTCAGCGATGCCTTGTAAGAAACACTTTGAGCAGTAAGTGGGGTGCAGGTACACACAGCCACTCATTCTGGAAAGCTCTAGTCCAAAGCCTAATGTAAAAGCTGCCATGGCACTTAATCTTCTGGTGCCCAGCTTACTCTACTTACGATGTAAAAAACATGCTTATTTCTGTCAAGAAGCAAAGACACAACCAATCAAAGGCAATTATTATTACTATTTAGCTTTCTACTTAGCTTCATAACTAGGTTTTACTTATGCTAATACTAAGGTTAATATCAACCTCTTATGCACACAAATTTAGCACAAGATGATGACTAGAAGTGGTTTGCTCAGTATCAGAGGAAACTAAGTTTGGGATTAAAAACTGACCAAGGAAAATCTACATTTTGATAATAGAAAGTCTAGTATTGTTGCTGCTTTTTTTTCTTTAATGTTGTAGTTTCCACTTCTAGTCATGGAGGATTCGATTACCCAGATCAACCCTATTGTGGGATAGAACTAAAATTATTTAATGAAATATAATTAAATATATTTTTAAAATCCTATCTGAGGGTGGTGTGATGGTGGCTCAGTGGCAGAGTTCTCGCCTGCTATGATGGAGACCTGGGTTTGATTCCCAGTGCCTGCCCATGCCAAAAAAAAAAAAAATATCCTATTTGACACTTTATAGTCCTGAGATGACAAGACAGGAAGGATATATCAGGTCAAAATATAAGAAAAATTGAGAAGCAAAATTCTAAGCAGAGAGATGGGTTCTCCACTCTTCCAGATGTTCAGACCAAATGTCCGATCCATCTGCTTGGTTGTGTCCAGGATCTGACCACTTCTCAGGGCATCCATTGCTGCTGTCCTGGTCTGATTCACTGTCACCACCTGCCTGCATCAAAGGGTACCTCGCCATCTTAGTTCTCAGTATTTTCATTCTTGCTCTACAAACTCAGGATTTTAGTACATACAGATGACATTTTAAGATATCTCTTGATGTCCAAGCCCTCACTGGGCACGAAACCAAAATCAAGTACTAACCAAATTTGAAAAATGAGGTATCCCTCCTTATCCAAATTCATTATCCAAACTCTTCATATCTAAAATCAAAACCAAAAAGGTTCAGATAGTGAGGGATACTCATTCTACAGTAGGCTCCTAACATACTGGCTGGATCCTGCCCTTACTTTCCTATAGTTCATTTTCAATGTTACCAATGTGTTCCTTTTAAATGGAAGGAGATCATGGCACTCTTCTGCCCAAAATACTGTAATGCCTTCTTACTTCTTTCAAAGAAAAAGCAAAGTCATAACAATGTGCTACAGGCCCTTATATGATCCAGCACCCTCTGACGTCAACCACTATCAAACATCTCTCCACTCACTGACCGCCTGTGGTAGTCAGGGTTCTCTAGAGAAACAAAACCAACAGAGGAGCTCTGTAAATATGAGATTTATAAGGAGTCTCACACATCCATGAGCATGGAA
Source organism: Tamandua tetradactyla (assembly GCF_023851605.1). Taxonomy (NCBI): domain Eukaryota; kingdom Metazoa; phylum Chordata; class Mammalia; order Pilosa; family Myrmecophagidae; genus Tamandua; species Tamandua tetradactyla. The sequence goes on from NC_135337.1 coordinate 60,426,572, forward strand.
GAGTTCAATATCCGTAGGATAGGCTCTAAAGCTGTCGGCTCCAATGAAGGGTCTGGACGACCGCCAGAGGAGAGACTTGCTGGCTGAAGAAGCAGTGAAAGGGTATCCTTCTTCCTTAAAAAGCCTTTAACTGATTGGATTATCTCACTGTGGGATGTGCACCTTAGTTGATCATTGATATAGTCAGCTACAGATGCAATCAACTGACCAATGATTAATACACCAGCCTTCCAGTCTATCATTCAGCCACAAAATACCCTTGCAGCAATGGTCAGGCCAGTGCTTGCTTGACTAGAAAACTGAGCATCATCATTTGGCCAAGTTGACACCAGATACCAACCATCACACCTCCTTTCTTAATTTAAACACTCCAGACCCACTACTACCCTCAGGGACTTCTCTCCAGCTGCTCACCTGCTTTACATGCTCTTCCCTCAGGTATCAACTCAGCTAACTCCCTTATGGTCTCCAAGTTCTGGTGAACTTAACTATCTCAATCCTGGCTATGCCAACCATGCACCTTAATGCAGCATCCTGCCCTCAACCCCACATAGCATTCCGAATCCATTTTCCACGTGCTATTATTTTCTTTTTTACATAACAACTTACCATCTTCTAACATATTATATCACTTACTTAATTTTATTGTTTATCTTTTCCCATCAAGTTCCACAATGGTAGGGCTGTTGAGAGTAAAAGAATAGAAAGGGTTGGTTATATGCAAACAGTAGTCAAAAACAGAGCTGAGATAACTATATTAATTTAAGACAAAATAGACTTTAAGTCAAAAACAACCACAAAAAAACCAAAAGGACACTATATATTGAAAAAATGGTCAGCCTATCAATAAACTATAAAAATTATATACACATATGAACCTAACAACAGAGCCCCAAAACAGCTGAAGAAAAACTGAAAGAACTAATGGGAGAAATGCACAGTTCTACAGTAATAATTGGAGACTTCAATATCCCATTTTCAGTAGTGCCAGAACAGCCAATAAGGAAACAGATAGCTTGAATAACACTACAAACCAACTAGACCTACCAGACATATACTGAACACTCCATTTCAAAACAGCACAGTTCTTCTCAAGCTATATGGAACATTCTTCAAGATAGACCATATGTTGGGCCACAAACAAGTCTCAGTAAATTTTGAAAAAATAAAATTATAAGTATTTTCTCTAAATGTAACAGAATGAAACTAGAAATCAAGAATAGAAAGAAAACTGGAAAATTCACAGACAGGGGAAAATTAAGCAACATATTCTTAAAAAAAAAACAGTGGGCCAAAGAAGAAGGAACAAAGGATGTTAGAAGAATACTCTGAGACAAATGCAAATGTGTATGAAATGCAGTGAAAGCAATACTAAATAGAAATTTAGAATAGTAAAACAGCTACTTTAAAAAAAAAAAGTAAATGTTTAAAATAAATAACCTAACTTTATATCTTAAGAAACAAGAAAAAGAGGAGCAGGCTAAATCAAAAGCTAGTAAGAAGGAAGTAAGTAACAGGTGGTAGTAGAGATAAACAAAATAGAGAATAGAAAAAAATCAATAAAAACAAAAGTTGGTCCTTTGAAAGGCCAACAAAATTAAAAACCGAAAGCTAGATTGACTAAGGAAAAAAGAAAGAAGACTAAAATTACTAAAATCAGAGATGAAGGAAGGAACATTACTTCTGAACCTTACAGAAATAAAAATGTAATAGGAAAATACTATGAACAATAGTATGTAAACAAATTAGAGACTCTAGATGAGATGAACAAATTCATAGAGAAATACAATTTACGAAAAATTCTCAAGAAGAAATAGAAAGTCTGAACAGACCTAAAACAAGTATCGACATTGAAACATTAATCAATAACTTCGCACAAAAAAAATCCCAGGACCAGAAGGCTTCAGTGGCACATTCTACCAATCATTTAAAGAACTACCACTAATCCTACTCAAACTCTTCCCAAAGAAAGACAAGGAGGAAACACTTCCTAATTCATTCTATGAAGTCAGCCTTACCCTGATACCACAGCCAGACAAAATTATCACAAGAAAAGAAAACTACAGACTAAGATCTCTTACAAGCGTTGAATCAAAAAAAACCTCAACAAAATACTAGGAAAACAAATCCATCAACAAATAAAAAGTATTATACACTCGTACAAATAGGATTTATCTCAGTAATGCAAGAGTAGTTCAACATATGAAAATCAATCACTGTAATTTACCACATTAATAGAAAAGGTGTAAAACATGATCATCTATCTCAATTGACGCAAAAAAAAAGTGCTTGACAAAATCCTAAACCAATTCATGATAACAGCACTTAAACTAGGAATAGAAGAAAACTTCCTCAACCTGATAAAGGCAACTTATAGAAAACCAAGAGCTAACATTATACTTAATGGTGAAAGGCTGGAATCTTTCCTCTGTAAAATCAAAAAAAAAAAAAAAAAAGATGTTTGCTTTTGCCACTTCTCTTCTTCATTGTACTGCAGTTTCTAGCCAAGGCAATTGGGCTACAAAACAAACAAAAGCATCAAGAGTAGACCAAAATAAGTAAAACTATCTCTATTCACAGATGACACAATCTTGAATGCAGAAAATCCTCAAGAATCCACAAAAACACTAATATAGCTAATAAGTGAGTTCAGCGAGAATGCAGAATACAAGATTAATATACAAAAATCAATTGACCATTCCAGCCAATCCTAAAGAACACTTAGGCAAAATATAAGATTCCACAAGGGTTCCATGCACTAAGGTAACTGTCCAGAAACCTACACCTCCAGATGAGTCCCTGGACCAGATAAATCCTGAAACTTAGAGGGCCCAGCCTCTCCAGAACATTAGACAGTTTCATCTCCCTACCCTATATTATTGGCAGACCCTTCCAACATGAAAAGTTAGAATGGCCATAGCCCAAACACCTCCAAAGAGAGGATTAGAAAGATCAAAGTTGATGGTGGAACTATTCAGAGAAGATAGGATTTAACAAATGAATACGATTGCTGAATCATTAAATTGACATCTTTAGTCCCCAGTATCTTGGAGTAGCTGGAAGTAAAATCCTATAATTGTGGAATTGTAACCCATGTCACACTCTGAAATATGTTCCACTACAAATTGTGGTGCTGTGCTTTGAAATTTATTGCTTTTTTGTATATATGTCATTTTTCACAAAAAAAAGAAAAAAAATCAATTGTGATGATAAAAAAATATTCATGCCTTCTAGCCTCCTATATTCTGGAGCAACCAAAAGGAAAAATCTGAGAGCATCGTATGGTAACCCATAACAAACTCTGGGATCTGTCCCGTAACTACGTGTTGAAGAGTGCTTTGAAAACTATTGCTTTTTTAGTTTTTTGTTTTGTGCATATGTTATATTACACAATAAGAAAGTTATTAAAAAATCAATTGAATGTCTGTACATTAGTAATTACCAATCCGAAAATAAAATTAAGAACATAATCCCTACAATAACATCAAATAGGATAAAGTTCTTAGGAGTTAATTTAGGAAAAGAGCTGCATTTTACTTTGAAGGAATCAAAAAATTCCTAAATATATGAAAAGACATCCCATGTTCATGAATTGAAAGGCTTAATATTGTTAAGATGATGATACTTCCTAAATTGATCTACAGATTCAATGCAATTCTTATCAAAATTCCAGCTGCCTTTTTTTGCAAAACTGTATAAGCTGATGCTAAAATTCATATGGATATGTAAGGGTCACAGAATAGCCAATACAGTACTGAAAACGTAAGTTGGAGGACTCACACTTTCCTAATTTCCAAATTACTTCAAAACTACAGTAACCAATCCAGTGTGGTGTTAGCAGAAGCTTACATACAGAGATTGATGGAGTCGAATTGAAAGTTGAGATATAATCCTTTGCATTTTTGATAAATTGATTCTCAATAAGGGTGTCAGGACTACTCAGTGGGGAAAAAATAGTCTCTTCAACAAATAGTGCTGGGAAAACTCGATAGAGGTACATGCGAATGAATGAATTTGGCTCCTTGCCTCACTCCAAATATTCAAAATAATCGAAGACCTAAACGGAAAAGCTAAAACTAAAAATCTTACAAGGAAACACCGGAGTAAATCTTCATAACCTTAGATTAATCAATAGATCCTTAGCTATAACCCCAAAAGCATAAGGATAAAATAAATAGATAAACTGTCCTTGGGCTTCAAAGCACACCATCAAAGAGGTGAGAAAAAAAACACAGAATGAGAGAAAATATTTGCAAATTGTATATCTGATAAAGGACTTGTAACAAAAATATGTAGAGACCATTTACAAATCAACAAAAGACAAGTAACCCAGTTTAAAAAATGGGCAACGGATTTCAACAGAAATTTTTCCAGAGATGATATACAAATGACTAATAAGCAAATGAAAAAAACGTTAAACATCATTAATCATTAGGAATATGCAAATCAAATCATAATGGTATAATGTGTCATACCCATTAAGGCGACAATAATGAAAAATAGACAAATGTTGACAAGGATGTTGAAAGTAAAACTCTCATTCATTGTTGGTAGGAATGTAAAATGGTTCATTTGCAATGGAAAACAGTTTGGAAGTTTTTCCAAATGTTAAATATAACGTTCCCATATAATCTAGCAATTCCATTCCTAGGTATATACCCAAAAGAAATGAAAACACATGTGCAAGCAATTGCTCATACACAAATGTTCATAACAGAATTGTTCATAATAGCCAAAAAAAAGTGGGAACAACTTTTTGTCCATCAATGGATAAATAAACGCAGCATATCCATACAATGGAATATTATTCAACAATAAAAAAGTACAAAGTAATGATACATGGCACAATATGGATGAACCTTCAAAACATTATGTTAAGTGAAAGAAGCAGACACAATAGGCCACATCCACATATTATATGATTCCATTTATATGAAATGTCCAGAACAGTTAAACCCATAGATTTCTAGATTAGTAGTTGCCAGGGACTTGAGGGAAGGAGAATGGGGAGGAGCTACTAATGGGTAAAGGGTTTTGTGGGGAGATGATGAAAATGTACTGAAATTAGATAGTAGGGATAGTTGCACAACTCTGTGAATATATTAAAAACACTTTGCATTGCACAGTATAAAGTGATGAATTATGTAAATTATGACTCAATAAAGCTGTCAATTAAAAACAAACTTCAAAAATCATGGATATTTCTATACATCAGCAAACAACAGAAATGAATTTTTAATAAAGATATCATTTTAAATAATTTTAAAAACCATAAAGTTCCTGAGAATAATCCTAGTAAAAATGCTCACAAACTACTAAGAAAAAAATTAGAAAACATTTTACATTAGAGAAGACGTAAATATACTGAAAGAAATACTGATGGCTCTAGGATATCATTTAACTCCTATTTAAGTTTTTGAAAGATATCAATTTCCTTTCATTGTTTTAGACTCAAATATGATTTCTATCAAATTCCTAACAAATATTTTAGAATTTGAGAACATAATAGCAGAATCAGTAGAAAAAAAAAAAGTGTTATAATCAGACAATGCAATATATTTACAATGCAATTCTAAAATGTATATGGAAAGGGAAAGAGCCAAGGAATGCTATAGAAAATACTGAAAAGGCTGTACAAAGTGGAAGGGTTTACTCTGCCAGAAAGCAAGATGAAATTAAAATCTCTAAAAATTAAGACAACGGGTTATTGGCAAAGAAGTAGAAAGAGACCAAAGTAACAAAAAGAGAATCCAGAAACAAATTTATAATAGCATCAATGTATGTATATATATATATTTCATTTATTACATACTTATAATATCAACTCTTGATATTTGAAATAGATGGCATTCTATATCACTGAAGAAAGACTAGACTTTCCGATAAAGTTGCTGAGACACTTGACTATCTGCATGGAAAAAAGAAAATGTATTTCTATCTTTTACTAGATAGAAAATTCAATTATTAACTGTGAATGGCCAAATGCTAAGGCTTCTAGAATACAGGAGAATATATTCATGACTTTAGTATAAACAAGGATTTCTTAATCAAGACAGAAAAAGCACTAATTCGTAATGGGGGAAAAAAGATAAATCTGACTACATTACAATTTAGAACTCCTTCTTACCAAAAGATATCATGAACAAAGTTTATAAAAAATCAATAATTAAGAAAATATTTATAATGCTTATAACAAAGGAGTAGTATCCAGACTATATTGAAAACACCAACTAGTAAAAAGAATTATAAATCTTTAAATGAGTCAAAGACAAGGTGCTTCACAAAGAGGAAATTAAGTGGCTAAAAACATATAAAAGGATACTTATAGAGGCAGCCTCTAAAATGGCTCCTGGTGCTCCCCACACTCTGGTATTCAAACCCTCTACTTGTGTGTAAGCTTGATGTAATGACTTGTTTCTAGGAAACCTAATACAGCAAAAGGAATAGAATGTCACTTCCTTGATTCAATAACAAAAACTGTGACTTCCACCTCATTTTCTCTCTTGTTCTCTTTTGCTGATTCCCTCCGAAGGAACCAGAGGCAATGCTATGATTCCCTACAGAAAGGCTGATGTGGTTTCTGGCCAATAAACAGCAGGAAACTGGATCATTCAGCCAACATCCCATGAGGAACTGAATCCTACAATAACCAAGTAAGACCTTGGAAGCAGACCCTCCATCAGTTGAGCCTTCAGATGAGACCACCTCCCTGACCGACATCTTGTTTTCACCCTGTGAGAGCCTTTGACACAGAGGATCAAGCTAAGCTTCCCTATGTCACAGAAACTGCAAAATAATAAATGTTTCTTGCTTTACGCCACTACATCTTAGAGTCATTTGTCACAGTAGATAACTAAATTACTCCTTTTCACCAGTATTTTCAGGTTTATTCTCCTTTTAGCATGGAGGAGGACTGAACTTTCTAAGTTAGGCGTGACCATACAACCTCTTTCACTTCTAAAATATGAGTGGAACTAACTGAGGTCACTTCCAAATGGAAGAATTTAAGGGTAGTACACGATGAACCATGCTCGCTCTTCCCTTACTACATCAGCTGAGAACGCCCTGTGCTCCAGATTTATACAAATACAGAATAATGGAGCATCACTGAATTTAGACTACTGAGTTACTAAATGGAGGACAACTGCCCTGGATAAGCCCCTGTATCCACAGGGCACTTTGCACAAATAAGAAATTGATCTTTACTACATTAAGTCAATGAGATTTAGTTACCACAGCATAATCTAACCTAGTCTTACAGATTCTGGGCTCAATCTCACCAGTAATTAGAAAAATTTATATTAATAAGATAATAGTACATATCCACCAAAATAAAACGACCTGACAATACTAAATTTTATCAGAGAAGTAGACAATGAAAGAAGGCACATAAAATGGCAGAACCATACTGGAACATGTGGCACTATCTAATATAACTGAAACCTGCAAGCTCTGTGACCCAGCAATTCCACTCCCAGGATTTTACTCTAAAGAAACTCCTGCACATGTGCTCCAGGATACTTGTAGAATAATGATCATAGCTGCTTTAATTAAAGTGGAAAAGAAAGAAAAGGAAACAAACCAAATATCCCTAAACAGGAGAATCATACAAACTGTGTTGTACTCAGACAATGCAATATATCCAATATACAATATAACCGGCAATGAAAATAAATAGCAGTGTCAACAGCTAACAACAGGGTTAAAGAACAGTATCACTGAGTACTTCTTATATGTTAGATACAATTGCAGGTAGTAGGCACACAATAGCAGGCAAAACAGGAAATAACCTGCCCTCCTGGAATTTACAATTCACTGGAGAATAGATAAGGAAAAAAAAACACAATAAATAATAAATCATACAGTATTTTAGAAGAAGAGAAGTGCTATGCAGAAAAGAAAAGCAAAGGAAGGGAGATAGAATGAGATGCGCAATTTTAAATACAATGACCAGGGAAGGCCTTAGTAAAAAAGACCTTTGAACAAAGGCTTAAAGGAAAGTGAGAGTAAGAGCAAGCTATGTGGATAACTGTGGGGAAAGCATTCCAGGCAGAGGAAGCTAAATCACAAAAGATCGTTTCTGAATTATTCAAGAATGAGCAAGTAGTCTAATGTGGGAAGAATGGAATACGAGGGAAAACAACAGGAAACGAGATCAGATAGACAAAGGAAAAAGGAGAATCAGACCTTGGAGGTCATCACAAGGACTCTGGTTTTCACTCCGGTTTTAGATAGCCATTGGAGAGTTTAGAACAGCAAAGTGACATATCTGACGCATGCCTTTAAAAGGACAGTTATCTGCTATTTTGAGAATGGGCTGTGGAGACCAAAGGATGAAATCAAAGAAAACTGTCAGAGGAGACCTTTGCAATAATCCATGCAGGAGATGATGGCAGCCTGGACAAGGTTGGAGCCATGTGTGCTGGTTTGAAAGGATGTATGTCCCCTAGAAAAGCCATGTTTTAATCTAAATCCCATTTCATAAAGGCAGAAAAATCCCTATTCAATACTGTATGTTTGAAACTGTAATCAAATCATCTCCCTGGAGATGCAGTTTAATCAAAAGTGGTTGTTAAGCTGTATTAGGTGATGATATATCTCCACCCATTTGGGTGGGTCTTGATAAGTTTCTGGAGTCCTATAAAAAAGGAAACATTTTGGAGAATGAAGGAGATTCACAGGGAGCAGGGCAGAACGACACAGCCACGAGAAGAAGTCCACTAGCCAGCGACCTTTGGAGATGAAGAAGGAAAATGCCTCCTGGGGAGCTTCATGAAACAGGAAGCCAGGAGAAGCTAGCAGATGATGCCGTGTTCACCATGTGCCCTTCCAGATGAGAGAGGAACCCTGACTGTGTTCGCCATGTGCCTTTCCAGATGAGAGAGAAACTCTGACTGTGTTCCCCATGTACCTTCTCACTTGAGAGAGAGACCCTGAACTTCATTGGCCTTCTTGAACCAAGGTATCTTTCCCTGGATGCCTTAGATTGGGCATTTCTATAGACTTAATTGGGACATTTTCTCGGCCTTGGAACTGTAAACTAGCATCTGATTAAATTCCCCTACTTAAAAATCATTCTGTTTCTGGTATATTGCATTCCAGCAGCTAGCAAACTAGAACACCATGGAAGCAATGAGAAGTAATCATTTTCTGGATTTAATTTATTTTAAAGGGATGCAAAGAAATGGCTTAATTTCATGAAGATAATGTTGAGCAAAAGAATCTCCTAAAGAATTCTTGCTTTATTCATCTAAAAAATTGTAATGGCAAGCTAAACTACACTGTTTAAGGACATAAACTGATGGCAAGACTATGAAGAAAACAAAACTGATGATCACAAAAGTCAGAAAAATAGTTACTTTAGGGCAGAAAGAAAATCTGTGATCAGGATGAAATAAGCAAAAGGTTTCTGGGTATTAGCAATGCTCTTTCACTTGGGTGGTAAGTAATGAGGCACTTCCTTTTTAATTATGTGTTATAATAATTAGTTATATAACCTATATATCTTTTTAGTTCAAAATGCTAAAAGCTTAAAGATTAATAAAATTATGTGTGTAAAAAGATGACAGATAATATCATTATTGAGTCACAAAAGTTTTAAAAAGTATTTCTTCTACCAGTGAGAAGAAATATTACAAATTCTAAGCAGATTAAATTTGACTAGAAACTCCAAAAGGTAGCATGCTCTAAGTATGGCCAGTAGGTGAACATTTGTGCTTTTCTCATTTAATTAAAAACTGAACAAAATCTTAAGAATTAGAGCAGACTATAAGCCCTTTTCTTCATTTTTAACTCCAAAGGACATGTTTTGTTTTGTTTTGTTTCAGTATTTGTATTTGGCTCTCAATATGAAAAACATAGTACAGCATCTGCCAAAAGAATTCATTTTCCTGGATATTTTTAGACCTCCCAGAGATACTGCACTTCACATAAACAAACCAATTAGTCCTATAACAGTGACCTAAGTGTGAAGAGATGACTGGGTTTTTTCTTGGTAAATTAATGGAAGAGTAAGACGGACAGAGTTTTGCCAATCATGATGACAACCCCAAGCCATGAATGCGTTGGCTGTAGATGGTGACTCTTGAATTCATCCACTATTTCATGTGTTTCCCAGCAAGCAACTAGAAGCCAAACTATTTGCGTCCTACTACTCCCTGTTCATTCAAAAAGCAGATTACTCAACTCTCTGAGCATCTGCTCCACCAACAACACAAAGGAAATGGTCCTCTGCTTCACTGCAGTCTATGAGGGAAGACAAATGACTGGACTAAACGATTACTAGCACCTCCAGGTCCAAGGTGGAAAAGCACTGAAGATGTGTTTAAACGTGTTCATAGAAGAATACTTCAAATCCATTCCACTCTCCCAAATTCCATACGAAGCACATGCTGGGAACAGATTATTGTATTATTTTAGGTCAAAGCCACCAAGAAGAACCAGAGACACTTCTAAACCTATCCTAACAACTGCTGACAAACTAGGTCTCAAATAATTTTGAAAATGTTATCGATAAAACAGTAGAAGTAGCAACAAAAGCTATTCTAACATTCTCTGTCTGTTTAAACAAACCAACTCTTTTTTAATCAAAAAGAAAATAAAGGTTTCACTGACACTTCATAGTACATATTTCTAGCATAACTTTTTTTTCGTCCAGTCCTAATTCATGGTTTATCTGTTTAGTTAACCTCTGCTATTTCCTGGGATTGGCTCCAAGATAACTAAACACATTACTAAAACTGGCATCTCTGCTCTTGAACTTTATTTCAGAAAGGCTCTAAAGAGGTCTGAAACATTTTGAAAACATTCTGCACAGAATCTTATGCTAAAAAGTAGCAAACACTGTTTCAAAGCAGAAATTGACAGAAAAGGTTAATTTTTTTTCTTCCAAAAACCGTTTTGATTTCCTTCAAAGACACAATACTGATAAGAGAATATATGCTATGCTAAGGCCATGTGCTTTTGTTGCAATGTTGCAAATATTGACTTAAAGATGAACATGATTCTTTAAGGTAGATAGGAGGTGGTCTAAACATACATATATAAACTATGTATTCCTGAACTCTTTTACAAATACTTTATTTTTCATTTTTGATAGGAAAATTCTAAAAACATAAGTCAAATGCATATAAACCCAATGCCAAAATCAAAACAGATTTTTTTCATTTTCATGAAATTATGAAACTAGCCATTTCTATCACATGTGAAAGAGAACTATAAATTTCTAAGTCGGAAACATAGCCAATATTATCAAAAGGTCCTCAGAAATCACCTTAATCAAACCCCGTGATTTGGCAGATGAGGAGGCTCACAGAGGTTAAGCAATTTATCCAGAGACACAGTTAATCCATGAAAAATCATACCAAACCCCAGTTTTCTGACTCCAAGTCCAGGGCACTGCAAATATTTGTTTCAGTATACTTCAGTCCTTACAGAAACAGTGTCACACCCTCCTGGCAACCACCTCAGCGTCAAGAGCCCTCTCGGCTCACAAGGACCCTTCTTTCTCATCTGTCTGCAAACACAAGTCCTAGAAATAACCCCGGCAATAATCTGTTACACGGCATCAGCCTGTCTGGGGTCTCCAAAATGACTCCTCACTTAGCTTTCCTTTTCTCACCTTTAGAAAGCCCTTTCCATAAGTGTTCCCAAACGCGTAGTTAAGGTTTTTGAATTTGCTTGTGGGGCAGATGCGCAGTGAGAAGGGCACAGAAGCTAAACCACCCCCCACAAGGCGACAATTTTTTTTTTTTTTTTTTTTTTTTTTTGACATCCGAATCAGCAATTCCTACCTCCAGGCCCCGGGCTTACCGGTTGGCGTCGCAGTCCCCTCAGCTTCCAAAGTAAGAAGAGGCTGGGAAGGAAGTTGGCCGGGCGACAGGTTCCCTCCGTGCGCCCGGCAGGTGCGCGCCAAGGCTCTGCGGGCTGCCCTCGCGGCCACGCGCCGGGGGCCTCCCACCCCTGCCCCAGCCCCGGGGGCGCCGAGAGCCCCGGGCAGCCCCTCCCTCCCCGCACCCGTCCCTCAGGTGGCGCCGCCGCGGGGTCGACCCGGGACTCCCGAGCCCTAAGTGGCAGGCGGGCTCCGAGCCTCCCACGCGCGTCCCCACGCCCCGCTGCTCTAGCGGCGGGAAAGGGTGGCAATGGGGAAGGAAGCCGGTCCAACCTCGATGCCGGGGTGCAGCCTCGATGCCGGGGTGCGCCCCCGACGGAGCGCAGAGATGGCGGCGGAGGCGCCGGAGCTCGGGCCCCCCGCGTGGTTGGTGCTCGTCGGGTCCGGGGCTCAGCGGAAGGGCCGCTCCAAACTCCTCGCCGAAGGGGCCGGCAAACTCCACCGAGAGCGGCGGGCTGCGGGGTGTGCGGGGAGGAGGGACTGAGGAGGAGCGAGGGTGATGGGAGGAGAAGGGAGGGCGGCGCCGGGTGGCCGCCCGTGCGTCCCCCGCGCCCTCGGCGTGGCCAGGGAGGGCGCGCAGATGACCCCGGGCGGGCGGCGGCCAATGCTGCGGCGCGCGGCGGCGGGCCTGGGGGAGCGCAGGGGAGTTTGGCTGGGAGGGGCCCTGCCCGCTGGGAGGCGGCCGGAGGAGGTACACCCGGCAGGACCGCGACGCTGGTCACTCACCCGGCAGCTGGTTCCCGCGCTCCCGCCCCAGGCCTGCGGTCCTCTGACTCTCTGCTAGGCGCTGGGTTTCTCTCTGTCCCTCTGCCCACCTCACTTCCAGGCCCCTACTGCATCAGGTGTGGAAAATGCTAGAATAAAGATTGCAGTAACGAGGACGAGTGGGAAAGGAAAGTGAAATGAAAAGACCAGGAGTAGTGAGGTGGTTTGAGTTTCCCGTCACCAAGGATATTTCAGGTAGTGTCTGGGTCTCCCATATCAGGAAGGCTGAAGAGAGCAGCGGTGCATCTAGCGGGGAAGTTGGGCTAAATGAACACCTATTTCTCTTTCAATCCTAAAATGCAGTGATATATAATGTAACGAATAAAAAAAATCTGTCCTTGAACAGTTCCGGTTCCAACTCCAAGAGAAATAGACAGTTGCCTGCTGTTCGCTCAAAATGCTCATTCCTTCATTTCTTTATTTAATGCGTTTTGGTTGAAGACCTATTGTGTGCCAGACGTATGCTACATGTGGAGAATATATTAGTGAATGAAACAGTTGGGAGGGGAGGGCAGATAGACCACAATCACATGTGTTTACCAATTGTGATGGGTGAAGGAAACCAACACAGGAAGGAAGAGAGAATAAAGGGAAGTGGATATACTTTAGGTTGAGTGGATGGCTAATTTTAAAAGGCCTCTAGAAATTTAACATGCCTAACACTTTCACAGGAAGAGGCATCAGGGCCACAGACAGTGACTCCCTAGAAGCTGCCCACCACACAGGGTGGGCAGCAAGCTCTCTTGGCTTCCCAGTCCAGCAGGCTCTGCTTTACTTGCCAGCCTGTGGCAAGCTTTCTCAATGGATCTTTTTCCCCATGGGAATAAATTTACAGAGACTGTAACATTTTGAAGAGCATTTGGATCTCCAACCACAGTTTGAGGCCGCTTTATTCTTTAGGCCACTTGCTGAGACCACTTTATTCAGCAAATTTTATATTGGTGAACTGAATGGACTTTCTAGTATAGATGTGATAAGCTAAAATGGTCCAGAAACTCTAACCTTTCACTTTTCAACAAACCTTAAAACCAGACAAATGCTGTGGGCCTCTGGATGGCGACAAGAATTGGAGGAGAGAGACTCACTTCCTCAGTTTATTACAAAACAAAACCACGCAGAAAGAATCCTTGCAGAGGTCATCTGCACGAACTAGTAAACTAATAGGGACCAAAATCACTGACTACCGTAGTATCAGGATATCATTCTAGCATCATTTAGTAATTCCCATTGATACCAAACCCAATTAAGTATTTCATAATGAACTGTTTGAAATAATTATCATTAAACATGGACATTGTGAAGGATGACTGCCATAGGGAAAAAAAATTACAAAAGCACATGCCTTCAACTCATATTGAATCACAAGAAATACTTGAAAACCAAGCCTGCTCCACCCCCACCTCATAACCGACCATCCTTGAATCAATATAGAAATACATCCCATATGTTTAGATTTCTGATTATGTGGTTCAATACTACATAATTAGAGTCAGAAGCCCCCTGGGCCTTCTAAGCTAGGGCACACCTTTTAATCTCATTTGCAACTGGCACAATGCCTGGTGCATTTCTGAGCCTCAAAAAAGGGCTATTGAATGAATAAAAATAAACAACTACCAACCAGCTAGGCAGTTTTTATCACTTCAAATAATGTCTTATAATAAGAAAATGGGATTTCCTAGAGTGGAATAGATTTAAACACTCTGACTCATTCAGAGTTTTCTTGAAGGAAAGAAAAATCCCTAAAAGGAAACCTTTGATTTTAAGAAGAAATTAATGAGATCACCTATCATTTTTTTAAAAAATCAATAATATGCCCATTTACACAGCTATAGCTCCTGCTGGGAAGAATCAATCATGGCTGTATTTATAGTTACTTAAAGTGAACAGAATATTTTGTCCAAGTATTTCACTTGTTAGTTTCAAAAACATAAGCATTGTTGAACTATTAATTTGATAATATTGATATATTACTTCTTGAAACGATGATTTCAATAACTCCACATTTTCCATGGTTGGGCTTTCCTCTTTTCGAACCTTCCTTCTTACACTTCCACTCATAATTTTGCATAACTAAAAAATATTTAAAGAACTACCAAACTGAACAGCTGTTCACTGACATATTTGGTCATGGCCCATCCCTGAACCAGTCATGGTACCCAGGGATTTGGACTATGATTGTCCAGGTATGAGTCTCATGTCACTCTTGGAAACACTATGGGAGAAGGAATAGTCTCACCTGAAACAATGCATGAGAATGGGGGGATAGTGGCACCCCAAAATAAAATTAGGGTGCTTTTACCTGAAGAGGAGGTGGGAAAAAAACATATAGCTATAATTATGATAGACACTCGAAAAGTATTTGCTGTTAAACTGATTGTACTTTTTTATACTACATGTAATAAAAATTTAAAAGAATTAGCACTATCTGTGGTACCCTAAATGTTTCCTAGGGAGCTTTTCAAAACAAAATGATAATTTTAAATATTGATCCTATATCTGATTATCACACAAACATTGAGATTCCTATCTGTAAGGACTCTATAAAATGCACTGATATGCACCAGACGCAGGATAGAGGGGTATTTGAGCATGTGGGGTCTGCAGTCTGATTGCCTGAGTCTTTATGCACACTTCTTGTGAGCCCTTGAACAAGGTTCTAACCCTCTTTCTGTCTCAGTTACTGTTCTGTTTTGTTTTGTTTTTCTGTAAAATGGAGATAATAATCACCCTACTGAATCGTCATTAAAAGTAATGAGATAATGACTGTCTATTTAGAACAGTTCTCGGCACCTAGTACTCTATTCTAATCATTTAATATCGTATCACTTAGTCTTCACACTATTGCTGGAAACGTTTTTAAGTAGTCATCCTTTGACAATTTGTTTTTCCCTTCCATGGCTGATCAATAGCTACTGCGTGTAAGTCACAATTATGGAGGTAAACAATATTGATCTTTCGCCCAGAAGAAGCCAGGTTAGGATTTCCAGAGTTCCAGCTGGCCAGCAAACAGCACTCCAGGCAGGGAAACAAGGTGTGGAAGGAAGAGCGCAGAGAAAAAGAAGCACGGAAGTAGTGGAGCTATAGGGTGGGATAAGAATAGTGAACCTGGAGGAGTTAACAGAGGCCTGATGGGAAGAACTTCCAAGGACACAAAGAGACCTTTGGTCTTTAGACTCTATGCATGGTGGAACACTGAAAACTTTCCGACTGAGGAATTACGCTTTCGGATTTGTAGGGAGGTAAGCATAGTCGAGCTGTGTGAAGTATGGTAGGGAAGGGGAAAGGTGAGCCTAGACCCAACAATAACAGTTAAAAGACTTAGGCAATCACAGTAGACCAGTGCTTTTCAGACTTAATTTGCAAATGTATCAATCTAGGGATCTTGTTAAAACACAGATACTGACTGATTCTGAACGGCTGGGGTAGCCCAGGAATGTGCAATTCTAACATATTCCCAGGTGAAGCCAATGCTGCTGCTTCTCAGTATTGAAATAGTACCAATACCATTGCCAGCAAAAAGAAATTTGTATCTAAATGTACATCAAACTTGTGAGTCCTCATAGAGAAACAATTACAGCCTGTAAAGTTGTTATCTGCTAATGGGAAAGTCAATGAGATTAAAATATTTCTCTCTTGATTCTTAAGCTATCCTTGATAATAAATCCTGAAAGTCCAAATGAAAATTATTAGGTTATATGTGGGAGGCAGCTACAGTTTAGCAGAAGAAGGATGCTACAGGACGCTGATAGTCTGTGTGATGTATCAGCCTATCCAGTTTTTAAAAGACACTAAGGCATTCACTGTTAGGAGACTGCTATAGAGAAAAAGCTAAGAGTGCAACTGGTGAGTCTTTTGCTAATATCTCAGGAAGATCTTAAGGTCAAAGTATTCAGTCACACAGAGGACTCTTGGGAGAGAGTAAGCATGAAACACACATGTCCCATCAGCCATCTCAGGAGAAGTCAAAGATAGAGATGGGATTATATAGGGAAAATCTGTGGATGAGTCTCTTTTCTTCTGGAGTGAATCCCTGTGACATACCTAGGAGCATTCTTGAGAACTTTATACCAGCAAAAAATCCTGCCAACTTAGAAATAGAGAGGTAAACAAGAAGATAAAAGAAGGCTGTTGGAGTCCCAAAATTCTACAGGCAGGAAACAAACTGATAAAACTATTCAGCTGAAAACATGGGCTATCTTTTATGAATAAAGAAGGATGGCCAGAGGGAAGAGCTACGAACCACAGAGGATTATGTCCAGGCCTTGAAAGCAAATAGAATTTTCCTGCCTGGATTTTGAAATTGCTTGGGACCAGGGACTCCTTCCATCTTCTCCTTGTGTGAACCACAGTATCTATAACTATCATCCTATGCCTATTCCACCATTCTATTTTGGAGCAAATAACTTATTTCTTGAATTACATAGGTTCACAAACAGAAGAATTGGGTCTCTGGATGGATTATATCTGGAGCCCAATAGATATCTGATTTATATTATTTATGAAATTGGGAATCTGTGGTTTATGCCATAATGAGTTGAAATTTGGGGGGCCCTAGGGATGGGCTGACTGCATTTTCTTATGAAGCAGATATATTATCTTTGGGAGACAGAAGGTACAATAATGGTCCCCAAAGATGTCCATGTCTGAATCCCTGGAATCTCTTAATATTACCTTACATGACAAAAGGGAATTAAATTTGCAGATGGAATTAAGGTTGCTAATAAACTGACCTTAAAATTAGGAATTGTCCTGTGTTATCCAAGTGGGCCTGATGCAACCATAAGAGTCCTTAAAAATGGAGGAGGAAGGCAGAAGGGGAGGTCAGAATGATGAAGGTGTGAAGGAGCCAAACCACCACCGTTGGCTTTGAAGGTGGGGGAACGGACTGTGAGCCAAGGAATGTGGGCAGCCACGAGAAGCTGGAAAAGGAAAGGATCCGGCTTCTCTGTAGCCTCCAGAAAGGGGCATGGCCCTGCCAACCCCTTAATTTTATTCCTGTGAGACTTCTGAGCTACAGAACTGTGATATAATGCGTGTGTGCTGTTTTAAACCACTAAATTTGTTGTAATTTGCTATAGGTAAAATATAACCCCTATACTAGGGTTCATGGGTGGTTCAGTGGTAGAATGCTTGCCTGCCTGCCATGTGGGAGACCTGGGTTCAATTCCTAGACCATGTGCCTCAAAAAAAACAAAAAAACAAAACAGAACAAAACAAAAAACAGGCCTAGATTGACAGACGTGTTTGAAATCCTTTTGTGACTGACTAGCTTTATGTCCTCTGGCAAATCGCGTTACCTTTCTGAATTTCAGTATTATAATATTCTCTTACAAACCTATTCTGATGCTTACATTTGCTAATATGGGTAGAATTCTTATAAAATATTATTAACTTGGTTATACTCAGAATTATAATTAGATGAAATGTATGAAATATTTTGAATTCACAAGTAAAAATTTCAAAAAAGATAACCATTCCCTGAGTCAGTTGCAAAATATACCTATTTCTAGCACTTTTGCAAATCAAGACTTGGTAATGGCATAAAAGAAATTATATTTGATGCCTCTCATCCTGCCTGACTTTGTCATAACTTTCTTTTTGAGCAACCACGCCAGTCACCCCTGCTTCGGACATAACTGCCACGAGCAGGGCCATAGGGTTTGGATGGTGAGAGGCGCCTTTCACTTCTCCAAGTGGCCCCTGCCACTTTTTCTCCAAATGGCCCCTTGCCCTTTCACACCACATAAAAGCAAGGCCTGGATATCCAAATAGCCTGGATGATAAATTTCTTTCAGCTTCTCCAAATGGCCCTTGCTGCTTCTGCTCTTCAAGCCGTGTACTTTGAAACTTGCAATCCCCAATATCTTGGGGGGAAAGCCCTGCCCCTCTCCTCTGGACCACAATAGAGACCAAGGCCTGGGACCCACACAGGTGCTTCTTCCCCCACCTTCCAGGGACCCTCACAGAAGCCCAGGTTAGGTAAGCCCCGGGCCCCTCTGGTGCCCTCATTCTCTCCCCTCTCACCTCCAAAATCAAAAGGGCCTTTGATTTAACAAACCTGTCGTTTCATGCATTCTCAGCTGACAGTCACTGCTTGCACCTCATCAGCCAAAGAACTTCCACATTAACTTGGAGATAATTGGCGCAGCGACCAGGGTGAACTGAGGCTGACCGGTAGGCCAGGTGGGAATGCCTTTATACTGGTCTTGGCTTACTAACCTGCTGTCCCAAGTGGCTAGCACCATTTGTGAAGGCTCCATCTTGCTGGTATTCATTGGCACAGCTTTGCACTGCCATCCTTTATGTCTACCAGGCATTGCTTAGGTTATCCACCATAAATTTGTGGGTCCATTAAAGGCCCAGGGACTTAGAGTGCCATGGGATGGCTCCCTGAAGACTGCTGAATTTGGCTACCTGATTTGGTATGCAAGAAGGGGTCAATGAGTTCCTACTGCTCCCCTAGAAAGGAGCACAGGATTGAGACCAGTGCAAATTTGGTATAAATTAATTGACTATTATCCTGGGAAAAAATAGAGACCCACATAAAATACGGAAGGGGCCACTCCCAGGTCTATGTGCCTTAGGCCACCCAGGGAGTAAGGACTCAGGAGCCTGCCTTTGGCCAAATTACCCAGAGGCCTGAGGGCAGCAGCAGAGCCTCTGTGGATGGTCCTGTCTGAACTGTGTCTGCCAGACCTTGTCCAAGAGTATTATGTGATCACTGGATTTAGGGAATATTTCCCATGCCAGAGCCCATAGGGAGAGGGAATACTCCAGGCAGGAAAACATGGCACCTTGCTGGCAAGGTTCTGCGACCCTTATGTCCCTGCTCTCTTCATTACTGTCTTTTTCCATCCCCCAACTCCATGGGTTATAGGGGATCCAATCCTTGGCTATGGGCCCTAACTCCTCTGAGGTTGATTGGGATACCCTGGAGAGAGAGAGAAAAAATATGAGACAAGGGAAGGGATCCCTTCCCCAAAATTTTTCCTTCAATAACAAACAAGTTCAAATGAACCCAAAGAGGAGGATACTGAAACTAGAAACTTTATAAAACTAAAAATTTAAATCATTCTTAAGGATTTGGTTCAGTAGGAAGAAGAAATGGCAGCTGGCTGGTTGCTAAGGGTACTCAACAGGGGGTCCAAATTGTTAATACCCCACCTCCCTCCAGGATATAAGATAATTATCAAGCATTGCCAGGAAACCCAAATTACATAATTAATTCCAGGACCCTCCCAGCCTCTGCAAAATTTATCAGTGACCACCAGGGTCCTGCTATATTTAAAGGAAGAGGAGCCATCCCCATATCCAGAGTACCAGGGCCTATGACATAGAGGAAGTAAGGGAACTCAGCATAAAATAAGAATGGTACACTGAGTAAATCAGCTTGATGCCCAGCCCGATAAAGCCTTCATTCAAGGGTTCAAGAAAAAGGGGGCAGATTAGTTGCAGAGAAATTTTAACATGGGGTATGGGTTGCCCATAGAGAACGAAAAATGAGGCAACTGACTGGTGTCACTAAGGACTTTAACCCCTTCCCTATTGACTTAGAAAAAAGGAGAAGACACACCCAGCCATAGCAGGTATTACTGTTAAGGCAGACACCTACTGATGAACAATGAGGCCCAATTTTTACTTTAAAAGACTGAGGTGATGCAACGGGCATGGCATTTCTTTGAGCATTTAGACAAAGGACATCCAGTTTGTCTCCAGCCCTAGAAGAGGGCCCCTTTGACACTGAATCATGGGAATTATTCTTACAGGGAACCCCCACTCTCTAAATTACAGGGCAGCCTTGATCAACCTCATCAGCAGGGTTCATACTCTCCAGAGGCTGGGATGGGTTGGAGCTATTGACAGGACATGAGGAGGACTCACAGGAGTGTCACAAGAAACCACTGCTTCCTCCTCCTACTTATCAAAGGCCCAGTGCATGACCATCCTAGGAGTTGTGATGATTGAAACAATTCTTATTAAACAACTATTCTGGGTGGTGGCACTTTTGTTCTTACTTTCCCACTGTGGGTATCGATGCTTTAACCATCACTTGGAATAATGTCAAGTCTTTGGCTCCCTTGTTGAGCCACACTGAATGGGGCCCCCGTGGAACTGCCCCTGCTAATCAAGGTGATAAATGCCACAATATTGTCTGAAACAAGATACTGAGGGGTTCCAGCCTATAATCCAAAATCTCCTCAAAGAGGGAGGCATTATATGTACTATTTCCCCATACAATAACCTTATTTGACCAGTTCTTAAAACCCACACCAATGAAGGGTGATTAGCCATCAGTTATACCAACCTTAATGCACAAGACCTGTCCATCAAAACTTCTATTCCCCTAACATCATTTAATTAATAAAAGGTGGGAAATTGTTTTGCTATGACTGACTTGACCAACACGTTTTACTCAGTGCCAATACTTAATGCAAAAAAGAATCTTAATAAATGTTCTTTTAAAAATTGCTTAATACTGGCACTATGTAGCTGACATCTGATTAAGGGGTGATTCTAAAGAGAGCTTCCAAGATGACCTAGCCATACTCACACATCATTTACAAAAACGAGGCTGGGCAAGGGTCCTCAAACTGTCAAATGCCTGAGCATCATCTGCTACTTTAGATCAGCCAGATTCTGACCACCATGAACATAAGCCCGCTTTAGACACTAAGACGTGCACAATCCTTATTAAGATTAGAATCAGTCATGCTCTGGAGGTAAAATGTCCCACATTTTATATTTTTACTGCAGCCCACAAAATCACACATACATGTGCTTTCTACTGGGGAGAGCCTCAACAATGGTACCTTAGAATTGGCACAATATGCCATTTCCCATGCCATACCCCTCCTTCCCACTGGGAATGGATTTCAAATTAGAGGCTTTGGCTACCTCCGAATATGCCACTTGGAGTCTGTTCTAGTTTGCTGAAGCTCGCAGAATGCAATATAGCAGAAACAGAACAACTTTTAAAAAGGAAACTTTAATATGTTGCAAGTTTACAGTTCTAAGGCCACGAAAATATCCAGATTAAGGCAAATCTATAGAAATGTCCAAATTAAGGCATCCAGGGAAAGATACCTTAGTTCAAGAAGGCTGATGATGCTCCGGGTTTCTCTCTCAGCCGGGAGGGCACATGGCAACAGCTGCTAGCTTTTTCTCCTCATTTCATAAGGCTTTCTTGGGGGATTTTCCTTCTTCATCTCCAAAGATCTCTGGCTGTGTGGGCTCTGGTGATTCTAAAGCTTTTTCCAAAATGATTCCCTCTAAAAGGGCTCTGGTAAGCAACCCCACCTGGAATGGATGGAGACTCATCTCCATGGAAATAATCTAATCAAAGATTACCACCCACAATTGGGTGGGTCGCATCTCCACGAAAACAATCAAAAATATCCCACCCAGCAATATTGAATGAAGAGTAAAGAATGTGGCTTTCTGGGGTACATAATAGCTTCAAACCAGCACAGAGTTCTTGGATGACACATTGCAAGCCCTGACTGCTTACTGAGCTCTTAAAAATGGAGGTGCTTACTGAGCCACAACCAGTAAACCTGTCCATGGAGATTTCATAATGCCATGGGTAAATGAGAATTCCCAGCAGGAACTCAACTGGCCACTGAAGACTCGTTGGTATAATAGAAATGGTACCCAAACCTGACAAATAGGGCCTTTCCAAATTACAAGATGATGTGGCTTCCCCTATGCTCAGCCCCTTGTCCACAGATCTTGAGACACTGGAGATGGCCCCTAAATGCTAGAGCCAAGTAGGGAGTCTCTTGGAACCAACTGTCTGACACGGAAAAGGGAGTCAATATATCTTGCTGTTGGCAACACTATCAATGTACTCAGCATAGCACACTGGAGGGCCACAGCATATTACCTGGCCTCAAACACTCCGCTTATCAAAGAGGGCTAACAACTGGCAGAGCTGAAAGTAATCCAGTTAGCCCTGATGTTCAGAGGTGCCAGCTGCCCTATATCAGACTCTTTACTGACTCTTGGGCTATGGTCAAAGAATTATCTGGGGTTCAGACCAATGGAAACAAAATAATTTCCTCATAAAGAAAGTCTCTCATGGAGTCCTCATTTGGAAACACCTTGTAGTCTCACCCATTTTCACACACACAATTGACTCACTGCACTGCAGTATACTACCAACAAATTAACTTAAATTCATTCCTACACTATAAATCTGCTGGGTCCCACAGGGACCACCCATTCAGTTCCCCTGTTCTAGTTTGCTAGCTGCCAGAATGCAATATACCAGCTTTTAAATAGGGGAATTTAATCAGATGCTAGTTTACAGTTCCAAGACCTAGAAAAATGTTCCAATTAAAACAAATCTATAGAAATGTCCAATCTAAGACATCCAGGAAAAGATATCTTGGTTCAAGAAGGCTGATGAAATTCAGGGTTTCTCTCTCAAGTGAAAGGCAAATGGCAAACACAGTCAGAGTTTCTCTCTCATCTGGAAAGACACATGGTGAAACCAGTCAGGGTTCCTCTCTCATCTGGAAGGGCACATGGTGAACACAGCATCATCTGCTAGCTTCTTCTCCTGGCTTCCTGTTTCATGAAGCTCCCCAGGAGGCATTTTCCTTCTTCATCTCCAAAGGTTGCTGGCTGGTGGACTTCTGCTTTTCGTGGCTATGTCGTTCTGCTCTGCTTTCTGTGAATCTCCTTCATACTCCAAAATGTTTCCTCTTTTATAGGACTCCAGAAACTAATCAAGACCCACCCAAATGGGCAGAGACATATCACCTAATCCAGTTTAACAACCACTTTTGATTAAATCACATCTCCAGGGAGATTATCTAGTTACAGATTCAAACATGCAGTATTGAATAGGGATTATTCTGCCTTTACTAAATGAGATTTTTATTAAAACACAGCTTTTCTAGGGGACATACATCCTTTCAAAGCAGCGCACCCTCTATGCTCCTCCTACCAGCTGGCCATCTGGACCCATAGCACTTCAGGTCTCAGCAGCTCCTTTGCACTGGAGGAGTAGGTACATAAGAAGGAATGGCCTTGGCCTTTTACCTCTCACCTCTCTTTACTTGCAAGAATGCCCACATATCCTCCCGCATGTGTTCTTAATAAACTTTCTACCTGCTTACTCTGTGCTGTGCTGTGCCCTTGAATTCCTTCTCATGGCATGGCCAAGAACCTAGAAAACCCAAATCCAATAACATATTTTGGTGAGCCAACCAGGAGATATTTCTCTCCAACCATCTGGACTGGTAAATCATGGCAGTTGACGGGGAGGCTTGGTCACATGCTTTTGCTTTTTTCTTCATGCTTGACTCATTGTTATCCTCTGCTGTGTCCTCATGGAACTCTGTATCTCTAAGAATCTGATGACCCTGATCTGACTCCCCCAGGACATAATCTTGCTCTACTCTGAGTCCTCTGGCTCCCTCCTCAGAGGGGGCAGAAGCCTATCTCCACACTATGCAGATCCAAGGAGACTCAGAGTGGTGAACGATGCTGCCCTTGAGACCTGATTGGGGGCTTTTCCCCATGTGAGTAGGAGTCCAATGAGAGCCAAATCAAGTCCCCTGTTTCTCTCTCTCCCTCTTGCCCCTTAGTTTTCTGAGACTTTGCCACACTCTCTCCTTTCTTCCCCTCTAGGGATCCAGACCTTGCCTCCTGATAGATATTCTTTTCTCCTCTTCAACAGAGGTCCTTTCTTCTACCTTTATGACAGTCTCCTTCTTTCTCCTCTGCCTGGCTTTCAATGTTTTCTGAGATGTTCCATCTTTTGCAATACAAGATTCCAGGATAAAGTTCTTATTCCAAACAAGTTATTTGCTTTAACATTCTAGGGAATCATCTTTGGTCTATGCTCATGGCAATTGAGTATTTTCCAATGGGAGAGTCTCCTCTCCAGGCTTTGATCATTTATTCTCCATAGAGACCCATCTTCTAGAGCAGGCTACTTTTTAGCACTCAGGAAATAGGAATCTAGAGGACAAAGGTATCCCTGGAGCACTGTCCTAGGTTTCTCTCAGTAGAGTTGTACCCTTATCTCAGGAATGTAGGTCCAGACATCTCCAGGGGAGGAATGTCCAGGGGATGCCCAGGGTACCCCGCATCTTAACTGCCCATGTTCACAAGGCACTGGGCTGGTGGAGGGGCTGTATAGGGTTTAAATCCCTGACTTATGGGGTTTGAGTCCCCAACTTCTCAAGGGTATTGTTTTGGAATTCTTGTGGGCAAGTTCAGGGTTTATCCCTGACCTGTGTTTGGGAACCTCCCAGATGTGTAGATCCAGGCATCTCCCAGGTAAAAGGCTGGATGGGATTTGAGTCCCTGACGCCTCAAGTGTGTTGTCCTGGAATCCTTCCAGGCAAGGACGGGGTTAAAGTCCCAGAACTGCATCTGTAAGTGCCTCTATTTCCTTTTACAGAGAAAATAGAAAATACCAACAGTCAATATAGGCTAAAAAAAAAAAAAATAGGGAAGCATAGCCCTCCAACCATAACCATCCTCCAGTCTGTAAAAGACAGGGAAGGTAGTCAGAAATTCCCTAGGTTCATGAGTAAAGTTGCCATATGATCTCGCAACCCCATTTGCTAGGTAGATCCTTGGAGGAACTGAAAGTGGAGACATGAATGGACATTTGCACGTTGGTGTGTATGGCGGCAGTGTTTGTGAATTGCAATTGAAGGAGATGGTCTAAAAGTATATCAGCTGAGGATTGAGAGGGACAATTGTAGTGTATATATTCAATTCTTGTGGCTGCAAGAAGGAGTGAAGTTGTGAAGCATGCAGCTAGGTGAATGAATCTTGAGGACAGTATGTTGAATGAAATGTCAGAAACAAAAAGACAATATCATGCCTCATTCATATGGACTGTCATATACAAACTCAGGGAATTAAGTCAAGAACATGGATTATCAGTTGGGGCCTATTATGAGCGTTCCTAGATTGTAAGCTCTTGCAGCAGTCACATATATTCAAGAGTTGTAGCTGTTATTTCTGAACCCTGAGATGCTGAGCTATTTGTGTATAACCTGGTTGTTCCCTGGAACTTCAGGTATTTGGGCGACACCTGAGACTCAGAGTTACAGCTCTGAGGCTATGAAATTTAGCATTACCCTATTCAGCAATTGTTTTAAAATTTGAAAAACTGATCAGACTTTAACTAGAACATGATAATTACATAGGACCTTAAAGAGGAAGTGAGATCTTGTTGGTTTGTGCAGGTTAGTGTGATGTCTGAATACATCCAGAGTAATGTGGGCAGAGAATAAAGAAATCTGCAAAAGCTTGCCATTGGCCCACAAATTCCCACTAATGACCTATTAAAAGCTGCCTTTTCTCAACAATGCCATCCCAACCAAAAGGGGGGAAAGAAGTGTAACAAATAAGGCATCAGTGGCTGAGAGAGTTCGAGTAGAGAAGCTACTCTGGAGGTCACTCTTACACAAGCTTCAGTTAGATACTGCTACTATTATAACTTGACAAAACAAAACCAAAACCATTCCTGTCAACCCTAAAGAATACCTAGGGCAGCATATAAGATGCTACAAAGGTTCCATGCACTAGGTAATCTCCAAAACCTACAACCTCCAGATGGGTCCCTGGACCAGATACGTCTTGAAATGTAGAGGAACCAGCCTCTCCGGAACATCAACTAGTTACATCCCCCATCCCATATAATCAATCCCATATTATCCCCCTTCCAACATGAAGAAGTTAGAATGAGACTAGCCCAAATACCCCTAAAGAGTGGGAAAAAGATCAAAAGTGATGGTGGAATTATACAGAGAAGTTTGGGTTTAGCAGATGAGTATGAGTGCTGAATCATTTTACTGATATTTCTTTTAGCCTTCAGTACCTTAGAGCAGCTAGAAATAAAAACCTAAAATTGTGGAATTGTAACCCATACCAAACTCTAAAATCTGTTCTACAACTAATTGTTGCAATGTACTTTGAAATCTATTGCTTTTATGTATGTATGTTAATTAAAGAGAAGGAGGCGTATAACAGAAAAGATAGGATTTAACAAATGAGTATGATTGCTGAATCATTATAGTGATATTTCTGTTGGTCTCCAGTATCTTGGAGCAGCTAGGAGAAAAAAACAAAAAATCGTGGAACTGTAACCCGTACCAAACTTTAAAATCTGTTCTATAACTACTTGTTAAAATGTACTTGGAAATTTATTGCTTTTTTTGTATATATATTTCACACACAAAAAAAAGCATTTTTAAAAAAGCTGTCCTTCTGTCTTTAACAATTGAGAGATGCCCAAGGAGAAGAAGGCAAAGAGATAAAAAGAAAAGACCAGAGAACAGGCTCAGCTTATTGCAGCCACTATTAAAAGTTCCCTATCCCCTTGAGGTCACCGAAACCATGGTTCCAGGCCTCAAGTGCCTTGCTTCAACTGTGGGTCAGAGGGCCACTAGCAGAGAGTGCCAGAAACTTCAAGACAATCCTCAACCTTGGGACCCATGGAGCTTTGCCCCAGCTGCCACCAACATGAGCATTGGACCCAGAGACTGTACTGTCTCCTGAAAGGAAGGCAGGATGGCCCCCAGAGCCCTGCTCATGGCAAGTGAAGAAAACCAAGGGTTCCTAAAGCTGCGTATGGCTCTACTGACTTCACATCTGACCATCAACCTAGAGGAACCTCAGGTGACCCTCAACATGTCAGGTAAGATTATTGATTTCTGGAGCCACTTACTCTGTCCTGAAATACCCTCTGGACTGACCTCCACTCGCACTTGCCTAGTTATGGGAATTGATGGTAAAGCCAAAACTAGAAGCTTTGCTAGTCCTCTCCTTTGTAGGCTAGAGGACATTCTGGTTTCCCATCAGTTTCTCATTGGCCCTGAATTTCCCAGGCCCCTTCTAGGGAGGGATCTTCTTCACTCCCTGGGAGCTACCTCAAGATTAGAAATCCAGCTAGTGTTTACCTCCCTGTTTATCCTGAGGCTCCTACAATAATATCAAAGACTCTTGACATCCCAAGGGAGATTCTTGAGCAAATAAACCCATCCCTGTGTGGTGAAAGCATCCTAGGGCTTTCATCTACAGAGCAGCCCTTGTCTGCATTCAGGTGTTCAGTCCTAGGTCATAAAGATGCAATTTTTGTATCCCTCTTCACCCTGACTCTCAATATCTATTTGCTCTTGAATGGCAGGGAGCTAACAATAAGATTCCTGGCCAGCCCTCTTAGGCAGTGCTGCCACAAGGGTTTCAAAATAGTCCCCATGTCTTTGAGAATGACTTAGCACTCACTGGACCTTATTGACCTCCAACTGCCTCAAAGCACAGTCCTGCAAAACGTTAATTTTGTGAACTAACATATTTCTAATATGAAAGCGAATTTTGTTTGTAGTCGTCACTGATTACAACTGCTGAATGGATAAGGAAAGTGGCGCTTTTAAGAAAGTTAATTGTGCTTGTTGTCATTGCTCACTGCAAGCCCTAGATAGATAGATAAAGTTGTGGAAGGTTTGAGAAAGTGAATTTTGTTAAAGTAATGTGAGGCAGGCTACTGTGGCTCAGTGGCAGAGTTCTCGCCTGCCATGCCCGAGACCCGGGTTCGATTCCTGGTGCCTGCCCAGGTAAAATAAATAAATAATAAATAATGTAGATTGTTGGTCTGCTCTTAACGAAAGGTTATAAAAAAGTTTTTCTTCACCATCTGAGTATTCTGTCTAGAAAACAAGGAATGTACACTATATCAGAATAATATTGTTGTTGATGTTTATGTTGACCTTCTCAACCTTTATTTCAAAAGTCTCCTCACTCTTAAAGGAAAATTGTTACAAAGAATTTGTTCTTTCACCTTGTAAGTAAGGTGCTAAAATAATTTAAATTACATAGAAAGTGTTTAGGAAGAATTACAATAATTAAGAGAGATTTTCTATCCTTCTGTTAGATAAATATGCATGTATGAAATATTATACATATATTTAGAGATTGTTTAAAATTCCTAAAAACTTGAAAATGTTCTCACTGTCCATGTTATATCCTGATACTGACCTGCATAATATTAGATGTTGTTAGACATGGTTTTAGTTATTCTTAAAAAATTACAGATAAAAAAACAACCACATTTACTTGTCAGTTATACTACTTTGCTCTAAAGTTTCCAAAATTCAAAGTTCTTGTAGCACACTATCTAATTTGATCTGTTTAGTCAGTTTATTCAAACAACCCAATTCAGCCTTATTTGACATGGAACCTAGAATGAAGAATAAAATCTTGATCAGAAAATGAAAATATTTGCAAACTTCCTTAAGAGACTAGAGAAAAACATAGAATTATCAAACTTCCCCGCTTGGAAATTCTTGATATTCTCTTAAGCAAGAGGGGCTTCCAATTTAACAAGTCAAGCCCTTGATCTTAAGGCTTGCCCTTAAAAAACTAATCTCTGTAATGGCAAAACTAAGCCCACCGCACCCCCAGAGAACTTCTTTTGTTGCTCTAAGCCAAACCCTACAAATAAACACACTACTTCCCCTCTTACGTGGGACCCCTTTCCAGGGGTGTACATCTCCCTAGCAATGTGAGATATGATTCCCAAAGATGAGCCTGGCCTTTAGAATTAATTGACCAAAAAAAGAGGGTGACATTTTAATTGGCCAAGAAGTTTCATATAGAGACAAGAAATCATTCTAGAACTTATTCTTATGCAAATTACAGCCACATATTACAAACTGCTACAGTATGCCAAGCCCCAACCAGCAGCATTCCTAAAAACTCTAAAGAACACCTGAGCTGAATCCTGTTTCTGCTTCTGTTTGGATCATGTATACAATTTCTCACCCAGCTTGTTTCTCCCAGATTAGAAGCATTTCACAACATACGTCTTCTTGCCACAGGCTACACTCTGCTCCCCACCTCAACCAGCCACCCTCAAAAGCATAGCCAGAGACTTCTATGTTCCCACAAACAAGGCCTGTGAGCCACTGCGCTTGCTACAGAAAATGGGCCATTGGTCCAAATTCCCTTTAGATTAAGGGAGCTAGAAATCTCTGAGGGGGAAATTGAAGTAGGGTTAATTGGGGTTGTGGCTGGCTGAGCAAAGAGCAAATTCTAGGACCTGGGGTCATGCCTCAAGGAGAAATATATCTCTGAAAAGAGTAGCAATAAACAGCACCTGGGGGGCAGTGAATCCCACCTATGGAGAAGAGTGAAGTCAACCAACCTACTTGTGTGAGCCATCTAAGATCAAGCATCAGCAAAAAAAAGGAAAGGGGGAGGGTGGTAAAATAGTTAATAAAAATTACAAAAGGAGCAAAAATCTATAAAAGCAGATTGCCCCACAATATCAGGCCCTCGCACCTCTCACATCCTTTATGTGCGAGAGTTCCCACATATCCTCTCACGTGTGTTCTTAAACTTTCTACCTGCTTACTCTAAAAAAAGAGGGGGTGGGGTGGGGGTGGGGGAAGAGACTGCCTCTAGGCACATCACTTGCAAAAACAATTATCATAGGCTGTGACTTGTGCTCCAGAACCAAACACTGGCATCTCATAGATGGAGTCACATTCCACTGGGCAGGGTTAAACCCTTCTCCCATTGCATATTAACTACACGGGATGACTTCCCATGACTGCTGGAGCCACTAGGAAGTGGAGATTGTAGTTCCAGACCAAGAAGTGAAATGGTCTTGGTCACCTTTAGAGGTGAAGAAAAGCCATGTCTGGTGGATGCCACTCACATTAAAACATTATTTTCTTTTATCCTGCCATGAGTGTCCATTAACCATATAGGGCACAACACCTAGGCTGGCAAACACCAGACGTAGATTAAGCCCTAAGAGAACATGTTAAGCAGTCTCTCAGCAAGGGAGAAACACTATCAGGTCTGGTTGTCATATGAGCAGCAGCCCCAGAAACTGGTATAAGGTCAGAGTTCACTGTGGCTCTAGGCTTTAGTAATTTTGCTGGCCACATGGGTCATAGGCTTATTTACTGACCCATAGGCCTCACCATGTAGGCCCATAAATGCTCAAACCATATTTGGCTAAGCCTAAAATTGCACTAAAGGATGGGACAGAGTAGATTGCTGATTGCTGCTTCTCAACCACCTGCACCTAGCATGGTACCAAGCATGGCTGACGGCCCAAATCCAACCCTTATATCAAACGATCCACAGCCCAGGCATACACTAAATAAGATTCTCATACAGCACCAATAGCTCACGAGTATAATTAAATCAAACCCTCATGGCTAATTGTCCTCTACCTCAGCCTGCTGGACATGCTATTCTAACATAGGAGCTTAGACTGAAACGAGGGCCCACAAAAGAAAAGTAACACCTAATTGGCATATGTGTGGACAAAACATAATCCTGTGGTCAGAAGTGCAAGGGAATGTGCCAGAACACATAACAAAAGCCTTTGCTAATGCACCCTAAATGACCTCTTAAAAGTCATGGAGTTCTGTGATGACAACCATTTTACAAAACCTACAGAGTTATCATGACTAGAGCTGTCCAGTGGCATTTAAAGCCCCATGACAAAATTTCCCATCCTTTATGGATTATAACTTGGGAGGGATATCCACTCCTGGGTTGGCCCCAACCCAGAGGAGTTCACCTCTGATCGAATCTACCACAGCAGTTAGAGTAGAAGATAAACAGCACTGCTTGCAGGCCTGGGACTCAGACTTGGAATTATACCCCTCAGAGAATGTCAACTGCCTGCCCACCTGGCCCATGCAGCACCTTCAAGCCTGCAAAACTCTAAGCCATGTCTCTACTGAAAAAAACAGATATCCTCCAGGCCAATCAACAGCTGTCAGCCACTGTGGCTCAGCAGGTACAACTCGTACCCCAGATCCTGAGACCTAATGCAACAATGGCATAGCTCTCTAGCTCAAATGGTCTTTGACAATAGACCATCATTGGACTAAGGAAGGGAGAGTCTATACTATGCCCAGCATAACCTATTGTGTGTATCCCAGTAACTCAGGGCAAGTCCAAAATAATTTATAAAAGAAGAAACAACAGATCACATCATTAATAACATCTCTAACACCTTTGTTAAAATGGATAACTACTCCAAAACCCTCCCTATCTTCAGGTCTGCATGGTACTGGGTCCTGGAGATATGTACTGAGCAAAAGAGACCCAGTCCTTACTATCAGGGAGAGCATGCATGGACCACTTAAAGACCTGGAAAACACAATCTAGAAAAAAGGAAATTTGGGATGAAAGCTCTTAGAGTATGTGCCAATTTGAAAAGATTTATGTATCCTGAAAAAGCCGTGTTTTAATCCTAATCAAGCTTGTGGGAGCAATGGCTTCTTCTAATCCCTATTCAGTCCTGTATGTTGGAAACTTTAATTAGCTTATCTCCATGGAGATGTGACTCAATCAATGTGAGTATTAAACTTGATAGGTAGAGACTTGTCTTGATTGGTCTTACTGGAATCTTTAAAAGAAGAAGCATTTTGGAAAAAGTTAAAGAAAATAAGAGAGAAAGCCACAAGATTCTAAAAAGAGCAGAACAACATAGCCACTAGAAGCAGAGAGTCTACCAGCCAGTGACCTTTGGAGATAAAGTAGGAAAATGCCTCCCAGGGAACGTCATGAAACAGGAAGCCAAGAGAGGAAGTTAGCAGATGACACCATATTCTCCATGTGCGTTTCCAGATGAGAGAAACCCTGACTGTGTTCGCCATGTGTCTCCTCACTTGAGAGAGAAGCCCTAAACTTCATCAGCCTTCTTGAATCAAAGTATCTTTCCCTGGATGCCTTAGATTGGACATTTCTATAGAAGTGTTTTAATTAGGACATTTTCTCGGCCTTCAAACTTTAAATTAGGAATTTATTAAATTCCCCTTTTTAAAAGCCATTCTGTTTCTGGGGTATTGCATTCTGGCAGCTAGCAAACTAGAACAGAGTATGACCCTGCATCAGAGTCACAAGAAGAGCTTATTTTTTTTAATACAGACCTGTTCTTTCATTCAGCAAATATTTGTCGAGCAACGTATTACTCTAGGCTCTAAGAATTCATACTCTAGGCTCTGAGAATTCATACTCTAGGCTCTGAGAATGCATCAGTTAACAAAACAGACATAAACCTTGGGTCCCAATAAAGACCTAATGAATAAAAATTTCTGGAGGTGTGAGAACAGAACTCAATGTCTTAATAGGCACCACAAATGAAATTGGAGAAAGTTAGCTTGGTAGGGAGGGCAAGCGTTATCATTCAATTCAAAACTTGAAAAGATGGTCATGAAGGAGATATGGTAGCCTGCTCTATGAAGCACCAGCAAACAGAGCTAAAATCAGTGAGTGGAAAGCATAGAGAGTCAGATTTAAAACTCAGATTTAATAACTTATTTTATAACTTTATAACTCTCAAGGCCACTATAGGTGGAATAGGTTATCTGGTGAGACAATGAGCTCCTCACACCAGGTATTTTTAAATAGATGCCAAAGGACTGCCCATCAGGAACGTTTTAGGAGGTTATTAGATGGGGAAGAGGTTAGATTAGAATGATGGTGGCTAAGACCCACACTACATCCAAGAATCTGATTTGGGGCTGCAACTTCAGAGCATTTATGAAGAGAGGATTTTGTGTATAAAGTCTGAGTTAAACACTGTGAAAACTTTCCATATTATCCATAATAGAGATGATGCTGCACTATGAGTAGAGCATGACTGATCTTTCCCCTAAAAGTAGTGATTCTTTTACTTTTCTCTCATCGGTTCTCCATTGGGAGGAGGAAAAAAGCTCATTTTTCGAGACAGTTCGGTAAATCTGTAAACCTGAAGCAGTGAACTGATGCAGATTATCACTGAAACACACATCCATAGAACTTGACTGCAGTAGTTCAGTTAGGCAGTCAAAGAACCACTAAGTAATTTGACTGCTTATTATGTGCCCACTGCTGTGACTCTCAAATTGATTATATGAGTCCTTTAAGTCTGAGCCCCCAAAACTCTGCAGGAACCACTAGTGTCAGTGGTTGTATAGGAATTTAGCAAAATTTCCTTGACTTTGACCAGCTTTAAGTTCCATATTCCATTAATAATATCAAAGAGATCTGGAATAACCTGGTACTTGTGAAAGAACATTGCTATTAGCATCTGCAAACTATGGGAGATTGCCCGTACATTACAATTTCATTAGAGTGGCTTGAGATTATTTGGTTATTATGGACCTAGGGAGCTTGGTTTTTATTTTCAGTGACTTCGTGTTGCTACAATTGCTCTGATTTATTGCAGTCTTTGGAAAAGAAAATGGCGATGGCATAGCAAAAATGAATTCTCAGAATATGTAAGAGGCTTTATGAAGTAGGTACAAAAACACTCAGAGCTAACAATAAAGAGCTGTATTTGCAAACTTAAAAGGTGTTATGGGGGAAACAAATTCATCAGTAAAGTTAATTACAATAAATGCGCTCATGTATTTTTGGATTTGAGTAAATGCTTTCTTTTTTTGCATGGGCAAGCACCAGGAATCGATCCTGGGTCTCTAGGATGGCAGGCAAGAACTCTGCCTGCTGAGCCATTGTGGCCCACCCAGTAAATGCTTTCTTATACTAAATTGTACTGCATTGCATTAGCTGGATAAATAATATAACTGTTTAATTAAATAACAGATTCTGAGGTCAAAATAAAGTTTACAAGAAAAAATCTTTTACGTAAAGTTGAATAAATAATTAGTAGGCCCAATTATTTGAGTCAATGGTAGCCAGAACCTCTACCAGGACCAGAAATAAAATTTAACAATGGGAAGTATAGAGCAGATCATGTAAAAGTTATCTTAATGAAAGTCTAATATCAATTTCCCACGTTGAACACAATAACCCTACTTCCAAAAGGTTTTATCAATTCAAAGTTAAATGAAATAAAGAGCAATGAAAGAAAAGCACTTTAAAAATGTATACAGCCAATAAGGAAAATCAAAGTTTCAAAATGTTTAATGAAACAGGATAATTAATATCAACAGATCAAGTTTGCCTGTTTTACTTGCTAGCAATTTGTTCCTTAAATGAATGATATTCAAAATTTGAATTACTTAAGAGTCCTCTCCAGACATAGAATTTAACTCAAATTATCCAGGACACATAGTTCCTATAATGCTATTTTAGAATACTATATTCTACTTATGTAGTTGCTTCATAAATGCTTTCTGAGAGAAGGAAGCATGTAATGAAAGAAAGACAAAAGCAACAAGAATATACAGTACAAACAAACATTTCATTTTCAAGCCACGAGTTGTGAAAAAAAAATACTAATGGCAAGGAGATTTAAACATTAAAATACTTCATAAAATTCTCATGTTCTTCTAAGAAGTTCTAAGAAGGTATTCGTGGGATGCAGGAAGCACAATTAAAACCTATCTACAATTTACATTTTTAAAAGACATTTAGAAGATCGCTAGTACATGAAGTTGTCACACAAATGATCATGTGATGAAAGACCCATTCCTTCTGCGAATTTTGGGTCCCACATAAGCTTTTTAAGGTACAGCCCTAATCATTTATGCCGTTCCTCAAAAGTATCTGTGGTCTGCATTGCCTGCAGAAAAATAAGTTTAAATTCGGCCAGGCATTCAAATTCATTCTCAGTGTATTGCCAACTTCTTTTACCACTGTCTTATTCCGCTACAGGGAACAACTCAGAGTCTCTCCCACACACCTTTGCATTTGGTTCACATTCTGCATCTGCTCATGTGGTCCATTCGGAACGTCCTTCCTCCTTTCAGGAGCAAACCTCAGCCACCACCACCACCACCTTCTGCTTGCTGAAACCCCAGCCGATGTGCCAGGAGCCAGCTAACTTGACCCTTCTTTGTAATCTCCCAGAACTATGCTACCTACGGTCTATTATCCACTGGAAAGTTATTTTGTCTCCATTTTTATCCTCCCAAACTTTCTAATTCATCCAATTGTTAGGTGTGCATATATATGTTTAAATGCCCTGAGGACAAGGGTTCTGTCTTATTAATGTTGTTTTTTTTAACCCCTAAAGTGTTTATCGCAGCAACTTGGAAGTAGAAGTTTCTCAATGAGTACGCATTGGACTGAGCTATAAAAGGCCAAACTTATCATTTTTCATGTGCATAATTAGAAAAATGACTTTATTTTAGGAATAACTTCTTCGCGAAGGTTAACTACCTGTGGTACCATTTCAAATTCCTAGGCTGGAGAGGGATTTTTTATTTGAAATTTCCGTCGAATATATATTACATGAATTATACATGGTGCATAATCTCAGTGAATTTTATATAAATGTATACACAGGCAAAAGTAATGATAAATATATCAAATGTTAACAATGCCTTTGGATTCTGAGCTAATGGATGAATTTGTTTTCCTGATTATTAATTTCACCTTTACAAGTTCTCTCCAATGATCATATGTTATTCTAATAGAAAAAAAGGTTCCAGGGAATTTTTTTAGTGAACTCACAGATTCTTTGGGGACTATTCCTGGGAACTTAGGCTATTCTGAGGTTTCTTCTGCCTGGAGCAGCCCCATCACTGCTGAATGCTGGTCACTGGGCAGCTGCCCCAATTCATAACTCTTTTAGGCTCCTAATCTGTTGAAATGTCTTTCCATACTCTTTGAAATGCTGCTGGCAGGAATTCGGGAGACTTGTATCACCTATACTGCCTAAAAAGCTAGGTAAAAGCAATGGAACCCTCAGCAGCTAGTGAAACAGTGATTAAAAGGCTGTTTCGAGTTGAGAGGCAAGTTAACCAGATTGCTTACAATTTCATATCAGGAACAGACATTAGTATCAGAACTTAGACCAAAATCTGACTTTTCCTCGAGGAATTTTTTTCTATATTTCTTGCTATATCATTTATTTATTATCTGTTGACCCATTTATCAGAACTGGGCAGCAGGCTGTAAGAAAAACAACAAAATTCTCCAAATTTCACACATAAGCTAAGCTTATTATAATTTCCTTACATCTGAAAGAATAAGATGAGAAGTAAAGTTAATTGAATGAGTATGGGGAAATTACTCCTAGAATATTGCCTGAAAAGGCTGCTATGAATAAACAATGGGCTAGAATAAAATCATTCCAGAATGATGCAACCAAATGGAGTTTTCATAGAAACGCATTTAAGATTTAAGTCCCTATGGACCTTAAAGGAAAGCAGCCAATATTTCTGATAATCTTGATGATCGGTACACACATACCATAAACCAATTTTCACATAGTACAAAGCACTCAGTTCTCTGAATGAGTACAATGGGATTTGAGAGTAAAAAGCACCAGGCCTATTCACTGAGTTACAAGCCAACTCTAGGAGTCAAGCTGTTGCAAAGTTTACAAATTCACAATGTGAAGGCTAGGTGTTGCTTTTCTTCAGAGCCCAGTTTCTAGTTCTAAATTAATGGGTAATAGAAGACATGGTCAGTATCTGTTTAATTCATTCAGATGCTTGCCCTCATAGCAATGTGAAATTAAGGAACCCTTTACTAGCATGACTACGAGAGACAGATACTCAGCTCAGACTGATTGCAGATGGCATGTATTGTTTTCATCAGTCAGTTCCTCTTCTCCCCTTCCTCTGTGCCCCCTTTGGATGGGAGAACTGTTATTCCCTTGACTTCAGGCACATGGAGCAATGGCACTGCCAGTTGCAGCATCCTGGCTTCAGAAGCCACAGAGTATGTGGCCAATTTGTACCTATCACAGTACTTTACACTCCTGACTCTATAATTGGTCAGTAGGGTGGGAACTTGACTACAGTAGGACCTATCAAGTTTGATCTTAGAGGCCTTTCAAACACTTGCTGGGATGGCAGAGTCAGAGCGGGGGTCAAAGGGGTGAAGAGCCTCCTCTTGCTATGGTGACTACATGTGGCTGGGAGCTTCGGCTGTCAGCAGTCATGTTCTCTGCTCTGTGGAAAGACATAGCCTGCAGTAGAAGGTAGAATTTGAATCCAAACCACAAAAACAGGTTTTCAGAAAGTGTAAACTCCTTTTGTGTGTGTGCGCACAACTGAAGTTAATTTTTTTATTAAGTCCCTCTTTCACCAACTCATAAAAACTAAAACACAGTGAATTCAGGACCATGTTTATTTTCCTTGAGGTCGTATCTAAATTCTAAACAAAGAGTGGTGGGAGGTTCAGGGAGGTAGAGTCCAGAAAAAGCAAAGAGTCTGATCCTTGATCTTCAGTTTCCTTTTGACCCTTCATCCCATCTGATTTTCAGGTGTTGATCTACATGGGTCCATGCCAGATCAATGACTCTCCTTGCTTGCCCCTACGTCTTTCTCACATGCACAGTAGCTCTTCTCCCACATCACCCAGGGCCATGGGCACCTCTGGAAGGTTGTCCAATGCCCATCACCATGTATATTCTACTGCACCTACACCTTACTGAGTAAGTTGGAACTCTGTGAGGCTACTTCAAATCCAAATACCGTCATCACACAGCCACTTCTACATACTTTCCCCTGCTGTTTTACGTTGCTGAGAACACCGAGGTCTGCTTTCCATACCCAGCTCTACCTAGGATAAGGGGCAATAGCTTTTCCTGCCCCATGATTCTCTCAGGCCTTGGATTCCCCCCAAACTCATCTGGAGTGTCTGTTGCTCCTCCCATATGAGGTTTAGCCCTAGGATAATGAATTTCAAAATGTACTTCAAAATTTTCTTTTGGCTATGGGTTGGATAGACTTGTTATTATGAAATTATTTAAAATATCAATAAAGACAAATGCCCACTGTGTGTTGTTCAGTGATAGAGTCATCTACTGGGTATAGGACCTCTCTCTAAAGGGCACACCAGCTTACCTCTCTTTGCTTCCCTCTTGGCTTTCCTCTTTACCCCCTATATGGGGAAGTTCTCCTAGTCTCCAGAGCCTATTCTTTCAGGGCCTTTATTTTTGAAGCTCAAGCCTTTTATCTGTTATAACACCTCTTTCAGTGGCAATGAATAGAAGAGGTTGCTGGGGTGTTTTAGTTCTCTAAGCTGCCAGTAAATACCATGAAATGGATTGGCTTGAACAATAAGAACTTATTGGCTCACAGTTTTGAGGCTAACTAAAAAATCCAGGGTCTTTCATGTGGGAGACCTGGGTTCGATTCCCGGACGATGCACCCAAAAAAAAGAAAAATCAAGGGTCGTAAAGATCAAGGTGATGCCTTCTCCGGTAAGACTGCAGTGTTCAGCAAACCTGGCTCGGCACATGGCAGCCTCTCCTGGCTTCTAGGTTCCATGGACTTCCGGTTTCTGGTTAATCCCTGTGCTTTCTCTCTTCCTCTGTGACCTTCCCTATAAGGCCTTCAATAGTGGGATTAAGACACATGCTGGTTCAGCTGGGCCACACCTTAACTGAAGTCACCCCATTAAAAGGTCCTATTACAAAAGTTCACATCCACAGGAATGGGTAAATTTAAGAACACGTTTTTTTCTTTCTGTGGTCCATAACTCCAAACCACCACACAGTATAAATCAAAGAAAATACTGGGGCAAAACAGAGGAGGTGCTGTATCAACTGTCATTCCTCCACGGAGGACATAAAGCTGGGTAGACAAGGGCAGAAGCCACAGGAGGGGAAAACTGAGTCCCGACAGCTTGGTACCCCCACCCCACCCCCCAGAGCTTAGTTGATCAACTCTTCCCTTAATTCTAGAAGCTGCCACAGCATCTTCCCTCAATTCCTCCTTTAGATTAAGCTAATTCAAGCTACATTTCCATCACCTACAACTTACAGAGTTCTGGCCAATATAAAGAGGAATTTCCATTTCATGGACTTTGAGGGAGATTTGAACAACTAAATAAGGAAGAACAGACAAGTTGCTGCTCTTCAGGAGCCCTGAAGCCACCAGTCACCCTGCCTATCTCTTACCTCTGCTTCTCTAGATGAGTGGGTTCCATGCTCTCTTCCTGCCTGGCTCTCCCTATTTAATGGAAAACATGATTGCTAAGCATTGCCAGGCTTTCCGTTAACTGGTTTCCACCACCATATAAAGGAAGAAATAAATCAAGGTTTAATGCCTGCATTAATTTGTTTCAGTAGTAGAAATGTAAAAAAGAAAGAAAATGAGTTTATCAAATCTTTTCCTATGCCATATGGACAATAGCTTATACTTGGATTATAATTGGGAAAAAAAAATTCCTCTCTATGACTAAATTAGTTAGTCCTTTTAAAAGAGTACAAAGAATGACTTTGGGGGGGTGCAAGGGGAGTTCAGTGGTAGAATTCTCACCTGCCATGTGGGAGACGCGGGTTTGATTTCCGGCCGATGCACTTCCCAAAAACAAACAAGCAAACAAAAGGAAGAAAAAGCAAACCAACAAAAATTCAACAAACGATGCTGCAATAAGTATTCACTTGGAAAAAGAATGAAATGTGACCCTGACTATACAGCATACAAAGGAAAAAAAAGAATGAATTTTAAAAGATCACTTTGTGCCTTTTCTTAAATCAAATGCAGAGACAAAAAGGTAATGAGAGTAAAAACAACAAAACATATTTTAAACAGATGTAAACTGAAAACCAATCATCATTAATGCCTTTGCAGTCAGAATTTAACGTGATATGGCACAAAAAAGGAAGGGTATTGCATTCCTTCTTCCATAGAAGAAGTTTACAGTCCAGGAGATTGGGCCGTGATATAATATATATGTCTATGGCCTATTCTCTTCTAGTCTGCCCTAGCATAGGGTGCTTCAGAAATTCTGTTTCAGTTATAAGTTGGCTGTACTCAACATTATGAAACACATTCAGTTTAAGTTATCGATAAACACAAATGCCCACTTGTTTCTTAGTGATGGAGTCATCTACAAATGATCTTTAGAAGTCTTTAGACTTAGAATAGCATAAACAAAGCAGTTTCTGGATCTATGCTAAGTCACTGTCATCAGAGAGCCAAACTTCATGGAAAAGTCCTTTCAAACTTCTGGCTGTAACTTGCAGATGCTCTTGATCTTTCCCTCCCCTCCCCCAACAGTTTCCAATGAAATGCAATGTTGAAAGATGCAGAAAATAACCACTTTAATTTTTATAGTTCCTCTTATTTTCCCCTGATACTTTTTTCCCTGTTTACCAGGAATGGGACAATAAGTTACACAAACAAGTGAACACGAGTGACTTGAGAGTCAGCCGTGACAGCCGTTGGCAACTTTCACCAGATTCATGAGATTTTTGTAGTAAGATGAATTACAGCTGGATTCCCCTTAGTGTTTTAAAGTCAAACACTCCATTTAGATCTGTGGTCCCCAGGCCCTTCAATTCCAAAAGTGAATTTCAAAAATATGTGGCGAACCAGCATGGGTTTGCCAGCTCTTTCTTTTGCCAAGTGAGGACTTAGAAGAAATAATGTTCTCTACTATCAGCATCATTTCACAAAATAAAAGGACATGTTAAGGGCCAAAGGAAAGCTGGACATTATCTTAGGTAAAAAAAAAAAAAAAAAAAAAAAAAAAAATTTTAATAAAAAAAAAAGTGGGGTGGAATATGGGATATTCATACCTAAGAATAGAGTGTTGACACCTACACCAATTGCATAAGTCAGAATCCAACAGGAAACAGGTGGCATCTCCAAGGGGTAAAACTAAAATATTTCAATGAAGAGATTATTTAGAGAGAATAGGCAAAGTGAAAAAAAAAAAAAAAAAGAAGAAGAACAGGAAGGAAGGAAGGAAGTAAAAAAAGAAAAAATCCAACAAGTGGTGGTGAATTACCTAGAGACTAACAACAGCAAGAAGTAATTATTTCCCTTTAGCCTAAAGGGGTGAGGAAAGGAAAGTGTGTTTCCAGAGCCAGCTGAGAGCTGGAATTGACAGAGCTGAGCAGTTGTCAGGACCCTGATAAGGCAGAGAAAGCTGGAGCTAAAGAAACATCTCTCTCTCCTCCCACCTGCTCGAACCCAAGTGGAAATCAGAGGACAAGGGGGCCTGAGCGTGTTGCAGTCCATGGAGTCAGCCTCCTGGACCACAGAATAGGTCTATAAAAGTTGAAAATGGCCCTGGATTGGGGTTCCACTAAAGCATATTGATAGATTCCTGGAGGAGGGTGGGGGGCCAGACAGAGGAAATAGTTGTGCATGTGTTTATCTTTTGTTATTTCAGTTGCAGGAAAATCACAAGAGATTTTATTTTAAGAGATAATATTGTTTGCAATTATATGCTTGGCACATTTTTCAATTAGTGGCTTGCTATGCAATAGTGTAGCATCAAGTAGTGCTCAAATGTCCAACTTGTTCTAGTACTTTATTTTCATCACACTCATTATTAAAAATTCAACTTCACATAGGTATAAAACAGAAGCAACACTCAAAGCTTTCATTTCACTCAGACCATTCTGTGTGAATTAAGGAATGCCAAAATAACAGCTCCCATGCCTCAGGGACTTCTACTGGAGAGGATCCCAAACTTTGCTGCACATTGAAATCACCTGGAGAGCTCTAAAAGCCATTAGTGCCTGGTTTGCACTCCCAGACACTGTGATTTAATTGGTATGGGCTGAAACCTAGACATAGAGTTTTTTTTAAATAAAATTGTTATTTAAGAATAGTTTCAGATATATGGAAAAGTTGTAAATATAGTACAAAGTTCCCATATACCTTACACACAATTTCCCCTATAATTAATATCTCGGATTAGTATAGTACATAGATCCTACCAAAGCTACATACTATCAGCATGGCTTATCTACTGCTGTTGAGCTTGACCACTTGGCTGAGGAAGTGTCCATCAGGTCTCTCCAGTGCAAAGCTGCCATCCTCGCTCTCTTTCCATACTTTACTCTCTAAAAGGAAGCCACCCACCCATATTTCAAGAGTAAGAGTTATCCCTTAAGGGCAGAGGCTCTACATAAACAAAATTCTGTGAGATTCTCGATTCTCCCATTCATTTGTATATTTTTATCAGTATGGACCCATGGATATTTATTTTGTACACTGGGTTATAACCCAATAGAATGTTACATATTTTGATGCTCAGATTGTCCCAGTTTTACCATTGGGAGCTCTTTCATTTGGCTTGTGGTTTCCTTTGACATACCCCTGACATATTCTAGGAGAATACATCAGAAGACTCTATTTTAAACATGCTGCTTGGATCCTTGTGTTATACCTGTTTTATCAGTCAACATACTTCGCATTGGCAAACGTCTTCTAGTTTTTGTCAGTATTTAAATGAATTACTGAGAGAAGGAAGACTAGGAAGTCACTCTGAAGAACACCAATATTTAAGAGAGAGTCAAACAAATCATTGGAGCCCCACCAAAAAGACGGAGAAGGTCAAGCGACACAGGTCATAAGAAAACCAGTGTTTCAAAAGCCAGAGGGAATAGTGAGTGAAGATAATTGTTTCTATTGTCAACTGCTCTAGATGGGTTAGATAATATCTAGATGATAAAGTGTCCATTGAATTTTGCATTATATGAATGCACAGGAGTTTATTATTATCTGCATTAGGAATTTCTAAGCAGTTTCAGAAATAGGAAACTTCTGTCTCAAGGATTAAGAAGCATTTCATGGCAGGCATGACAATGTAGCCGGAATTTAAAGGTTAAGTAAAACCGCAGTAAGCAGAAATGAAGAGGAAAGTATTGCAGTTAGGGGGAAAGGGTGAATGAAAGCGTGGAGAGAAAAAATCAGGATATGTTGAGGAAATAGCCGGTATGATCTAGGGTCATTTGGGGTCAGACCATGAATGTCCTTAAATGCTAGGACACGAAGTTTGAACTCTTCTCTAGGAAGTGGGAAATGACATAATTTTAAGTATAAGCTAGGAAGCTAATATAAAATACTAGACAAGGGTGGGCCACAGTGGCTCAGCAGGCAGAGTTCTTGCCTGACATGCCAGAGACCCGAGTTTGATTCCACGCAAAAAACAAACAAACAAACAAAAACCATACAAGTATTAGGGATTGAGAAAAATGGACATACATTAGGGGACTGCAGGGAAGGAAGCTCTTAGAATACCCAAAGAGATTCTGTAATTTGAATGAAAGTAACATTGAGAATGTAAGTGTAGTTATTATTTTTTAAACTATTCTATATATCTGACCCCACTACTGGATGCATTGCATATGTTACTGC
Organism: Tamandua tetradactyla; assembly: GCF_023851605.1. Lineage (NCBI taxonomy): Eukaryota > Metazoa > Chordata > Mammalia > Pilosa > Myrmecophagidae > Tamandua > Tamandua tetradactyla. The sequence goes on from NC_135337.1 coordinate 60,470,231, forward strand.
ACTAAACCTAACAACCCCTTTCCTGGCAGAATTTATTTTCCTAATTGTACACATGCAGAGACTTAGACACAGAAACATTATATATCCTGCCCAAATCCCATAGCTAATAAATGGTGAAGATGCTATTTGTACCAAGAAAGTTGATATATTCTTAGGAACCCATCTCATCAACTTACTCCAACTCATTCTACTGCTTAGGTTGTAAATTTTGGATCATTTGGAAAACTCATTAAATGAGGCTCTGCACACTTTTCAATTTTACACACACACACACACACGCACCCACCAAAAAGAATATTCTTAAAGGATAACAATTCTCTTGGGGAAACTTACTATATTCTTGACTTGCAGTCAGTTGCCATCTATTTACCCCATCTTTCCTAACTCCTAAAATAAAGAACAATGTTTATCTATTATAAGCATTTAATAGCTTTTCTGTTCCCGCTGCCTCCTGAAGACATCAGGGGCATTTTGACATAGTAAAGAATAGTACGTTTTTTTAACTACCTATGAAGTGAATGCTGCTACTAAAGTGCACATTGGCTTTCCTTTTAGACTAGAATCACTCACTGTTTCTCTGTCCGACAATGACAGATGACCATTTACCCTTGAGACATACATGAATGAATCAGACAATTTTCTAACAATATTGAATTGGATAGAAAAGTATACCTTGATTCCTGCTGGTGAGTTTATTGACTCAAAATCAAGATCCACACTTTTAAAGAGAGCACTCTTCTGTGCTTGACAAACAGAACTCAATCTGTTTTCCAATGAGCGTTTAAAGAAATCCTTGATTCACTCATTTTAAATAGTAATATTTAAATTGGAGTCATGATTATGCCTGCATATCTTGGGCATGTCAAGAAATGAACAATGCTATTGCAAGGTAGCCTGCTGCCATCTTTTGAGAATTTAAATCAAACTAGAAACAGTAGCACCTGAGGATGGGCAAGAAAAGCATGGAGACCAAGTAATTGCCTTTTCTTCTTCTGTTTATATAATAAATGCACTTTTTGTTGCCATGGCAAAAGAGCCAGTTCTGTTTTTCCCATTCCTCTGTCTCTACCCATTATTGTATTCAACACCAGAAAATGTCGTATTTCAGCAGCAACATTCTTGATCATTATGTTTTTCCATCTGCTCTGCATTTTCCACTCTTCCCACAGTCTTTTTTATAGTAATATTCACTTAATAAAAAGTGATTTTAGGTGAGAGACGTAGCTTCAGATGCACAAAGAGTACTGCAAAGATGTACAGAAAAATGTTTCAGATACAAAAAGAGGGAAGCAAAGAATGGTGGAAAGGATGTAAGGGAAAAAGACATCAGCAGTAACTTAGCAAAGGGTGCCCTCCTCGAAAGCCCCTCAGATACCAAAGGAAAAACTCTAAAAACTCCATCTAAAGCAAATCTCTCCTTATCGATAAACTAAATCAACTTGGTAGAGGCTCTCTTTTGGCTGTCTAAACAAAACCAAAACTATGGGTGTAATATTATTTTTTGCTCATTATTAGACTGAATTCACCAAAACATAAGTAAGTTAGGGGAATTAATAATACCACTATGCTTTAATAATTAGACTATATATGGAGTTTTCTGTCTAACTTATGGTGCCACATTTTATCAGGGGCAGTGGCAAACTAATGTGCCTTCAAAAGATGGCAACCAAGGCCCTGAAAACACATTCCTCCATTCATTAATTCATTTTTTTACTCAATAAACATTTATTAAGGACATCTTATGTACTAGACCCTGACCTAATGAGATAAAACCATCAGAAAGATTGTCCTGTACTTAAAAATTTTACATTCCAATTCTGTTATACAACAGATAGTTGAATGGCAGAGGACATGAGGGCAAGGACACAAATGGACATTTGCACATAAATGTTTATAGCAGTATTATTTACAATTGCCAAGAGACGAAAACAGCCCAAATGTCCATCAACCGTTGAGTGGCTATGAGCTGTGGTATATACATAGATGGAATATTACACAGCAGTAAGACAGAATAAAGTCATGATGCACGTACCAACATGGATGGATCTTGAGGACCTTATGCTGATTGAAACTAGCCAGAAACAAAAGGATGCAGAAACAAAAAATTCTCACTCATAGTTCATATCAGTTATATTAATGAGTGGACTTGGAGAATTTAAGTTAAGAACACAGGTTATCCAAAGATAGAAATACAGTAGAGATTGAGTAATTGGTGCTGAAAGAATACAGATTGTACAACAAAAACTGATTGTAAAAAATCAGAAATGGATAGCACAATACTACCTGATTGTAGCACAATAATGTAAGTACAGTGAATGAAGCTGAATGTGAGTATGACAGTGGGAGAAGGGCAGGGGGCACTTAGGAAACCAGAAGGAAAGATAGAGGATAAAGACTAAGATGGTGTAATTTAGGAATGCGTAGCATGTACAGTGATGGTGATTAAATATACAAATTAAGAAATGTTTTTTCATGAGGAAGAACAAAGGAATGCCAGTATTGCTGGGTGTTGAAAATAGATGGTATATGGGAAAAAAGTACAATCAATGCAAGCTAGGGTCTACAGCCAACAGTAACATTGTAATATGCTTCCAATGAATATAACAAAGGCATCACGCCAAAGTTAAATGTCAACAGGTGGGGGATTGGGAAAGGGGTATGGATTCTTTGTGGAAGAAAAGGAAATGTCTTCAGACAGGTAGCAAAAGCATGGATTGTATGAATTATGAATAAAACTATTTAAAAATGGACAGAGAGAAACAAGTGCTAGAGAAAATATGGAGAAAGAGACGTACCTATTCAGTGTAGAAGGGAAATGAGAGGTGCAGCCCCTTAGAGGGCAGTGTGGTGGTTCCACAGGAGGCTAGGGGTGGGGTTGCCATATGATCCTGAAACCCCGTTGCTCAGTATGAACCTGGAGGAGCTGAGTGTGGGGACACAAATGGACATTTACACACTGATGTCTCTGACTGCACAATGAATGGAGGTGGCCTAAGGGTACAACTGAGGAATGGAAGGGGGAGCTATAGTGTATACATACAATGGACTACTGGGTGCTGCAAGAAGGAATGAAGTTGTGAGGTATGCAACTAGATGAATGAAACTTAAGAGCTGTATGTTGAATGAAATGTCAGGAACAAAAAGATAAATACTATCATGCCTAATTCATATGAACTATATTTATTTATGTCCATATGGACTATATTTATTTACTATATTCATATTCAGTCCATATGAATTAGGCATGATAATATTTGGTGAACTAAAGTTGAAAGCATGGGATATGGGGCATATTGTAAAGGGCCCTAGATTATAAGCTCTTACAGCAGTTATATATATTCAGGAAGTGTAAACTGTTAATATTGAATTCTCAGATACTGAGCTGTTGGTATATAACATGGTCTTTCCCAGAGACTTCGGGTATTTATGTAACACCTGAGACTCAGAGTTGGAGCTCTGAAGCTATGAAAATCACCAGGGCCCCATACAGGAACTGTTTGAAAAATTGAAAAAGTGATCAGACATCAAATAGAGATATGAATGAAGCTGGTTTGGATAAGACTAAGGTATATCAGAAGAAAGGGTAAAGGATGATATCATCCATATTTTAAAACTTCAATTTCTGTATGAGACTAAAAGGAGAGATGTTTATTTGAGGCAAAATTTTTGTTTTGGTTAGTGCATTTGCTAATTTAACTTATATGGTCAGTTTAATTAAACACCATTACTACATAGAATCTTGAATAGGGCATGAGATTTTGTTGCTTTGTCCAGAGTGATTTGGACAGTGAATAAAGACGTATTTGCAAAGTCCCCTTGGGGGAATGGGAAGAAAGGGGGAAATATTCAAGGTCCCCATGTGGAGAATTTCTGATATCCTTGGAAGCAGTGGGGACAACCAAAGCAATAGGCTGAGTCCTTGATCTTGGAGTTCACCCCTATGAGACTCATCCCTACAGAGAATAGGCTAAGCCTGCCTAAAATTAGGCCTAAGAGTCACCCCCAGAGAACCTCTTTTGTTGCTCAGGTGTGGCCTCTCTCTCTTTAAGCTAACACGGCAAGTGAACTCACTGCCCTCCCCCACTACATGGGACATGACTCTCGGGGGTGTAAATCTCTCTGACAATGTGGGATAGATATCCCAGGATGAGCTGGGACCTAGCATCAAGGGATTGAGAAAAACTTCTCTACCAAATGAATGAGAAAAAATACAGTTTCAATGGCTGAGAGATTTCAAACAAAATCAAGAGGTTATCATGGAGGTTATTCTTACACATTATATAGATATTCCCTTTATAGTTTATGGTATATTGGAGTAGCTAGAGGGAAGAACCTGAAACTGTAGAGCTGTGTTCCAGTAGCCTTGCTTCTTGAAGATAATTGTATAATGATATAGCTTTTATAATGTGACTGTGTGATTGTGAAAACCTTGCATCAGATGCTCCTTTTATTTAGGGTATGGACAGATGACTAAAAAATATGGATAAAAAATGAATAAATAATAGGGGGACAAAAGTTAAAATAAATTGAGTAGATTGAAATACTAGTGGTCTATGAGAGGGAGGGTTAAGGGGGCAGTATGCATGAGTTCTTTTTTTTTCCTTTTTCTTTTTTCTTTATTTTGCTGAAGTGATGCAAATATTCAAAAAAAAATGATCATGGTGTTGAATACACAACTACATGATGATATTGTGAGCCACTGATTGTACACCATGTATGGAATATTTGTATGTTAAAAATGTATGTTTGTATGTTCAATTTTTACAATAAAAATATTAAAATAAAAAAGTTGGAAAAAAAGAGATAGTTGAATGGGCTGGGCATTTTTAGTTTAGAAAAGAGAAAACTAAAATTGAAGAGCTGCAAATTTAGGCAAATGCCGCAATCTGCAGGAAATATTTAGTAGGGGTGAGGAAAGTGATTTCCTATTTATTCATTCCGAGTCTTCAGTGTATAAACAATCAGCTCATAATGTTCTTTCCTGCTCATTCCCATTCTACCAATCATGAGAGCAAAATGAGGTACCTTTCATTTCATAAATCCTTCAGTTACTGGATCCTGATATTCAGGTTAAACCAAACCTGCAGGACAAACACACTATGGATAAGCTCAAGATGCAAAGGGTTACTAGCTTTGAATAATCTAGGGATCGTCCAACCAAGAAACAACCTGTAATTTTCCCTCAAACACTTGATGTGCTGTCATGTGGAATGAAGGACAAACCAGTTTTGTATATTACAAGAAATAAAATTGAGAATGAGTAGACATTAAAAAGAATAAGCTTTTAGGTCAATATGAGAAAAATAAGCTCTAGAACAATGCTTTTAGAACTTTAACATGTATATGAATCACTTGGGGATCATGTTAAATACAGATTCTGACACAGTAGGTCTGACATAAGGCTTGAGAGTCTTCATTTCCAAGTTCCCAGGTAGTACAGAAGCTCCTGGTACATCTTAAATAGCACTGTTTGAGAGTTATCTAACTATGCATCTTATTAGGATAGATTGAGTTGCTAGTCACAGGGAATATTTCAGAAAAAGCCGAATAACTATTTGTCTGTGAGAATGGACAGCATGCCTCTGGAGCTTTGATAGGCCAGCTTATCACCTTACTCCAAGGAAGTATGATATTTACAAGGATGAAATCATCCTAACTACTACAAACAAAATAGAAGCTGTGAAAATCCTGTCTACTCACTTCCCTCCCAGATGACCCCATGTTGTAGGATAGGACAGAAGACTTATCATTAGACTCTAGCATCCTTCATAGTTCAAAAACAGGCAGACACAAATATTAAGGGAAACTAAAAAGAAAAAAGACAATTCAGTCTGGTTAACACTGTGTGTTGGTTTTGGTGTAAAAATAACCCAGAAATTTCTTTCTTTCTTCAATTATCTGGTCTATTACAGTATCTCACTTTGTACTCTTCAATCCCCTCATTAATTTCCTGGTTGATTTTCATCATGTTTTATTTGGCTTTCTAAAACACAAGGTACTGTTAGGACCAGGATGCATTAATGTCCTCTGACTTCTGTCGCACTCTTACTACAAGTTCCAGTTGTTTACTCATTTCTCTATATCATCTATATCCTCTAACTTTCAGTCCACCATTCCTCCCACAAAACATCACTTAAGCCAATACATTATAGAAAAAAAATTAAGATAAACTGAAGTCTATATAGTCTCATATTCCCTCATTATCGGTGGTGGGTTAGGATTCCCAGGAAGTAGACTCTGAGATGGAGATTTGCATGCAAGGGGTTTATTGAGGAGAGATCTTTGAAACACGGCCTGTAATGGAAGTACACTTGGGCAGCAGGAAAAGAACAGCACTGTGCTAGCAATCCCATGGGGAGTTATAAAGTTGGAATGGCCTTCAGAGATATATCTAATTGACGTAAGAGGAGAGGGCCTTTGTACGGATTCAAAGTCATGCAGCCCTTGTACAGCTGCATTAATCACCTACATAAGATGTAGGTTGCCCAAGGTACAGACATAATCTTGGGTAAACACCCTCTTTCACCAAGGACAAGTCATAGGGCTGGACTTAGCTATGAGCTGTTAGCAGACAGAAGCCCTGGCAGCTAGGGAATTTGAGTCTGGGTCCTGAAGATGCAGTCTGAGCAGCACACAACAGCATCTGCTACAGTCCACCCCTTGTACTTCTTGGATCCACTGGCTTTATAGAATAAATTCACCTCATCTGAGAAGAGCTCTTCCAGGATTCCAGTTGGTCTCTTCTCTTGGAAAAACATACACGATGAAGGTTCAATAGGCAAAGCATAGCTTCTGATGCTGTAGCTAGTCTTGGAGCCTTAATTGATCTCATCATCTCCCTCCTCTACTTTCTATTTTTAAATCACCTTTATTCACAGCTAACATTTCTACTAGTCTAGGTAACTTGATTGGTGCATGACCCAGACTCTCATTCCTGATATGTATGAGCCCCTGTTACCATGCCTTTCTCAGACCATGTCTACTTCACTTGTACATTTACTTCCAACTTAGGCAAGAGAGTATCAAGAGACAACCCAGTGGATCACCTGGTTTCCAAATGTATTTTTCCTACCATCATAAGGTAATACCAACCCTACCACTTTCAGGGGTTAATTATCCCTGCTAGAATCGTATGTCTTTTTGCTTCTTGTCTCTTGCTAAAAGGGTGCCAAAGTGACTTGGTGTCAATGGGAGCATAAAATTTAATGGGACTCTTACTGTGAGTCTAGATCTACAAAAGTACAAATTTGCCAAATGGATCACTAGAAGTTATGGTGAACAGGGCAATTCCTACTTCTGCCCCTTGATTCCCATGCATTCTACCAGCTAGGGGCATAACATTATATAATGGTCATTGATTTAGTGTGTTTACTGTATCCTGGCACTCCATTCTCACAGAGACATCATCTTCCAGATTGCAACACATCGCCTTTCCATTGGGCATTCTATCACTCTGCAAAGCTAGCAGATTCTGGATATTACAATATGTGATAGAACCAATGGGTCCTATGGTCACATGCTCACAGCCTCGTCTTCTTTTCTGTAAAGTGTGTTGCTTAATCCAGTGTGATGTTTTGTCAAATGCTTTTTCAGTGGATCAAATGCTTTGTAAGCCCTCTATAAAGTGGCTGAGAACATGCAAGCAGGAAAGGCAAACTCATACCTTTCAACATAGGTATGAATCAATGTGAATTGTTGTATCAATATGAATTGTTCCCCTTACAGAACGGAAAAGCTCCAGTATAATCAACTTGCCTTCAGTTGACTGGCTGAACTCCTGAAGAAGTAGAGGCATATTGGAAGCTCAATGTTGGAAGTTATTGGAGACAGGTTGAACAATCAGCAGTGGCAGTAGCTAGATCATCCTTGGTTAGCAGGAGCCCTGTATTTGGGGACATTTCATAGCCTCCATCTGTGTCCCATGGCTACTTCATTTCTTTGACCAACAGAGGGATGACCCATGAGGCTTGCTGATGTCAACTGGATGGGTCTTTCTGTCTACTTGATTGTTTAGTCTCTTTCATGATCAGTGCTATAGAGCACTGGGGGTGGGGATTAGCTTTCAATACGAAGATCTTCACCTCCGCGCCTATTTCCATATACCCATCCACATGCCTATTCCCCACACCTCCTTATTTCCAATCTTCTGCCTTTCTCCTTCCAGGCCTTGACCAGCCAGCCAAGCCATTCACCACTGCCCACTAATTTGTATATATTCTTATCTCAGATCACATCTCTTTCCATTCAAAGTAGATGAACACATGCATACATCAGTGAAAGTTCTAACGGAAAGAAGAATTTTCACTCACTGCTATCTTTAATGACCACTGTTGAATAGGGCTATACTGCAGCAGCAATCCATTTTTTGGCTGGTTCTCATATACTTAGCCAATCTATTTGTGACCCAAGTTCAGACTTTTTATTCCTTCTTTGTTTTGTTATAAGAAACCCTTACTTAATATGATCATAAGTGTGAGCTTAGTGAGAGATGCTGGTGTGGCAGTGGTGAAATACATCTGAGTCTTGATCACCTGTTTGTGTAGCTTGTTTGTGACCTCTGACCCAAATCAAGCCCAATCCCAGATATAGATACACCTCTTCCATTGTATGATGGATGGCTTCTGGATCAACTGATTTTATGAATTTGTGGGTTCTGAACAGTCCAGCTCATGAGGAGAAGGTCTGGCCTCATGCTCAATTGATGGCATGGTCATATCTTTTATCTTTTGCAGAACCTAATAGCATGCCAGAAGCTGCATTTTCAATGGCTTATAATTCTCTTCTGCAAAGATGGCCTTGCTCCAGAAACTTAGAAGTATATATTGTGATTCACTCATCAGGCCTTGCCTTAAAATCCATGTACATCTTTTCCCACCATAGATACTTCTAGAATAGGAACCACTAGACCAAATGACCAGGAGACAGAGATGTTTGTCCCACAGCCTGGGCCTGATGAAAAGTCTCTTCCTCCTCAAAGCTGGCAACTTTTCATGTCACTTAGTTTATGAGTTAGAAATACATTCCCAAGAGTGGATTCTGCTGCCTCCAAAAGCCAAAAAAGCCTTCTCTTCTAATGATGGGAAGAACAAACTGCCATAGTTTTTCCCTTTCTTTGGAGGGACATAGGCTTCCAGACCTTAAAATTTCACTGACGTGGAAGGCTTCTGAATCATCAGAGTTATCTCCTGCCATCTGGAGCACATGTGTCTTTCCAAGCCTCCTTTGTACCTGCCACCTTTTGATCATCTGGCCCAATCATTTGACATTATTTATATCGCATACCAGCAGGAGGTTCAGTAGAATATCCAGACTTTCCAGCAATGTGAACATTAATACGCCTGGAAGAAGACTGTAAATGTATACTATTGTTCCTCACAAGTGAAACAAACTGCTTCTGGTCTTCCTTTGTGAGAGGGGTGAAAAGAAAGTACTAAGGCATGTTAATCTGAGCCACAAATACACATATCAAATAGCTGTATTTGAGCTCCTACTTCAATAATTATATAATTTACACTCTCTAATTCAAGATCTGACTGGATTTTTTTAGGTCCTAGATTGGCTTCCATTCAGACTTTGCTGCAAATGGGCATTATTTTGCTCCTAATAATTAAGTGCTACTACCTGGCATGTATTATTTTGGTATTCTATGAGGGATCCAGTTCTACAACACAATCTTCCACAGTTCTCCCTGAACTACAAAGAACAGCCACCAATGATCTCTCAACAAAAGTGATGACTTTTTTACCAGCGTATTCCTTCTTGTTTTGATAAATGGGATTTCCACCATGTCTTCCACTGGGCATAGACAACGGGTGGTTTTTTGGCTCTATGTAGTATCCATCTGCCATGGAGTTCTGACATTTCTACTTCATTTAGTGAGATTCATTACATTCTCCAAGTTCCCAAGAAGTCTCAAAAGAAATTTTAAAATACTTTAACTAAATGAAAATGAAAATACAACTCATCAAAATTTGTAGAGCACAGCAAACGCTGTGCTTAGAAGGAAATCTATAGCACTGAACACATAAATTAGAGAATAAGAAAGGTCTGAAGAATTGGTATTGGCATAATAATAGATAAATTGATCAATGGAACAAAACAGAAAATCCAGAAATAGACCGACACAGATGGAGTTGACCTATCTTTGACAAAGGAGCAAAGACAATTGAAAGAAGGAAGGCTGTCTTTTCAACAAAAAGTGCTGAAACAACTTGACACCCACCATACAAAAATATGAATCTGGGAACAGACTTTATACCTTTAACTCAAAATTGATTATAGACCTAAATGTAAAATACAAAGCTCTAAAACTAAATGATAATATAAGAAAAAAAAATCTTTAAGAGACCTTGTATGATAATGGCTGTTTAGGTAAAACACCAAAAGCACAAATCCACATATGCTGGTTTGAAACTGTTATGTACCCCCAGAAAAGCCATATTCTTCTAATCCATTTTTGTGGGTGCAGATCTATTATGGGCAGGACCTTTTAATTAGGTTGTTTCCAAGGAGATGTGATACACCCAATTCAAGGTGAGTCTTAATCTTCTTTAATGGAGTCCTTTGAGAAAGGATAAAAAGACAGTAAAAGCTGAGAGAGCCCAGAGACATTTAGAAAGAAATAAAAGAAATGCCCAGAGACTTTTTGGAGGGAGCAGATACAGAGCCCAGAGAAAGAGAAAGAGAAAAACGCTCCAGAGATGCTAAACGTGGACCCATAAGACACAGAGGGTTCAAGAGAGGTGTCCCTAGAGGAGTAAGCAAGGACCCACAGAAGCTTAGAGAAAAAGCCACTACAATCAGAAGCTGAAAGCAATACAACCCAGGAGTGAAAGGCCAGATGCCAGCTACATGCCTTCCTGTGTGACAGAGAAACCCCAGATACCATTGGCTTTTCTTCAAAGTCAAGGTATCTTTCTCTGGATGCCTTAATTTGGACATTTTCATGGCCTTAGAACTGTGAATTTTTAGCCTCATAAATCCCCTTAAATAGTCAACCTATTTCTGATATATTGCATTCCAGCAGCTTTAGCAAACTGAAACACCATAAAAGACTAAAACAATGAACTGGACCTGTGAAAAATTAAAACCTTTTGCTCTGTGAAAGATGCTAAGATAAATGAAAAGACAAGCTACATACTGGAGATAAAACATTTCCAAAAATATATACCTCATAAAGGACTTGGATCCAGGAGATTTGAAGAATTCTTAGATCTAAACTATAGGAGGAACAAACATTCAAATTACAAAAGAGGCAAAAGATCTCAACAGTCATCTCACCAAAGGAGATACACAGATGGGAAATAAGCATAAGAAAATATGTTCCGCGTCATATATCATTAGGGAATTGCAAATTTAAAATAACAACAAGATACCACCACATACCTATAACAACAGCTAAAATCCAAAACACAGACAACACCAAATGCTGGTAAAGCGGTGGAGTAACAGGAACTCTCATTCACTGCTGGCGAGAATGCAAAATGGACTTTAGCAGACAGCCTGGCAGTTTCTTACAAAGCTAAGCGTAGGCTTACCGTAACAATCCAGTGGTCACACTCCTAGGTATCTACCCAAATGAGCTGAAAACTTAGGAAGACACAAAAACCTGCAGATGAATGTTTACAGTAGCTTTATTCATAATTGCCAAAAATTAGAACAACCAAGAAACTCTTCAATGGGTAAATGGATAAACAAACTGTGAAACAATCACACGATGGCATATTATTCAATGATAAAAAGAAATGAGCTATCAAATATGAAGAGATGCAGAATCTTAAGTGAAAGAAGTCATCATACTTCATGAGTCCAACTATATGACATTCTGTGAAAGGCAAAACTACAGATTAAAAAAAAAAAGAGCAGTGATTTACAGGGATTTGGTGGGGGGGTGAATGAATAGGTAGAACATGGTATGTTTTTACAGCAGTGAAAGTATTCCATATGATACTGTAATGGTGGATCTATGACATTATGCATTTGTCAAAACCCATAGGACTATACAACACAAAAAGTGAACCCTAATGTAAATTGCAGACTTTAGTTAAAAATAATGCATCGATACTGGTTCATCAATTGTAATACATGCAACCACACTAACGTGAGATGCTAAAATGGGAGGGAGTATACAAGAAAACTCTCTGTACTTTCTGCACAATTTTTCTAAAACTTTTCTAAAATAAGGAGTTCCCATATATCCTTTTTGCCCTTCACCCTACACACACAGATACATTATGTAAAAATTAATGAAACCTAAGAAAAAATAAAAACATTAATGACATCTGAATAAAGTATGGACTTCAGGTGATAATAATATATCAATTATTATTGGTTCATTAATTTTAAAAGGTGTGCCACAGTAACATAAGATGCTAGAAATAGGTGAGACTGGGTATGGGGTATGGAGGAACTCTCTGTACTATCATAACAATTTTTTTATAGATCTAAAACTGTTTTTAAATAAAAAGCTTATTTTGAAAAATTCCTCTTAAGGAGGTATTTTTTTGAAAGAGTAGAAAACTATTTATTACGCCAAGGTCATGACTGAAGCATTCATTTAGAAACTTGTACCTTCAAAGCCATGTTTTGTCATGGTTTAATGAAATTTGGATTGCATTTACTTTTATCAAGTCTACAGCTTTTCCATTGGCTCTCTCACCAGATAACTACGTATGTAGCTATATTTTTCTGTGTTCAGCTTTTACTTTTTTTAAATTGTTTTTAAATAGATTATTCCAAAACAGTTTTAGGAGATAATTGCCTTTTTTTTTTTTTTTTTAGTTAAAGGAAAAAGAAAAAATGGTCATTATGATAATGCAAAGATTTGGCAGAATGAAACCAGGACAATATAAAGACAAGAATAAAATTGGACAGATCCTGAGATTCCAAGGACAGCCAGTTTAAACTTTTCTGCACCTTTATGTAACTCCTTTCTCCATTAAATATTCCTACAGGCAAAGGCCTTGGGGGAAGTGGTATTTTTTAGAAATACAAGAAAATAGAATGTTTTTACACAGATGTAGGGTGGAGGTTAGAGAACCGCCACAAGAGGCCAAAGGCAGGTGAGAAAAAGAATTCAGAAAAGCAGGAAATCAGAGCAAAAGGTGATTATAGGAAACACAAGCCTCTGGAAAAACTTGAGAGATAAAGGGGGAAGAGTGAGATAAGGGTCTTCCCAAAGTCAAAGGACTAGAGTGACAGGTAAGGTATAATTCTGTGAAGCTATTATGGAAAGGAATGCTTTGCTGAAGGCGTGTGAATTCATAGGCCTATTTTAAAGCAGGAATCATGAAAATATTTGCCCCATATGATTTTATGAGTATAAAATGTTAAAATCCAGTTCTTGTCAATCATCCCAAACAAAGGAAAGTTGTGATTTACTTGTTGCATCTTACTTGGAATAATAATATACCTTCACAAATACTTCCCTTCCAGTTATTCCCGGCTTGCTTTTTTTTTTAATTAAAATAATAATAATAAAGCATCACCGTCCCATATCCCAGAACAAAAACAGCACCCTGTAACAGTTAAGCCAAAAGAGCAAATCTTCCAAAGCAGTTGCAGTCAACTCCTTGAGCCAACTTCTGACTTTAGACTTTCATCTCCTTTGCTTACATAAGTGGAAATGTTTTCAAGATGTGCACTGTTTATTGATGGCAGATCCAGGTCTATGAGAAGGGGAGGTTTCCTGTGGAAAGCACATGAAATTAAAACATAGGGGAAACTAGGGTCAATTCAACTTCATCAAGCAATTATTAATTGATTCTCCCAGGCAGTTTGATAAGGGATACAAAAGTCAGTGAGATAGCCTCTACCCTCAGGAACCGTCAATCTGATAGCAAGGTGAAATAAGCATATAAATGGCAGCTTGAAATGTAAAGAAAGACAGCTGACCGACCAGCCCCTTGGGAGACTCAAGAAGGAAGGCTGGTGCTGCATCCCTCAACAAGATGGGATTTTAGGAAACCTGAGCAAGATAGGAAGGAGCTGGAGACAAAATTCTAAGGCTATGAGGAACAGGAAAGGGAATGGAGATGAGAAGAACCTTCAGGAAAAAGGTGGCAATTAAAGTGAATTTTAGAAGATGGATTAATTTTGACATATGGGATGGAGAAAAAGTTATTTTCATACCATAACAGAATGAACAAGACCACTGAAGGTGGAAGGCCAGGGATTGTGGCAAAATAGCCAGCAGATGCATTTATCTAAGATGTGGGAAATTATGAGAATAATGTGAGATAACCCTGAAAAGAAAATTAGAGCCTCACCCTTATGGTTTTACAAGAAAATTAATCTGGCAATGGTGTTTACTGGCGTAGGGAGAAGAAAATATTTTAAAAAGACCTACTTAAAAACTTTCACAGTGACAGTAAGAAGGCTGTACCCAACTTGAGGTTTCATCTTGATTATTGCTAGTATCTCCAGCTGCTAATTCCCAGTGTGTAATAGGTGAACACTAAGCATTAGTTGAATGAATAAATTAATGCCTAATACAGAAGCACTTAATGAGTGAAATAAAAGTGTCTGAACTAAGATAACGACAACGGTAATGGAGAATGAGGGAAGATAGAAAAAATATTATTAGGCAAAATCAGCATGATCTAACATCAGATTGGAAGTGGGGAAAGAATATATAATTTTGAAATTATATTATATTTGAAATTGTGGGGCATGAATGCTTTGGGTGGTGGGTAAAAACGAGTCTTCCATCCCCCCTATATTTAAAAGAAAATTTTCATTGTTAATCTTTCTCATTGCAGGTATAAGCCATGGTTTGGCTTGGTAAATACCCACAGTACAGGAGGGAGCAAAATAAGTAGATTATAATTGACATGAAATTGAATGTTCAAATTACTTCGCTGTACTTTTTGGAATAGATTTTAAAAACAGTGTTCTGAGCCAACCTGGAAGGATTCTAAGCAAACTGGATGCTTCAATGAATGGACAGCTTAAGTCCCACTCAGTTTTTCTCAGTAGAAAATGCAAAAGAAAAAAGCTAATTAAATAGAAATGCTGCTCTATAGCTCATCTAACAATTTTAAAGCAATCCATTTTACTTCAAGTACTCTGAACAGACCCCTTCTACAAGGCAAGGATACTGATAAAAGCAAAACTCAATGTTCCCAGCTCACAGTGTTTTTCCATCTCTGCCCCAATAGATGGTTAAATAATCAAAATAATCCACATACTCCCTACCAAAATATCTGGCTATTTGCTAAAGAGGATGTTTGCTTCTTATACCAGTGATGTCCTGAGATTCTCCTAGGCAGTCAGTTATAGGAGAAACAGTCTCTTCCAGCAGAGAAAATATCAAAGAGTGAATCACACTGATAAATCTGACCACACTTCTCTTTTAAATCTTAAAGTAAAGCATAGTAAAGGATGATATTTTATTTTAGTGAGATAGTTGCTAAGAAATCTCATTTCTTACATCAGAATAACAGGAACACTTGAGACTTTTTGAAGCTTTACATACAATCTAAGCACAAATAGACCCAGGCCTGTTAGCTGGAAATGGGGGCTTTTATCCTCTTAATACGTTCTGTATTTATAGGAAAATGGTTGCTTGGAACATTTACTCTATAGAGATTTTGCATATATGACAAATATTAACCACTTCACATGGGAACTAATTGCAGCAAATTTATCTTGCCACACAGACCTCCCTTGTTGCCAGCAAACAAGGATTTAGCTGGAATGTGGTAGGGAAATGGAAATGTGCTGTTCAATTCTCTATTTCTCAGCCACTGGTTTGTGTTTGGGAGTTCCTCTCCTGGAGTTATAACCCTAGTGGTCATTTGTTCTATCCAATTTCCTGCTTTTTGACCTAGTATCCTATCCTATTATTAAAACTCTACAGGCAGGAAAATAGCTGGCAGTTCCTTAGACAGTTATGTACAGAATGACAATATGACCTGGCAATCCCATTGTAAGTAGAAGAATTGAAAACAGAAATTCAAACAGATTTATACACCGATGTTCATAGACGCATTATTCACAATAACCAAAAGGCGGCAGCAGTCCAAGTGTCCAGCAACAGAGGAATGGATGAACAAAACGTGGTATATCCAAATAATGGAATATTATTCAGCTATAAAAAAAGATTAAAGTTCTGATTCATGCAACAACATGGATGGACCTTGAAGGCATTATGTTGGGTGAAATGAGACAGACAAAAAAGACAAACATTATAGATTTCGCTTATATGGAATGTCTAGAATAGGCAAATATATAGACAGACATAGATTACAGGTTAACAGGGTTTGGAGTGTAGGGCGTGGATGGGAAAGGGGAGTTATTGCTTAATGTATACAGAGTTTCTGCTTGGGGTGATGAAAAAGTTTGGGTGATGGACAGGTGATGGTAGCGCAATATTGTAAATGTAATTAATATCACTGAATTGTACATGTGAAAGCAGTTAAAATAGGAAATTTTGTGTTGTAATGTTACCACAACAACAATTTTTTAAAATAACCTACAAGCATCCAGAGTCCTCAGCCTCTACTCAAAAGGTGATCCAGTTTTCCGCCAACATGATGAATTATTTATACTTTTGCAAGTATCTGTATAGTCACAAGCCTCTCCTATTCTTAGTTTAATTCCAAGGACACTCAGGAAGGAAAGAGGTTGGAAGATACTTCCACAAGTCTTCTGAGAGGGTGGAGGTCAAAATACAAGGACTTTGACCTCCAAAGCCATTGCAGTTGGCTGGTGGAGACCTCTTCTTAGGTCCAAGGCTAAAAATAGGCCATTTTCCCCCAAAATGTCTAAGAAGATATGAAAAATTATGGTAGAATTGTTTGGAATGTTAAAACACACTATTTGTCTTGAAGACTGCCAACATTCATGCCTCTTTCCTCTAAATACCATTTCCACCGCAGCCCAGACTGAAATTACCAGGACTGAAAGGCGAATAGCTCAGAAGAAACCACAGTACATTGGGAGAAACAGACTCTATCAAGAAAACAGAAATTGGAGAAGCATGAGGAAATCTGCTCTCACAGAAATCAGAAACCTGGGATAACCCTCACAGCAAAATTTATGTTTTCCGCTGAACAGACCTCTAAATAATTTGTATTACCACTGATATATTTTTAAGACTTTTCAGCTGGATTACCAGAAAATGTATGAGGCTTTTATGAAATGCAATCCTCAAATGTCTCCCTTTCAATATTGCTTTCTCTCTTTCTCTCTGGGGATATAGACAGCAGGATCTCCAACAAAAATAATAATAATAATAGTTCTCATCTATTGAACACTTACTAGCTACCAGGCAATATGTTAAATATTTTATAGATGTTAAGTCTTTTAAGCCTTACAGAAACCCCTATAAATTGGTAGCATTAGCCCCATTTTAGAATTAAAGAAACTGAGGCTTAAAGAGAGTAAGAGAATAATTGCCCAAGCTACACACGTCATATTGCTCAGATGAAGGAAAGCCTGGATTCCAACCCCTGATCCTAGAACTACACTGTTTCTGCTGATGATGAGAAAGGAGGGTATACCAAGTATGTACTTGGTTTATGGCCTGGCATTTGGCTATGGAAAAAAAAGTGCCTTCTTCATCATGTCCCCTTCACCTCTAAAACTGAACCCCCAAGTGATGGGGGTGAGGTTGGGGGAATCCACAGAAATTGGATGTTTTAATACTGGTTAATTTGATTGAAATAAAGAGTGGGATGCAGATGAATTAAAAGCTCAATTCACGAATGTCCAAGTTCAGCCTTTTATTCAAGGTGTATAATGAAGGAGGAGAAATCTAGAGTGCATCCACCGGTCCGTAGTTATGCTCATGTTTATTTATTTAAATGTGATCAACTTTTACTCATTATTGGATTCTGGTAGAAACCTTGCTCAGTTTTTTCCTAGCTATGTATATATATTTTGATACAAATGTATATGGAATGTGTGCATATATACGCATGTATAAAAGCACACAAGAACACTTGGCTATCTAATATTTACTACATCATCAATAACCCAGAATATAAGAGGGAAATAGAAAGTAGGCAAAATGTTCCCTCTGCACCCAAAATAGATATGGTAAACATCATGTACTTTGAACATAGCATCATTCTGGTGCCCACATTCAGAGCTTTGGAACTTTATTTTATTCATTACAAGCTAGCTATTCCTTTTCATTCCACTGTTGATGAGAAATAAATAGAAAGGGAAGACCGTGAGAGACAGGGGTCCTTGCCAGCAGCAAAGGGTGCCAATTAACAGATAAACAGCAAAACCGTGCAAAGTACATTTATGTATAGTAGATGCTTAATATGTTATTGTTGAATGAACAGGTCAATGAGCAAACTGTCCCCCCCCCCCCCACTGTCCCCCCCCCCCAAAAAAAATCTATTTTGCAGCCGGTTTAAGAGCAGGTCATGTGAAAAGATGGGCGTTTTAGCTGTCTGTGCGCAAAACATGAGTCAATAGTTAACGTTATATCAGCTGACAGGCTGACTGCAGGGAACAGAACTGACCTCGGCAACCTGCAGTAGAGGCTCGTGTGTGTTCATGTGTGTTCGTGTGTGTGTGTGTGCCCATCAAAGTGGGACGGGGTGTGTGGTATGGATTCAGAAATCCCGCGGAAATAAGGCACAGCTGGCCCTCGTGGAAAGTGGGGCGGGGCGGGGCGGAGAGGCCGTCGGGGGAACTTCGGCAGCTCCTGGGTGCAGCCCCTCTTCCCTGCGGAGCCGCGCGTCTCTCCTCTGCGTTTCTCCCTGTGCAGCTGCTCTGCTGGCCGCGGCTCTGAGCGCCTTAACTCTGCCTTAAGAGTCATATCTCCAGCTCCAGGCTCAATACGCCAGAGACAGGTCTTAATTCCAAACCCCAAGAAAGGTATCTAATTGCCCAGATGACGTCAGATTTACCCTGAGTACAATCAGTTGTGGCCAAGTGTGGCAGGGTCAAAAGTTACGACCACAGCTGCATAGGGTGTCTTTTCGGTATTTATTCATTTAATCGCTTATCTATTTACACATAAAGCACTGAAATATCTATCACGGTTCCTGGTCACATGGTGTTCACATTTGAGAGGAGCTAATGGGTCACATTTTATGCTTCACTTATCAAAGATGTGGAATATTTTGTAATGGTCACTTCATGAAGGATATCAACAAACTAGACCTGTTTATAGATGGATGGCTAAATCCAGGAGAGATTACGAAGCTGCATCTCATGACCATGAAGCTCACTGAAACTGCTTGTGTAGAAAAAAGAAAACCCATTCAGTCATTCATCAAAAAATGTTTGCATACCTACAGCTTTTCCCACATCTAACTGTGTTAGATGCGGCAGTTACAATGGAAACCAAAATGCGACCCAATTCCTGCCATCATGAATGAAACCTGATTGCTATTATCAAATTTCAATGGCTTTTCATATAAAATATATATATTTACTCTATGCTGCCTTAAAAAGCAGAACTGAGATAAGACAGTAAAATTTATCGAAAGGGAGATAGTAAGATCGATTATCTAATCGAGAAATGAAATGAAAAGCCCCAGGAAATGTTGCCATCTTCTCCAGTGATGACAAAGTCCAGTGACTAACAGGAATATTGCAAAAGGAATGATTACATGGGGGTGTCATGGTTAGGGACAGGTGTCAACTTGGCCAAGTTGTGGTACCTGTTCATCTGATTGGGCAAGCGCTGGCCTGTCTGTTGCAATGAGGACATTTCATAGGATTAGGTCATAATCACGTCAGCTACATCCACAGCTGACTCCATTTGTAATCAGCCAAAGGGGAGTGTCTTCTGCAATTAGTGATGCTAAATACAATCATGGGAAGCCTTTTAAGGAGGACTCAGAGGAGACAGGTTCCATTCCTGCTTTGGCTGGTGAGCCTCTCTTGTGGAGTTCATCCAGGCCATCCATCGGAGTTCATCGGCTTCGCAGCCTGCCCTGTGGATTTTGGACTCTGCGTTCCTACGGTCACATGAGACGCTTTCATAAATTTTATATTTGCAAGTGTTCCCTGTTGATTCTGTTTCGCTAGAGAACCCTAACTAATGCATCTTGGTACCAGGAGTGGTTCTTAAGGAACAGAATCTTAAAAATGGGTTTTTATGAATGGTTTTCTACTCTGACTGGACTCAGAGAAACTAAGGACTCTGATTCCCATAATCAGAATGACACTCCCAATCCATGGACTGAGTTGGCAAAGGAGATAGTCAAAATATCATCATTCGATTCTCCTAATGCTTCACTTGTACGAAGCCAGACTCTGGGGGATAATGTTTTTGACACCTTTACAGAGTTTTGTAGAAATAAGAGTTATAGAGATGTTGGTTGGTTGCTGTTAGATACACTGTCTACATTAAAGGGTGAAAGGGATGGGCTTAAGGCTTCAAACAAGAAGCTAAAGCGCCGTCTGAAAGATGTAGAGGTTTCTATGAATATACTGAAGGAAAATCTTATTTCCTGTAGCCGTAGACTTGAGATCTCTGAAAATCAGACTCAGAATCTTATTGTTAGAGTAGCAACTTTACAATGTAAACTGAAATCTCAGTCTTGTATGGTGTCTGCCATTAAAGTGAGGGCATTGATTGGAAAGGAGTGGGACCCTGAAAAATGGGATGGTGACATATGGATTGATAATGATGTTGGGGGTGAGGTTGAAACCCTAGACCATGCTGAGCCTTCTTTAGATAACCCTGTAATAGTCTGCCCTGAGGACACAGCCGCCCCACCTCCAGCCTGCCTTGAGGAATTGACCACCCAACCTCCTCCTGAAGGGATTAGCCCTAGAGTTATTAATCCTTTTTCACCAGATGAAACTGCAAATGAAAGCCCTGAAGCAAATGGCTTGGAAGATATTTCTAATTCTTTTCATGACCCACCCCCATCACCCCTCATTTCTTCTAGACCTATAACTAGACTAAAGTCCCAGCAGGCCCCTAAAGGTGAGGTACAAAGTATCACACATGAGGAGGTGCGTTATACTCCAAAAGAACTGTGAGTTTTCCAACTTATATAGACAGAAATCAGGGGGATATGTGTGGCAATGGATTTTAAGAGTGTGGGATAATGGTGGGAGGAATATAAGGCTGGATCAGGCTGAATTTATTGATATGGGCCCACTAAGCAGAGATTCTGCATTCAGTGTTATAGCTCGAGCAGTTAGAAAAGGTGTTAACAGCTTGTTTGGGTGGTTGGTTGAAACATGGATCAAAAGGTGGCCAACATTACCTGAGGTTGAAATGCCAGAACTGCCCTGGTATAATGTAGATGAGGGGATCCAGAGGCTTAGAGAGATTGGGATGTTAGAGTGGATTTATCATGCAAAGCCTGGTCTTACACCCCAGGAATGTCCAGAGGATGCACGTTTTACCAGAACAGTGGGAAATAAGTTTGTGAGACTAGCACCATCATCCCTCAAGAGCTCTGTGGCTGCACTTCTCTGTAGGTCAGATATTACTGTAGGAACTGCTGTCACTGAGCTGGAATCCTTAAACACAATGGGGATGACAGGATCCCGAGTTGGCAGAAGCCAGGTGGCAGCACTTAATCACCAAAGACAGGGTAGACGCGGGTATTATAATAGACAACAAACTCAAAGGAGGCATCAAAATTATATGACACGCAGAGATTTGTGGCATTGGCTAGTAAATCATGGGGTGCCTAGAAATACAATAGAAGGGCAGTCTACTAAATTCTTGCTGGAGCTGTATAAACAAAAGAGTTCTAGGTCAAGGGAACAGAAGTCTAACCTGAATTACAAAAACACAGAGTCACGGCCCCTTAATCAATTTCCAGACTTGAAACAGTTTACAGACCCTGAGCCCCTTGAATGAAGGGGAGGCCAGGTCCCTATGGGGGAGAAACCTGTTACACTGCCACAAATTTATACTGTTAACCTTCCTCTAAGTCTTCCCCAAGGAGACCGACGGCCTTTTACCAGGGTAACTGTGCATTGGGGAAAAGGAAATGATCAGATATTTCGGGGATTATTAGACACTGGTTCAGAAGTGACATTAATTCCAGGGGACCCAACACGTCACTCTGGACCACCAGTCAGAGTGGGGGCTTATGGAGGCCAGGTGATCAATGGAGTTTTAGCTCAGGTCCATCTCACAGTGGGTCCAGTGGGCCCCCGGACCCATCCTGTAGTTATTTCCCCAGTTCTGGACTATGTAATTGGCATAGACATACTGAGCAACTGGCAGAATCCCCACGTTGGTTCTCTAACTCGTGCAGTGAGGACTATTATGGTGGGAAAGGCCAAGTGGAAGCCACTAGAACTGCCCCTACCAAGCAAAATAGTAAATCAAAAGCAATACCGTATTCCTGGAGGGATTGCAGAGATTACTGCCACTCTTAAGGACTTGAAAGATGCAGGGGTGGTGATTCCCACCACATCCCCGTTCAACTCTCCTATTTGGCCTGTGCAGAAAACAGATGGGTCTTGGAGAATGACAGTGGATTATCATAAACTCAACCAGGTGGTAACTCCAATTGCAGCTGCTGTTCCAGATGTAGTATCATTGCTTGAGCAAATCAATACATCCCCTGGTACCTGGTATGCAGCTATTGATCTGGTAAATGCTTTTTTCTCAATAGCTATTAGTAAGGACCACCAGAAACAGTTTGCTTTCAGCTGGCAAGGTCAGCAATATACTTTCACTGTCCTACCTCAGGGATATATCAACTCTCCAGCCCCATGTTATAATCTTGTTCACAGAGACCTTGATCGTTTCTCCCTCCCACAAGACATCACACTGGTCCATTATATTGATGATATCATGTTGATTGGACCTACTGAGCAAGAAGTAGCAACTACTCTAGATTTACCGGTAAGGCATTTGCGTGTCAGAGGATGGGAGATAAATCCAACAAAAATACAGGGGCCTTCCACCTCAGTAAAATTTCTAGGTATCCAGTGGTGTGGGGCATGTCGAGATATCCCTTCTAAGGTGAAGGATAAATTGCTGCATCTGGCCCCTCCCACAACCAAAACAGAGGCACAACGCCTAGTTGGTCTTTTTGGATTTTGGCGACAACATATTCCTCATTTGGGTGTGCTACTCCAGCCCATTTATCGAGTGACCAGAAAAGCTGCTAATTTTGAGTGGGGACCTGAACAAGAGGAGGCTCTGCGACAGGTCCAGGCTGCTGTGCAAGCTGCTCTGCCACTTGGGCCGTATGATCCAGCAGATCCAATGGTGCTGGAAGTGTCAGTGGCAAATAGAGATGCTGTCTGGAGCCTTTGGCAGGCCCCTATAGGAGAATCACAATGCAGACCCTTAGGATTTTGGAGCAAAGCCTTACCATCTGCTGCAGATAACTACTCTCCTTTTGAGAAACAACTTTTGGCCTGCTACTGGGCCTTAGTAGAGACTGAACGCTTAACCATGGGCCACCAAGTTACCATGAGACCTGAGTTGCCTATCATGAGTTGGGTGTTGTCTGACCCACCAAGCCATAAAGTCGGGCGTGCACAGCAGCACTCTATTGTAAAGTGGAAATGGTATATACGAGATAGAGCCAGAGCAGGTCCTGAAGGCACAAGTAAGTTACATGAAGAAGTGGCACAAATGCCCGTGTTTTCCACTCCTGCTGCCACATTACCTTCTCTTTCCCAGACCAGAGCTATGGCCTCTTGGGGAGTTCCTTACAGTGAATTGACTGAGGAAGAGAAAACTCGGGCCTGGTTTACAGATGGTTCAGCACGATATGCAGGTACCACCCGAAAGTGGACAGCTGCAGCATTACAACCCCTTTCTGGGTGTCCTTGAAGGACAGTGGTGAGGGGAAATCCTCCCAGTGGGCAGAACTTCGAGCAGTGCACTTGGTTGTTCATTTTGCTTGGAAGGAAAACTGGCCAGAGGTGCATTTGTATACTGACTCATGGGCTGTTGCTAATGGTTTGGCTGGATGATCAGGGACTTGGAAAGACCATAATTGGAAAATTGGTGACAAAGAGGTCTGGGGAAGAAGTATGTGGATAGACCTTTCTGAGTGGGCTAAAAACATGAAGATATTTGTGTCCCATGTGAATGCACACCAGAGGGTGACTTCAGCAGAGGAAGGTTTTAATAATCAAGTGGATAAGATGACCCATTCTATGGATACCAGTCAGCCTCTTTCCCCAGCAACTCTTGTTATTGCCCAATGGGCTCATGAACAAAGTGGTCATGGTGGTAGGGAGGGAGGTTATGCATGGGCTCAGCAACATGGACTTCCACTCACCAAGGCTGACCTGGCTACAGCCACTGCTGAGTGCCCAATCTGCCAGCAGCAGAGACCCACACTCAGCCCCCGATATGGCACCATTCCCCGAGGTGACCAGCCAGCTACATGGTGGCAGGTTGATTACATTGGACCACTCCCTTCATGGAAGGGGCAGCGATTTGTTCTAACTGGAATAGACCCATACTCTGGATATGGGTTTGCTTTCCCTGCACGCAATGCTTCTGCCAAAACTACTATCTGTGGGCTTTACAGAATGCCTTATCCATCATCATGGTATTCCACATAGCATTGCTTCAGATCAAGGAACACACTTCACAGCAAATGAAGTGCGGGAATGGGCACATGCTCATGGAATTCTCTGGTCTTACCATGTTCCCCATCATCCAGAAGCAGCTGGATTGATAGAACGGTGGAATGGCCTTTTGAAAACTCAATTACGGTGCCAACTAGGTGGCAAAAACTTGAAAGGCTGGGATAATGTTCTCCAGGAAGCTGTGTATGCTCTGAATCAGCGTCCGCTGTATGGTGCCGTTTCTCCCATAGCCAGGATCCATGGGTCCAGGAACCAAGGGGTGGAAATGGGTGTGGTGCCACTCACTATTACTCCTAGTGATCCACTAGGAAAATTTTTGCTTCCTGTCCCTGCTACCCTGAGTTCTGCTTGTCTACAGGTTTTAGTTCCAAAACGGGGTGTGCTTTCTCCAGGAGAAACAACAGTGATACCACTGAACTGGAAGTTAAGATTGCCACCTGGTCACTTTGGGTTACTTATGCCTCTGGATCAACACACCAAGAAGGGGATTACATTATTGTCTGGGGTAATTGACCCTGACTATCAGAAGGAAGAAGGACTGCAACTACATAATGGAGGTAAAGAAGAGTTTTCTTGGAATATGGGAGATCCCCTGGGGCGTCTATTAGTACTACCATGCCCTGTGATTAAAATCAATGGAAAACTGCAACAACACAATCCAGGCAGGACCACTAATGGCTCTGAGACTTCAGGAATGAAGGTTTGGGTCACCCCACCAGGCAAAGAACCATGGCCAGCTGAAGTGCTTGCTGAGGGGAAAGGGAACATGGAATGGGTAGTGGAAGAAGGTACTGATAAATATGAACTTCGACCACGTGATCAGTTACAGAAACGAGGACTGTAATGCTGTTTTGTTTGTGTTATACTATTTAAGTTGTAAGATATCAAGTTTAAGAATCAATGTTGCCCAAGGATTTGCACCCTATTCTGGAGAGATTTAATGTGTTTCCAGTTATATGCAGGACAGTTGAGTATTGTCAGGTAAAAGAAAAAATGTGTGCTTATTTGTTTTCATTTGGAAATTAAGTATGGTCTAAGGTGATATATATATATATATATATATATAGGTGCCAAGTTGAAAAGGGGTGGACTGTCATGGTTAGGGACAGGTGTCAACTTGGCCAAGTTGTGGTACCTGTTTATCTGATTGGGCGAGCGCTGGCCTGTCTGTTGCAATGAGAACATTTCATAGGATTAGGTCATGATCACGTCAGCTACGTCCACAGCTGACTCCATTTGTAATCAGCCAAAGGGGAGTGTCTTCTGCAATTAGTGATGCTAAATGCAATCATGGGAAGCCTTTTAAGGAGGACTCAGAGGAGACAGGTTCCATTCCTGCTTTGGCTGGTGAGCCTCTCCTATGGAGTTCATCCAGGCCATCCATCAGAGTCATCAGCTTCGCAGCCTGCCCTGTGGATTTTGGACTCTGCATTCCTACGGTCACATGAGACACTTTCATAAATTTTATATTTGCAAGTGTTCCCTGTTGATTCTGTTTCTCTAGAGAACCCTAACTAATACAGGGGGGAAAGTTGAACTTAGGTATTTGTTGATGTCCCTTTTAATTTTTAAGATTCCACAAATGGTGCTTCAGGGAAAAGACTTTAGAGACACAATAATCATAACTGAACCCCAGTTTACCTCAGAGAGATGGTTTACCAGCTGCTCTAATTGCATTATTCCCCATCATCGTTCTTCTCTGATGTACTCTCTGTGCAGATGACTTTTCAGAAATGTTCAGAGAGACCCAAAGTGGCTCCAAAAGAACATTTTTATAAGTGATGCTGCAGGCTGACTGTACAAACTGGTAATAGAAGCACTACAAGGTCTATTGTTACTAATCTACTTTTAGAACAATGCTGAAAAATGGTATAACTTCTAACCAACAGGGGAGATGGGCTGAGCTCTCTGAATGCGCGCATGTGGGTGTGTGTGACGATAAGGGATTTATGCTCACAACCTTGGAGGTCCCCAATATTCCATCCCTCCATCTGAGATATGAAGCTCCCTATGGCAACGGTGGGAAGCAATAAAGCTGAGAGCTAAATGGGCAGATTTTGGAAGCGGCCAGCCATGGGTTGAGTCCTGGCTCCTTCACCTCTACTCTATGACAATTTCCTCATTTGTAAAATTGATACAGCCACCAGGGCAGGCAACGGTGGCTCAGCAGGCAGAGTTTTCACCTGCCATGATGGAGACTTGGGTTCGATTCCCAATGCCTGCCCATGCAAAAAATCATCATAATAATAATAAAATAAAAATGATGTAGTCACCAGACCTACATCATGGAATGATTAAAAGAGAAGATATAAATAAATGCAGCACTCAGCCCAGCACTCAGTACACATGGGTTATAGAATTTCCATAATAATGAACACATGCAGAGTGCCAGGTCATGTGCTGATTGTGTTAAATGCATTTGCTCATTATTTTTCCTTCTTTTATAAATGAGGACATTGAAGATTAGAAGATTAAACCATTTTAAGTCAAACAGCAAATGGCAGAGTTGGAATTTGAACCCTGGGCTTCTAGACTCCAGTGTCTGAGTTCCTAAGTCACAAATCTGGCACCCCTTCAACTGCCTCCTCTCTGCCTGGCATCTTTAACATCAGGCTTTCTGTCTGCATTCTGGTCACATGGAATGAATGAGAATTTAGTTTTCTGAAAGATGGATCCTTTCATTGACCAGATCGAGGAATTCCTTATAAATATTTATTATGAGGAATTTCAAAGTAGAGGTTGTATAATCTGTTTGTTCTGAGATTGACCTAAACAAATCTGCTTGATCTCATTGGGTTGGGAAAAGAGTGTGATCTCTTCTTGTGGAACAGCCTTTGCTGTGAGTTATAATTGTAGCAAAGGGCTTTTCAGTTCGGCTCTTAGTTCTGCCATTACTACCTGTGTAACATTTGATAACCTATTTTTAACTCCTCTGAGTGTCATTTCCTCCTCTAATAAATTGGGAATAATTATAGTAACCCCAACATAGGACTGTTGACAGGGATTAGATGAGTTAATATAAATAAAACACTTAGTACAGTAAATACTAATTATTTTTTTTTGATATTTTGTTACTGTTAATATTGCCATGGTTATTATTCAAAGATCATCTTTGGGTATCATTAATTTTCTCTATTGTTTTCAATTATCTTGACTTTTTGTTTTTATCTACATTTATACTTCCTTGTCATTTGTTTTTGGGTTTTTGTTTTGTTTTTGTTTTTGAGCTTATTCTGGTTTTTTTCTGTGTTCATAAGCTAAAGTGTTTGCTTATTTTTCAGTATTTCTTTTTCCTGTTCAGAAATTCTACTCAAAACTATGAACTGCCTTTAAGTTGAGTGCTTTCTGTAAATTTGGTAGTCATGCTTTCATTATATTTTTCATTATTTATAAAAATAAAATACTTTATTTCTTTCTAAATTACTACTTATTGCAAGGTTTACTTGGTTCTCAGTGTTCTTTTATAGTTTTTTTTCCCAGAGATAAGGGATCTTTCATCATCCTTCCATTTTATTTTATCTTTATCACAGTCAGCCCTTGACACATCACTCTCTGTCCAGCTCACTGTACCTGTGGTTTTCTACTCCTGATTTACCGAGACCACATCTTCTTATATATTTCTAAGGTTTCCAAACTGCTGCTTAGAAATCCTTCTGGCTCCCAGAGTAACTCATTTTCAGATGTGTGATCTTCACTCAAATCTTCTCGATACCATTTCTTTTCTTCATTGTTTGGTATTTCTTCTACCATGGGACTATCAATCTATTTTTCCTTTTCCTTGAACAAGAAAACTCTGATTCTGGTTCCAGGTTTCTAGTATTTAGGTTGGGTGGCTTTTCCTTTGGTCCTGCTCATTGTCTATTATTTATTATGTTAGTTGACTACTTTTCTCAAATCTATAGCTGAAGGCACATTCATTGGCACACTTCCGTTCCAAACTTTACCTTTTGGTTAACTACCTTCTGGCTTACCATACTCCTTCTGCTCAAGTATACTGCTTTATTGTGAGCTGAACTGATTAACTATGCACTAAAATGAAATTTGTCCGCCTCACCTTAAGCCATCAAGATTGTATTCCTAGGAACCATCTTCTTAGAACACAATAAATGCTCCTGGTTGTTTCCTATTTTCTGCCCAGTTGTTCAGGGGGCATTTGTGGTTTAATATCTACCTGTCCTTAAGAAGATGATGGCTGAGTTTGATGATAGGTATGGTGGAGATCAGAAGATATGTACTCTATCTTACAAAGCAGTTTTTAAAGGCTATAAGGGGCTTCTGAAGTCCCTATTCTATATGCCTGAAGAAGTGAAGAAGTATGAAGTATGCTCCTACCTTTTGACAGGTGGGCTGTTTCTGGAAATGAAGGAAGCATATGCCAGTATTGCTTTGGGAATTTCTGCATGATATACCTTGTCTTTATCACTTCCTTGCATTGAAACTTGGGGACAATTTCATTAACCTTTCTGTGCCTCAGTTTCCTCATCTATAAAAGGAAATAATAATAGTACCTACCTCATTGGGTTATTGTAAAAATTAAAAGGGATAATCCATATAAAGTACATAGAATTATGCCTGGCTTTAACAAATGCTCCATAAATTATAGGTGCCATCATCATCACACACTGTTATTTTTTATTTATTGTCATTGTTGTGTGATGTCTCCTGTACTGAGAGCTGTAAGACTTAGGTGAGTAATCTCAAGCTTTATTTTCCTCTTTAAGCTTTAATTTTCTCATTCGTAAAAGTAGAGGGTTGAAATAGGTAATCTTCAAAATCCTGCCTGCTCTGACATACTGCAAACTGTCAAAGCTGTAGCAATGCTTTGTTTCATGCATCCTCTAGGAACAGAGATCCTTTATAGAAAGTCTGTATTAAACAAATATCATTTTTTCAAAACCCCACAAAGCAGAATTGGGCCTGGGCCAAGTATTTTTATGCACAGTTCTATTCATCCTCAGATGGTTCTGATCAAATGTATGATGTCTTTGCAGTTAGTCTTTGTTTCTTCTCTCTTGCCTCCTCTCTGAGGTTCTCTCCATCTATTTCAAATTCCTTGGGTCCTTTTCCTTATAATTACAGTTCTTATCCAAACTGAGCTGGATCCTATATCAATTGATCCATTAACTAATTGCACTTTATATGAATGAGTTTCATTCATATTATTAAACCAAAATTTGCAATTAATGACTTTTCTCTCTCACTATAGAATGTCAAGCTTTGTTTCCCTGGTAAAAGAATCCCAGACCTCATTAAATAAAAATATATGTGGGGAGGGAGAAGGGTGAAAATAATTCTACAGATCACATATTTATGGTTTGTCCTAACAGGATGTGGCTTTATCTTGTGCCACATAGATTCAAAAATGATTCCATGAAAACATGATATTTTTCACAAGATATGTACCAAATTTAGCATGAGAAACTTCAGCCAGACTCTGCCTTCCTGACCTACCAGAGCCTACTTTCTCCCTTACTGTGCTTAGTACAGGTTGCTCAACCATGTTCACCTTCCAGAATCATAACTCAACTCTACCACACCCTGCAGTCTACCCTCCAGATTTGGAGGTACTTGAAATCATTCCAGAGCCAGGATTCAAAGGAAGCTCTATCTGATTCATGAACCATTGCCCTTGATATTTAACTCCCTGTTTAGGAACAAATTTTACAAAAGTTTGTTCAGCAAAAGTCTAAATTCATGAAATATAAGTAGCCTTTGGAAGGTGAAGGCAAAAGATCTTAAGGTCACATAAATTTGTGAAACACTTTGCTAAACAAATCAAACGAGTTTATTTAGAACAGGATTCCTCAGAGCCTTTAATAGGCTATTACACATTGGAAATCTCCAAGAGACGCTTAAGCTCTTTTAACCATGATTGCCATTTTTCAAAGGACATCTGTGATAGTTTGGATTAATATTTAGAAAATGGTCACTCCCTTCACCTCCACTATAGGTGAAATATACTTCTCAATCCCAGTGATCTGGGCTTGACTACGAGACTTGCTTAAACGTTCTTACACAGATTGGTTTGACTCTCGTGCCCTGCCTTGGCCAGGAGAACATGTCTTGGTTAGCTGCTTGTCCCAGAGTGATGGCAGATATGTAGAGAAGACCTGAACTCAACCAGTAGCATGGAAACAAGCCTCGATAGTCCACAGTCTTGAAGAAGAGCCACCCAGTAGAACCTGGCCTAGATCAGCTGAACTGGAGTTGAAGTGCAGACGCATTACGTGGTGCAAGAATAAATGCCTACTCATTTCCTGGTGCCTGCCCATGCAAAAAAAAAAAAAAAAGAAGAAATGCCTATTGCTATAAGCCACCGAGATATTGAGATTGACATGTAGCAAAAGCTGACCAAACACATCTCATTGAAATAGAGTTCCAAAATAAATAAATAGCAGTTTGGGAAAACCAGCTCTAGAGGCATTCAAAATCCCCTTTCTTACTGATTTATTACCATTATCCAGAGATTAAGAAAATTAGGGCTGTCTTTTAGGATTTATACAATTTTACAATTTACATTGCGGTTTGCATATTTGTTAGTTTCTTCCAACAGAGCTGCAACTTGTGAGTTAGGGAGGGCAGCCCCATTTCCCAATCAACAGGGCACTTGCCAGGAAAATAACTGGCAGAGCTGGTCCTGGGCGCCAGGTCTCCTGAGTCTGAGCCCTCGTGCTTTTCCACTGAACTTTGCTACTCCTCCTAACTTTTATGAGAAGGTCATCATGGTCTTCTGTGTAATTAGTTCCAAATTTCTATTTTAAAATATACTTTCTGATTTGGAAAGAAATCCTGTAATAAAAGAATGATTTCAAGGCAATCACCAGCGGAATAATATGAGTGTGGGTTGCATGTTTTGAACATTACTAATACCAAGAAGCCCTCCATTTATTTAGTTGAACAAAAAACAGTCACCCAATGTCCTTTACTCAAAATGGCACAAGTAACTTTAAAAGCCCCTCTAAAGGACTGAGAGCTGTGGGAAATGACTAAATAGCACTGAAAGCAGTACTCTGCCCTATAAAAGTTCAAAAATGAGGTAATCAGGGTGGTAGAAAGAGATGAGCTAAACGAACCAGGACACAGTACTGAATGAGCCCCAGAATTTGTAATGTAGACAAGTGTATGCTCAATTACCAAAACCAATACCTGGGAAGGATTTTTTAAAAATTCGTAATGAGCCTGTCTGTGAGCAGGTCGTCTCGTCAGCAGGGCATCGAGTTGTGTGTAGCGCTGGCTGCTGGTGGGGGGAGGCCTCGGCACGTGACAACTGCCCTGGTGTTGGAAGTTTCCAGAATCCCGGTGCCAGCTCCCTTCAAAGGGGCCCTAAGAAGCCTTGATGCAATGCTTAGAGGTCTCTGGCAATTTCATTCATTCACCATCCATCACCTCCTGTGCCATGCATTCTTCCAGAGACTGCAGATAACAGAGTAGACAAAGCAGAAAAAATCTCTACCCTTAAGGGAACTTACATTCTAGTGCGCTGAGAGGAAGGCAGAGGCTCAGTTACCCTGGGGGGAGAATAATTTATTAATTCAAAGGTAATCAATAAGGGTGGGCCACAGTGGCTCAGCAGGCAAGGACACTTGCCTGCCATGCCAGAGGATCCGGGTTTGATTCCCGGTGCCTGCCCATGTAAATAAATAAAAAAATTTAAAAAAGGTAATCAATAAATAGAAGGTGAGCATTTCTACAGAGGAAACTTCAGTAATAGGGACAGGAAATGGAGGTGGTTATTTTAAATATGATGAGGAAGCTCTCACTGATCAGATGTCAAAAATTTATCCTAAATTTTGTTTTAACGTTTTTATCTACAAAAAAAAGAGAGACAAAGGAAAAACAAAGTGCTATTTGTGGTTAACTTTGGAAGATGTTATTTGGAGTCACTTTGCAGGCACTTTGTGTTCTGTATTTGTACACATGTGCATTTTTAATTAATTGGAATTTTTAAGAATGCACTCAAGCATCTCCATTTTTTAAAGCTTCCCCAGACAATTCTGACATCTATTTTACATTTTAGTTTCTATAGTTAAACAGACTCCAGTAATCCTGGGAATCAGGAATTCAACATTTTAACTTAATTTTTAAAAATCTCCCTGAAATTCCTATCAATAGGGTTACTAAAGAGTCATACATAAATCCTTCTAGGGCGTTGTGGGGGAAAATGATGCAATCCACATAAAGAGGTTAGCAATGTGCTCGATAAATGTTTAGCGGTCATCACCGTCGTTATTATTGTGAGAGAATTAAGGGCAAACTCAATGTTTGATCTGGACTTTGAAACAAGACTGGAAGGTGGGTGAAAGTTGAGGAAAGGTAAGATGGATTGTCTAGGCAAGATTACTTAGGGATCTCAAGTTGTGAGCAGCCAAAAATACCTTTGGCTTACTTAAGCAAGCAAATGAAGTATTTCATTGGGATATTTCAGAGTGGTTTCCAAAACTGAAGGAAAATTGGACAACCAATCTTGAAAAGGTCAAGGGCCATGTAGTTCCAAGAGCCTATGTGTAAGGGAGAATGGAGTTGCTATTCAGGTGCCACCACCAAGATGAATTAGTCCCAATAGCTTTGTGTCACTCTGCTTGTTATGGGTTGAATTATGCCCCGCCCTGAAAAAACAGTATGTTCAAATACTAACCCCTTGTTCTAGTTCGCTAGCAATGCATCTACAAGACACAGACACCAAGGATTGTCAGCAATTACCAGAAGCTACAGGAGCCAAGGAAGGAATCTCCCCTACAGGTCTCAGTGAGAGTGCTGCCCTGCCAACACTTGATTTCAGACTTCTAGCCTCCAGGACTGTGAGACAATAAATTTATTTTATCTGAAGACACTTAGTTGAGGTTCTTTGTTACAGTTGCCCTAGGAAGCTAAGACATTGTTCAACATCCAAATTCTTGCAACAAAGTGCCTTGCCTGGCTTAGACCATATGCACAACCTTGTCCAGGGCAGAGAAGGACCTTAAGTGATGGTTCTGCTAAAACTGAATACAACTTGGGAAGGGCAAGTTTCCAAAGGAAAAATTAAAGTAGTGGTACCAGAAGAGAACACAATGCAAGCTGGACACTTGAAAACACAGAAGTCCCCTCAAGAATTAGTGATCATTTCAAACATCAATTATCATTCTCGGTTGTGTAATGAAGTGACTTTCTTGGAACCTAGAAGGCTACTTTCCCCCTTTACTTTATGGTCTCAGATTTCTATACATTTTTAGTTCTTATAATTCTTTTGGCTCTCATTCCTTTCGAATGATTATTTTTTTCATGCTACTTTCAGTTTACCTACCTTTGGCAGTCTCTAGCTATTCCCTACCTCTACTTGTGCAGACTAGTAGAACTCCAAGAGAACCAAGCGAGTTGGACTTGTGTGTACCATAAGGCTATAGATGAGTGTAGAGTCTATGAGTAGAATGCATGCAATGAATGCATGGACTTCATGTTATCTATATGGGTTGTTCAAAGACTTCTCTTGCTAACATTTAAATGTTTAGCTAATCAGATGGGGACTGGATAATGATTTTCTCTCTAAGAGATATGCCACTTTTTTCAGAAACAGAAAGTTTTTTTCATAATTATTATTATTATTTTACATGGCCAGGCACCGGGAAATGAACCCAGGTCTCCAGCATGGCAGGCAAGAACTCTGCCACTGGGCCACCATGGCCCATCCCATAATTATTTTTTAATTCATCTTCAATAATTAAAGAAATTGAAAGAAAAGAAAGCAGAAAGGGCACATATTTTCTCAGTTTTACAAATATAAAAATGGATCCACAAAGAACTTATGTACATGGAGGGAAAGGCTAGTTCTAAGCCCTAGGCATCATGGTTTCCATGCTAGAGGATGGTTAATAGATTACACTACGTCAATATCAGAAAAGCT
This sequence comes from Tamandua tetradactyla, assembly GCF_023851605.1. Taxonomy (NCBI): domain Eukaryota; kingdom Metazoa; phylum Chordata; class Mammalia; order Pilosa; family Myrmecophagidae; genus Tamandua; species Tamandua tetradactyla. The sequence continues at coordinate 60,504,618 of NC_135337.1, forward strand.
ACAGAATCATCGGTGAGAGGCAGCTGAAAACTCAAAGGATCACTAGGGGTTGTAACAAGTGCATGACACAGAGAAGCACAGGGACAATTCAATATGTTGCTACTGAACACGTACAAAACTCTGAGAACACTGTTCACAAATGGGAACAGACATAGATTTCTCCGTTCGATCCTTTTTAGCGATGACTTAGATGAAGATACTGAAAATATGTTAACCCGTCTGCAGGTGACACAAAGCCAAAGATTCTGAATGACAAGCCCAAGATTCAGGCTGGAATTATTGGCTGAAATTTTACCATAATAAAATATTAACATGGATTTTTTTTATTTCTTATATTTATATCTAATACTCAAATTTCCTGGTTTGGCAGCACTCATAGGGGTTTGGTTTACTGCAAATAGAGAAATAATGATAATAATACCATTTATTGAACATAATGTCAGGCATTACACATTTGCTTTACACAAATTATATTAATTAATTCTTACAACAATTCTAAAAAGTAGGCATCATCATCATCATTATCCCCATTTTATGGGTAAGAAAAGGGTTTTGAGAAATTAATTAAATAAAATGCCCAAAGCCAGACAACTACTCAATGTTGAAACCAAGCTAAGAAGTCCATGCCTTAATCAATACACTGCTGTTATCATTTCAAAATAAATTTCATTAATCGAAGACTCACGAAAGTCTCTTTGCAACGCTCACGTCAGAAATAGTGTGCTGTGTGCAGTTTTCTGGGGTCAATTCTTGTAAAGATACTGTCATTTTTTAATCAGAGAGAACTGGAAAGCAAGCATATCATGTGAGAGATGAATGAGAAAGCCAAGAAGGACCTAAGAGGTGCTTTTGAATACACAAACACTAAAATTTGAAACAGGAATTTTGCATGGTATAGAGAAAGGACGTAAGCATTAGATTTAGCCAGTTTGTGCCTACCCCCTATTAACTATGTGACTTTGTACCAGCCACTAATCTGAGTTTCCTCATCTGTGAAATGGGCATGATTAGCCCTTCCTGGCATTATTGTTGGGAGCATTGGAAAAATGCAGAGGTGCAGCCTCTGGCACAAAGAAAGTGCTCAAGAGATGGTATTAGTACTGTTCCTTGCGGATGGAAGAGGATTTTACTAGGAAGAAGCTCTAAAAATGGCAGGTGTCAGAAGTAGAATAGGCTGCCTAGGGAGACCGTCCCTTACAGGGGGCATTTACCCAAATTTCCATGCCCTGTGGCAGGCTGGATTATGTGCCTCAATTTAGTCATGTTCTTAATCTTAATGCGCATTCCTGTGGATGTGAACCCATTGTAATGGGACCTACTGAAGACCTATCTTTAATTGAGGTGTGGTCCAACTGAATGAGAGGGTGTTAATCCATATTACCAGAGGCCTTACAAAAAGAAAGAACCTGGAAGCCAGGGAGAGAGAAAGTCACAGAGAGGAGCCAGAAGTCGACAGAACCTGAACGAGAAAGGAGCGGGCATCACAGGTGACAGGAGGCCAGTGCACATGCCAATGGGAGCTCAAGCACTTCCAATCAGGAAGTTACAGCCTCTGGGGAGGAAGCATTACTCGCTGATGCCTCAATTTTGGAGGTCTGGCCTCAAAATCATGAGTCAGTAAATCACAACCCACTGAGTAGTGTTTGTCCTAACAAACTGGGAAAATAAGACATGCACTTGGAGAGAATATTGCACAGCATGGGAAGAAAGCATTGCATCAACTGAGTTTGGGGAGCAGATGTTCTTCTATGTCCCTTTTAAAGGGGAGGGTCTGTATAAGAAACTGAGGTTCTTCCTTCCATCTACAACGTGTCTTGGCTGATCAACAAGGGGACGTGCGTTGGGTAGCAGCAGTGCAGTGGGAGTGCACCAGTCACCCTCTCCATCTTGCCTCCCATCCCAGGAGGTTCAAGGTGCACCTTTTCCAGAAGCCTCACAAGGACAATTTGTAACCCCAGGTCGGAGGGCATTCATCGTGGAGTTAAGCAGCCCTAAAGGGAAGGAGACGTTTTAAGAGCATTCCTGCTCTTAAAAATAATAATAATAAAACACATAAAGATACAAATATGTATTAATATACATTTACTTATAGCCAAAGTTAAATGACACATAGAAATAGGGCCAGTGGAATAGAGAAAAAATAGAAAAAAGAAAGACTGTGCATTAGCTTCTCCCAAAAGATAGCCCTGATGATAAATTACAGCATCTGGTCCGAGTGGCTTCATTTTACTCATTCTGATTAGACCTCACACTAGCACGGCATTCATGAACGGATTTTTTCCCCTTTTTTTGTTTTTTTTTCTAGAATGAATGTTTGGTAGTACCTCGTATTTACCTGATGTTTTAAAGAACAAAATTGCCCTTTGCTTTCTCTTTTGTAACAGATTTCATGGTAGCATACTTATTTACAAAGGTGAAAAGAGATTTACTATGTTATTAAAGTTAGGAAATCCACCTGGAATGATGATAAAGCGTAGTTACAAAGTGACCTCAAGCACTGGGCAGTGTTGAGGGGGGCAGGGGGTGGGGGCAGCATTTGTTTACAAGCCGGAGGCAGAGAGAGGAAATCTGTCTCTTTGAAGTTTTCTTCTTGACACATTCTTGACCAGTCTAAAGAAAAGTAATGAGATTTTCTAATATCATAGACTACTAAATTTCTATTTCAGACTTTGGGAAAATTTCACAATCTGGACGTTGTTTAAAAAAAGTATATTCTACCACTCACTACTCTTCCTGCCTGGAAATCTCTCCCCATCACCACTTCCTTCTTTGGGCCACTGCTTCCAGATGTCACTTCCTCGTAGAGCTTCCTCTGAACACCCTCCAACCTGCGATGGGTCTCTCTGTTCCATGCTTTCATAGCACTCTACCATTTTTCTTCCAGATCTTCTCATAATTTCAAGGCTATATTTATCTATATGATTATTGATTTATCTCTCTCTTTCTAATGAAAGCCTAAGATACCAGTTCTGCTTGTTTTCCAATGTATCCCAACACTTAGCACGGTGGTATATGGTAGGTTCTTAATAAATCTGTGTTGATTGAATGAGTGTATTCTAATTTTTATGACATTAAACCAAAGGAAAATATCTCAATATTAAATTCCCAATATGTTGAGGCTACTTTAAATGTGAAAAGTTCAACTCAGCCTTTTACATGTGCTTCCTACCTCCCAACTTTGATCCACATTTCTTGTTGAAAATGGTGACACTACAGAATTTTGTTTTTGAGTAGATCTTTCTTAAAAACATGATATCCTGTTTGCTCATCAAAGATTCCGTCAAAGGTCTTTCATAAAACAGGTCAATGAGATCATGTTTTGACCGGCCACGTGGACAGAAGCATTCATGCACAAAGGTCACGAGCCACGCAAACATTGTAAAGGCACAAGTCGTGCCACCATTTCATTACTGCATCCCCTAACACTTCCTAGGGCTGTAGTGTTGTTAAGATAATGTTTTAGGAAAAAGTAAAAAAGTTAACTTAAAATAGACTTTTTAAGCCAATAGCGGTGAGTTCCAATTAGTTCATCTCAAAGATTTGCTTTTTATTTCTTCCATTCCCTGACTTGACAGCCCCACCCTTTCCATAAATCCATGAGAGCAGGAGCCAATCCCACAGTGTTCCCCATCTTACCCCTAGGGCTTCACAGACTCGGTGGTCAATGGGTGACCATTGAATGAATGAATGGATCCTGCCATAAATCTGGGTCTCCTTAAATGGGAGGAAAATTAGGGGTGATCAGTCAAGAATAGAAACTTTGATATCAGCATGGGAGATTTGGTTATGAGATAAGTAATCCCTTAGTTCAGCATTACTCAATTACCAATCATCATGATAATCATATTATTTTTCTTTACTGCCACTTACAAGAACACCTTTCAAGCTCCTCTGTGGGAATTGCCTTCAGAACACACTTTTGAACCACATTAGAAAGACCATCTCATTAATTTTTACTCATTCCCTCCTTACTGCCCATTATCAGATGTATGCAGCATCTACTTTATCCATTAGACTTGACTACAAATAGTTCTTGGTTCAAAATGAGCTAATTATTCTAAAATATGTTGGGCATTTTTGAAATAAGGGTAGGACCCCCTTCCCCAGGTCATTATTTGGATAGAGAAAAACATGTATTTGGACATAGAGAATGTTCACTGTTCTCACATAAAACTTCATTTCTATAACAGATACATAAAAGAGCTTTTATTATAAATCTTAATGGCAAAGTCATAAGCAACTTCAGGCTATCAGTGGTACATCTTCACCACTAAAATAATAGATCTCCCTCTGTTTGCCTATTTGGGTAGACAGCAAGAAATTGAGAAGGGCCCCACTGGGGATCAAATGACACATTGACCGCCTTATCAAGGTTGATAGCTGTCGTTATTAAGAAGTGGTCTTTCACATAACAGAAGCAAAAGCAGCCTTTTCCTGAGCTACCTCACCTGGCACTACTTGAACCAATGGGCCAAAGTCACAAAGATGCCAACTTCCACTCACTGGTAGAAAGGAACAACCAGGCATTAGTAATAATATCCTGCTGACATATTGTCCATTTCTTGGCCTCTGGTTTTTGTGGTTTCACCACCAGAGGCTAACCATAAATCCTAGAAATGATATTCAATCTCCTTGGCAATGATGGCAGGGGGTAAGGTATCATTTCAGCCTCTCTTGAGCTATTAAAACAATAAAAGCTTTAAACAAAATGCTAATGTTTAGGGGAAAATGTGGTCACCTAGCAGCCAAGTTGGAATTTGAGAGTTTTCAAATAAAAATTACAGACAAGAATTTAGGAGAAAGGATGCATGAGGGGAAATGAAGAGGGACAGCCAGGCAGAGGGAACTATTTTTGCCCTAAAGTAAACCCTTTTTAATTTTTTGGCTGTCCACCCTGCTTTGGAAGGTTTCCTGGCTGTCTTGACCTAATCTCACCTCAAATATCACAGATGTGTGCTGTGTACAGATCAGACCCGGGTTTCTCCATCTCGGCAGCTCTGGATTAGTGAAATAACCCTTAGGGGCTCAGGAGGCACTAAATGGGGATGAGAATGAGACGGATATTGCGTTTTCTTGCAGATATAAAGCTTGATGTGCCCATGGAAGCAGTTATGGCTGGATCCCAGCAGGGCCGCTTCACCCAGTTAGGTTACATGTGCATCAAATGCCTACACAACAGAGAGAGCTGAGGGTGGCAGGACTGGGCTGTGTGAGAGAGCAGTAGGAGTCCACAGCGAGCCTGCCAGGTCTTCATGGCAGGCCCACCGGCCAAGTCCAAGCCCCCACCCCTTCCCCTATAGTCCTGCTGCTCACGGTTTAGTGCAGCAAATTGATCTCACAGTCTTCATCCTCACCCCGCACCCTACTAGGCTTCCCTTTTTTTTTTTTTTTTTTTTTTAACATGGCCAGGCACCGGGAATCAAACCCCGGTCCTCGGGCATGGCAGGCAAGCACTCTTACCTGCTGAGCCAGCGTGGTCTGCCCTAGGCTTCCCTTTTGATAGGCAACTTTGCTCTGCTGATTCCTCACTTGTCTATATTTTAATTCCTCTACCCCCTAGTCTAAGAGACTTTCCAACGACTGTAGGCCTCAGTGGTCTCTGAGCCTCCATGATCTCTGGAAGTTGCCCACTTTGCATCTATCAAACACTGCTTAAGTCAAAGTACATCTTATTTCCACAGCTGGTTTTGTGCACTTGAGTCTGGCTATCATATCCTCTACTTCTCTTGTATTCTCCATAGCCCCTTACCACAGTGCTGGACACAAGAGGTGCTCGATAAAAACTTGTTGAGTAATGAAAAAAAAAAAGAGGGGACTATTTTCCCCACCAAAAAATAAACCCTTTTTAATCTTTTGGCTGTTTGCCCTGCTTTGGAAGGCTTCCTGGCTGCCTCTGACCTACGTGCACCTCAAATATCACAGATGTGTGCTGTGCACACAGGCTCAAGGGTCTACACTCCTGTGCTCTTTGATTATCTGCTGTCAATGGTCATTCTCACCTGAACCCAATCACTCTAACCAGGCTTCCTCGTGCTTGCTGGAAATTCCAATTGTGCACATCACTATTCTCATTACAACGCCTGATTTCTGCCCTGGGTTTCTTCGAGAGAACCTGGGGATTAACCATTGATCAGCAACAGCATAAAGTCCAAAGGCCCAGGCCTGCCACAGCCTGGTTCGAACCTAACCTTCTAGTTCAATACTTCTTCTCCTTATGAGTCCTAACCGTGATCACACAGCCCCTAAGCACACCCAGTGATGCTTTAACTCTTGAGCTTTGCCCTCACCACTCACTGCTTATGCCTTCAGATCCTTACATACTCTATCGAAGGCAAACGCAGACATTCCTGCAGGTTGTCAGAGCTCAGGACACACAGACCAACTCTGTACTTGACACTCACAGACGAAGCTCTGAGTCATCTTTATTAGCCTCCTGGGCTCAGCATTGCCTAGGCTTTCAGAAAGCAGTTGTACACTGGCAGTTTGAGAATCAAGTACCGTTCACAGAATTATTTTCATTGACACAGTTTGGGTTTGGGTGGTATTAAATAAAAACTTTCTGAAATAGCTGACAACATTTAAGAAGTTGAATTTTCTATATCTTTTGAAAATCTGGATTTCCAACTTCTTTTGAAATATCAGAAAATGTGGCACTAGAAATCACGCCCACCTGGAAAAGTCAGACAGTACTGCAAAGTAGCTGTTCTTTCAGCTGAGGTTGGTCTCTCCCTTTGGAAAATCTTCCTCAACTGAGATTTGTCTGCTGGTTTTTGCGTGTTTAGAGAGGGGTTATGTGTTTAGAAAGGAAGACCTCAGAGGTCTATCCAACTATACAAAGAACTACTCTCAAAACTCAACATTTGGAGCACAAACAACTTAGTTGTAAAATGGGCAAAAGATCTCAATAGATACATCACCAAAAGAGGCATACAGATGGCAAATAAGCATATGAAAAGATGCTCAACATCATATGTCATTAGGGAATTTTAATTTTAAACAATGTGAAACCACTAAACAGCTATTAGAATAGATAAAATCCAAAACACTGACAACATCAAATGCTGGCAATGATGCAGAGCAAAAGGAACTGTCATTCATTGCTGGAGAGAATGCAAAATGTTTCAGCCACTTAGGACAGTTTTCCTGTTCCTTACAAATCTAGACTTAGGCTTACTGCACAATCCAGTATCATGCTCCTAGTTGGTTATCAAAATGATTTCAAAACTTCTGTCCACAGAAAAAACTAGATGCAAGTATTTATAACAGCTTTATTCATAGTTGCCAAAAACTGGAAATATCCAAGATATCCTTCAATAGGCAAATAGATAAAGCATGGCACATAGATACAATGGAATGTTATTTGGCAATAAAAATAAATGAAACTATCAAGTCTAGAAAAGACATTGAGGAGCTTTAAATGCATAAGTCTAAGTGAAAGCAGTCAGTATGCAAAGGTACATGTTATGTGATTCCAAGTAATTTAAGCTATTTCCAAGTGTTCACCTCTTAAAGGACTCCAGTAAGCTAATTAAGACCCACCTTGCACGGGTGGGGTCACCTCTCAATGGAAACAACCTGTTCACAAGTCTCCACCCACAATAGGTCTGCATCCACAAGAGTGGATTAGAAGAACATTCCTGGAAAACTCAATTCTTAATTGACCTTTATTAAATTATTTATTACTATTGACTTTGTCCAAAAATACATTGAACAGAGCCAGGAGCAGCATGTACAGTTTCCATAGCTTGGTGATGAGCTCCCTGGCCTGTGCCCATCCATAGTTGGGGTAAACGCACCTCAGATGTCCCCAGGACAGTCCCAATTTATACCTGTTGCCCCAGGATAATAAATGGTGCCTCCTTCCACTCTCGGGAATTTCTGGTTAGGATGGAAAATGTTATGGGCCACCGATCTCCAGCTCACACCTCTAGGTTGCCACTCATTTTCGTTGTCATTGGTAGAGTGGAAATCACTACTCTTTTTTTTTTTTTTTTTTTATTAATTAAAAAAAGAATTAACAAAACAATTAGAAATCATTCCAATCTACATGTACAATCAGTAATTCTTAATAACATCACATAGTTGCATATTCATCATTTCTTAGTACATTTGCATCAATTTAGAAAAAGAAATAAAAAGACAACAGAATAAGAATTAAAACAATAATAGAAAGAAAAAAAAACAAAAAAAACAAAAACAAAAAACCTATACCTCACATGCAGCTTCATTCAGTGTTTTAACATAATTGCATTACAATTGGGTAGTATTGTGCTGTCCATTTCTGAGTTTTTATATCCAGTCCCGTTGTACAGTCTGTATCCCTTCATCTCCAATTATCCCTTCTCTTTTTTTTTTTTTTTAATTAACGGAAAAAAAGAAATTAACCCAACATTTAGAGATCATACCATTCTACACATGCAATCATTAATTCTTAACATCATCACATAGATGCATGATCATCATTTCTTAGTACATTTGCATTGGTTTAGAAGAACTAGCAACATAACCGAAAAAGATATAGAATGTTAATATAGAAAAAAAAATAAAAGTAATAATAGTAAAATCAAAACAAAACAAAACAAAACAAAACAAAAACCTATAGCTCAGATGCAGCTTCATTCAGTGTTTTAACATGATTACTTTACAATTAGGTATTATTGTGCTGTCCATTTTTGAGTTTTTGTATCTAGTCCTGTTGCACAGTCTGTATCCCTTCAGCTTCAATTACCCATTGTCTTACCCTGTTTCTAACTCCTGTTGAACTCTGTTACCAATGACATATTTCAAGTTTATTCTCGAATGTCCGTTCACATCAGTGGGACCATACAGTATTTGTCCTTTAGTTTTTGGCTGGATTCACTCAGCATAATATTCTCTAGGTCCATCCATGTTATTACATGGTTCATAAGTTTATCCTGCCTTAAAGCTGCATAATATTCCATCGTATGTATATACCACAGTGTGTTTAGCCACTCGTCTGTTGATGGACATTTTGGCTGTTTCCATCTCTTTGCAATTGTAAATAATGCTGCTATAAACATTGGTGTGCAAATGTCCGTTTGTGTCTTTGCCCTTAAGTTCTTTGAGTAGATACCTAGCAATGGTATTGCTGGGTCGTATGGCAATTCTATATTCAGCTTTTTGAGGAACCGCCAAACTGCCTTCCACAGTGGTTGCACCCTTTGACATTCCCACCAACAGTGGATAAGTGTGCCTCTTTCTCCGCATCCTCTCCAGCACTTGTCATTTTCTGTTTTGTTGATAATGGCCATTCTGGTGGGTGTGAGATGATATCTCATTGTGGTTTTGATTTGCATTTCTCTAATGGCCAGGGACATTGAGCATCTCTTCATGTGCCTCTTGGCCATCCGTATTTCCTCTTCTGAGAGGTGTCTGTTCAAGTCTTTTTCCCATTTTGTAATTGGGTTGGCTGTCTTTTTGTTGTTGAGATGAACAATCTCTTTATAAATTCTGGATACTAGACCTTTATCTGATATATCATTTCCAAATATTGTCTCCCATTGTGAAGGCTGTCTTTCTACTTTCTTGATGAAGTTCTTTGATGCACAAAAGTGTTTAATTTTGAGGAGTTCCCATTTATTTATTTCCTTCTTCAGTGCTCTTGCTTTAGGTTTAAGGTCCATAAAACCGCCTCCAGTTGTAAGATCCATAAGATATCTCCCAACATTTTCCTCTAACTGTTTTATGGTCTTAGACCTAATGTTTAGATCTTTGATCCATTTTGAGTTAACTTTTGTATAGGGTGTGAGAGATGGGTCTTCTTTCATTCTTTTGCATATGGATATCCAGTTCTCTAGGCACCATTTATTGAAGAGACTGCTCTGTCCCAGGTGATTTGGCTTGACTGCCTTATCAAAGATCAAATGTCCATAGATGAGAGGGTCTATATCTGAGCACTCTATTCGATTCCATTGGTCGATATATCTATCTTTATGCCAATACCATGCTGTTTTGACCACTGTGGCTTCATAATATGCCTTAAAGTCCGGCATCGCTATACCTCCAGCTTCGTTTTTTTTCCTCAAGATGTTTTTAGCAATTCGGGGCACCCTGCCCTTCCAGATAAATTTGCTTATTGGTTTTTCTAATTCTGAAAAATAAGTTGTTGGGATTTTGATTGGTATTGCATTGAATCTGTAAATCAATTTAGGTAGGATTGACATCTTAACTATATTTAGTCTTCCAATCCATGAACACGGTATGCCCTTCCATCTATTTAGGTCTTCTGTGATTTCTTTTAGCAGTTTTTTGTAGTTTTCTTTATATAGGTTTTTTGTCTCTTTAGTTAAATTTATTCCTAGGTATTTTATTCTTTTAGTTGCAATTGTAAATGGGATTCGTTTCTTGATTTCCCCCTCAGCTTGTTCATTACTAGTGTATAGAAATGCTACAGATTTTTGAATGTTGATCTTGTAACCTGCTACTTTGCTGTACTCATTTATTAGCTCTAGTAGTTTTGTTGTGGATTTTTCCGGGTTTTCGACGTATAGTATCATATCGTCTGCAAACAGTGATAGTTTTACTTCTTCCTTTCCAATTTTGATGCCTTGTATTTCTTTTTCTTGTCTAATTGCTCTGGCTAGAACCTCCAACACAATGTTGAATAATAGTGGTGATAGTGGGCATCCTTGTCTTGTTCCTGATCTTAGGGGGAAAGTTTTCAATTTTTCCCCATTGAGGATGATATTAGCTGTGGGTTTTTCATATATTCCCTCTATCATTTTAAGGAAGTTCCCTTGTATTCCTATCTTTTGAAGTGTTTTCAACAGGAAAGGATGTTGAATCTTGTCGAATGCCTTCTCTGCATCAATTGAGATGATCATGTGATTTTTCTGCTTTGATTTGTTGATATGGTGTATTACATTAATTGATTTTCTTATGTTGAACCATCCTTGCATACCTGGGATGAATCCTACTTGGTCATGATGTATAATTCTTTTAATGTGTTGTTGGATACGATTTGCTAGAATTTTATTGAGGATTTTTGCATCTGTATTCATTAGAGAGATTGGTCTGTAGTTTTCTTTTTTTGTAATATCTTTGCCTGGTTTTGGTATGAGGGTGATGTTGGCTTCATAGAATGAATTAGGTAGTTTTCCCTCCACTTCGATTTTTTTGAAGAGTTTGAGGAGAATTGGTACTAATTCTTTCTGGAACGTTTGGTAGAATTCACATGTGAAGCCATCTGGTCCTGGACTTTTCTTTTTAGGAAGCTTTTGAATGACTAATTCAATTTCTTTACTTGTGATTGGTTTGTTGAGGTCATCTATGTCTTCTTGAGTCAAAGTTGGTTGTTCATGTCTTTCCAGGAACCCGTCCATTTCCTCTAAATTGTTGTATTTATTAGCATAAAGTTGTTCATAGTATCCTGTTATTACCTCCTTTATTTCTGTGAGGTCAGTAGTTATGTCTCCTCTTCCATTTCTGATCTTATTTATTTGCATCCTCTCTCTTCTTCTTTTTGTCAATCTTGCTAAGGGCCCATCAATCTTATTGATTTTCTCATAGAACCAACTTCTGGCCTTATTGATTTTCTCTATTGTTTTCATGTTTTCAATTTCATTTATTTGTGCTCTAATCTTTGTTATTTCTTTCCTTTTGCTTGCTTTGGGGTTAGCTTGCTGTTCTTTCTCCAGTTCTTCCAAATGGATAGTTAATTCCTGAATTTTTGCCTTTTCTTCTTTTCTGATATAGGCATTTAGAGCAATAAATTTCCCTCTTAGCACTGCCTTTGCTGCGTCCCATAAGTTTTGATATGTTGTGTTTTCATTTTCATTTGCCTCGAGGTATTTGCTAATTTCTCTTGCAATTTCTTCTTTGACCCAGTTGTTGTTTAGGAGTGTGTTGTTGAGCCTCCACGTATTTGTGAATTTTCTGGCACTCTGCCTATTATTGATTTCCAACATCATTCCTTTATGGTCCGAGAAAGTGTTGTGTAAGATTTCAATCTTTTTAAATTTGTTAAGACTTGCTTTGTGACCCAGCATATGGTCTATCTTTGAGAATGATCCATGAGCACTTGAGAAAAAGGTGTATCCTGCTGTTGTGGGATGTAATGTCCTATAAATGTCTATTAAGTCTAGTTCATTTATAGTAATATTCAGATTCTCTATTTCTTTGTTGATCCTCTGTCTAGATGTTCTGTCCCTTGATGAGAGTGGTGAGTTGAAGTCTCCAACTATTATGGTATATGAGTCTATTTCCCTTTTCAGTGTTTGCAGTATATTCCTCACGTATTTTGGGGCATTCTGATTCGGTGCGTAAATATTTATGATTGTTATGTCTTCTTGTTTAATTGTTCCTTTTATTAGTATATAGTGTCCTTCTTTGTCTCTTTTAACTGTTTTACATTTGAAGTCTAATTTGTTGGATATTAGTATAGCCACTCCTGCTCTTTTCTGGTTGTTATTTGCATGAAATATCTTTTCCCAACCTTTCACTTTCAACCTATGTTTATCTTTGGGTCTAAGATGTGTTTCCTGTAGACAGCATATAGAAGGATCCTGTTTTTTAATCCATTCTGCCAATCTATGTCTTTTGATTGGGGAATTCAGTCCATTGACATTTAGTGTTATTACTGTTTGGATAATATTTTCCTCTAACATTTTGCCTTTTGTATTATATATATCATATCTGATTTTCCTTCTTTCTACACTCTTTTCCATATCTCTCTCTTCTGTCTTTTTGTATCTGACTCTAGTGCTCCCTTTAGTATTTCTTGCAGAGCTGGTCTCTTGGTCACAAATTCTTTCAGTGACTTTTTGTCTGAGAATGTTTTAATTTCTCCCTCATTTTTGAAGGATAATTTTGCTGGATATAGGAGTCTTGGTTGGCAGTTTTTCTCTTTTAGTATTTTAAATATATCATCCCACTGTCTTCTAGCTTCCATGGTTTCTGCTGAGAAATCTACACAAAGTCTTATTGGGTTTCCCTTGTATGTAATGGATTGTTTTTCTCTTGCTGCTTTCAAGATCTTCTCTTTCTCTTTGACCTCTGACATTCTAACTAGTAAGTGTCTTGGAGAACGCCTATTTGGGTCTAATCTCTTTGGGGTGCGCTGCACTTCTTGGATCTGTAATTTTAGGTCTTTCATAAGAGTTGGGAAATTTTCAGTGATAATTTCTTCCATTAGTTTTTCTCCTCCTTTTCCCTTCTCTTCTCCTTCTGGGACACCCACAACACGTATATTTGTGCGGTTCATATTGTCCTTGAGTTCCCTGATACCCTGTTCAAATTTTTCCATTCTTTTCCCTATAGTTTCTGTTTCTTTTTGGAATTCAGATGTTCCATCCTCCAAATCACTAATTCTATCTTCTGTCTCTTTAAATCTATCATTGTAGCTATCCATTATTTTTTCTATGTTTGCTACTTTATCCTTCACTTCCATAAGTTCTGCGATTTGTTTTTTCAGTTTTTCTATTTCTTCTTTATGTTCAGCCCATGTCCTCTTCATGTCCTCCCTCAATTTATCGATTTCATTTTTGAAGAGGTTTTCCATTTCTGTTCGTATATTCAGCATTAGTTGTCTCAGCTCTTGTGTCTCATTTGAGCTATTGGTTTGTTCCTTTGACTGAGCCATATTCTCAATCTTCTGAGCGTGGACAGTTATCTTCTGCTGCTGGCGTCTGGGCATTTATTCAGATTTCTCTTGGTGTTGGACCCAGCAAGGTTGTAATATTTTTCTGTGAAATCTCTGGGTTCTGTTTTTCTTATCCTGCCCAGTAGGTGGCGCTCGTGGCACACGTTTGTCTGCGGGTCCCACCAGTAAAAGGTGCTGTGGGACCTTAAACTTTGGAAATCTCTCGCCGTCCTGGGGGTTCGCTAGCCGAAGCGGCTTGAGTCGGCCCGGGGTCCAAACGCGGGGAGGGTTGCTGGCCGCCGCAGCCTGGGAAAGCGCCCGTCCGAATTTCCTAGTCGGCCCGGGGCGACAAGCGTGGCGGGAGGGCGCCAGCGGCAGCGGCCCGCCCGAGAGAGTGCACGTTCCCCGGGAGTCACGGGGTCACCGTTCTCCGCGGCCTGGGGGTTTCCGATCCAATTCTCTCAGTTGGTCCGGGGGCTGCGCGTGGTGTGGGCGCCAGTCGCCTTGGTTTCAGGGGACCACCTCTCCAATTCTCCCAGCCGGCCCGGGAAGGGGGAAGGGAGTAACTCCGGCCGCTTGCCACCCCGCCCGGTAAGGCCCGCGCGCCTCGGCGATCTCACCCGAGCTGCTTCTCTCAGCCAGCCAGCCGTTCCAGGATGGGGTACGCTGTCTTTTTTATCTCTGTTGTGGCTTTGGGCACTTTCTGTATCGTTTCTACTCCCCTAGTAGGTGTCCTGGAGAAGAAACTAAGATCCGCACGTCTTACTAAGCCGCCATCTTCCAGGAAGTGCCTTGCATGTCTTTGAAATCACTACTCTTGAGGTCAGGGTCTTGGGCCCGAGTAACAGCTGGGCTAGATGTCACATGATGACCTCGTGCAAAAAGAAACCTGAGAGAGCCTCGAGATTTTCCAGGGATGCTGCTGCCTTTCCTCAGTATTACAACAATAAAGCAACTGGATAGCAGCATAAGTAAAAAACTGTAACCAGATACAAAGAATTCGAAACATGTTGAATTATTTTTTGAACCAGTGACACACTTTTACTTAAATAAAGCTACTCATCCTTCTCTCCTCTCTCCTCCCTCCTTTCTTTCAACGGTTTGAACTACTATATGCCAAGCACAATTCCAGATGCTATAAGAAGACAAGATTAAAAGGCAAAAGATGAAGACATGACATTTTTCAACATTAATTCATGCATTCAATAATGTAGTCAGTATTTATTGAATGTTTACTGTTTTATCCTTTAATATTTAAACATAGTATTATCTTGCTATTATTTAGAGGCTATACAACTTTCAATAATTATAACAAATTTTTCTCCAAGAAAATTCTGGATTTTTTTTTATCAGATTCTTTCCCAGGTATCTTGTATATGTATTTATATATATATATACATATATATATATATATATCTTATTGTGAATGAGATAATTCTGAAAATTTTGGAACATTGCATTTTCTAAGAAGTCGTTACTGGTATATAGGAAAGCAATTGCTTATTCGGTGTTGATCTTGTATCTAGTAACCTTGATAGTTGTGATTGGTTTTCTAATACCTTATAGACTCTCTTAGATTTTCTTAAGTAAATAATAATATAGACTGCAAATAATGACATGTGTACTCTTTTCAGTCTTTCTGCCATTTATATCACTAGTACAACGTTGAACGTGTGGTCAGAGTTAGCGTGATCAGCCAGGCGTCAGTCTAGGACGACAGCTGTTAATTTTTGCATGTGGGTCCCTCAATTTCCATATGAGGGTCTCTGAGTCAGGGGCTGATGCCTCCTGCAGGCATGTGGGTGACAGAGAGATGCTGCATCCAGAGTCTCCCCTCCATGGTCTCGGGGAAGAGTCTTCTCTGCCTGGTAAGACCCCACTGCATGTGCTGAATTGAGCGGAAAGTCACTGCTGTGAAGTTTTTTCCAACTTCCTCAGGCTCACTTACTGGGTCTTTATATTCCCCTGATGTTTTTGTTTGGTTTTGCTTTTATTTTTTTATTGTGATATATATCAAGCAAAGCGCACATATTGTAAGTGTTCAACTTAATAGAATTTCACTAACTGAAAACTGCTGTGTAACCATCACTAGATCAAGATGTTCGGATGGGGGGACATTCCAGCCTCCCTAGAGCCCCTCCCCCAGCCCCCTGTTGTTCCTAAGCCCCCAGAGTCACCGCTACACTGACTTCCAGCAGCAAGGATTCGTTTTGCCTGTTTGGGGACCAGTCTATAAATGAAATTAGGCAACATGTACCCATTTGGATCTCGTTTCTTTCCATCAATATCATGTTTGTGAGATTCATTCAGATCTTCATATGTGGTTGCAGATCATTGCTATTGCTTTATAGAATTCTATCATAAAAATTTCACAACTTATTTTCCAGTTCTATTGATAAGCATTTGGATTGTTTCCAGGTTGGAGCCACGACAAATTGTGCTGCTAAGAATTTCACTGAATTTTTAGCCATATATTTCACACGGTAATTTCTTTTTTTGTCTGAGTCCAAAATCCTTGAAGGTAACAAAGTGCTAGCTAATAATATACTCATACAACCCAGGGATCACCACCTCAGGTGTCCCAAAGTCCAAAAACATTTTAGAAACCTTTCACTTTTATACTAAAAAAAAAAGTATTTGTGTCTCAGGTCCCATAAATAGAGCAGTCCTACTTAAATATCTTTGAGGCTTCGGGTGGTTCGCACATCTCCCACTCCCCTAGTGTTTTGTTTTCCTCTGACTCCTTTATCCTGTGTCTCACCGCCATTGCTATCCTCTCCTCTGTAGCCCACGTCAAACCCAACATGCATTCCGTCTCCCTAATTCCCCCACCCTCTGGATACACCAGAGGACACAGTCAACATCGTTGGGGACCACAGGCTTTCAGTGGGAGTCTGGGGCGCAGGAGGAAGGGGGGATGCAGAATGAGGGTTCCCACACTCCCCAGGAAACAACTGAGACGTCCTTATTAGGTCTCCTTTTCCTCAAAAGGCCCTGGGTCTTCATTGCCAAAAGAATATTTCACTGGCAAACTCCAGTCCTCCCAGGCAGTATTTTTCTTCCTCCTACCCCTTCAACTGGTACATCCCCTCGTTCTCTGGTACATCCCCAGGCCCCACGGCTTTCTTATATAAAGGCAAAATTCTTTCCACTTTATTATTAAAAACAGTCTGAACTTTTCCCCTTATCCTGAGGCCCTGACACTCAAGCAGCTCACCAGCGTTCAAACAAAAGACAGCTTTCTCGTCCAGAGAATTATACTGCCAATCATTAAAAGAGCAGATTTCACCCTGATCTATTAGCTCAATGAATGCAGTCCAAGAGCTAATACTAAAAATTCACTTTCCTTTTATTGATAGTGTCAACTCAACCAAGTGGGAGCCTTGACAGTAAACATACCCGAACTGAAGCAAAACCAGCTCTGGCAGTAACCACCAGGGGGCAGTAGCACCAAAGCAATCTCTGTTTCAGGTCTGTCTCCTTAACCTCTCCAACCCACCTACCCCAGCCCCTTCTGGTAAACCAAATGTTGCTGTCCTCTGTCCTCGGACCCCTGGGACAGACAACCGAGCGGCCACGACAGGGGATGTGGTTCACCAAGCTCAACACCGTTATGCCATCATTTTGGTTAGTTTGGTTTTACGCAGCATTCTTTGCCAACTTCGTTGAAAACATGTTTACATCAGAACTCATCTCATCCCACCTACTGCTGGCTAAATTTATCTTCACGGAGTTTGGCAACATGCAATGATTAATTAGGGGCCAGGCCGTTTCCTGAGCACTGTGATTCACCCTCGTTGCTTCAGCCGGCTGTTCCTGAACAAGACGTGTTTATGTTTCCTGTGGTTTGTTGGTATCTTTTGTCCTTCTTTCAAAGGCATAAACAGTGCATTTGGAACAGCAAAATTGTGTTCTCCTCTTTTTATTTATAGAATAGTTTTAATTAAAACACAATGACTAGGGCGGTGCGACGGGGGTTCAGTGGCAGAGTTCTCGCCTGCCATGCCAGAGACCTGGGTTCAATTCCTGGTGCCTGCCCATGCGAAAAACAAAAAACCAAGACTGGAGCAAACCCATTAAGACCTAAGTCATGTCATGCCACTCTGGTTCAAATCCACTTAGTGGTTTCTCATCTCCAAGTGAGAGTCAAAGTCTTTACCACGACCATCAAGATCCCACAGGATCTGTTCCCCCAGCCCTTCCCCCACTATCTTATCTCCTGCCACCTCCTCCTGAATGCACCTGGCCAGCCACATGGACCTCCTTAAGCAGAGCAGGTGTGCTCCCACCTCAGGACCTTCGCACTGACTTGTTCCTCCTCTTGGACCATCGGCCTCCCATCGCCACCCCCATACTCGAGTCCACTTTACTTCCTTCAAATGTCACCTCCTTAGGGAGCCTTTCCTGGGCACCCTGCCTTAAATGCAAACCACCATTACCAGCCTGCACCCACGAATTCGTACACTTAACTCTCTTCCTAATACCCCTTCCTTTCTTTATCTTTTTGTCTTAGCATTTATCCCTAAAACGCTATACATTCTACTTCTTTATGCAGTTTATTCTGTCTTCCCTACAATAAAAATATATAAGCTCCATTGGGACAGGGGTTTTTGTCTATTCATTGCTCTATCTCCAGCACTTAGAACAGTATCTTTCACATAGTAGGTGTTCAACAAATACTGATTGGTAGAATGAATAAACAAAAACAAAAGAGTATTGCATCCTAAAAATAGATGCTGTCTTCTCATAATTCATATCTCTGCTCAACAATCATCTATATCAAATTTTATTACTTATATATTTATTTTATTTTACAAACTATCCTCCTTCCCCACTTGAAGGTAAGCTCCATGAAGGCAAAGAATTTATACTGTTCACTGGTATATCTCCTCAACCTTAGAATATTCTTCTTTTCTCTTTAAAATAAAAAATCACTTGGCCATATACATAGAGAGAGACCTTGATTCTGTTTCATTGACCTATAGATGTGTGTCTTTTCTCCAGTAACACACTGTCATAATTAATTTAGCTTTATAAGAAATCTCTAAATCAGGTAGTGTGTTCATTTATCATAAACATCCTGCTGGAAATTTTATTGGGATTATGTCAATTCATAGATCAGTTTGGAGAGAACTGACATCAATAGAGTCTTCCAATCTTTTGGAGGGACCTACAACTCACAATGCCATAAGCAAGGGGACTTGCCCTGCTCCCCAGCAGTCCTCTGGGAAAGTGAGAAGACCTGAGAGGAAAAACAACTCCATGATTTAAAAATAAGACCTCACCAGAGATGCCCTTGTCCCAGTGGGGCCCAGAGGTGTGGAAGTCACTGATTCTAAAGGGATCATGTACCGGGAGGAAACGAGTCATTACCAGCAATGTGATGGGTGAACATCAATACTGGAGAGACTGAGCACTTGGTTTTTGGGTTAAGATCTTGGTTCTCTGTGCTACCCTAAGTTTGGTAGACCCAGGAAAATTTAGGTTGAATCTTATCAGTCCAATGGGAGGTGCATTAATTAGGGTTCTCTAGAGAAACAGAATCAATAGGGAACACTCGCAAATATAAAATTTATAAAAGTGTCTCACATGACCGCGGGAACGCAGAGTCCAAAATCCGCAGGGCAGGCTGTGAAGCCGACGATTCTGATGCAGGTTCTGGACGAACTCCACAGGAGAGGCTCGTCAGCTGAAGCAGGAAGAAAACCTTTATTTTCTGAATCCTCCTTAAAAGGCTTCCCATGATTAGATTAAGCATCACTCATTGCAGAAGACACTCCCCTTTGGCTGATTACAAATGGAATCAGCAGTGGATGCAGCTGACGTGATCATGATCTAATTCTATGAAATGTTCTCATTGCAACAGACAGGCCAGCACTTGCCCAACCAGACAAACAGGTAACTTGTTTGGCCAAGTTGACACATGAACCTGACCATGACAGGAGGGGAGTCATAGAGTTGAAGTTAAAGTAATATGAAGAACATAAGAAAATGAGTTAATTCTTGTGCTTGAATTTCCTGACTGCAATTCAAGCCAGTGACATGAGAATCCCTTTTCTCATTCTTCGTTCAGGAAGAGATAACTTCACAGACTAAGACAAAGAGAACAGTGGAGAGTTGCAGGAAGAAAAGAGATTGTAGAAGCATTTCACAATTCATCAGGAATGAACCAAAACAGTACAAAGGTTAAGGGAACAAGCATTTTCAAACATCAACAAAACTGAACAACAAAGCATACATGCATCCATCTACCAGTGAGTTAATTTAATTCAGCTGTCAACTCGGACCCTCTTAGTTCCATGTTGCTAAGAGTCATGTCAAATCCAAACAAGCTGCAAAGGAAGAACTCGAGAATGCCTCACTGGGTTGAAAGAGGTAAAATTAAAATCAATGAAAGACATCTTTAATAAGAAACACATAGTCTTTAAATTGCCAAAGACTATAAAGCAGAGGTTAAAAGATAGGTCAAAATTTAATCACTTTAATCTAAACAAAATAAATCTATTTTAAGCTAAAACCATTTAATCATACTACATTAACCCATCTCTAAGCAATTCCACACCAATTACATTGCCATTTCATAATCTGAGTTTCTACTATATGTCAGTTGTGACTTTCATGCTTAAAATATTTTCCAATTCATATAAAGAAACCCAAACCCAAAATTAATTTCAGCTGATATGTGAAATTAAACTCTTATAATTGCTAATGATATCCCACAAATACCTGAGATTTAGCAGTTCTCTAAAAGCTTTTAAAGCACCTGTATAACCACTTGGATCATCTCAAACACAATGGGTTTGTAATCTGGTTGAAGTATTTAGAGTAAAAGTCCATGAGGATGGACTGTTTTCTACCTAACTGCTACAGCTAAGGATAACTCCAGATGATGAAATACATAGTAAGAATAGAAAGAAGAAGGAACAAAAAGAATTTCCTGAAATTCCCTAAATTAGTCCTCAAAGTTAGCTATTGCTGCAATTCAGGTACCAGCTGCTACTGCTTCATTCATCTGTACCATCATGGGTATTTGATAGAAAGATCACCTTACTTATTTTCCAACTCAACTTTCTCAATCAATGACTATAATCCAGCCAGGGGTCAAAATAACATTTAACTTCATGTCCTGGATTAAAACCTATTTTATTTATACTTTTTATTTCTCAAGCTGTAAATGCCAAAACTAATTGGAATATTTGGGCGGGTGGGGGGAAGGAAGAAAAATGAGTGTAGACTTAGTCAATTAAATTTGAAGACATATTATAAAAGCACTTTTTAAAATATGGTACCAGTTCGGGAATATATAAATCAAAGAGAACAAAAGAGAAAATGCAGAAACAAACTAGATGGATATAAATTTTTACTAGATATTACAGGTGTTATTTGAAATTTAACAAAATATTTATCCAGCTTATTAAACAGTTGAGATACTTAGTAAAGATACAGGGAGATGTATTCTTAACTAATATCATTTGCCAAAGCAAATTCTAGATGGATGAAAAGTATTTTCGAATGAACAATTAAAAGACCTCTAATAGAATATATTTTTCTTCTCTTGGAATAGAGAAGATCTAAGAAAGCATACAAATTCCATTTTGGGGGGGAAATATGAATATATTTTGTTACATAAAATTAAAAAATTCTATAGATAGAAAAATTACATGAACAATGTTTAAAAACCCAATACTACATGTTCTTTTCTTGAGCTTTTCACAGGACAACATTTTGCTACTCTATTGCTTGATTTTAAAATACATTGCAAAATATAAATAAGATAGTGTTTAGAATTTTGATATAAAATGAACACTTATGAATCTATAAAAAATGAATATATGCCCCCAAAGAAACAGAAGCAATGCACAAAACACAGAGAGAAACAGCAAAAAATATATGAAAAATAAATTCAACACTGTCAGTTTTTAAACATATGCTTGTACAATTTAAAATAATGGGTTTTCTTTTTTACCTCAAAAAGTTGGCAAATCTTTAAAATATGAAAACACAGTCATGTTCAGAATGTGAGAAAGAGCATTCGTAAGAACAGCTGGGTAGCAAGATGATTTGGAAAGTATACATGAAAAATGTTATCATCCAACTTTGGTCTTCTGAAAAAGCACCATAAAGAATCATGGATGAAAAGGGGCTTCCCTCTTCCCCCAGAATCCACACAGTTCTCTTTCTCATCTGTCTTGGGTCTGGATCCAGATGCCTTCTTCACTGTGAAAGCTACATGGTCACCCTAGCTACAACTGCAACATCCCACATACAATTTATTCATCTTTCCTAATAAAAAATTTTCCCAATGGCACCTATAACATCATATATTTTATTTGTTTAATTTGTATTTTTCTTATCCCTCTGAAATATAAGCTCTATATGACAAGTATTTGTGTCTGTTTTTATCATTCTTGTAGGCAGGGGAAGTCCTACATGTCGCGGGACCTGATACTTACACAATTTTAGGGCCCTCCTTAAGAAAAACATGAGTTTTTTAAACTCAAACTATGACAAGGTAATTTTCCACAAAGATGCCAAGACAAATCAATGGGGAAAAATTTTTTTTTCAACAAATTGTGTTAGGACAACTTGCATATCCACATGAAAAGGAATGAAATTGACAGGAAGCAAAGGCAGCCCTGCTGTCAGTCTTTTCCCTGCATATCTACCTATGTTGGGTTAAAACTATTATGTACCCCAGAAAAGCCATGTTCCTCTAATCCAATCTTGTGGGGGGCAGACTTATCGTTGGGTGGGACCTTTTGATTAAGTTGTTTCCATGGATATGTGGCCCAGCCCATTCAGATCGGGTCTTTATCTGCTTACTGGAGTCTTTTGAGAGGGAAACATTTTAGAGAAAGCTCAGATATGAGATGCAAAAGGAAAATGTCCCGGGAGATGCCAGAAGCCAAAAGCTGAGAGAGCCCTTTGAAACCAGAAGCAGGGAGAGAAGGACCAGCTGACATCATCATGTGCCTTCCCACGTGACAGAAGAATCCAGACACAATCAGCCTTTCCTTTCAGAAGGTATCCTCTCGTTGGTGCCTTAATTTGGATATTTCATAGCCTTAGAGTTGCAACTTGTAACTCAGTAAATCCCCCCGTAAAAACTGATCCATTTCTGGCAATTGCATTCCAGCAGCTTTAGCAAACTGAAACACTACCTCACACCATATTAAAAAATTAACTCAAAATTGATTATAGACCTAAAAGTAAGAGATTAAATTATAAAATTCTGAGAAAACAGAAAATCTGACCATGAACTAGGCAAATTTAACACAAAAAGCACAAGCAACAAAAGAAAAAATAGATACGTTGTACTTTGTCAAAACTAAAAATTTTGTGTTCAAAGGACATCAAGAAAATGAAGACAATTTACAGAATGGGAAAAAATATTTGTAATTGTTATATCAGAGGTGTGTATACAGAATATATATATATTTTCAAAACCTCTTAAATCTCAATGAAAAGACAAACAACCCAATAAACAAAGCAGATTACAAATCCTTGCCCTGATAGGGTGGAAACTTTCGACTAGATAATCTCCATGGCCAGGCGGCATGCCTGATCGTGGGTGTGGCCTTTTAATTAGATGGAGATGCAACTCCACACATTCAAGGTGGGTATTGATTTATTTACTGGAGTCCTTTAAAAAGGGAAGCATTTGGAGAAACCTCAGATGCAAACACAGACACAGACTTTTGGAGAACAGTTGCTTCAGAGCTGATAGACACAGATATTTGGAGATGCTTGGAGTGCTGACAGAGATGCCTAGACTCGGGTAGAGCCCAGCAGATGTTGCCATGTGCCATGAGATGATGAGCAAGTCAGAACTCAGAGTTGTGTCCCAGAGCAGCTAAGATACTTAGAGAGGAAAACACTGGCATAAGAAGCTGGAAGCTGGAAGAAACAGAACCAGGAACAAGGACCAGCACACACAGCCGTGTGCCTTCCCAGTTGACAGAAGTGCTCTGGACGGTATCAGCCTTATCTGAGTGAAGGTAACCTCTTGTTGGTGCCTTAAATTGGACATTTTCAGGGCCCCAGAACTGTAAATTTGCAACTTATTAAATTC
The DNA here is from genome assembly GCF_023851605.1 of Tamandua tetradactyla. NCBI lineage: Eukaryota > Metazoa > Chordata > Mammalia > Pilosa > Myrmecophagidae > Tamandua > Tamandua tetradactyla. The sequence continues at coordinate 60,528,290 of NC_135337.1, forward strand.
CCCTTTTAAAAGCCATTTCGTTTCTGGTATATTGCATTCCGGCAGCATTAGCAAACTAATACAGATTGCATGTGGGATATGCAATCAAGAGGAGACCTGAAAGACTACAAGTATTTTGGCCTGAGAAACTGGAATTATGGGGAATATCAGGAACTTGACTTTGGATACCCCAAGTTTGTGATGCCTATTAGACATCCAAGCCGAGAGGTTAGGCTGGCAGGCAGATATATAATTCTGGAATTTTGGGGAGAAGTCACGGCTGGAAATTAAAATGTGTGGGTCAACTATCTACACAGTGTTTAAAGCCATAAGACAGCATGAGATCACCAAATCAGTGAGTACAGAAAAAGAGTAGGAGAGGTTTTCATTGAACAAATGAAGAGTTTACTCCTTATGAATGCTATTATGTATTGGAATTTTCTATTTACTAAATCTCAAGTGTATTAAAAATCTGTAAAAAGTATATTAATTCTAGGGCCACTCTGGAGACTAATTAGCCCTCATAAATAAGTGCCATGCAACAACTTGCACTCAGTTCTCACTGAGGTCTTAGGTCAAAAAAGTCTCACCTTCAAGCTGCTTATCCCTCTATTTTCGAGGCTGCTATGATAAATACCACACAATAGTTGGCTTAAACAATGAAGGGTTATTTGCTCAAGATTTCAGAGGCTAGAAGCCTTGCTTCCTATCGGGGTCCATAGCGTTCTGAGTGATGATGCTTGCTGCCATCCTTGGGGTTCCTTGGGCTTGTAGCTCCATCTCCAGTCACCTGGCACTGTCCGCTCCTTTCCCTTCTGCGATCCTGCTGACCTCGGGCTCCTCCCTGTGGTTTCTCTGAGTATGTCTGAATTTCTTCCACTCATTAAGACCCCAGTGATCTGTATTAAGCCCCACCTTCCTTCAGCTAGACCACACCTTAGCTAAAATAACATCTTCAATGGGTTTATACCTGCAGGAATGCGGATTAAGAACACATTCAAATTAGGGTGCATATTTCAATCTACCATATTGTGTATTTGCCCACAATCTTTAATATCCCGTTACTGACAAAACAATAGGAAAAGAAGAGCTAAACATTGGTGTCAGTATTTGTCAGGAACTCCATTTCAGCGCCTCTAGCTAGATGGTCTCAGGGTAGGAGAAAATTTCCTTAATAGGAGGTTTGTACATCATGTTTGGACAAAGTGAGTAGGCTACAGAGTGCTCTAAACCACAAACCATTAGGACTCAGACTAGAGTGTAGACGCTTAGGCACCACTGGGACACTCACAGCAAATACCAACTAGGGTATCTTAAGCAAATTAAGCATCAGATTATAACCTAAATTAGTTTGACTACTTAGTATCAGTTATCGGTAAGTGGATTTTGGCAAAAGCACTGTTAAGGAACCACAAATGGTGCAGTTGCAGCAGTGATGGCTGCAAGTGCTGGAGAATTCTGGACTTGTTAGGACTGAGTGGGGAAAAGCATACAAGCTGGGTGAGAAGGGTGCTGTAATAATCATGAACCTTTACAGAATATGGCAATATAATGAATTCATCTCTCAACTGTAGAGATCATGAAAATGTTGAGGCAGAAGCACTAGTGCCTTCATGTTTTCTAAGATTACATGAAATAATTATCCAGCTAAGGTTGAGCTAGTGGTTTTATTATTTAATTATTCTGAGGAGAAAATTGAATGCACATGTTTTAGTTTAATAGTGGATAATTAATTTGGGAGTTGTGAAATCTATAATTATCCAATTTTGATCAAGATGCAATCAAAAATGAAAAGAGAAGGCGGTGCAATGATGGCTCAGTGGCAGAATTCTCACCTGCTATGCCTGAGACCCAGGTTCTATTCCCGGAGACTGCACATGCCAAAAAAAAAAAGAAGAGGAAAAGAGAATGCACAGTCTCCAAGTGTGTTCTCTAAATGAGCAATTTTAAGATTCAGTACTGCCTATATGCCCAATACTGAAGATGAACAACTATTCCAAAATGACCATCTCTTAAATTTGTATTACGTCTAAGTGACTGCATCAACATTAAACTGAATTAATGCTTACTTTCTACCAAGTTACAATTTAAAGAAATGTGGGGAAATTTATTCTTTAGCAACTTTAGCCCTTTTTTTAAAATGAACATGTTTTCTACTTTTGCAAAAACAAAGAGGATGAGTAAAATATGGATGAAAAAATAAATAGATAATAGGGGGATAAGGGGTAAAATAAATTGGGTAGAAGGAAATGCTAGTGGTTAATGAGAGGGAGGGGTAAGGGGCATGAGATGTATGAGCTTTTTGTTTTTATTTCTTTTTCTGGAGTGATTCAAATGTTCTAAAAAATCATTATGGTGATGAATATACAACTATGTGATGATACTGTGAGCCACTGATTGTACACCATGTATGGACTGTGTATGTGTGATTTGTCAATAAAAATATTTTTTAAAGAAAGATAATTCAGACACAAACACTAGGAAAATATTTACCTGCTGGTCTCCCTTTCTAAAGGTATCCCAAAGCAAAATATAGTTTCTTTAGATTAATAATGTACATAAAAGCTTTGTTAAAGTGTAAATGACAAGTTTTATTACAAAAGTAATCACCCTCATCACACATATATATGCATTAGAGAGCAGCCTTGGGGATCTTTCTCATCACATCAGGGTTACACAAATAACTGCTCTACTGAAGAAGCCTTGCTATTTGAAAGATCAATCTCATGAGCAGGATACACTAGGATTTCTCCAAATAATGTACTATAGAAGGTAACATGGAAAAAGGATAAGAAAATGGAAAAGGAAAATTAAAGTACACAGCATATTCATCTACAGAAATATGTCCCAGTAGTGAACTAATTCCAATGTTCAGAAAATACCAGCATTCTCATAAATATTTTTGTTTCACAATGGTGCAAAATCTGAATTGTGCAATCTTCGAAAAGGCACATTTTTGTGACATTTCCTGTGCATTCCCCTGAGAGGACAATGAAAATTATTAACATAATGAAAGATTTCAGCCTCTAGCAACGTCTTCAAGGAAATATCTCAGAGGGAAAGATATTCTGAGAACTGTAAGGAGAATCTGTGGTTCATAAATGGAAGAAAAATAACCATGACCATCTTAGAATTCACCCAGAGGAAGGGATGAGATGGGCCGTGTCCCAAAATATTAATATCCTTCTACAGCTGTTAGAATGTTTTTTCACTTTACTTTGAAATATTGCCATATTTTGGTGAATAAGGGAGTCACTTGTGCTAAGAGGCATTCTTTTATATAAAAGCAGCTACAGCTCTCTATGGTAACTGCACATTGCAAGTGAGCAACAGGTTTCAGATGTGAGCAGATAATCACAAATCATTCTTTCTTTCCTGTGAGGAAGTATGATCAGACTGCTTTCTTAATGTCACATGACATCTGCTATACAAGGGAAACTGACTGGTGAATGTAGCAAGGCGGGTAATTTGGAAATAAAAGAAACTGGGCAGGCTAGGAAGAAGGCCTCAGGCTGGGAGATGAGCAGAGCAAAACTCACAGGCATGCACCTAGCTCCCAAGGGACAAGAATTAGGGCATTAGACGGTGAAAGGTATGCAGAAATTGAAGTGAGAACGTAACAGAAACCTTGTTCTTAGGAAAAGAGATGGAAACTTGTTTTCTCCTTCCTCCAAACAGTTCACACTACTTTGTTTATAAGACCTGAAGCTCAGGCAGGAGCCATGTGTTCTAGGTCAGCTATATTAGCGTTTTACCCTGCCTCTGGAGGCTTGGCCTAGGAACTCAAGCACAATTCATATCATTGTTTCTGTGGAAAAGACATTTGGAAGTCTTCCTGTAAGTCAGTTGTTTCAAACATGACAGAAAACCCCTTCATAAGGTGGAGATTACCTACCTGTGTGCAATTCTTCAAGTATATTCTCAGTTTTAGAATGTAATCAATAATGCTTTGGATCTCCAAAACATATTCTAAGATATACAGAATAAATTATTTAAAGAAAAAATGTGTCCAATATTTGTGTCACCAAGATGGAACTTTTGTACTGTACATATTTATATACAGCTATGTTTTCGAATAGCATTTATTATTTAAATGATACCTGGGCAGTACATAATAAAAGTCCCTCTTTTTAAGCACACAGCAAATCCAATAATCTGTCACTTCAACAAACCATTCCATTAATCAGAAAAGCTGCAAATAATCTATACACAGATACTTTATATCATTCTGGAAATAAAACCAAGAGGTAATACTTTAAGGCTACATATTAAGGCTACCTTGGCTCTTTGAAATGTGTAAAAGCAGCAAAGACAGTTTTTCAAAAGGCAATATAAATTATCTATGGTTGCAATCTTAGGGCAAGAAAAAGCTATTATAAGCCACTCTAGGTACCCAAAATTAGACCTTAAAACTTATTGCTATTATTCTATTGCAGGTCAGATTATTGCTCAAAATTGTTGACTTGAGAACACCAAGAAATTCTTAGGTTTTTTTTTTTTTAATGCAAGTCTACATCAGTATAAAGACATTTAAAATGAAACTTTTCTTCTAGTGTCAAAAGTGAAATTTATTACAATACAATAAGTACAAGTGTTATTTAAAATGATGGTAAATTTATAAAGTATTAATTTTTCTAATATAAATATTAGAAACAACTTTACCAATTCTATACATACATAAAACACTGAAAAAATAAAGTCATGCACAAGGCCAAAGAAAACTTTGCACATTACCCTTTTAGGTATTACATTTATCTTTTCCTGATCCCAGCACTATAACAGAATACAAAGGCGTCTGCTAATTACTCAGACTCAAGGTTTAAGTGTTTTGAATGTGTCTCATCAAACATCAACAATGTTTACGAATCATTGGTTATGGGCAGGCAACGGTGGCTCAGTGGCAGAGTTCTCACCTGCCATGCCAGAGACCTGGGTTTGATTCCCGGAGCCTGCCCATGCCAAGAAAAAAAAAAATCCTTGGCTATATTCTGATCAAGTGGTTCTACTTCCCATATTCCCATTTCTCAATAAGTCTTGGACATAAAAAGTTAGTTGTTCCAAAAAAACTGATTACAGGGTCCAGCCTGAAATGATTCCCAATGATTCTTTTAAAAGTGGCATGAAGTTATAAAAAAAATAAAAGTCCTACAAACATGAAAGATACCAAAATGTAAATAAAATTAAGCAGTCCATCTTCTGCTTGCTTACTTGGCTCCATGTGTCTATTACAGGAATGAGAAGAAAGAGCCATTAAGAAGCAAAGACAAATCAGAACTGCAGGGGGACAGGGGTGGGGCGATGTAGGAAAGGAGCTGGGAAACAGCGTTAGATTATAAAGGGAAATAAAAAAGTATTACATCTCTACTATTCCCCATCCTGCAAGAAGCAGGGACTGGTTCCAATCCCGACCCTTCCTGTATCCTCCTGGGGCTTTCCAGCTACTCTGTCCCCCTGCACTGTGAAACAGCTACTCCTTTCAGAGGATGAGAGGCCATTATCTGTTCCCTAACAAGAACCCTTTCCACAGATGTGAGGAACAGCCTATATATTATAGATTGGACATTTGGCAAATATCAAAGAGAATCTCGACCAGACCTCAACATGAGGGCAGGTTAGACAAGTTTTACAAATGAGCAACTGATGCCCGGAGAGGTTAAGTGGCTGGGCCAGGGAAGACAAGGAAGCTAGGTGTGCTGTTTATCCTTCTACTGCAGAGATTCTCAAACTTTGATTGTGCACACAATTCACTTGTGATCTCTATCAAAATGCAGTGGGTCCGGGGTATAGCTTCAAATTGTGCATTTCTAATAGGCTTCTCAGAGAAATATGATGCTCTTGGTCCATGGACCACCCTTTGAGAAGCAAGGGTCTACAACACACAGAAGGAGCCACTACTGTCTTTCTGGGCCATAAAAAAACCTCTGAAGTCTTAAGCAGAACAGAGACCTTCTCTCATTATCTGCCTATCCAAGCACCTCCCCTGGGAAAAGGCTTAGACATATAGCCTAAGTGAGCAGCTGTCTATAAGGAGTATGACCACAACAGCCAAAAGAGTAACATAATTGAACCTAAGTAAGTGGTGGGGTCTATTTGCTAGGAAAAAAACTAATTTTTTTACACATTTAGCCCTCTGTAAAGTGAACATGATATAAAGGTATTTAAAAAAACAGCATATTAAATTTCATAGTAAAATGCCACATGTGCACTATATATATATATACATATATAGTATGGATTCTAAGACATTCAATGTATTGTTTCAGAATAAAGTGCTACCACTGCTCCCAGCTAAAGTCATCTCCTCTTCCAAATACAAGGAAAAAACCTTGAATTGTAAGGAAAATGACTGCATTGCCAGCCAGCACAAGGCCACAGGCTCCCCATTTGATCTGTAACACAAGAAAAGAAGGGTTAAATCTTTGTTGTCTTCATAGTGTGCTATTTGCCAAACTGTGTTTATTTCCTGCATTAGAAATAGCCAATGAAATATTACATAAAGTGGCTAAAAGGCTGAATAATGTAATAGGCAGAGAGATACTGAACTATCAGTAATTAGTCTAATTAATTCCATGATGCTTGTTAATTAAGTCTAGTGCCATCCTTAACATTTACCCATTAGACATATTTTCTCTACTTGTTTTCATAGACAATGACTGCCTTATGTAAAATACACTTAGCAAGATTTTAAACGGCCCAATTACAATATAGAGTACAGAATATTCTGCATGCATTACCTTTTTTCATAGCTAATAGGAATTGGGAGAATGATGGATGGGTTTGTTTCTTTTCTAGACAAGAAAAGATGTTAAATAATAATCTGCATACAAATCAAAGTCCCTTTCCAACTTGGCAGATGGATTTTACAGAAGCACAGTTGGGGGTGAGAGTACCCTCTAGTGGGCAATTTTTTTTTGTTTTAAGTCAACCAACAAAAATACCATGAAAGTTTCTTCACATAAAGCAAGACTTGTGCATATCAGATACTCAATACCACCGTGAAAGAGTTTTACAACATTGAAACAGATTGTAGTTGGGGTAGGAAGGGGAACCCAAGTAAATAGAAGGAAAGACAGTGAACATCGCAAAATTGTGTAAATTATACCCATGATGTATGTTTTGGAGATGAAAAAAAAATTTCATATTGGATGTAAAGATATCATCTTATTCCTTGGGTCTTCCAGTTTTACAAACTGTGCCTACCGTGCTGAGAACTGAGTATGTGATCCTACTTGCAGGATAAGAATTTGATATGATCTTAGCTTATAGCCAGAAAAATATTGTGACTGTAGTCTCTGTGGATTGCTCTGAGATTTAGGAGGCAGAGATCTAAGGAGAATTGCAAAGAATAGCAAGGAGTAGAAAAAGCAACAAACAGCATGGTCTGTCTAAAGGTTGTAATAGAAACCAAAAAAGTATTCTGAAAACATGGCCAAAATGTTGATAGATCTAAAAACCAGAAATAAAGAAATGTAAAAGACATCTGGTTTTAAATATAAAGTCTAAGCAATGAAAATGAAATTGAGGTCCCAGACACAGGCCTTTGAAGTCCACTCAGCAACAATCAGGCAAAACAAGAGAAAGCAAAACTTACCACAGCCACGCGAGCAAGAATAACAGGAAGTCCAAAGGCAGAAACAACAATTCCAGTAGTGAAGAAATATGCCAGTTCCCGACAGGCACTACTTGTTCCATCAGAGTCATATGTGGCCCTTTTGGCAATGAAGTGGGGAATGGGTGAGATGGCGTGAAATATCAGGACAAACAAGGGCCAGTAAACACTGTCAGTTGGACCCAGAAGAAACCACAAAAAGAAAAAGTTACAAATAACTTTGCAAACATGAGACATATTATTGTTTCAAAAGCAATGCTATTTTAAACATCCATGTTAAAAAGTTACCCATTCAATTGTCAATATTAGTACATAAGATCATTTCTATCAGGAACAGAAAAGAAGTAGTAATAATTTAAAAACTACTAACCCATTAATATGTAGGTAGTTTATATTGTGCTATAAAACAAGTATACAATGTATAATCCAGAACTTTGGATTCTTTATTACTGAACTGTAATTTCTTTATAGACAGTCATCTTTGCCTTCCTGTAGAATATAGCCGAGTGGCTTGCATATGCTAACTCAATAAAGATCTTCCAAGTGATTGGATGCTTGAAACCTTTTAATGGCTTCCTATCACACAGAATAAAATCCAAATCCCTTGCCCTGGCCTACAAAACTTAATATGACCTAGTACTGTCTACTTCTCCCATTCATCTTGTACCATATTCCCCTTCATTCACTTTATCTGCAGCCATTCCAGTGTTTTTCCTATTCCTTAAACACTCCAAGCTCATACTTGCTTCAGGGCTTTTGTACTAGCTGTGTCCTTTGCTTGGACTGTTCCTCTCCCAATCTTCCCATTGGCCGGTTCTTTCTTATCATGTAAAATATTAGTTTAGACGTCCCATCCTAAAAGTTGCTTTTCCTAACCATCCATTCTAAAGCACCTCCAAATCACCCTCTAGCACACATCCCCCTCTTAACTTCCTGAACAGCACTTATTCCTAACTGATGCTTTCATGCTCATGAAAACAAGAATTTAATTTATCTTGGCAAATCATCACTTATCTCCAGTGCCTAGAATGCGGTGTTCCGTTAATACATATTGAATGAATTGAAATAATAAATACATTTTAAGTATGCAAACGATGAAAATAAATATGCTCACTAGCAGAAACTTTAGATATATTTCAATCTTTATTATAAATAATCAAAATATTGTAATGTAAAACAAATTTTTCTTCCCAAATTTCAATGTTTTGCATTTACTAAAAATTGCCATCTGGTCCCCAATTACATCTGCTCTATCAGGCATTTATTATGCTTCATTTCTTGAGGGAAAATATCATAGCCGTGACATAGAAGGCAAGAAAAAGTAAGAACGCTAAGTGCCCTTCATCAAGAGGATTCAGCTGAAAACAATAAGCTTGGCTTCCTAAGTTTAAACAAGGGGGATAATTGTATGTTACAAAAATCAGCAAACATTATTACTGGAAAGGACTTTCAGAGATTCACTGGTTCAAAGCTCTATTTGACCAATGAGAAAACTGAGATACAGAGAGGAGAAATAGACCCAGCTGTTGCCTGATGCCCCACAGCCAAGATCTCCTAATTCTTCCTGAAATACAGAGACCATGCTCTGGAAAATGGTCTAAAAGACTAAGCTACCAACATCCTTCTAAGAGAAAGGTCACTGTGAAACAAACTTGTTTATATACAAAATTTAAATATTAAAGATACATTATTCAATAAACACATAGGTCAAGGGTTGGCAAACTGTTTCTGTGAAGGGCCAGATAGCAAGCATTTTATGCTTTGCAAGCTACAGGGTCTCTTATCTCAACTACTCAACTTTGCCACTGCAGCATAAGAGCAGACACAGATAATATGTAAACAAATGAATGTGGCTGTGTTCCAATAAAACACCATAGTTTGAAAACCTCTGGTGTAGATGACAGTCCTGGTATACCATCATTAAGATATAAAATGCATTTCTTTTAGGACAATAATGGGTCATTTTTGTGTCTTACAGAGGCACAGTGTATCCTAGAGAATTAAAACACCTGGGCTGAAGTTGGTTGTGGAATCATGGAAATTTTCTGGCCAAGGGAGTCAGGAGGGACATAAGTTCCATTCCCATCTCTGCCACTTATTGCTGAGTTATTTTGAGTCTTTACTCTGGGTTTGGGTTTCCCAGTTAGAAAGGAGAAAGACAATAGCATACATCCTTAATGCTAGAATATAGTAACAGCTGTAAAAACGCTGGGCAAACGTAAATCATTGCTTATATTTGGACAGCTTTTGTATCCAAATAATCTCTGTAGTAGTTGGCCAGGATTGGTATGATGCATTTGAATTCATCAACGTCAAAACAACCAACTCCAGCAGGTCTCAACAGCATCATTTTCTAATCAGTTGCTCAAGCAACTGAACATCTCTTGAATGAGGGACATTCATGAACTCCCTACCCTTCTTGACCCCTGAGGTCAATTAATAAAACCAATTCGTTGTACCTCCTAGCTCTCTCTCTTCCTATCTCTCCATTGCTACTGCCAAGGCTAAGTTTATAAAAATAGTTCCTTACCATTCTCCCTCACTGCAGTCTCAGCATTTTTTTTTTGCTAATTTCAGCCAAAATGACCTTTTTTACATAAAAATCCATCATCCCCACCCCTCCATCCATAGTCCAACCCTTTTTCAACATTCTTCCCCAGCTCTTACTGCCTGAAAAATAAAATCAAACCATCTTCACACAGCGTAAGAGCGCAAGGGACCAACCTCTTCTCCTGCAACTCCCAATCGCAATTTAAGTTCTACTATAATAAACCACATGTGGTTCCTGGACAATAAGCTTTCATGTCTGTAGGTCTTAGTATACGGCTTTCCCATATGAATGGGCTGCTTCCTTATTTTCTTTTAAGTTTCTACTCACATATCACCCTCTCCCCAGACTTTCTGTGCCTTCAACCAGTTTAGACTCCTACTTCTGACAGACTGTACATTTGTTTATCTGTTTATTGTCTTTCCTGCTTCCTGGACTACAGACTCCGAGAGAGCAAATTCTCTAGCACCCATAATAATACTGACAAAGACACAAAATGAAAAATAGTTCTTTTTGAAATAACTTACCCATAATCCTCTAAAGCACATCCCAGCATAAGAAAAGTCAGTCCGATAGCCCCACTGAAGGATAATGCCACAAGAGCTGTAAAAAAATAAAACCAGTTATTAAGGGTCCCAGATCAATGGGTGCCAGAGGCCAGAGGGAAAGGGAATGGAGAATGACCACCAATGAATATGGAGTTTCTTTTTGGCATGATGAAAATGTTCTGGAATTAGATACTGGTGAGATACTAAAAACCATTGAATTGTACACTTTGAAAAAGTTAATTTCATGACATGTGAATGATATTGCTCAATAAAAAACACAAGTTTTAAAAGTTCAGCAAAGGTAGCAATATATCTGACATTACATTTGATTAGCAAATGACTGCCATATCTGCCACTTTAAATTCATAAGGGGGAGAAAGGTCTCAAGCATTTCCAGTACCCAAGACCTTTCTAATACATTAATTCCTTCTGTATTTGTCACAAGAGATCAGCCAGCCAGTCTGAACAACTCCCATGATGGGGAGCCTACTACTGCCTAAGACAAGCCATTGCATTCTAACAGTTCCTAATTGTTGAAAACCCTCCTCCTTCATCATTTTGCTTTTCCAAATCACAATACTTCAACTATTTGAAGATTTTTCCATCTCTTCACAGAAAATGCTTCCCCTCTAGTATCTACTGAATAAAGATAGCTATTCCCTGCACCTGCTGTTCAACAACCTCTGATAAGAGTCGGGACAGAGAGGCCCTTGTCGTGTTTCTGAGAGACAGAATATCATGGATGTTAAAAAGCTTGGGCTCTGAGCCACAAACATGGGATCAAATCTGAACTCTTCCACTAACTGGCTGCATAACCTTGGCTGGAAACAACCTATTTAAACCTGATTTCCCACCTGTAAATACTGGTGTCACCATTTTGAGGGAGCTTAAGGGAATTAAACGAGATAAATTATATAATGTGTCTGACAAAAAGGAGGTGCACAATAAATTTGTTGACTGATGTAGGTATTTGCTCATTTTAGCAATTTTCTTTGATAAAGATACAAATAAAAAACAAAGTACATCATATAAGACAGATGTTCTTCTGAAAAAAATACACAACACTCAAAATTAGTCACTGATTAAGCTAACGTTGCTGATTGCTTGTTCTTACTTTAAGAGGAGATGTAGGGAGACTGTCACAGGACGAAGCCAAGGTGCTTTTTACAACTTTTTTTCTTTTTTTTTTTTTTCAGCATGGGCAGGCTCCGGGAATCAAACCCGGGTCTCTGGCAGGGCAGGCGAGAATTCTGCCATTGAGCCACCGTTGCACCACCCTTAATTACAATTCTTTTTTTATCAGGGTGCTTTTTAAAAAACATCTGGAAGTATACAGATATAAAAGGATAAGGAAGGACTATCACTTTTTAATTTACATCTTTATTCATTTAGCTTATTCCACTTTTTAATACAAAAATGTACAAATGCAGAGGGAACATAACTTTTCATGTATTATTTCATTACAGATGATCTTCCTAGTTGGCCTATTCTCCTCCTTGACCATCTGCAGCTCCTCCATTAGAAATTCAAAAGCTAGGAATTGTAGGACTCTCCTTGCATTCTACAACACCAGTCTATCAAGGTTCACAACCATATCTCTGGAAGATTCTTTTTGGCCCACTCCCACCCCCCAGGAACCTCATTCTCTGCTAGCTCTTAAAATCAGCTTTGACCAGGAATCCAGTCCCATCCCTCTTCTCATTCCACAAACTCTCGCTGAGAAATCTCATTCAACCCAAAGTTCCTATTACAAGGACCCAACCACATCTGATGCCATAACCTAAAAGAGATTCTAAGAACTTGGCCTACACCTTCAACTTCAATCCAACTTCTCTACCTGGATAGCCAACAACGACCTCAAATTCAACACGTGAAAAACTGAACCACTGTCCCTGCCCCTCTACAAACATGCACTTAGTTTTCCCTTTGAAAGTTCTACCTTAGAGGAAGACACTATCATTGTACTTCATCTTCCAGTGCATCAGGAGGTTAACATGATTCAATTTTCCAAACATCACTCAAATCTATCCTCTTCTCTAGAAGCCTCTGCCACTGCCCTAGTGCAGGCCCACAACATCTCATTCTTGGTTGATTACAAGAATCTCCCTGCCAATAACTGTTGACTCTTCCAATCCATCCATCACATGGCATATAATGATCTTTCAAATCTGATGCCTTCCTTTTGCAGTTGCTTCACTACCTATTAGTTGTCCACCATAGTTCTGACTCCTTTCTTTCCAGTTTCAACTCTCACCACTCTCCCCTTAGTAGCTGGAGCTCTTTAAAAGAAAAAGGCATGGTCTTCCATGCCCCCTCTCCATCACATCACATGTTATTTCTCCATTTAGAATATTTTCTGCCATTGCCATCATCCCTTAACAGATGAAGACTTATGGATCCTTTCTGATTCAACTCAAGCACTGATGCTTCTGTAAAAACAGTCTTCTTCTCTCAGGGTTAAATAATCCCATCTTTTGTGCTTGTTCCCACTGTACCTGACTATGTTGTAGAAACTTAACCAGTAATGTAATTGTTTCCAGCTCTTTCACCCCACAATAACTTCTCATTTATCTTTTCAACTTAAGTCTCAACATACAGTAGTCCCTCAATAAAAGTTGAATTAGAATTACTGTAAAATGCTTCCTTCCCTTATTTGTTTTCCATTTCGTAGCCTATGTCCCTTTTTACCACATCACAATTTCTAACACATGCACACTTAAACATCATTATTATTTGGTAGCTTCTGATCACGAGCAGACACTGTGTAGTAATGAGATACTTCTTGTTACCTGACTTCTACGTTGGCTCCAAATGGATATATTACACACTGGACACTGTTCAAGTAAACTATGTTCAGTAAAACTATGGAATATAAAAGTCAGGCATAAATAATGATAACAATGTATCTGCTGCTAACAACTCATAACTCAGATAAAAACATCTCATGGGCACACACATCACATATGTATACACAGTGTATAAATGTTTCTAGCAGATGTTGATTAAATGGGGAGGGAAGATCTTTTGGTACAAACTTCAAGGAGGACAGGAACTCCAACACAGAAACAAATTATGCTATCCTATTCACAAGATTGGAAATGTAATCGTTTCCTACCAACATAACAGAAAGCCTTTGGAAAACCTCTACCCAAAACAAATATGGCACAAACTCTACGTTTTGTCCGTCCGTACGAATAAAGAAAACATTAAGGCACGAAGTGAAAACTTCCACTTAATCTAATCTCCACGATTACGGAAATACTGTATTTCTGGGCGTTTTCCGTTAATACCTGCCAGCAGTCAATACTGTCCAACTGGAAAAATTACAAGAAACAAAAGGATTAAGATCCTCAAGGACAAAAAAACCGGAGAAAGAACCGAGGGCTCCTCTGCAGGATGTGGGAAACTACTGAACAGCAGGAAATACAGAAGGGCCGGTGGGATGCACCAGCCTGCAAGGGAAAGCTTGTTTTAAAACTCGGCAGCGGGGGCGGCGGGGGCTCTGAATCCGAGGAGGCCGGGAGGCGACGCGCCCAAAGCCAGCCTGGGTCCCACTGAGGGGGCTCCGCTGGAGGGTGCGGAGGCGCCAGGGGCGAGCGTGGAGGCCGGGCAAAAAGGGCGAGGGGCGTCCCTCGAAAGTCCCCTCCACCTATCTTGAGAGGCTAGAGCTGCGGCCCGGCCCCCCACCACCCGGAGAGGCGGGAAGGGGGACGGGGCTGGGGGAGGCCCTTTCCTGCCCGCGCACCCAAGGCTCGGCCCAGGGTCAGCCCGGTACCGAGGTAGCTACCTCACAGCTGGATTAGCGAGCCGGGCACCGCGTATGTACCTTTAACGCCCGCCATGTCTCCCGAGCTGGGGCCCAGGCCGCAGCCGCTTCCGCTTCCTGCCACAGCCCCGGCACGCCTCCAGTCGGGCCTACCCAAGCCCCGCCCTGCTGATCCCGAGCCCGCCCCCGCCGCGCAAGCCCCGCCCCCGCCCATTCCGGAGCAAGCCCGGGCCACACAAAGCACCTCTCCTGTCACGCAAGCCCCGCCCCCTCCAGGCAAGCCCCGCCCCCCGCCCCCGCCACGACAGTTTCCGAGCCCGCCCCTGCCACGCAGAGCCCCGCCCCCGCCACGCAGACGTCGGCTCTCCGCCCCAGAACCCTGATCCAGGGCGGATTCCGCAAACCCCGACTCGGCCAGTGCAACCCCGACCCTGCGCCTCGGGCCGGCTGCCTAAATGCCCGGCCCTCCCCGTCTTCCCGGAAGCCGCCCCACGGTCCGGGAGCTCTGCTCTGCCCAGACTGCTGGGTTCACCCGCGCAGACGCGCCGCGGCGGCTCAGCCAGCACCCGGCCCGCGCAGTGCTGCAGTTTGGCTATGGGGAAACCCTGCCGCGGAGTGGAGACCAAGGCAGAGGGGT
This sequence comes from Tamandua tetradactyla, assembly GCF_023851605.1. Lineage (NCBI taxonomy): Eukaryota > Metazoa > Chordata > Mammalia > Pilosa > Myrmecophagidae > Tamandua > Tamandua tetradactyla. The sequence continues at coordinate 60,543,377 of NC_135337.1, forward strand.
GAGGAAGGAGGATGGAGCGGCAAAGTTACTGTCGGAGGGCATGGAGGGGTCGCCCGCATGCTAACCAACGTGACGACTCTCAGTGTGCACTTTCGTGGCTGGGGAAGAAGTGGGGGCGGGAGGGGGATCAGACCCCAAGGACACATCCTCACTTAAAATCTCGTCGTTTGCTGGAGCTTGCCTTGGAATAGCAACTTATGCTCTTTCCGAAAACTAGCGTTTTCTCTTTTACTCCCTGTTGTGTATTCATGGAGAAAGAACAGATGAGCATTTTTGTGCCCTAGGCTTTCGTGCACCTTTAAATAAATAGCTGTTGTTTTTAGTACCTGGGGCCTCAAAGCCTGCAGGTAACCCAGACCAATTTAGACCTCAGAGGGTCATTTTGTACTTACCTTCCCAGTAGGAATGGAGAGTTTTCTATTGGTGGGGACATTCTGCAGAAGATTTTAGAAACTTGGAGGTCCAAGTGCTTCGTTTTTTACTTTACAGAAAGAGACTCAAAAAAGTGTAAGACTCTGCTTCTAACCCTTATATCTGTCCTGCTTACCACTGAAACCTGCTTTTCCTCCTTGCTTTCAACATACTGTAACGGTACCAATATTTACCCAAGCCTGTCAGGCTAAAAGTCAAAGGCCGGGGTGCATGGGTAGTTCAGTGGTAGAATTCTCACCTGAAATGCAGGACACCCGGGTGTGATTCCCGGCCCATGCACATCCCAAAACAAGCAAAAAACAAACAAAAAAATTCAACAAATGGTGCTGCAATAATGGGATATTTACATGGAAAAAGAATGAAATGTGACCCCACCATATAGCATACAAAAAAAATCAAAGGCCAAAATCCTGAACTTACAGTAAGGTTTTACTATTCTTTCATCAACTGTAACAAATATACCACACCAATCCTAAGGGTAAATAATAGGGGAAGAACAAGGAATGAGGGATGTGTTGGGTTTTTTTTTCTTTTTGAATAATGAAAATGTTCTAAAATTGTACTGAGGAATGCACGACTGTGATAGGACTGTAAATCACTGATTGTACACATTAGGTGGACTGTATATGTGAATATATCTCAATTAAACTGCTAAAAGGAAAAAAAAAGTGTAAGACTGATTCACAAAGCTCATTGGAGGAAGTTGGATTCTGAGCCATTTTCCCGTCATGGTAGCCAAGTGTGCGCTCCACGGCATCCACGCCACAATATCCACACCCTATTGTCCATCTTCTATTGCTTTTTTTTTCTCGATTTTCAACAGGACAAAGAGAAAGCCTCCAGGCTTCCGTGGCTACCTGAAAAGTAGAAATTCTCACCACCAGTACCACCTTTCAAGATCCCTGCTCAGTTTTTCAAAATTGCACAGAGCATATTGTCTCAATAAATGTTGACTGACTTGTGAATTTATTTTTCTAGCTCTTCCCATTTCACTTCATAGAGGGGAGTTCACTTATTACAAATATCTTGTCACTGACAACCTAGCTTACTGCAGGCTCTTGAAAATTCAATATTACACTGCACTCTTGACTTTGTAGCCTGCAACCTATTATGATCATTGAAAGCTCGTTTCACTAGTTTGACTATCATTTTCTATTACTTGTAAAAGTACCCAGGGCAACACTGCATATCAGCCAAATTCTGAAAGCCTGTCCTTGTTAGGTCCCTTCCTGTAGCAGCACGCTAGCCTCATAAGGAATTAAGACTTTTTCTCCTCAATTGATGAGGATTTTCTATGGGGTTTAATCTCACTCTTTCTCATCCTCCATTCTCAACCCGGTGTGTCTGTGAAAAGCCAAATATAAGGACTTGCTGGAACCCTCCCTGTCAAAGGAAATTATTTTGGAGCAAATTGGTACTTCAGAGGCACACTGTTGGGTTTTTGTGCCTTGGGCTTCTTTCTGGAAGATGGTAAAAAACAAAAAGATGTGGTGTTTGCTCCAGGGTAGTTTCTGGAACCCAGAAAAATACTTAGAAACATTTGTCTTCAACAAGCCTTTTGCCCAGATCAGCTGTCCTTTCCAGTTTACCAAACACATTTCAGAGAAAGTTAGCTTTAACTGTCTCTGCAGAAAATTTGCTTTTCTCTTGCCCAATGTTATCCTAGAAAATTGTTCTTCCACTTACTTATCCCACATTTCATCAAGAATACCAGAGTCACCAAAAACAAAGTCAAAATCTAGAAGCTGAGCTCTGTCTTTGACGTGCCATCCACATGTTACTGTATATATAAGATCGGTGCCTTCACCTTGCTGCCTGGGACCACTTCTTAGGATGATTTGAAATTCCTTCCTGACATTCCATTTTCTCACACTGAAGCAGGATAAAATAGGACAAACTGTAAGTCCCTGGTTTCCTATTCAGCTCTGAAAGAGTTAATAGATAATTTCAAGTCCCTGGTTTCTTATCTAGCTCCAAAGGAACTAATACAGAGCTGCAAACTCCCTGGGACAAAAATTTCCCTGAAGCCCCCAAATCTCTCCAAACCAAAATCCTCCCCAAACCATAAAAGCTTGTAAAATTCTGGGCCCAAAGCAAATTCTTAGTTAATAATAGGGAGCATAGGATCATAAAGCTTGTTAACCATTTGCCCAAAGACAATTTTTAGGTATGTGACAACAAACCATGGATTCTGCTAGCTATTTCTTCCTAGAACAAAGAAGATACCTAGTATCCAAAGGTTACTATGGAGACCTGCCAGGGGTAAATCTTCCCATATAACAGCTGGCCCACTCTACTCAGTGGTGTCCTCTCTTGGGCACGTGGCATTACCCTCTCTAACGTGCACTCTCTCTTTTAATAAACTTTACTACTTACGCCTACCAGCCCTCTCATCTCTAAGTTCTTTTAGTTTCGAGACTATCGAACCTGGATCGGGGCTTAGCTGGCACTGTCACCAGCAAGGCACTGGTTACAACACTGTGGAGTAGTTTATTATCTCCATTTTATAGATGAGAAAACTAAGGCTCAGCTAGTAGCTATTGAGTAGGGAAATGGAGACCAAGCCCCAAACTGTTCAACTCTAAAGTAAGACTGTCAGCACGTGTGCTATTTCCCACAGTAGTCTTTATGTACCAATATGGGAACTGATATAGTGATTAGAAATACCAGTAAACCCTGATATTTAACACAGAATTCAAATCCATTCACTGATTTAATTCTCCCTTCCTTACCCATTAGTATCTTGCATAAAATGTACTTAAAATATCAACAACCATTAGTAAGTTCACTATATATAATATCATCTCTCCCTGTCCTACAGAAGTAAAGATCTAGTCTGAAACCCCAGCTCTGAATAAACTTCCCCATGCTTCAGCTTCCTGAAGTAGAACTTATAACTTACTTCTCAAAATGGTTTGATGATTAGGTGAGAAAATGAATACATATTTAAAAGCACCTTGGGCAATGTACGCTAGATAGATGCAATAATGACACATCTGTCACTGGGGTGGGCTCCCAAATCAGTGCATCAGTTAAATGCAAGTATGATACAACCCTGTTGAATCAGTAAATGTTTTTCCTTCCATTAAACCACTGCTTCTCTTTTCACAGCCATTCCCTTTATAGAAATGATTCACACCCATGTCTTTGCCATTTTCTACAGGTGGCTTTGCCAGCCCAAGGAGAGCGGAATAAGGTGAAGCACAGGTTACTTTGGTTGCCTTTTCTTGCTCATGTTATCCACCCCCCACAATCTGAGGTTTCAATGTGTACTAACCCCAGCAGTTTCACAGCAATGAAACATGGCCTTATCTACACCATTAACAATAATAAACGAGCTACTATTTACCAAGTACTCACTTGGTAACGTACACAGTCCCTAATTCCTCCATGGCAGGGTTGTTCGGATGATCTTTATTTTACAGGTGATAAAAGGAAGACTCGGGCAGTGTAAGAAACTTGGCCAATATGACAGTACGTCAGTGGCAAAACTAGATTCAAACCCAATTCTTCTGGCCTCAGACCAACACTTTATCACTGTGACCAAGCACCATGGTTTATCCTTAGAACAACAAAACCTGTTTACTTGACCGAAATTCCCTGATAGGTGTTTACAGCAGGGTAAGTGCCAAGTTGCTGTGATAACTGTTTCTGAAATTTGAATTTTGTGTTCATTCCTTACACAACGATGCTTCAACAGTGATATCAGAATCCAAGTTAGGCATTCTTCCAGATGGAAACAGTGCAATGATGGTTCAAATGCATTAGCTTTGGAGCATTTATTTGCAAATGAACATACTGTTTCTCTCCTTAAAGGGCCATGGTATTTGGGAAGCTGTTTTTTTTCTGACAAAGCCCCACACTCCCAGAAGAAATCCCTTTGCCTAAGCCATCAAATGCACCTTTGAAAATCCATTACAATTCTAGCTAGAACAGAATTTCTATGACAATTTATATATATATATATATATATTCATGTAGCATGACTGAGAAGTGATCACATTAACAAGATCACCCAAATGTGTGAGTGTGTATGAGGATGGAAACAGTCGGGGTGATTAAAGTTTAAATCCAGAAATCCTGTCAGGATTTGGTGCATTTGGCACAAATGCATTATATGCTTTTCATAATATGTCCCCACAACTTTCCTTAAAAGTAGATCATATTGGAAGGTGTAATTCAAGCTTGTCATCGTATTCTTATAAGTGGAAAGACAACTTAGAATTCTACAAATATTTTTGAGCCTTTTAATAATATACATTACAAATATTTTAGACCAATCACATTTTGTTGTGTGCAACATATTTACAAAACAAAAATATATATTACAATAAATATGAATGAAACAGTGAATCTAATCAACAAGCTCGGTCACAACCAGATTTTTAAAAGGAATGCAAAAACCTGTTGGTCTGTATATGTTAAGAGTTTTGAGATAAATAGGGATCCTGAATTATAATGTATCCAGAAAGGGGATGTGAGGGGACAACCCCAAAATTTAAGTTAGGGTAAGATTTCCTTCTTGTTGCTAATTACATAATGTTTAATGATGTTTTAAACTGTGAACATTGATGGATCATCCAAACATGATACAAAGCTAATATAGTTCTATTATTTCAAAAATGTACGTGACATCCACATAATATCCTTTTAGTTATTATCGTTATATACTGTAATTCACACAATATCTACAAATGTAAATGAGAAAAAAAAACAGGTCACAGCAACATGTCTCACATTCCAATTTTAAATAAGACAAGCACATACTGGATCAAACATTATTTCATAATATGTTAATAAATAACACCTAGTTTGATATGGTTACCTTGAACAGTTTACAGCTGTATATTTTAAAAGAGAACATTTTCTGCGAGTTTCACATTGTCAGTAAAAGGTAAAATAAATATTGAACCTTTATAACCAGAACCAAAAAAAAAAGAGAGAGAGAGAGTTCTATGTAGAACATGAAGTATTTCTGACATGCTGCTTTTCCAGTACAGTTTGCCACGAGAAAACTAAAAAAGAAACAAAAAATGATTGTCTTTTAAAAATAACTTTTAAAGGCTTTTCACAATATTGAGTATGAACCCTTTAAAATTAGCAAGGAAATCTTTTTGCCCTTCTGCTTTGCATATATATGCACATTGTGTATATTTTGTGCACAACAAAACAGATCTGTGCCAGTCAAAGGGTAACAACTGCTTAGTCTTCAAATTGAGTAAGGGGCCAAACACTGAACTGAAATCCAACCAGTCTGAGATCTGGACAGGTTTCCTTCTTGCCTTGCTTTCACAGCTGTCCCTATAGGAATGTTGCTCCTTTAGACCCCCAACTACTTTTAACACTATAAACCCCACTGTAGTAATCCAAGGGGTCCAGATTCGCCAGGTGGGATGGGGGGACCTGGTTCTTCAAAGCAAAATACTGACACAGGCCATCTGACTCGGTCAGAAGGCAAGCACGGCTCCCTTACTGTAGCTGCATATTTCTCCTGACAATATTCAGTGCTGTTGCTTATTCTCTTACCACAACCATCACAAACCTAGAGACTATTGAGTCCATACTAAATATCAGTCCCGATAAACTGTGAGTGGGTCAAACTGCTTCACAAACTGTCTCAGGTAAGAACATTCTCGGCTAAATAAAACAACATTAAACCTTATGGCAAAACCAGAAGTTTCTTTCAAATTGGTTTTAGAATTGCTATGCTATTAAGACTCTTCCTTAATTGACCACAGACTTCTGAAGACGGGGGTGGGGTGGGGGGGGGTGGGGGGTGGGGTGGTAGCAGCCCAAACCCCTCATTAGGATATAAAAAATTCTGTAACTTCAGAGTTTCTTCAGCCAGAGCTTCCATTAATTTTTAGCTTATCCAGGTGGAGAGAGTGGTAATTACTGGATTGAAATATAAGTCACTTCCCACAATTCATGTTCTTTTACATTTGTTAGTCCTCTTGACCAAAAGAAGTGTACAGTATTATACTAAAAGTCATACTAATTGCCCACTAAAAAAAAAAAAAAATACTCGGTGGCTGCATTCCTTGAGTCTGTGTAAAGTGTTGCTCAAATTACATCTTTTCAAAAAAATCTAAAAACCATTATTTAAAACTGTCATAGAATCCTATCATAAATTTCACTCATGTCATCAGTGAGATGAGGGCTATGCCTTCCATGGCCTCTGTTTTCTTTTTCCCCCAGACAAAATGCTGCACAGGCTTCCCAAAGGGCAGGCTGGAATGTTGTAACTTGGAATGGCTAACCTGACTAAAAGTTTCTCTTTTGCTTTAGACATTTTATGGTGAAGGCTTTGAGAAACCAAACATCTACATTCTTTATCAATGAAGAATTAGTTCACTAGTAATTTAACAGTTTAGTACTAGAAACAAGTTACTGGAAGTTTTGGTTCATCTGTGAAAACCTCAGAATTGTGATACACACTAAGCATTAGCACAGGTCTGCAGCAGAGATGGAAAAGTTCATGAATTAGTACAAGGGTTTTTGTCCTTGATTTTCAAATTCAGACCAGGCATCATTTAACTCCATGAAAATCATCTTTGCATATTGTTCATAGGGTTGCCCAGTAGCCTATAGAAAGAACAAAAACACATATTAGATGCCACAGAACAAAATTTTACTTATATCAACTTTTTTACTGCTAATGTACAGGCTCTAAGTCACTGAGCTTTTTTATAAGGCCATTCCTACTTTTACAGCCTCGTATATGTGACCAATTACCATGACCTCCCCAGAAAAACATGCCCAATAGAAATTCATCTATGGTGGTGGTAAGGAGCGGATGAGTAGATAACAGAGAACTTATGGGCAATAATAGGTGCCTTTCCATTAGTGTCAATTAAATGGCAGACTCTCTCCAATTGACTTATTTCTAAACTCCAATTTTCCCATTTCTAAAAAAGATAAATTCTTTGAGACTCATAATATGGTTTGTGGATTTTTCCAGGCTCCCATTCTTCTTTCTATTTTTATTCATCAAAACTCAAGTCTTAAAATAGTTTCTCATTAATTCTTCTATTCAGACTAGTCACAAAAATGTACAAAGGGATGAGAAGCAAATACATCAAATCTAAGTATGTGCTCCTAAGTGCCACTTCAATTACAGCCACACATCACAGGACAGGTATGGTCCACAAAACAGAAAAATAACCCACTTCTGGGTGGGCCACGGTGGCTCAGCAGGCAAGAATGCTTGCCTGCAATGCCAGAGGACCCGGATTCGATTCCTGGTGCCTGCTCATGTAAAGAAAAAAAAAAAAGATAACCCACTTCTATCTGGGATGTCTCTGTGTATTATGATGACTTCAACTGGGCCATAAGGTATTTGAAATTTCTGACAATGTAGAGCACTTATATGTGTATATGTTTTAATGAAAACATAAACATCAACTTAGTGATGACTTCAGTTCCATTATTGATTCTCTTCAGTTGCAACAGATGCATTCTAAGTCTCTACTGCCACAATTCTCACTGAACATCTCGCTGTATCTTCAAAGTAGAAAAGCTTTCCACTGTCCAGCTCTTAGCTTATTCTTACCACTATAGGAAGCAAAGGACATAATTTACAACTGATCCCTAAAAATGAGACACTGATGAATCTCATACCTTTCTAACTAAGGCCCCTATTCCATTATTTGTCATTTATAGTTTGATCTATTTTCGCCCATTTCATCAAGCATAACTTTGTTTAAATGTCTGATTTTAGCTTATGGGTTTTATTATATTAACTAAATGGCCTAATCAACATGCCAGCTGAAAACATGATGTTTTAATCCATGTCCATAAAATAACGGTGGGCCGGACAAATGATAGAAGAAGGCAGGTGATGCTCACTTTATCTGGGTGTACCACCAGCACAGCCTTCCGGTAGACCTTCTTCACCTGCTCTGGCGTCACCAGGTCCGCCATGCCGATGGGCTTCCACTTGGTCTCCCCCGCCCAGAGCACAGTGTGCATTGTGGACAGAAGTGCTCTGATGTTTCTCTCTTTGCCTTCAATCCACTCCAGGATCTGTAAGCACAGGGGCAGTTAAGGAATTCAAATTGTTTTTAGTCCACAAAGTCTCACCTGGGACACTGGAAAGCCATGTTCTGGGGACATCAAAGTATTTGGGGCTTTCTAATACCCTAAGCTGTTTCTTCCACGTGGAATGGTTTACCACCTTCCACCTGCTGCCTTGCCAATCTGGTCAATGTGTCATCCTTCCAAAGTGTGCTCTGGTATGTCATGCCCTTAGTCTTTGAGAGTTTGGCTGCCCTCTTTCCTGACTGTTCCCAGGGTTAAACACCCTCTCCTAAAATATAAACTCATTCTGAAAGTGTAAAACACCACATCTATTTTGTTTCCTACTGCATGTTTCTATCTAATGTAGTATCTGGCAAATGCACCCTCCACAAACCTCTCTTGAAAGAAGAATGAACTTCTCTAGGGTCCCCTACTGTGCTGGTTTGAAAGGAAGTATGGACCCTAGAAAAGTCATATTTTAATCTAAATCCCATTTCATAAAGGCAGAATAATTCCTATTCGATACTGTATGTTTGAAACTGTAATCAGATCATCTCCCTGGATGATGTGATTTAATCAAGAGTGGTTGTTAAACTGGATTAGGTGATGACATGTCTCCACCCATTTGGACGGGTCTTGATAAGTTTCTGGAGTCCTATAAAAGAGATTCAGAGAGAGCAGAGCAGAATGACATAGTCACGAGAAGTAGAGTCCACCAGCCAGTGACCTTTGGAGATGAAGAAGGAACATGTCTCCAGGGGAGCTTCATGAAACAGGAAGCCAGGAGAAGAAACTAGCAGATGACACTGTACTCGCCATGTGCCCTTCCAGATGAGAGAGAAACTCTGCGTTCAGCATGTGCCCTTCCACTTGAGAAAGAAACCCAGAACTTCATCGGCCTTCTTGAACCAAGGTATCTTTCTCTTGATGCCTTAGATTGGACATTTCTATAGGCTTGTTTTAATTGGGACATTTTCTCGGCCTTAGAACTGCAAACGAGCAACTTATTAAATTCCCCTTTTTAATACCCTGTTTCTGGTATAATGCATTCCGGCAGCTATCAGACTAGAACACCTATCTTTCTGGAAATTACCTGTGTGTTTATCTTTCCCTGCCAATAGACAGAGCTCCTTGAAGAAGGGGGCTGCATCTTACATTGTAAATCAGGAACTAATTTGTACACCTGGCATAGAGTGGAGCTCAAAAATGTTAAAAAGAATTAATCCATTTAAGTCATTTATTCAAATTATGAACACGCATAGTTTGAATCTTCATAGTTTGGACGAATGATATGCTTAAACTGAAGGACTGGCAACACCGCATCAGCATGTAGACCACAGCGCCTTGGATTAGTGGTCCAGTCATGGTTGATGAAATTACTTCCCATTACAAAGTAAATACCTTGGACTAATTAAAAACCAAATTTTTTAAATTTTGGTTAAAAATTTGTTTTAAAAAACGAAATTTCTTTTTTAGAAAAGAATTGCCAAACTGTTCAAATTTGTCTAAATAAATGTTTCAGGAAACAAAAGTTATCATGATAGAAAAAAGTTTTAAATAAAAAAATTTTTAAAGCTAATAAAAAAGGAAAAAAGTTATCATGATACAGCACAAGGTTTTGTGAAGGGATATAAACCCTCTGAGATGTGTGAAGTGAAAAGCGAAAACAATAGAAGGATCCTACAATATACTGAAAAAAGGATCAAATAATCTTTACATTTACAACAAACTCTGTCAGGAAATTATAAAGAACAGTAGCAGGCTTTTTCAAATACGTAAGATTGGTTTGCTCTGCTAGTCCTGGTTTTGCAGACACTTTAGTACAGTAACAGGTTAGATCCTCAATCTTCCAGTTTGTTACCATGTTTTGTCATGTCGGAGCTCAGCCTCTCCATCTGTGGAAGAGCAATCTGTTCTAGTTTGCTAGCTGCTGGAATGCAACACACCAGAGACAGATTGGCTTTTAATAAAAGTAGATTTATTTTGTTCTTCGGAGGAAAGGCAGCTAACTTTCATCTGAGGTTCTTGCTTACGTGGGAAGGCACAGAATGGTCTCTGCTGGCCTTCTCTCTAGGTCTCTGGGTTCCAACAATTCTCCCTGGAGTGATTTCTCTCTGCATCTCCAAAGGCCTGGGATGAGCTGCTTGTGCTGAGATGAGGTATGCTGAGCTGCTTGGGCTGTGCTACATTGCGTTCTCTCATTTAAGCACCAGCCAATTAAGTCAATGTCATTCATTGCAGCAGGCACACCTCCTAGCCGACTGCAGATGTAATCAGCAACAGTTGAGGTTCACGTACAATTGTCTCATGTCCACAGCAACAGAACTAGGTGCCTTCACCTGGCCAAGCTGACAACTGAATCTAACTACCACACATTCTAATTATTTTGATCTTTACAAACTCACCCTGTTCATCAGCATAACCACTCTCCCCTTTCCAAGCTAACCTGCATCCATTCATCCATCCACCCACCATCCTCATCTGTGACGTAACATCTGTTTCCTTATCTATGAAGGGATTAGATTCACTGGTCTGAAAATTTTTTTTAAACAATGGACCCAATGTTCTTACTCCAAATGCAATATTATCTAGGTCTCCTGAATAATAATAATAAAAAGCTGAAAAGAAAACTGTTCTGGTTGAAAGTGAAGGCAGGCAGTGGGGAAGCCAGGTGGTCCACAGTTCTCTCAGTCTTGACCCTTCCAAACCTGCACGCCAATGTTACAAGAGCTGGTAATTCCCAGGTACCTAAATAACTAGTTCTCTCTGTCAGCAAAGAAAAGATACTGGTGGCTTCAGTGAATGAGGTCTAATATAAAGGTCTCAAAGGGAAAGAGAGCATGTAAATAATGCATCTTTCTTATTACCAAATTCTAATCATTTATCTTCAGAATCTGGATGCCATTTGAATAGCAAAAGAACTTCTTAAGCAAAGCCCTTGACTCATCTGAACAGTTAAACAAAGGAAACCTATACTACTATACCATGGTATAAAATGTATTTTATTAAATAAATCCCACAGCTTGTGTGGCCTTCCCCAAAGCTACTTTGCTTTTAAAGAGCAAGACTGCACTCAGATCACAGCTGCAGGGACCAAACAAAATACTGAGGTCGCCAGAAATCTAACGGTGCATTCTCCAGGTTAGTTTTCATACTGACAGCCCCATGCACAAGACCTTGTCATACAGGATAATCACACTGGGTCAGAGTTCACTCACCTTCAATTTTTCGGGATCCATTTCCTTTGCCATTTCCTCCTTTCTCATTTCAGCTATTGTTCGAGGTCCCTTTTTGTCCTTGTGTGCATTGAAACCTTGACCAGAGAGCAGATCTTCGAAGTCAGCTGCTTTTTGTTTCCCTTCTATAATAAAGTTTTTGAAAATTATTATAGTTTTTACTTCACATGTAATATTACATTATTATCTGAGAGCGCTTAAGAGTTTTCAAGAGGCTTTTGTATGCATCAAGCCCCTCAATCCTCACACGGAAAGCAAAAGGCTGCTGTGCCCATTTTACAGATGAGGAAAATGAAGTCTGGAGAACTTAAGAGATCTGTCTAGAATCGGATTTCATGTCCACGGCCTTAGCCTTTGAGAGTTTGAATATCTTCTTCCCTGACTGTCCCCAGGGGCAATTACTCACTCCTAAAATATAAATTCATTCTGAAAATATAAACACCACATGCCCAGGCAGTACAGCCAAGCCCTGTACCATCATTCTTACCTAAATTGGGTGATCCTTTCCCACGCTCGTGCTGAACCCCCGGTACGGCAGAGAAGCTCACGTTGTAGTTGGGTCGGTTCTGGGGAGAGGAGTGGGGCCCACTGGGCTGTGGCTTGGACTGTGACTGCTGCCAGCTGTAGCCACCGCCCTGCTGCCACCCTGCACCCAGAGGCTGGGGAGAGGCTTTCTGTGGGGAGCTGAGAGGCGGAAAACCTCCACCCAGTCCAGTTGGCGTGGTTGGTTTGCTGGCAAATGAAGAACTACCTATGGAAAAAAGGGCGAGAGGTGTGCTACTCTGAATAGCATCTTGTGCCCAAGATTTTTTTGCAGTGATGTTAGTGGCAATTACCTCAACTGATAAAAAACCTCTTTAATAGTTAAAGAAAGTGTGGGCACATAAATGGTTTCACTTAAACCCAACAATGACATTTTTTAGATTTGTATTAACAGTCCCATTTGTTTGATTCAGCTGAAAAAACTGCAGCTCAGGGAAATTAAGTGATTTCCTCAATGTCACACAGGCAGTAAGTGGCAGAATTAGGACTTGAATACATGTCTTTGATTCCAAGACAGAAGAGCCCAGCTCTTCCACTGTGCCACTCACCCACCACCCTTTACCCTACCTTCTGAGCAGATTCTATTTCTTTTTGGAGTAAAACTATCAAATGACACTGGCTGAGAATAAAAACAATAAATTCACTGACCAAGATGTGAATTAAACTTCAATTATCAGGATTGATCATTTGCTTGAAATAAAGACAAGCATGATTAGTACCCAAGAGTACATAAAGTTGTTTTGAAATTTCACAAGTGGGTTTCAATTTCACACTTCTTACATTTCATGGCAGGAGAGCAAGCTGCTCTCTGACAACTGTGATGAGAACAAAGGATCTTATTCAAGCTTTGAAAAATGGTATTACATTGTGCAGGAATTTAAATAGAGTTCTGATTCTGTAATCTCCTAACTTTTAAGCACTCACTGCACACACACACTGGACTGTTTCCAAAATATGAAGACCCAGCTGCGGCTTGTGTTTAAAGAGACAGAAAGAGAAATGAAGTGATCTCCAAAGTCCCTTCCATGCAATGCGCTCAAAGTAACTATGACAGTAAAACAAGTAACATTTATACAGCTCTTGAGAATTTACAAAATGTATTTATGTATATGGCTGCCTTTAATCTACATAAATCCCCTGGGAGGCCAGTAGTACTACTGACTATTGACTCCACTTTAAAGATGAGAAAATTAAGGCTCAGAGAGGTTGACTGACATGCACACGAACACACAGCTAGTTAATGGGGCTTGGACCAAACCATAGGCCCCCTTACTCCAAATCTCAGCTCATTTCCTGCACCCCATTCCCTAATGTCTTCCCAAATCTCTGAAGCTTTCGATTCAGCTCATCTCTACTGTTTCTTCTTTCCATAGATATTTTCTCTCTTTTCTGATCTTGGCATTTCTCCCGCCTTCCCCACTAGGAATGTTAGGTAATGGCCACTAGGCCCTGAGTCTGAGTCTCAGCTCTCTATCATATTCATGCACTCATTCAGCCAGCATTCAATGAGCACCTACAACACACCAGGTACTGTGCTGGGGGCTTGGAATATAGCTAAAAAGAAGCTATAGAGCATCTTTGTTCTTATGAAGCCTAGTGAAAAACTTCACCTCTTTGAGTTTTGTGAAAATAGAACTATGCTTCCATCACAGGTGTGCTGTAAAATTCTTTACAACCCTGAATTAAGCGGCATTATATGTTATAAAACCACACAAGTTCCTGTACCCAGCACATGCCTGGAACATCATAAAAGCTCAGTAAATAACTGATAGTAGGAAAAGGTAATGACAGGACTTGAACTCTGAAGCTTGGCACTGCTCCTTCTCTCTTTACGGACGCATGGGCCACTCTGCCAACAGAGTGCACACATCAACGCACACGTGAGGCTGGGTATTCACTTTCATTGGGGGTTTCATTTTATATTCTTAGGAATGCTTGCCATCTGTTTCCTGAACATTTCTATTCCTTATCTAAAGGTTTAATAAATATGGAAAAACTATAAAAAGACAAACTCTACATTCCCACCACACTTTGCTTCATTTATGAAATAGCACTGTGCATCATCTAGTGTCATATCACAGATACAATGGGGAAAAGGCAGGCGCTGACCCAGTTCTCACAGGGCTCATCGACAATGCAGGACTTTCTGATGCCCACCCTCCCTGGATATTTCTTACTGATGTTCAGCAACTCTAATTGTTAATGCAACTCTGTTAATGCTATTGAAGCAGAGAACTGACAAAAATGCAAAACAGTAGCCAAACTCAGAGGCCACTGCTCTCCCCAGTGAAACCTAAAGCACTGGTTTTCGATCTTGACTGCACAACAGAATCACCTACAGAGCTTTTTTTACTTATTAGAGAATTGTGGGTTTACAGAAAAATCATGCATAAAATAGAGGGTTCCACATATTACCCTATAACTAACACCTTACATTGGGGTGGTACACCTGTTACAATTGATGAAGCACATTTTAATCACTGTACTGTTACCTACTGCCCCGGGTTTACGCACGCTTACTGTATTGTACAGTTTCATGCATTTAACATTTTTATTCTAAACGCACATAAACCTAAAATTTCTCTGTTTTCACTATATTCAAATATATAAATACAGTGCTGTTAATTATGTTCACAATGCTGTGAGACCAAAAGTTTTCCACCATCCCACATAGAAACCTTGTACATTTTAAACATTAACTCCCAGGTCTGTACCTCCCACCCTAATCCCTGGTAACCTACAATGTAGATTGATTATGGGTTTTCTTATTCTAATTATTTCATACTAGTGAGATCAGCAATATTTGTCCTTTTGTGTTTGGCTTATTTCACTCAACATTATGTCTTCAAGGTTCATCCATGCTGTCACATGTGTCAGGACTTCATTCCTTTCAATGGTTGACTAATACTTCATTGTATATATATTCCGCATGTATTTTATCCATTCATCAGTTGATGGACAATTCAGCTGCTTCCATCTTTTGACAATTGTGAATGCCACTATGACAACTGGTGTGCATATATCTGCTCAAGCCCTTGTTTTCAAATATTTTGGGCCTATGCCTAGAAGTGGCATTGTCAGGTTACATAATACCTTACTTAGCTTTCTGAGAAACTGCCAAATTATCTTCCATAGTGGCTGAACAATTTTACATTCCCACCAGCAATGAATGAGTATTCCTATTTCTCCACGTTCTCTCCAACGCCTATAATCTTCCTTTTTTTAATAGTAGCCATTCTAGTGGATATGACATAGCATCACACTGTGGTTTTAATTTAAATTTCCATAATGGCTAATTATGTTGAGCATCTTTTCATGTACTTTTTGACCATTTGTATATCTTCTTTGGAGAAATGTCTATTCTTTTGCCCATTTTTCAACTGGATTGTTTGTCTTTTTGTTGTGGAGTTAAAGGATTTCTTTACACATTCTGGATATTAAACCTTTATCATGTATGTTCATTGTACTCTTCCTTTGGATGGGCCATGATTACCTGTTTCTTTGCTTGCCTTGTAATTTTTTTGATGCATACTGCTTAATATTCTTAAATGTTAACTCTAGGATTTATTCCTTGAGATGTCTGCTTCTTGAGTTTGCATCCAGCTAGTGATATGATAGAGATTTTTTTGAGCAGCAGGAGCTAAGAAAACCAAGCAAATCTAAGCAAAAAAACACCTTTCATGGTCTTTGCAAATTGGCTTTGACTAACTGGTGATCTCCTTCAGAGTCCAGCCCTCCTAGCAGGGATAGTCTAAGGCAAATGCAAAGTATAGGGTTCGAGCTGTCTTTTCTGGGCCTCTCTTTTGCTTTAGGTTTGTGTTTGCTAGTGGCTTTGGGGCTGAATGCCTCTCTTACTTTCCAAGAAACTGACGTTGTCCCTCTCCCACATGTTCCACCGCAGGACTTAAAGCAAGTAAGCCTTTACCCCAGGTGGCCCACCTCAACTGCTGCTTACACTGCTTTGTTTTAAGCTGCTTTTGTCTAGATGGGAAATTCTGGGAGGTGGGACTTGCTGTAGAAAAGATCCCCAAGTCAGTCTTCTACAGCCAGAACAAGGCCAGGGACCTGCAAAGGGAGAAACTGGTTTCAAACTAGCCTGGGAAGGGAACGAGGAAGTGGAAGGAAGGGCGCCAGGAGCTGCTTCTGCAGCTTTCCAAAGCTGCACCCTCTTGACTCAGTACCCACCCAGCAAATGCAGCCCTCAACTGTCCTTTGCCAAGTCAGAAGAAACAGACCTTCCTTAAGTCTCTTTTCACTGCCTGTGTCCTTGGCATGTTGGAACAGTGATCACTCTCAGAGCTGGGCCACAACGATGTAAATCAAAAGCAGTGATCGGTAGTGATCGGACTGTACCCCCACTCAGGATCTTGGAGAACTAGGTTTTTAAGTCCTTCTTTGGCACCAGCAAGCCAGGCCATGGGCAGGACCCAGAGCTCCCTGCTATTTATTGTGAACTGGGGGATGGGGGATGGTGTCCGCTGTACAGAGACAGCAGTTTACTTGTATTCACCCCAATTTACCAGCCTCTTCCTCCTGCTCCTCCCTGATGCTGCACAGGGTTCTACTGGACTCTGGAGTTTCCAAAGAGTTGATTCAGTCAGTTTCCGCCTGTTTAATAGCTGTTCTGGTGGAAGGACTGGTTCTTGTAGTTTCCTACTCTGCCATCTTCACACCATCTATTCCTTAGGGAGCTTTTTTTTTTTTTTTTTTGGCTTGGGCAGGCACTGGGAATCGAACCAAGGTCTCCGGCAAGGCAGGCAAGAACTCTGCCTGCTGAGCCACCATGGCCTGTCCCTTAGGGAGCTTTTAAAACTTCTTACATCCAAGTCCCATTCCAAGGTATTTAAATCAGAATATCTATGGGAAGGACCAAGGTGCTGCGGATTGCATCAGTCATGTTTAGGGCAATAATACCTTGCGAAGAAGTACACTTCTGTCTTTTCTGAATTGCAGTTATATAATTTGGAAGTTTAATTTTTACTCTCAGAGCACACGTAACCCTCACTCAGATTTCTGCTCATGGTGTGGCTTTAGGAAAGGCATTTAACCTTCCTAAGTTAACTGACTTAAGAAATGGGGAAACTTGAAGATGGCGATGAATATACAACTATGTGATGATATTGTGAATTACTGATTATATATGTAGAATGGAATGATTATATGATAAGAATATTTGTGTTTGTTGTGCTTTTAAAAATTAAAAAAATTAATAAAAAAGAAACAAACAAACAAAAAAAAGAAATGGGGAAACTCAGGAAACCAGTATCTTCAGAGGGAAGCTGTAAGAATTACTGCATTTCAAAAACTACAAAGAGATCACTTCCGGAGAAGATGGCGGCTTAGTAAGACGCGCAGATCTTAGTTTCTCCTCCAGGACAGCTACTAGGGGAGTAGAAACGATACAGAACAGCTCCCAAAGCCACGACAGAGATAAAAAAGACAGCGTACCCCATCCTGGAATGGCTGGCTGGCTGAGAGAACCCGCTCTGGTGAGATCGCTGAGGGGCGCGGGCTTCACCGGGCGGGGCGGCAAGCGGCCGGAGTCACTCCCTTCCCCCTTCCCGGGCCAGCTGGGAGAATTGGACAGGCGGTCCCCTCAAACCGCGGCGGCTGGTGCCCACACCACGCGCGGCCCCCCGGACCAACTGAGAGAATTGGATCAGAAATCCCCAGGCCGCGGAGAACGGTGACGGGGGGAGGGACCCTTCCAAACCCGTGACTCCCCGGGAACGTGCACTCTCCCGGGCGGGCCGCTGCGGCTGGCGCCCTCCCGCCACGCTTCGCGCCCCGGGCCGACTACGAAATTCGGACGGGCGCTTTCCCGGGCTGCGGCGACCAGCGACCCTCCCCGCGTTCGGACTCCGGGCCGGCTGGCACCCTGCCAAGCTGCTTCGGCTAGCGAACCTCCGGGATGGCGAGAGTTTTCCAAAGTTAAAGGACCCACAGCAACTTTTACTGGTGGGACCCGCAGACAAACGTGTGCCACGAGCACCACCTACTGGGCAGGATAAGAAAAACAGAACCCAGAGATTTCACAGAAAAATCTAGCAACCTTGTTGGGTCCGACACCCAGGGAAATCTGACTAAATGCCCAGATGCCAGCAGCAGAAGATAACTGTCCATGCTCAGAAGATTGAGAATATGGCCCAGTCAAAGGAACAAACCAATAGTTCAAATGAGATACAAGAGCTGAGACAACTAATGCTGAATATACGAACAGAAATGGAAAACCTCTTCAAAAACGAAATCGATAAATTGAGGGAGGACATGAAGAAGACATGGGCTGAACATAAAGAAGAAATAGAAAAACTGAAAAAACAAATCACAGAACTTATGGAAGTGAAGGATAAAGTAGAAAAGATGAAAAAAACAATGGATACCTACAATGATAGATTTAAAGAGACAGAAGATAGAATTAGTGATTTGGAGGATGGAACATCTGAATTCCAAAAAGAAACAGAAACTATCAGGAAAAGAATGGAAAAATTTGAACAGGGTATCAGGGAACTCAAGGACAATATGAACCGCACAAATATACATGTTGTGGGTGTTCCAGAAGGAGAAGAGAAGGGAAAAGGAGGAGAAAAACTAATGGAAGAAATTATCACTGAAAATTTCCCAACACCTTATGAAAGACCTAAAATTACAGATCCAAGAAGTGCAGCGCACCCCAAAGAGATTAGACCCAAATAGGCGTTCTCCAAGACACTTACTAGTTAGAATGTCAGAGGTCAAGGAGAAAGAGAGGATCTTGAAAGTAGCAAGAGAAAAACAATCCATCACATACAAGGGAAACCCAATAAGACTATGTGTAGATTTCTCAGCAGAAACCATGGAAGCTAGAAGACAGTGGGATGATATATTTAAATTACTAAAAGAGAAAAACTGCCAACCAAGACTCCTATATCCAGCAAAATTATCCTTCAAAAATGAGGGAGAAATTAAAACATTCTCAGACAAAAAGTCACTGAGAGAATTTGTGACCAAGAGACCAGCTCTGCAAGAAATACTAAAGGGAGCACTAGAGTCAGAACCGAAAAGACAGAAGAGAGAGGTATGGAGAAGAGTGTAGAAAGAAGGAAAATCAGATATGATATATATAATACAAAAGGCAAAATGGTAGAGGAAAATATTATCCAAACAGTAATAACACTAAATGTCAATGGACTGAATTCCCCAATCAAAACACATAGATTGGCAGAATGGATTAAAAAACAGGATCCTTCTATATGCTGTCTACAGGAAACACATCTTAGACCCAAAGATAAACATAGGTTGAAAGTGAAAGGTTGGGAAAAGATATTTCATGCAAATAACAACCAGAAAAGAGCAGGAATGGCTACACTAATATCCAACAAATTAGACTTCAAATGTAAAGCAGTTAAAAGAGACAAAGAAGGACACTATCTACTAATAAAAGGAACAATTAAACAAGAAGACATAACAATCATAAATATTTATGCGCCGAACCAGAATGCCCCAAATATGTGAGGAATACACTGCAAACACTGAAAAGGGAAATAGACTCATATACCATAATAGTTGGAGACTTCAATTCACCACTCTCATCAATGGACAGAACATCTAGACAGAGGATCAATAAAGAAATAGAGAATCTGAATATTACTATAAATGAGCTAGACTTAACAGACATTTATAGGACATTACATCCCACAACAGCAGGATACACCTTCTTCTCAAGTGCTCATGGATCATTCTCAAAGACAGACCATATGCTGGGTCACAAAGCAAGTCTTAACAAATTTAAAAAGATTGAAATCATACACAACACTTTCTCGGATCATAAAGGAATGAAGTTGGAAATCAATAATAGGCGGAGTGCCAGAAAATTCACAAATACGTGGAGGCTCAACAACACACTCCTAAACAACGAGTGGGTCAAAGAAGAAATTGCTAGAGAAATTAACAAATACCTCGAGGCGAATGAAAATGAAAACACAACATATCAAAACTTATGGGACGCAGCAAAGGCAGTGCTAAGGGGGAAATTTATTTTCCTAAATGCCTATATCAGAAAAGAAGAAAAGGCAAAAATGCAGGAATTAACTATCCATTTGGAAGAACTGGAGAAAGAACAGCAAACTAATCCCAAAGCAAGCAAAAGGAAAGAAATAACAAAGATTAGAGCAGAAATAAATGAAATTGAAAACATGAAAATAGAGAAAATCAATAAGGCCAGAAGTTGGTTCTATGAGAAAATCAATAAGATTGATGGGCCCTTAGCAAGATTGACAAAAAGAAGAAGAGAGAGGATGCAAATAAATAAGTTCAGAAATGGAAGAGGAGACATAACTACTGACCTCACAGAAATAAAGGAGGTAATAACAGGATACTATGAACAACTTTACGCTAATAAATACAACAATTTAGAGGAAATGGACGGGTTCCTGGAAAGACATGAACAACCAACTTTGACTCAAGAAGACATAGATGACCTCAACAAACCAATCACAAGTAAAGAAATTCACTTAGTCATTCAAAAGCTCCCTAAAAAGAAAAGTCCAGGACCAGACGGCTTCACATCTGAATTCTATCAAACATTCCAGAAAGAATTAGTACCAACTCTCCTCAAACTCTTCAAAAAAATCGAAGCGGAGGGAAAACTACCTAATTCATTCTATGAAGCCAACATCACCCTCATACCAAAACCAGGCAAAGGTATTACAAAAAAAGAAAACTACAGGCCAATCTCTCTAATGAATACAGATGCAAAAATCCTCAATAAAATTCTAGCAAATCGTATCCAACAACACATTAAAAGAATTATACATCATGACCAAGTAGGATTCATCCCAGGTATGCAAGGATGGCTCAACATAAGAAAATCAATTAATGTAATACACCATATCAACAAATCAAAGCAGAAAAATCACATGATCATCTCAATTGATGCAGAGAAGGCATTTGACAAGATTCAACATCCTTTCCTGTTGAAAACACTTCAAAGGATAGGAATACAAGGGAACTTCCTTAAAATGATAGAGGGAATATATGAAAAACCCACAGCTAATATCATCCTCAATGGGGAAAAATTGAAAACTTTCCCCCTAAGATCAGGAACAAGACAAGGATGTCCACTATCACCACTATTACTCAACATTGTGTTGGAGGTTCTAGCCAGAGCAATTAGACAAGAAAAAGAAACACAAGGCATCAAAATAGGAAAGGAAGATGTAAAACTATCACTGTTTGCAGACGATATGATACTATACGTCGAAAACCCGGAAAAATCCACAACAAAACTACTAGAGCTAATAAATGAGTACAGCAAAGTAGCAGGTTACAAGATCAACATTCAAAAATCTGTAGCATTTCTATACACTAGCAATGAACAAGCGGAGGGGGAAATCAAGAAACGAATCCCATTTACAATTGCAACTAAAAGAATAAAATACCTAGGAATAAATTTAACTAAAGAGGCAAAAAACCTATATAAAGAAAACTACAAAAAACTGCTAAAAGAAATCACAGAAGACCTAAATAGATGGAAGGGCATACCGTGTTCATGGATTGGAAGACTAAATATAGTTAAGATGTCAATCCTACCTAAATTGATTTACAGATTCAATGCAATACCAATCAAAATCCCAACAACTTATTTTTCAGAAATAGAAAAACCAATAAGCAAATTTATCTGGAAGGGCAGGGTGCCCCGAATTGCTAAAAACATCTTGAGGAAAAAAAACGAAGCTGGAGGTATAGTGATGCCGGACTTTAAGGCATATTATGAAGCCATAGTGGTCAAAACAGCATGGTATTGGCACAAAGATAGATATATCGACCAATGGAATCAAATAGAGTGCTCAGATATAGACCCTCTCATCTATGGACATTTGATCTTTGATAAGGCAGTCAAGCCAACTCACCTGGGACAGAACAGTCTCTTCAATAAATGATGCCTAGAGAACTGGATATCCATATGCAAAAGAATGAAAGAAGACCCATCTCTCACACCCTATACAAAAGTTAACTCAAAATGGATCAAAGATCTAAACATTAGGTCTAAGACCATAAAACAGTTAGAGGAAAATGTAGGGAGATATCTTATGAATCTTACAATTGGAGGCAGTTTTATGGACCTTAAACCTAAAGCAAGAGCACTGAAGAAGGAAATAAATAAATGGGAACTCCTCAAAATTAAACACTTTTGTGCATCAAAGAACTTCATCGAGAAACTAGAAAGACAGCCTACACAATGGGAATCAATATTTGGAAACGACATATCAGATAAAGGTCTAGTATCCAGAATTCATAATGAGATTGTTCAACTCAACAACAAAAAGACAGCCAACCCAATTACAAAATGGGAAAAAGACTTGAATAGACACCTCTCAGAGGAGGAAATACAAATGGCCAAAAGGCACATGAAGAGATGCTCAATGTCCCTGGCCATTAGAGAAATGCAAATCAAAACCACAATGAGATATCATCTCACACCCACCAGAATGGCCATTATCAACAAAACAGAAAATGACAAGTGCTGGAGAGGATGCAGTGAAAGAGGCACACTTATCCACTGTTGGTGGGAATGTCAAATGGTGCAACCACTGTGGAAGGCAGTTTGGCGGTTCCTCAAAAAGCTGAATATAGAATTGCCATATGACCCAGCAATACCATTGCTGGGAATCTACTCAAAGGAATTAAGGGCAAAAACTCAAACGGACATTTGCACACCAATGTTTATAGCAGTGTTATTTACAATTGCAAAGAGATGGAAACAGCCAAAATGTCCATCAACAGACGAGTGGCTAAACACACTGTGGTATATACATACGATGGAATATTATGCAGCTTTAAGGCAGGATAAACTTATGAAGCATGTAATAACATGGATGGAGCTAGAGAACATTATGCTGAGTGAGTCTAGCCAAAAACTAAAAGACAAATACTGTATGGTCCCAATGATGTGAATCGACACTCGAGAATAAACTTGGAATATGTCATTGGTAACAGAGTTCAGCAGGAGTTAGAAACAGGGTAAGATAATGGGTAATTGGAGCTGATGGAATACAGACTGTGCAATAGGACTAGATACAAAAACTCAAAAATGGACAGCAGAATAATACCTAATTGTTAAGTAATCATGTTAAAACACTGAATGAAGCTGCATCCGAGCTATAGGTTTTTGTTTTGTTTTGTTTTGTTTTGTTCTTACTATTATTACTTTTAGTTTTTTTCTCTATATTAACATTCTATATCTTTTTCGGTTATATTGCTAGTTCTTCTAAACCGATGCAAATGTACTAAGAAACGATGATCATGCATCTATGTGATGATGTTAAGAATTACTGATTGCATATGTAGAATGGTATGATTTCTAAAAAAAAAAAAAAATGGACAGCACAATACTACCTAATTGTAATGTAATTATGTTAAAACACTGAATGAAGCTGCATCTGAGCTATAGTTTTTTTCTTATATATTTTTGTATTTTTTATTTTTATTTTCATTTTTTCTCTATATTATCATTTTATTTCTTTTTCTGTTGTCTTGCTATTTCTTTTTCTAAATCGATGCATATGTACTAAGAAATGATGATCATACATCTATGTGATGATATTAAGAATTACTGATTGCATATGTAAAATGGAATGATTTCTAAATGTTGTGTTAGTTATTTTTTTTTAATTAATAATAATAAAAAAAAAAAACTACAAAGAGCTCTTCCACTTCTCCAGGTAGGTTTGTGGTTCGTAGCAATATAGATGTAGCTATTCTGAACTGTTTTTGTTGTTTGTCTATAAATATGTTCTGATCCAGGGAAATAGTTACTTATATAAAATAAACGAAGGCAGGGGACAGCCCTGTGGAACTGGATTGGAATGATAAATATCTAAATTTACTCATCTTCTATCTCTGCCTACAGAAAGGGTCTAGAAGCAAAACATCTCAGTACCAATGAACATACTTAGCACACAAATCTTGATTTCTAATTACCATTCCCCCAAAAGAGAAAAAGGGTTCTTGGGAGAATAGTTGGTTCCAAGACTGGGCATAAAAACTTCAACAAGCCTGGACCATCCTGTGTCATAAAGAAAGAAAGTTCTTAAAAATTATAGGGCCAAGCCAAAAGGACATAAAGCAAGAAATCAAGGGTTTGTGCCTGATGCTCCTTTTATCTACGGTATGGACAGATGAGTAAAACATAGTGATTAAAAATAAATAAATAATAGGGGGAACAAATGTTAAAATAAATTCAGTAGATTGAAATGCTAGTGATCAATGAAAGGGAGTGATAAAGGGTACAGAAAAAGAATAGGGGAAACAAAGGCTAAAATATATTGGGTAGATGGAAATACTAGCTATCAATGAGAGGGAGGGGTAAGGGGTATGGTATGTGTGAGGTTTTTTTCTTTTTATGTCTTTTTCTGAATTGATGCAAATATTCTAAGAAAAGATCATGGTGATGAATATACAACTGTGATGATATTGTGAGTTACTGATTATATACCAAGAAGAGAATGATCATATAATAAGAATGTTCATTTTTGTATGTTATGTTTAAAAAAAATAAAAAAGAACTCAAGGGCTTCTTAAAACCAAATCTGGAACAGACTGAACATCAAAATGAATAATGACAGTAATGGATAACTCACTGTATCAAAAAGAACCACCAGTCCACTCTGATGACAAATTGATACAGACAGATAGCTATATGATAGATATAGATGATAGATTAGACAGAAAGAGAAAGAAGTGGAGACCCTTACAGTAAAATAAATGCCTCAGTAAAATGTTAACTAATATATAGAGAAGAAAGGACAAAGTTAGAAAATCACAAATTTTGCACCCATCATAGTAGTATTTGATTTAGTTCAAAAATCATTTACGAATACTAAAACCAGTGGGTAAAAGTCTGGTGGAGACAGGATATTTTCAAATAGGACTACTTCAAATAGGAGAATCTCAAAATATCTCCCCCAGATTATCTCTTAGTTACAAAATGGTAATCACAGTGAAGAAACCTGGCAGACATCACCTTAATCAATTGATGAAGGCTAACACCAAACCCAAATTGAAAGACTTTCTCAACTGGCCCGTACCCTTCAAATATCAATATCATGAAAGACCAAGAAAAGGTGAGGAGTGCTCCCAGAGGAAAAGAGTCTTAAGAGAAATGACAATTAAATGAAAAATGTGAACCTGGGTTTAAAAAAAAGAACTCCCTATAAAGGTCACCTCCTCGGAGAGACATTCTTTAGCTACTTGATATCTAAATTAACACTTATCCCAGCCACCACTCATCACCCCTTCCCTGCCTTATTTTTCTTCATAATATTTAACACGTTGGCTACAGATGTTAGCTCCAGAGCCAGACTTCTTGGTGTTGAATCCTCGTGATTTGGGTATGTAACTGAAACTTTTTTTGTGCTCCCATTGTCTCATCTGCAAAATGGGAATTATAATAGTCCCTACTTCAAAAGATTATTGGGAAATTTAAATTAAATAATATATGGAAAGAGCTGAAAATAATTCTTGGCAAACAGTAAAGCCCCCAATACACACTCACTGTTACTTTTATTCATGGATGCTATGTTATATACTCTTTACTGTTTGCTTCCTATTCTAGAATATAAGCCTTAGGAAGGCAAGGGTTTTGTTATTTGTTTTGTTTTGATTTCTTTGGTTTTCATTAGAACAGTACTAGCACATAGAATACACTTAGTAAATATTTATGGAATGAATAAATGGATGGAAATGAGCAATGAATGAGATTTTAAGTAGAATTTCACCTGATATTACCTTAAAATTTGGAATTTACTGTATTAAAACACAAAGAAGGGAGGGGAGAAAGAGAACTGGGTATATATAAATCTGAGAACACAGAATGAGGTCTAAAGGATCTGAAATGACTACTAGCAAATATGGTGGACATCCTCTTGTTCCCTGCAGACAATTTGGCTCTAAATGCTGCAGTTGGGCTTTTTGAGAACCTAGAATCAACATCGTCAACTTAAACCTGTTTCAGGGCTCTGCATCTTTATTTAACAACTCTGCACTGACCTAAAAGAGGAAGAAAAAAGAAGAAAATGTTTTAGCACATGCTAGTCCAATAAAATCTCCTTAAAAAGGGTTCCTTGGTGAAATCAGTTTGATAACCCTACAAACTGTGTCTGTCAGAGAGTGTCACCATGAACATGGATTCTCAGAAGTTTCTGCAGTAATAAAAATTCATTGAACCCAGCATTTCCCAAACTCACTTGCTCATGGAACACTTGCCCTGTAACAACTATTAACAGAACACTTTGGAGCCATATAGAGTCTGTATCTGTACAGAATCTTATAAACTGCACAGAAGGCACTGTCGTTAACGGGGAGAAGAGGGATAAGAGTAGAAAGATCTCACTGATAACACTGCAGTAGAGCTTATGCAAAGCTGGCGCCACGGGGCACACGTCAACCTGACCAGTCTCATCTCTCACCGTTTCTGTACTCATTACATTTGCTGTAGCCAAACTGTTGTCAGAAGTTCCTTGAGGCTCTAACTTGATTCATACTACCAGTCTCCAACTAGGCATTGAAGAAATGGATCAACAGGGGTTATTTTCAATCCAATATATGTTACCTGTTTTGTTGTGTGTGTGTGTGTGTATGTGTGTGTTTAAACCAATCTCAGGTTTCAGAGTATAGCTTAAGAATGCACACTGTTTTAATTTAGGTCCCAGGTGATAATAACAGATTATTGTAACATCAAAAATTTAGATTTGAGGTTATGTGACCATAAGTAAGGATTATTTATATCTTAACCTGCTAAGTTTGTTCCAAGTGCCCCAAGGTCGGCAAAAGGATCCAGAGTATGGGGCTTGTTCAGATGGGTGGGAGTGCCATGTGAGGACCCTGTCGGGCTGGTGGCAGCTGACTTGCTCCCCATTCCAAAACCTCCTGAAAAGAAAACGAGAGCATTGAAAATGAGGTCGTTTTCCAACACTGAATTCTGACATTTAGAATTCCAGAGCTATTGGCCATCCTTGTCTCTAGACCAAACTAAGACAGAGTTTGGAAACACATAAGAAGTTGGTCGACTCTGTGTCTGTGAGCTGGGTGAGTGGTGGCCTAGAGCAGGGACAGGACTCAGAAAAGACACATGCTACCTTCTGGCCTCACCTGCGACTATTATTTCCCATGTTAACCTTTCACATCAATCTAACTTCATTCTTCCTATGGGCTTTGGAGTCAGACCTGGATCTGGCTTTGCCTGTTGAGAGCTGAGTGACCATTTAACATCTCTTAACATCAATATTTTCTCATTGGTTGAAAAGAGGATTCAGAGGGTTGCTGTGATGGGTACATAGTATGTGGATCTCTGTGTGTGCTTGTGTGTATCTATAACTTGCACGGGCTCAGGACACAGTCATATAAGACAGCTCCCAATAAATGCCAAAGTAGTTATAAGAAAGGCACCCTACTTATTACAGGCAAATCCAGCCCTGTGATATGTACACATGTTCTTCCTTCTGGAAGAACATTTATTTAACACCTAACATACGCAAAAGACTTTCAAATAAGTTATTTCATTTAAACAAATACAATTGTGTGGGGCAGGAATTATTATCCCCATTTTATAGATAAGAAAACTAAGGCTCAGACATGTCAAAAAATCCAAGAGCTTCTAAGTGGTAGAGGCGGATACACAGGCAGCTCTGTCTGATTCTACCGTCAAGACAGACATTCAGCAAATGAGACTTAGAAACCTGAACGTATAATATGTAGCATTATCATGTCATCAAATCCAACAGGAAAAGATCAACCAGAATATGAGTCTTTAGGAAAAATCAATGCAAATTACATGAGAAGGCATAACACTCCTTAAGTTCTCACCTCATCCTGTGTGAAGGATTATGGTTTAGCGATTGGTTAAATGTGTACAAAAAAATCATTGGCTGGCCTTTACCTGGTTTAGTGTGCCAGTCCCAACCTCCTGAAACATCTGGCTGAATGTTCACAGCAGGTGTACTAGAAGCTGGAAATGGGAAGGAGAAAAAGAATGAGAATGAGATAGCTCAGAACCCACTTTTCTGTACCCATACAGGAAAATGCCATCTCCTCCATGAAGACTACATGACTTCCCAAGGGATTCACCCATTTTTTCATGTGCTCATCATACTCAGCAATGTGCATTTTGTGCCTTCATCTCTAGTTATTCGCAAGAGGATCAGTAGAAACCATATATTGCTTGTCTCTGTTCCTTCTTTGGTTCACCTGTATTTTACCTCTATATCCAGCATATTCTATGCTCAATCCACACACTTGTCAGTCTTCTTTAAATTGCAAGTTTCCTCAAGGCAAGAAATATCTTATTCATCTTTGAGTGTCTCACCTCTACACTTAACATAGAATCAGTGGATATGCCAGTTTGAAGTATAATATACCCAGAAAAGCCATGTCCTTTAATCCTGATTTCATATTGCTGGGTGGAATCTTTTTTATTGTTTCCATGGAGATGTGACCCAACCAATTGTGGGTGGTAATTTTTGATTAGATGGTTTCCATTGAGATATGTCTTCACCCATTCAAGGTGGGGTTGCTTACTAGAGCCTTTAAGAGGGAACCATTTTGGAAAAAGCTTCAGTGCCAACAGAACAGACAGAGCCCCAGGGAAGCCACTGAGGAAGCCTGGAGAGAAAGCTAGCAGACGTCACCATGTGCCTTTCCAGCTGCGAGAGAAACCCTGAACATCAGCAGCCTTCTTGAACTAAGGTATCTTTCCCTAGATGTGCTAATTTGGATATTTTTATAGCTTTGTCTTAATTTCAACATTTTTACAGTCTTGGAACTGTAAACTTACAATTTAATAAATTCCCCTTTTTAAAAGCCATTCCAGTTCTGGTATGTTGCATTCTGGCAGCTTGCAAACTAAAACAGTGAGTAATAAGAAAAACAAAAAATTAAGCTCAAGTCATCTTAGATTGGCATTAACAAGGGTGCCAAGGGCATGATGAGTCATCCAGAACAAATAAGGGAGCCAGAATATACACCATGTATCATGGTGGTGTCAAGAATCTATCTACTGTCCTTCAAAACAAAGTCATTACAGCTTCAAAGTACTTCATTCCAACACTCTCAAAATTTAAAACAAAGAATTTAAAAGACATGCTCAGCTAAACAGAGTCATTTAGAAACAAGGCAATGAATTCACACTGGTAGTAGGTTTGGCTGTATCTATAAAATCCACGGGATGAAACAGGATACTGTAAGGAAGGATTTCTTTCTAAAGAACCTCTAGGTTCTGCCAATAAAATCAGTGGAAAAAATGCAAATACTAAACTAACATTGCAAATAGAATTTTAAATAATACACACATACATAATTCTAAGAAACTAAGATTAACATTACCAAGCCTTATATTTACTTGTTTCACTCGTTTAGTACCAACCAAGACATCTGGTACCTTCTCATCAAAAAAAAATCATCAACAATAACATTCTTTTTTTTATTCCTTTGTTCTCTTTTTCCCATAAACCTACCATTACCCTTGAAAACTGAGATGGCAACTAGACAATTTTGCTAATGTGCTATCTAATTTCCTTTTAAATTCTGACCTTAGTCATGCATCCAACTTTCTTTGACTGTGTTAAATATAAAATATATTGAGATATTTTACCTTCTCTTTTTGTACTAAGATTTGAAACCCAGTGAATATTATACCTTGAGCATATTTCAAGTCAGACTAAGTCACATTTCAAGTGCTCAAAGGTCACACATAGCTAGTGGCTAGCATATTGACAGAATATCTCTAATACATTAACTTGGTGTATTTCAAACTTTGTTCTGTGGAATGCTACTTTTTTAGAGTGCTAATATCATATTTTATTAATTCTAAGCTTCCTCATTTTCCAACATTTCAAAGATTTCTCCAAGCAAGATACATCTTCCAATCAATTAAAAGTGGCATCGTTTTTTCCTTTCTCACTGTACCTAAAATAACAACGCATCCTACAATCAATGGTGCCCTACGATGCAGTGCATGTAGCTTAATGCAAGAAGAGAATTCTACAGTCAAGTAAGTTTAGGAATGCTGAGTAAAACCAAGTTACACAGGTTTCTTTCCTGTAAGACATTCCAGAGGCTTTAACACATTTATGTGAATTGTTACTTTCCAAGAGATATGGAATACGTAGCTCTTCCCAAAAAGCATACAAAGGGTCAGCTACTAATATCTCATAGTAAACTATGCTTCACTGGACACAGTGTAAACTACTTCCTTACCGTGCACTGTTGGTGAAGGACTTCTCGTGGGCTGAAGAAAGGGGTCACTGGAAGCACTGGCTGTGTTCAGAAAAGAACCCAGCAAGTCCTGACCTGATGGTTTAGAAGGTGCTCCAAATGGGTCAAAACTGGCACCTACGAAACAACAGGAAAAATGTACTTCTTTGTCCTGCAAGTTCATTCATTCGATAAATGTTGAAAAGCTGTCACTATCTCCAGGCCCATCCTGTCATTAAAACTTCCACTAGAGCTAACAGTGATTCCCAGGGATTTCTGAACACATATGAATAAGCTCATCTTTGTAGACAAAGGAGGAGCCTGGGTTTATCTATTGGATGAACCATAAAGAATGTATAATTAGGGGCTCCTTTGGTCTTTGGTCATCCTAATAACAGGAATTTGGTCAATCAAGTTTACAGAGTAGCTGAGATGATGCCAACACAGATGAATCAATGAGTGGCAAAACCAGTCCTGGGGCATAGAAGGTGCTGGATAAAGGCATGTTGAATAAAAATATTAGTGGACAGATGCCAGGCCAGGGAGCTCTGCCATTAAGATGAACTGCTGAAATCCATGGGTTTCTTTCATTTTGTTTCTTAGTGGTCTCTGGCTCACTTGAAAGTTAGAAATGAATAAAATTAGTATAGTGACAAAAACTGGACTCTCATTACATCTTATGTTCTATGACACTCAAGCACTGTTTCCAAAATGTTGCCTTTCAACAACTTGCTAAAAAAAATGCCACTCGGTGGCGTGAGGAATAGTTTGTGATTGAAATAAGAAGACTAGCAAAAAATGAAAAGTTAAGGTTTCCAGAAAAACTACAACAACAGCTAATATTATATAGTTTCTTAAGGTTTACACAGTCTTTTGTAAGGAACACCTCACCGATCCTCAGTGTCTCCCTGTCAGATAAAAGTGGTACTCTCCTTATTTCGCAAATTATGAAAATGAGGCTCAGAAAGGCAAAGTTTCTTGCCCAAGGTCCAGTAAGCCACAGGGCGAGAACTTTTCAGGCCTTCAGATTCCAAATTCCAGGAATTTTCCATAGGGAACTCACATTTTTCACGGAATGCAATGAATGTGAGGAAAACAACACAGAGTTTCATATATGTATAACTGGTCTTTAATTCTTCCTTATTGGGCAAGGAACAACTTCTCTTTACCTCCTTCTAGTGAGATGTCACTTCTTAATCTGTTAAGTAGCAGACAAATGGACTGATTACTCCCTATACTGGATTGACTCATTCTGCGAACAGATAACTAAAATCAAATAAGTTAATAAATAAATGTAACTCTCAAAACTCAGGTAGGAGAGATGGTTTAATATGTTTGCAACTATACTCCACTGGAATAATGCTCTCTGCTATCTGCTGGACAGCAAAGTAGCCTTGTGCAGTGGCAATGGTATCGACTTTGTACCCCTCAATCTGCTACATAATTTATACCCCTTATATCATTTAGTATTAACAAAACTTTAGCCCTTCTATAAAATGAGAATGCAGAGATTTACAGAATAGCTGTAAGAATATATTGGGTTACACTTTCTATATGTAGGTTTGACTAACCGAAGCAAATAGCAGAGGCTGCTAAAATCTTCTCACCATTAATATTAACTTGTGTTAAATTAGAGGAATCCTCCAATAAGCCAAATATGAGCTACCCAACATCATAAAACAAGAGCTCAAAACTGAGTCTTTACAACAATGCTGATAAGAAGGTATCCCCATTTTACAACTGAGCAGGTTAAGGCTTTTGAATAAGGCTATGCAGATAATGTAGTGCAGATCCTGGGACTCAAATCCAGGCCTTAAACCCGGGCCTCAGTGATCCTCCTACCTCCTCTTGGGAGTCAGAATACTTGCGTTCTAAACCTAAGTCTGCCACTAGTCAGCTGTGCATCTCAGATGTCAAGGCCTCCGTTTCACTGTCTGTAACCCAAGGCACAGAGTTAACTGGCATCTAAGACCTCTTCCAGCTCTGATGCTGGAACTTACCCATGTCTGTGGGCCTGTGATGAATTGAATCAGGAGTCATACAAGGTTCATAGCCCTAAAGTGAAATCACTGAGTTTTATGTGAACTGGAATCTTGGAGATTTTTTTTCCCCCCAACAAAGCTTTTATTCACTTTGATGAATTAGGGATAGATGAGAGGAAATAAAGTATAGAGGCAATGTCCTTGGCCTGAGATTCAGGGAACCCAAGTTTGTGTCTTGGCACTTGAACCTCAGGACCTACATTCAATGATTCCGAGACCTCCTCTCATCAAGAATGGCTCCCACTGAACTACCATAAATCAAGACCAGCCAAAGCTTACTAAGAAGCAAAGGACGGACGTGGGATAAAAAGTCCCTACGGGATACCATAGGCCTGGAGAAGTGGGATGTTTCTCTTTACTCTTCCTGATGTGGTCTTGGTCATGGTGACAGGAACAAAGGCAGCTAACTGGAGCTGGTCCTACAGAGGCTGTCATAGATCTTGGCTTACCCAGCTACATTATCCTGCTAATGTCAAAAATCTAGAGATGACAAGTCACAGAAGGGTTGAGAATGTGGCAACAAACAAAAGGAAAGTAATTATTACAACAGGAGGCTCAACCTTTTTACTTGGAACCAAATCCACTGCTCCAGTTAGCTGTGCTAGCATAAGTACCTTCAACATTCGTGAGGTAACCAAGTACTTCTCTATAAAGCCAAAATGTATTCCTAAGCCTAAGATTCCAAGCCTCAGTTTCTTCAAATGTAAAATGGGGACAATGATAGCACCTACTTTATTGGATTTCAAAGAACTTAATCCATGGTTAGTGTTAAATTCCATGTCTGGCTAATAATAAATACCCCACAAATACTAGCTGTTATGAATAATATTTTAGCCCTATTTCCCAGGACTAAAGCAGTTCAGGGATTGACACCCTAGAAAAAAATTTAAAGTAAAGGCGAGGAGCTCAAATATTTACTCTTATACTCTATCAAAATGGACAATATTTCTATTTCTTCATGTGTTCACCATTTAAGTACAGATTTAGACCTCAAAAGGACAGTTAAGGGTTGAATTGTGTCCCTCAAAACAAATGACATGTAGAAGTCCTAACTCCTAGTATTTTAGAATATGTCCTTATTTGGAAACAAGGTGGCTGCATATATAATTAGCTAAGTCAAGGTAAGGTCTTACTGGTGTAGGCTAGGCCCTTAATCCAATATGACAGGTGTCTTTATAAGAAGGGGAGAAGATATACAGACACACTAGAAAAGAAGGTGCTGAGAAGACAGATGCAGAGATTAGGAGTGATGCCTCCACAAGCCAAGGCATGCAAGGATTGCTGGCAAACACCAGAGGCTAGAAAAGGCAAGGAAGGCTTCTCCCCTACAGGTTTCAAGAGGGAGCAGGACCCTACTGGCCCCTTGGTTTTTGGACTTCTAGCCTCCAGAAGGATGATAAAACAAAGTTCTCTCGTTTTAATCAAGCCATCAAATTTGTGACGATAGCCCTAGCAAGCTAAAGCAGGGGCTTTCTGCAGAACCTGGAAGGGCATAGCTTATGGATGTTCAGTTCTATCTCCTTGGCCCAAAGGTTATATAATTCAACACTGTGGGGCACAGCACCCCACGGAGAAACCTACCTTCTCCCATTCTGAGGGTTGGCGATGCAGAGGTGGAGGTGGCAGAGCGGCGTGGTGTGGACTGGGCAGAGGCGGGTCCGCTGGGTTGAAACACGTCTTCCACCCCTGACTGTCCAGCCTGGGCAGGGCCAGCTGTGCCTCCACCCCCAAACAGGTCACTCAGCAGTTCAGAATTGGTGGGAGGAGCCGCCGGCGGAGAGAAGTTTTTACTCACGACAGACCCTTCCAGGCCCAGGAGGTCCACGTCCTCGGGAGGTGGGGGGGCAGCAGGCTCCAGCTGCTTTCTGCTGGGCTTCTTGGCTCTGTGATGTTTGTCCCCGTTGGCATTGCCGTGTGGGCTGGAAAGAGTCAGAAGCTCATCGTCCGACTGCTCACTCTCCTGATTCACGAGGGCAGCGTGGTCCTCCTCGCAGAACGATTTCTCTGATTTCTGATCTAAGGGAAACCAGCACGTCAATAAACGGTTAGTTACACAGCATTGTTGATTGGTTTTTATTCTATCATATGCACATAACTGCAGAACGAGGAGAGGATTCAGCCCTGAGCAAACAATGTTTCCAGACCCTTACCAAAGGAGGAGTGGACATATTTCAGATTATACTCAACTGCCATTTGTGGAGCAGCTGAGAGGCCAGATAGCACAATGGTGAAGAGCAGGAGCTCTGCAGCCAGTGGGCCTGGGTTTGAATCTCAGTTCCACTAGTTACGGCTCTGTGGCACTAGGCAAATTACTTTACTTCTCTGTGCCTTGGTTTTCTCTTCAGCAAAATGGAAATAATAAATGGTACCTAACTAGTGGGGCTGTTGTGAGAAAGACATATGAAAAGTACACAGATAAATAAATAGGAAGAAGTACCTAAGTTGTTGTTGCTGTTGTTATTATTTTCCAGGCACTATGCTAGGTGCTTTGAAAAACATTAGCCCTTTGTTATCCACCCCTGCTGTCTTTTATTCTCCAAAAGCAAGGACTTTGCCCTGCAGTCAAGAGCAGAAGTGAACACATACCTGGTAAGTGAATAGAGAGAAGGGGTCTGCTTAGGGTAGGTCTTATGTCAACCCAAAAGGGGACACTTTCATCACAAAACGGGCAGCAAGAAAGAGGTCTTGTCAGCGAAAGGAATAAGGAGGCTGGAGAGTGAGTTTCCAGGCCCTCCTTGGGTCAGATTCTACCATGGAATTTTGTTATTTTTGTGGTAATTTCAGTTAAATAGAGCCATGTTCCAAATCAAGTACACATCCATAGCTCCTTATCCCTAAGTCTAAAATGCAAAAAGCTATGAAAAGAGAAAGGTTTTCCCAAGTTTGGCACAAACTCATTTGGTGGAAGAACCTGACTAGAACTGATGTGAAAGTATGTATTTATTTATGTCACTCAGAGTTATTTATACATTTCCCTGCCGAAGTATTAATGTATTTGTGCATGTGATTACAGGGTGTTGTCTTAGATGCCACTGGGATATTGAGTAACAAACTATTTATATACTTTTAAGAATAAAAAATTCCTGCATTCCTAAACACATCTGGCTCAGATAAGAGATTGCCCATCTGTATGAAAACTTATTTCAGAGATTAACAAGCATTAATTCTCAATTACTTACAACAATGGGAGTGGAAAGGCAAAAGTGCAGTTCCATTAAAGGCCCTTATTGTAAGGAAGATGAGGTGTAGGGAACACCAAGCAGGGGCTGGGAAATGTATTCAGTGACTAGATTTCACTAAACTTCCCAAGTTACAGAAATTTCCCATCCTGTTTCTCAGAAGAAAATTCTGCAAGTCTAGGAATTCTGTGAACTATGTTTTTCACTTAACACTGAAAACTTTTGTAGACAATGAGAATACTGTCTTATGGTCAAACATCAAAGGAATGTCAATCAAGAGAATTTTAAATAGTCTATCACCAGAGCCAGTTTCCCACAACTGAGAAAGCCCTTACTTTTTAATTCTACATAGAACGTTGGGATTAATCTCAGCTAACTCTAGCAAGGACCATGATTGGGTATCAATGAGCATGCCAATGCCAGTCTACCAGTGGCAGAGTCTGAAGAATTATGCTGAGAAAGATTCTGAAAATATCTCCAGATTCAGCAGAAAAGAACGGTCTAATTAAGCCCCACTTGCTTCT
Organism: Tamandua tetradactyla; assembly: GCF_023851605.1. NCBI lineage: Eukaryota > Metazoa > Chordata > Mammalia > Pilosa > Myrmecophagidae > Tamandua > Tamandua tetradactyla. The sequence goes on from NC_135337.1 coordinate 60,579,577, forward strand.
GTGGTTGTTAAAGTAAGCAGCAAAGATTATAGGTCAGCTGTTTGCCAACCTCACACCAGGGCAAGCTCAGCTCCACCCCATTAGTGGTTGACACCTACTTGGGGATGTGCCAAATTTTATATTTTTGCATATTTAGTTAACAGCAAGAGGTAGAATCCTTTGTTAATATAACCTAAAGGGAGATGGAGAAAATATCATACTTATTTGTCAGTCTGGAAAAGATGGGATCCAAAACCCAGTATGGAGAGAGAAGACAATTCAGCTTAATATGGCATTTTGTATCAGTCAACCACAGAGTTGAAAACCAGGAAGTTACTTGATTTGAAAAAGGATTCATCGGGTCAACTGGGAAATAAGGAGGAATCTGGTTTTTAAGTGTTGTATCCCTTCAGGCTGTTTGTGGTCTAATCATCTCTGTAGAAGCACCATGTAAAGAAATGCTTGAAAGTACCTTGCCAGCAGAGAGAGGAAAAGAAGCCACCTTGCCCAAAATGCCTGGGGTTGTCTGGAGGGACATCTATTGGGGCCTGTCCTGTAAGACAGCAGTAATGAAACAGGAAATCAGACAATGTGCTGAACAACCCAGAAGCCTCATCCTGAAAATTAAAACCAGCAGGTGACTCTTACCTCCTAAGACCAGAGTATCTTGATGCTCCTGGTGAGAAGAAAAGAGGATGCTGGGATTGACATCTTTTGTGCAGTAATGCTCCCATGGTGGGGTTAAGTCTATCACTTTGTCATGGGGCTGTAGTTCTACATCCAGTGTCACCTGAAATAGCTGAGGATATTTTTCTGGTACATCACATGCATCCAACTCAGGCCTAAATAGGGATTTAAAAGAATAAGACCAGTGAAAACCAATGGAACCAGCAACAGGAAGCAGCAGCTTAGGCTGACTCGGAGATTCATTTCTAGAAAAGACTCAACCATTAACCAGATAATACTTTATTTTTCTGAGCTTTAACTGCTTCATTGGATAAAAAAAAAATGGAAATAATGGTGACTTAGAGGATTTGGGCACTACTGCATGTAAAAGCATTCTGGAAAGCAGGGCTGATACATCAAGCCAGCAAGCACTGGTATGGCTGTTCTAGTTGTAAAAATAGTGTAATAGGCCCAGAACCAATGTCTTGAGCCCTTGAATGTCTACTGCTACCTCAACCCCAGGCGCCCCCCACTCACCCAAGCCCCACCTGCTCCCAAGTCTCCTTGTTCACCCTATGACACAGCAACTATGGGTTAATGTCTGATGCAGAGGGGACCTCCAGGACTCTGCTTCAGTGCTAGGAGCTGGCTGACGGGTCACTGCTCATGCCATACTCCTGATTAGATATTTTGACTAATGCTCTGTTGAAAAACACAAAGTGATATGCAGATGATATGTCACACTGGCTCCCTCAAATGAAATTCTATAGATTTCCATTTGAAAGTCTTTGATCCATTTGTAATACTGAAGACAAGTCATATCCAACTGAAATGCTGAAAATGCCGCCAGCCCCATGCTATTGCTGAGCTATCCTCCCTGATTCAGAGCACAGGATGGGGGCGGGGGGTGGAGCTGTGCAGCCCAGTGCAAAGGAGACCTCCAGCACGTGGCTCCAAGCATTTCATGGCTGCACTGACTGCAGCCTAAGCAGAACTTACTTAGTGAACTTCAAAACTGTTGTGTCCAATGGGATGAATCCAGTATGAAACTGAAGCTGGAATATCTGTGTGTTAGTTACCTAAAAATACACGAGAGATGCACATTACAACTAATCAGTTAAAAAGGAATTTGATCAAAAGGCTATATTTGCAGGAGCCATATATCCGCATTGGTTTCTGCTTCTCTTTATTTACTGTGCATATAAAATGACCTCCCCTTCTTGCAGCTTCATTTCTAGTTTCGCCTCTACATGGACTCTGTCTTAGTAAGCACCTGTTAATGTGCCATGTTCTTGCACACTTCCATACATAGATTCATGCTGTTTCTTCCACTCAGGGTGTTCTGCTTCAGACTAGTGAACTCATCCTTCAAAGCCTACCTTGAAAGGTCATCTCCTCTCCATAGCCTTTCTGAGCTAGCACTGGCTAAAATAAGCCACTTCCATCATAGGACCTCATACCTGCCTCTAATACGGCATGATGAATATCTATATTATTTGAGTCTTTCCTGCTAAGTTGGGTTCCTTTAAAGCAGGGACATTGGCTTATTCTTCTCAATACTAAACACCCTACGTAGTGTGGCACAGAGCAAACATTTAGCAAATATTTAATGCACTAAAATAAAATTACTTGCAGCATTATTCATAATAGCCCAAAAGTAGAAACAACCCAAATATCCATCACCTGATGAATGGATAAACAAAATATGATGTATTCCCAGAACAGAATCTCATTCAGCTATAAAAAGGAATGATACATTGAAACATGCTACATAGAGAGATGAACCTCAAAAACATTACGCTAAATGAAAGAAGCCAGTCACAAAAGATCATCTATTGTATGATTACATTTATATGAAATTTCCAGAATAGGAAATCCTTAGAGACAAAAGTAGATCCATGGATGTGGGAAGGAGGAATGGGGAGTAACTGCCAGTGGGTACAGAGTTCCTCTTCAGCTGATGAAAATGTCCCAAAATTAGATAGTGGTGATAGCTGTACAATATTATAAAAACCACTGACTTGTACACTTAAAAGTTCAATTAAATGTTATATGAGTTTTATCGCAATTAAAAAATTGAAAAAAAAAATACAATTAGTTCCACATCCTTAATAGAAATCTCTCCCCTTACACTGATCCAAATGGGACATTTAAAAGATACAGGCTTCTAAAGAATATGATTGCTGGAAGTTCTAAGGCTGCTAACTCTGGCAGATTCATCATGTCAAGGACTTCAGGCAAGTCACAACCTCTCTGAGCCTCAGTTTTCCTCACCTGTAAAATGAGGGAGGTGGACATAAGCAATCTTTAAAGGCTCTTTCTAATTCTAAGATCACAAGTCACTGAAACTCAAAATGATTTAGAGAGAAAACACAGAAATACCCCCATCAAAGGCTCAGATGAGCTTATGCCATAATTCTTCCTCAACCATACCTTAGCTTGCAGCCGGCTCCCAATGGTTGACCGCAAGTGATACATGGAAACAACCACATCTCCTTGCACAGTGATGTTCAAGGGAATGAAGATTTTTCCATCCTGGACACGGTATTCTCTTTAAAGAGAGACAAAAATATGTTTTTAAATACAGTCTAGTTTTGTGCAAACGCACAGGTATGATTGCCCTCTTGGTTCTAGTGAAGGAACCCGCTTGCCAGTTTCTATCTTGAAGAGAGCCAAGATCACGGCCAGGGCCAACGGGGTTCAAGCTGGTTCAAAAACAGGATGGCAATGGGTTGCTACCAGGCTCTTTCCTTCCATCCTTTCTGGACTTCCAGATAATTCAACCAACCTCCTCACTTTGGTTCCCTCAAACACATACAGCCACAATGCATATGCCTTTCCCTAACTTTCAATTAACAGTAAAAGCAGAGGTAGATGGAACAAAAAATCCATAGAGAAAGAGCAATTCTATGCTCTATGAGGGTCTAATAATTTTAATCTTATTCCAAAATAATTTGGAATTATTTAATTTATTCCAACTAATTTAACTTTGTGTGACCATCTACTGTCTTGACTCTACACCCTCCACCACTTCCCACTGGCATCTGCTCTATATTCTGGACTCTATAATATTTACATCGCCACCCACCTGGTTGCTCCACCTAGAACCATCATTCATCTCTGATTCTTCATTTTTTTTTAATTTATTAATTAAAAAAATTTAAAAATTAAGAACAAACAAAAACATTAACATATAATTCCATTCTACAAATATATTCAGTAATTCTCAATATCATCACATAGTTGCATGCTCATCATTTCTTAGAACATTTGCATCAATCCAGAAAAAGAAATAAAAAGACAACAGAAAAAGAAATAAAACAATAACAGAAAAAAAAGATTATACATTCCATACCCCTTACCCTCGCTTTCATTGATCACTAGCATTTCAAACTAAATTTATTTTAACATTTGTTCCCCCTATTCCTTATTTTTTTTGTTTTTTGTTTTAATTTATTTATTAATTTAAAAAATTAACAAACCAAATAAAACATCAACATATATAATCAGTAATTCACAACATCAGCACTTAGTTGCATATTCATCATTTCTTAGAACATTTGCATTAATTCAGAAAAAAATAAAAAGACAATAGAAAAAGAAATAAAACAAACACAGGAAAGGAAAAAAAAAAAGATTATACCTACCATACCCCTTACCCCTCGCTTTCATTGATCACCAGCATTTCAAACTAAATTTCTTTTAGCATTTGTTCCTCCTATTATTTATTTTTATTCCATATGTTCTCGTTTGTTGACAAGATAGATAAAAGGAGCATCAGACACAAGGTTGATTCTTCGTTATTTTAATCAGATCCAATTAAGCTACCTTTTTCCATCAATGCCCAGACCCTCGATCCCCCACCATAGTCTTAGCTTTCATGGTGGCTCATGCCTGTCTCTCAGCCCGTGTCCCCATGATATTCCCTGGCTTAGTCGTGCCTTTCTCTGATTACCACTGCTGCTGGACATTTCTTTTCTATCAGCCATTTTCACAATGATGTCATCCTCATGGGAGGACTGGGCTCCGAGTGATAAGAACTGCGTGGTCTGCCAGAAGCAAAGTATCACAACTTACTTCATTCGTTCAAAATCTGTGCAGGTTGTATATATTTTGGTTTCTCCAATTAGGACATCACAGTAAGGGCGACATCCATTTCTCTGTTTGTTAAAAAAAGGGATTGGACTGACGGTGATCGACTTAATTGTGAGAGGCTTGAAATGAGGGCGGTAGGGTTTGTCTGCCAGGAGGTCACACATGTAGCCCAGGTACCTGAAACAGAAGATGGCCATTTTTATTGGAGCCCAATTTTTGGTAAGAAGTTTGTCCTTGCAAATTATTGTTACAATAAAAATTAATTATTTTAACTTCTTAAAAATTAACTAGTAAAACAGAACACAACCAACAATTTAGCAAAGCTTTTATCTGCTGACACTGCTATATTTCCCTCAAAGAACTAATAACATGGTTATTTATTAAATGAAAAACCATTAGGAATTTTATACTAACTCAATATTTCAACATTTATTTCTATGTGATCTAACAGATTAAAATTATCATCTAAAAGCTGACTTCAGACAAATTTTATCATCAGAAAAAGCTTTGATTCAAAAAAGTAAGGAGATGCAATTTGAACAGGAGAAAAGAAGAAATTGGGATGGAAAGGAAGAAAATAAATCAGTTATTTGAAAAAAAAATTCTCTTTTTTAAGCCAAGTTTTAGATTATCTGTTGTAATCTATTTCCTTGTTCCTTTATCAATCATTTAAAAAACAAATTTAAAAACTGCTTGTTCGCTTTGGCAACATCCTATGCAGTACTCATATTTCAAAAGAGACCAAATAATAAAACAGAAAGAGCCTGGAATTGGGTATCATTCCCTGGCTCTATTAGATATTTTTAAACCCCGGGCAAATCATAGCCTGTCTGAGCCTCAGTCTCCTCACCTGTAAGTGAGGAAGTGGATATAAGTATTCTTTAAAGATTCTTTCCAATTCTAAAATCACAAATTCTCCTGTGATGGTTCTGAAACTATGGAAAACAACCCCACTCAATTGCAATTTCAGAATAGCACCAGGTAGCATATAAAAAGAAAGCAAGTTACAAAAGTATCAAACAGGACATGACACAGTTAGACACGGGGGAGACTACCGTGCATCTAGCTTACTCTACCTCCTGTGGGACGGAGAAAGTCCAATGCCTGGACGCTTTGCATATAGCAATCGAACAGCTGGGCCAGGAGTAGAGTAGAGATTACAGAAAATGAACATAGCACCGACCAGAATCGATGATGCAGCGCGTCCATCCTGCCAAAGAAAATGCATCAACGCGTCAAGAACACGCTCCAGTCACCCACCCTGCATGGAGAATGGCTGCACTTGCAATTAAAATAGAAAAGAGAGGGAGAGATCTTTGAGAAATCGTTTTGATGGGGGCACCTTTCAGTTCAAAGTTTCTCCCTTGAAAAACATATAATCTGGCCTAGCTATTTAAACCACAAAGCAGCAAAGAAAGACATCCATAGGATAAAACTGGCTTTCTACTCTCCTACAAAGCCCAGCAAATACAAATTTGACCCTCTAGGAAACTCTACCCCAACCCCATTATTTGCATGCACTTACTAAGAAATAAACTAATTATCAAAGTAGCCTTAGCCTTGTAGCATCACAACTACTAGGCTTAGGGTTGGAGGTAAATAGCTCACAGGTTCAGCGCCTTCTGCTTTTAGGAAGATGCTATGTATATATTTCATCAAAAGTATGCTCAGAGTCATAAAAATAAAGAAGCCCAATCTGATCCAAACCTCACTCAATATAGGCATGCATCCAATAACATTCCCGACAGATGGTGACCCAGCCTTTTCCGGAAGAATTTAAGTGACAGGAGCTGACTGCTATTTGAAGTAGCCTATCACAGTTTTCAAAGTTTTCCTTATACCGAGTATGTTGATTTAAAGTGTGTTCCTCCATAGCTTCTGCTCAATGATCTTCATTCTTTCTTCTGTGAGAACAAATGTTAAATCTACTCCTTTCTCCCTGTGATAGCCCCTCACACATCTGAAATACCTTCCCTTTCCATTAACACTTCAACTTTCCATGTTAAAACATACCCGATTTTCTTCAATTCTTCCTCATTTAACAGCCCATCCCAAAAGGTCATCAACTGGCATTCTCCTGCTTAGCTATCTCATTACCTATCAGTTTTCCATCAGTTTTCTCTTAATGATCACCCTAATACCTTCCTAGCTTGACATTTGTTCCTCTTGAGAAAGAAACCGAATAAAGGAATTAAGATTTTACCATGTGCCTCAAGCACCTGTTGTTGTCCTAGTTCTGAAGACAGAAGAACACAAATTTCTCGATTTCAATTCTTTTTAAAAATTTAGCCTTCCTGATGACACTCATTTAAGATGTCTATGGCTCTTCCGTACGTGTTCCCTCCTTTTATGTGGCATCCAGGTCTTCATAAGTTTTTTATAACTGCTTTATAACAGCTTTTAGAGCTGTTATATATACTTTATATATATATATATATTATATATATGTTTAAATATAAAACAGCTATGTTCTATAGCTGTTTTAAAACAACTTTATTAGTTTTTTATTAAAAGAGTTGTATTTGCTTTTTTATTTCTTAATGAAACAACTGCATACACGGGATAAAAATGAAAGCTCTTCTTCTTCCCTACCCCCACCCACCCCCAGTTTCAATTCCATCTCCCAAAGATTTGGCAAGACTTCAACTAACGCATGTCCTTTGCCCAGCAATCAGGCTGTAGAGCCATACTCCTTTGTCTGCCACCTTCTTCTTTATCTTTGGGTCCATGTATGATTGCACCATATGAACTGACAGCCTCTTGTCTCTCTTGAGCCGTGTCCTCTTACAAAGTTGTCAGCCTAGCCTCTGAGAACTTTTGGAAAAGTTTTTGAAGTGACATCATCAAGGCATTTACACACTATTTAGTCCCTAAAAATGAGCTGGCTATTACACAATCTGTTGAACCTCCAAAAGGAGAACCCTTTGGTCTTTAACATTAAATTCTTATAAAAAATACCGCATTTTTCCTTTACTGATAAAGGGTTTGGGCATGAGAAGTGGAAAGAAGAAACTGTCTTCAAGTTTCTTCTCTGTTTTAGTCATCTGGCTCTTAAGAAGGAGAAGGAAAATCATCAAATAATATTATAGCAAAAAAAATAAACACTGAAGTTTAAGAAGTAATGAAATCTCTACCATTTATGCTCAGATTCCATTTGTGTATTCATGTGTTCATGAATTCAATAACTTACTCAAGCATTTCACGCTTGGGTACAAAGGGAAAGTGGGCACCATTCTTACCCTCAAGACGCTTACAGTCTAGTGGGAAAACAGGCAGGTGCCCAGTTTCTGATGAGGAAATGTATTAAATGTCATCGAAGAGCTTTAGACATATGGTGGGAATGTTCACACTGAGAAAATATGCAGATTTTACCTAAAACTGAGCTTTGGATCAGGAAGAAGCTTCCAGAGGAAGGATTAGTGAAAGGGATTCTAGGAAGTCAATGGTCAGAAAATCATCAGTCCCACTGAGAACTGCTCTAAAGTAAGGTCAATCTATGTGACTATTTGCAAAAGCACAAATGTCTTTTTACTTCATTTTTATTCAAACACAAACAATAAGAAAAAAAAGCATAAACATACATATAGAGGTATACGTATATATGTCAATTTTATTCACATGACTCTCAATGGCTTTGTCACATCCCCTTGCACCTGTCCTTCTGTACAGGGCCAGCTGTATTTGACCAAACCAACCACCACCACCACCCTAACAACAAAAAAACATGTGACTCACCAAGCAGTGCACAACACAGACATTTTTGGGGTTCTGTAGTAGCCAGTTATACATATTCCGACATACAGCAAAGAGGTTATGCAGACTAGGGGCCTGCCTGATAGGCCAACTGCACTCTGAGACCTAAGGAACACAGTAAAAGGAAATTAACTCCTCCAGCAACTTCCTCTCATAAGCAGGCTTCACAGACAACATCTTCTGGATATGATAGCACATGGTTTGGTAACATAGCCAGGAAGAGTTGGGGACAAAATCTTGGTATGGAAAGAAAAGGTGATTATGGCAATTTTTAAATTAAATATTTTCTTTCAGTAAACGTATGAAAACACATTTTGGAATATATTTTAAATTAAGTTAGAGCATTTAAACAACCTAATAACATTTTTTAATTCTGTAAAGTTACATAGAATTTAATTTCTGTTACCTTATAAAATGTTTTAATCTGTCTGTTAGATATTTAATTACAGGATTACTTATATTTAAACATTTTTTATTGTGAAATACAGCATATGTACAAAAAAGCAATAAATTTCAAAGTAGATTATAACAAGTAGTTATAGTACAAATTTCAGAGTTTGGTATGGGTTACAGTTCTACAATTTCAGGTTTTTCTTTCTAGCTTTTCCAAGACACAGGAGATTAAAAGAAATACGAATATAATAATTCAGCAGTTAATAATTCATTTGTTAAATCCTGTCTTCTCTGTTATAACTCCTTCTTCTCCTCTGATCCTTCTCCCAATCTTTAGGGGTATTTGGGCTATGTCCATTCTAGATTTCTCATGTTGGAAAGGGTTGTCAATAACATGGGATAGGGGGATGGAACTAGCTGATGTTCTTGGAGAGGATGGCCCTCTGGGTTATAGGACTTACCTGACCTAGGAACCCAAGTGGAGATTTTAGTTTTCTGGCAAGTAGTCTTAGTGCATGGAACCTTTGTAGAATCTCAGGCAGAGCCCTAGGTGTTCTTCAGGGTTTGCAGGAATGGGTTTGTATGGGGTTTGGCAAACTGTGGTAATTAGCAGTATCTAGCTAAAGCTTGCTCAAGAATAGCCTGCAGAATAGCCTCTCCGCTATTTGAACTCACTTAGCCACTGATAACTTATTATGCTACATTCTTTTCCCCCATCTGGTCAGGAAGGTGTTGTCGAACCTACAGTACCAGGGACAGGCTTATCCCTGGGAGTCGTGTACCACTTTGCCAGGGAGACTTTCATCCCTGGGTGTCATGTCCCACATGGGGGGAGGGTAATTATTTTCCTTACAGAGTTGGGTTTAGAGAGAGAGAGAGAGAGAGGCCACATCTGAGCAACAAAAGAGGTCCTCTGGAAGTAACTCTTAGGCATAATTATAGGTAAGTTAAACTTCTTCACTTTAGAAATAAGCTTCACAAGAGCAATCCTCAATGGCCTACTGTTTGAGACAGTATCCAGGATTTCCCCACTGGTAAAGTTTAATAGTTCCATATTTTTTCTCCAGTCTTTCACGGGGCTTTGCCAACACTTTTTAATTATCTGCCCAACATACTCTGGGATGTAGGATTATTTTATAATCCTGCATTAGTTCTATTTTATCCCAGCTCTCATGAGAACATGCAACATGTTACAGAGCAAGTTAAAGGCAGATTTGTACAAGGTTCTTGTTTCTTTCTCTTTTAATGGAGGAACCCATAATTCCATGGTGGGCAATTTTTTACATTTTCACTTACATATGTATTAGGGAACACCAACTATGTTCCAGGAATGCTGATTGACTCTGATCTGTACAACAATCATATAATATATGACAGGCATTAGTATGATCTCCATTGCAGATGAGAAAACTCTCAAAGGTCATCTTTGTTCAGAGTCACACTACTGGGTAGAGCCAGCCCTGCACAGATTTGAATCCTTTCTAAATTCTCAACAGCAAACTGGTTGAGATTGCCATTTGCCTCCAATACTAGGCATGAGCCCCAATCAACTAACTAACTTAACTAAAAAACTATATGGAGAAGGTTAGACAGGTAATGTTTGTGAGCTCTCCTAGCCTTTCTCAATGAAATGTGGTGAACGATACTAAGCTACCTCTCTTGCAAGGGTAGTGCATTAAATAAGAATGAACTTAAAGGGCTGTGCTATGTGCGAGGCACACACATGGTACTTAATAAATGTTAGCTATTATTATTATTAACATTATTATTTTACTAGGTAATTGCCAATGCAAAGCCCTGTGATAGGAAAAAGTTGGATATGTTTGAAAAACATGAATGAAGCCCTGTGTGATGAAGTAGACTAAGGGGCCAGATCACATAAGGCCTAGTAGGGAGCTGGGAGAAGCATTTAAGAAGGAGAGTGACGGCTAAATATGCATTTTTTAAAGATCTCTCAAGCTCCAGTATGGAGAGTGGATGTGAATAGTATGAGAATAAAGATAGACCAGTTAGGAGGCCTCTGAGCAATCTAAGGGATGATGATGGCTTAGATTGGATAAGTGGCAATAGGGTATAAACAGATTTGAAGAATTCAAGAGATAAAGAAGCAGAATAGGATTCGGTGATTGATTATATGGTGGTAGTGTGTGTGTGTGTGTGTGTGTGTCTGTGTGTGTGTGTCTGTGTCTATGTCTGTGTGTGTGTGGAGAGGTATACTGGAGAGAAAGATGGGGAGAAGATGAGACAGGGATGATTCCCAAGTTTCCAGTTTCACTGGTTGTTCAGAAGGATGGAAGCAACTGCCATATTCTTGAGGTAGAAAATTCTGAAGAAAGAATGGGCTTTATTTGGATGGCATCATTGAAAGTGCTCTATAACCCTTGCGCCGTTGGTTTAAACCCCAAATGTCTCAAATTCCTTACATTCGACAGCAGGAAAAGAAAGGCAAGAGGAATCTGGTCGGTTGGCTCTTAAATCAAACAATAACTAGTCAAAATATAAAAGGGAGATGATCTATGGACTCTGAAAAGGTGGCATATCAAAGCAAACTCGTGGAGTTTCTCTTGGGGGGCTGCTGAAAAGGCCTATTCCTTTTGGTTAAATTATAACTTTTTTTCCTACAATATGATTGCGGGGTGGTGGTGGCAAGGAACCTTCCAGGTTACCCCTTTTCTTAGATCTTTAGGAATTACAGGTGTGGTTCATTAAACAAGGTAGTTAAAATGCTTGGCATAGTTCCAAAACCGCCCAGAGTAACCCAGTACTGGGCCTCTACTGAGTTAAACTCTGTAACAGCTTGCTCCTTTTACCCAACTACTGGCAGACCCACTCCTCACCTGCAGATAGATCCCCACAGATGTGGTTTAAAGGAATGTAAATGATTTATTAATTTTTTTAAAAAAAAGAATATATTTTCTTGTCAGAAGAATTACAAAGTGTACATTCGCCCAAGCTATTCTCTATCTGCAATGTTTTCTTTCATCCCCTTTTCCCTTGGTAAACTCCTACTTATCCTTCAAAACCCAAGTTCAATTGCTTTCTTGTCTCTAATAGTTTCTCCACAAGCAGAAAGCCTTACTCATCTTGCATCCATGCACTTGTCTATTTACATCTATCAAGAGAGTGACAGGATTAAGGCCACAGACTGGACTCTCACCTTGACTTTACCACTTTACTACCTGATTAACCTCAAGTTACCGACCTCTCCAAGCATCAATTCTCTTGTTTACAAAGTGAAAAGTGACATTAGGACAGTTGTGAGAATTTTGTATAACGTGAAAACATTGTTAGCCTTATCATCAAGCTGTAGTCAAAGTTAACTGTTTATGTCTGTGTTTCCCTCAAGACACTGTGCTTCATTAGAAGGGATGTCATGCATTCATTTTCGTAACCCCAGTGTCCAGTGTCCATGTACTGGTTTCATGATAGGTGCACAGTCGGTATTTGCTAAACGGAGTTAATGAAAGAATGAAGGAATGAGCCCCATTTGGCAATGTCTTCTTGTAATAAGATCTGCCTAACTATGCAATGTCTTAAGGAAGGAATAGGTGAATCAATCTCATTGTTTTGTTTTTTAGATTGCAACAGTGTAAAAACATACAAAATTGATATCCCCAGATGTGCTTGTTTGAAAGTATTATGTACCCTAGAAAAGCCATATTTTAATCCCGATCCAATCTTGTGGGGGCAGCTGGGTTTTTTTAATCCTGATTTCAACATTATAGGGCAGAAACTTTTGATGAGATCATCTCCAACTGTGGGTGTGATTTTTGATTAGATGGAGATGTGACTTCACCCATTCCAGGTGGGTCTTGATTAGATTACTGAAGTCCTTTACAAGAAGAAACATTTTGGAGAGAGTAGAACTGATACAGATGCCAGCACTTAGAGAACAGAGACAAGCTGTTTGGAGATGCTTGGAGCCCAGGAGATGGTGCCATGAGATGTTAAGCAAGCCAGAACCTGGAGCAAGCCAAGGAAAGCCAAGAGATAAAAGCCAGCCCTGGAGAAGAAAGTGAGGAACCCCCAGAGGAACAGAGGCTGCAAGCAATGGAGCCCAGGAGCAGGGGACCAGCAAAGGAAGAGTGTGACTTCCCAGCTGACAGAGCTGTTCCAGACGCACTGGCCTTTCTTGAATTAAGGTTTCTTTTCCCAGAAGCCTTAGTTTGGACATTTTCATTGGCTTAGAACTGTAAACTTGTAACTTATTAAATTTCCCTTTTAAAAGCCATTTAATACACTGCAACCCAACAGCTTACAAACTAAAACACCAGGCAAGTTATTTTTTTTTAATGTTTTAAAAACTGCATGTTTTCCCTTCTTCACCATACACCAAATATCAATATGTTTAATGATTCTCAGTTAAAAGTTGACTCAGTTGTTCTGAGCACAATAGGCTAATAGCTCCAGAATTACTAAATCAATCAAGTAAATAATATTAATTTAAAGTACTACATAATTACATATTTACTTGCTATATAATTATACACCATTAAGCAAACACATAATTAGAATTTTTTTAAAAGCATGCGCTCTGTCTAAAGGAAGAAGAAAACATTAAGGCATGAACTAAAAATATAAAAAAGGAAATTCAATCACAGCAAACTATTTTTGCAGCTCTCCGGGGTTCACAGCTTTATGCAATAAGCACTGTCCTTGAATAAATGACATTTCAAGATGCCGCCTTCATTCTCTCTGAACACCTCCTGGAGTAGCTGAGCATTAAAGAACACCGTATGGATTACAAGACTGCCATGACACAACCCAGTGGGAAAAGAGGCCAAAATATAACCCAGACTAGGTGCCATTCAATTCTCATCTCTCCAGCACCCCAAGCATGAGATTATCTGGATGGCAGAAGCATCCCACTTGCTGAGAATAATAAAAGGTGCCATGGAGAATCAGCCCGAAGTGCCACAGCCTGGTGCTTTAAGAGTCTGACACCATTTGTAGAGGACAGGGGCATTTCAGCCAATTATTTATTTTTATTATTATCAATGTTAATCATAGCTACCACTTATTAAGTGCTTACTCTAAGCCACGCACTGGGAAAAGGTTATCAAAATTTTTCCTTACAACAAACCTACAGAACAATTTTCTAAGAATACTTGTGGTGTAAGCATTCACAGTGTCATCCCCATTTTACATAGGAGAAAATTAAGGTTCAAAAGAGGTGACGCAACAGTCCAGGAAGAGGAAGAGCTGAAATGTAAACCTTGGGTATTTTGTAAAGTTTACAATTTGTGGACTGTTCATTATACCATATTCCATCTTGCATTTGTGCGGTGGTTATGGCTTCCAGTTACTTACCATGGCTGCATTCTGCCAGGCCTAAGATTCAATTCATCCAAATCAACAGAACAAAAATGTAGGGAAGTTCTAACAGCTCATTGCTTCTCTGGCTCCTGGGCCAGTGATTTTTTTTTCTGCCCCATCTTGCCCTTCCCTGATCCTGTCATTTAATAGTAGAGGGAGAGCTGAAATGTCACCCTCTGCAGTCAACTGCCCTCACTAATCAGGGAACCAAAACAGAAAGAACCAGAAGCTACAGAAACCTGTCTGGTGAACTCTGGAAGGAAAACAAAAAGAAAAAAGAAAAAAAAAAGATTGACCCTCAACCAAGTCACTCCACTCATGAGGCCTTTACAAAGCCCCAGAAAATATTTTTTTCCACATGTAGTTGTTCCGAAGAGGAAAAAAATTCTACAAGATTATGTGGTTTAGAAACAGTCAGTATCAAGGAAGATTTCAAAACAACCTGTCCTTCCTGGCTGGGCAGAGGGAAGGAGGCACAAGGTGGTACTCGAATAGCATTATCAGAACTTAAGGACTTTAGGGCAAAGTTAGACCTAGCATTCCATTTACTGCCAACACAACACACAACAGGAATAAAGCAGTGGTTCCTGATATTCCAGGGTTAGCTATAAACCTTCTGTGCAGAAATTGTGTGGAAGCAGATGTTAAACTCTTTGAAGGCCACCTATGGATTCAATTAAAAGTGGGTCTGGTTTAGATGGCCTCGTTGGTTCCCAGAACTTCACTGTCAACATCGGTACTTTTATTTTCTCAAGATGAATGCTGGAGTAAAGAAAGTAAAAAAAGAAAAAAAAAAAAAAAAACTGACTTTCTACACCACCTCTTCAGTTCTGAATAGTTATTCTAGCACCTCACTTTGAATACAGTTTATTGTGCTGAGTTGATTCTCCACTAAAACTAAGACGAGAAAAATGACAATCCTATTTTAACAACTTGTAACATATGCAAATACTACTAAGAAAATTACTGCCTGATTATTTCATATGGTTCCTGTCAACCATTTTGGCTTCCAAACATAAAAGCTAATCAAAATACAGAATGGCAACCCTCAGCAAAGAAAATTCTTCCTGGAAACAGTATGTCTCTGCCACCATCTCCCACACCCCAAGAAACACAATCAAATAATCAAAATATAAAGTGATTCAGTTCAGGTTTCAAGACCATAGATATATGATATAGATAGAGCTGGATTCTTTTGAGCATGTAAATGAAACCAGTTCCATGTTTGGTCGTTACCAATACTAGTTTTATGGAAGCTTCTGCCTGTCCACATTTACTAAAATAAGGTTTCATTATAGACCTAGCACTCCACCAAACCAGAAAGGGGAAGAAATGGTTCTAGTCTTCATGGACTGGAAGATAAGAACCAGGAAGAATTTTCTAAGAAATGCAACAATGAGATTCAAATCAATTCACAGTTATTGCTAGAAAAAGAAAGGACTAGAGGCTTGATGAGAGATGTAGTCTCATCAAACAACAGGGCTAAGATGAAAATACTAAGGCTTTGGGACTGTCTTCTTGAGGTTTAAGGGAGCTAGGTCTAAGAGTCCAGTTCTATTCTGCCAAGTCCTGGGACAATCCTCAGACGGGCTAAAGATACAGTGCAACCTTGTGTTTTAGGGGAAAGAACTGGAAAGGCCTTGTGATGTGGAAATCCCCCCCTTAGCAAAGTTAGGCTAACAAAGAAGAAGAGGAGGTAGGGGTGTGGTATGGATAAATCTTCGGAAGAGAGAAGAGTTCCTGCAAAAGACAGAGAGTATGTGTGCATGGTATGTGTGTATGTGTGTGTGTGTTTATCTGTGTTTTTACATCTGTGTGTGTATGCAACCCTGGTTGGAGCATGAGATGTTTGGGCAATGGAGAACAGCGAAAGATGAGGCTAGAGAGGCAAACAGAGGCCAAATTATGAAGAAACTTGCCATGCCAGGTACTGTTCTAGGCAGTAAATAAAATAATCCTTGCTCTTCTGGGGCAAGTGAGAACAACCCAGGGTAGATGGTCAATTTGTAACTCTTGATTCCTTTAGTAAGACTGATTAGGCAGGTCACAAAATCTTTATTTATGCTAATAGCTACCTTTCTTTAAGGACCTCTTCACAGAGATCTCTTTTTATAAACATTATACAGACAGACATCTCCACATGTGATGGTTAGGTTCTGGTGTTAAGTTGGCCAAGTGATGAGGCCCAGTTGTCTGGTCAGGCAAGCACTGGCCTGTTGCTGCAAGGATATTTCATGGCTCGTTGACAAACCCGAAGGCTGGTATATGAAATCATTAGTCAGTTGATTGCATCTGTGGTTGATTACATCTGCCATCAACCAAGGTGTGCTTCCCCCATGAGATAATCCAATCAGTTGAAGGCTTTTAAGGAAGAAGAGAGACACAGTCACTGCTTCTTCAGTCAGAGAGCCTCTCCTGTGGCGTTTGTCCAGACTTTTCATTGGAGCTGCCAGCTTCACGGCCTGCCCTATGGATTTCGGACCTCCACTCCCACGGTTGCATGAGATACTTTTATTAATCTCCTATTTACAGATCCCTCTTAACAGTTCTATTTCTCTAGAGAACCCTGACTAACACACCACATATCTGAATACTTCTGTACTGACATTATATTTTATTTCCTTTTTAAGGGGAAGCATACCAAATTATCATAGAACTTTCAAGGTCAAACATAATTTCTATGAAATATTATACATGTTGTTCAGATCCTTCAATTATTAAAATGATGGTACTGAGTCTCCAAATAAGAAAAATAAATTCAAAAGATTTGTATTCAGAAATAGATAAGACAGGGAGATAGGTGGTAAATATAGATAGATGCATAATATATAAAGATGATGATTGATTAGTAGAATGATATAACAAGTGTGGCAAAATGGTACAAATTGGTAAATCCAGGCATCTGGGTAAGGGATATACTGGAGTTCTCTGTATTGTTTTTATATTATCTTTGCAACTGTCTTATAAGAATGAAACAATTTAAAAATTAAAAGTTAAAAAATTTGCATCAGAGTTAGAATATTTATCCACATTTTCGTTTGATGTTAATTCACTTACTCTGAATTAGGTAATACATGAACTAAGACTCACAGGAGTAGATTATTATGGGGAGATTTTAAAGAGCTGTCTTTTAAAATCTCCATTACAAAATGGCAATTTAGATGAAACTGCTTGAGAATGGGTAGTCAGTACTTCTCCAAGAGTGGTCCCCAGGGAAGCAACAGCAGCCCTCTGGAAGCTTTGTCGAAATGCAAATTCTCACTCCACTCCTGTCCTGTATCAGAAACACTGGACCTGGGGCCAGCAATCTCTTAACAGCCCTACAGGTGATTCCCATGCATGCTGAAGTTTGAGAATGATGGTGTGTTAGTTTGAAAGGATGTATGGACCCTTGAAAAGCCATGTTTTAATCAAAATCCCATTTTTCTAAAGGCAGAATAATCTCTACTCAATACTGTATGTTTGAAACCGTAATCAGATCATCTCCTTGGAGATGTGATTTAATCAAGAGTGGTTAAGGTGGATTAGGTGATGGCATGTCTCCACCCATTTGGGTGGGTCTTGATTAGTTTCTGGAGTCCTATAAAAGGGGGAACATTTTGGAGAATGAAGGAGATTCAGAGAGAGCAGAGAACGCTGCAGCACCACGAAGCAGCGAGTCCACGAGCCAGCGACCTTTAGAGATGAAGAAGGAAAACACCTCCCGGGTGTTTGAAACAGGGAGCCAGGAGAGAAAGCTAGCAGATGACTCCGTGTTCACCATGTGCCCTTCCAGCTGAGAGAGAAGCCCTGACTGTGTTCACCATGTACCTTCTGACTTGAGAGAAACCCTGAACTTCAATTCATCGGCCTTCATGAACCAAGATATCTTTCCCTGGATGGATGCCTTTGGTTGGACATTTCTATAGACTTGTTTTAATTGGGACATTTCCTCAGCCTTAGAACTATAAACTAGCAACTTATTAAATTCCCCTTTTTAAAAGCCATTCTGTTTCTGGTATATTGTATTCCGGCAGCTAGGAAACTAGAACAGATGGGTTTTAAGTGTTGCCTGTTCTGGGAACACAGAAGTTGGAACAGAGCTGTCCCTTATCTTATTGAACATTAGAACAGGAAGGGCTTTTGGAGAGTACATAGGCTAACCTTCCGGTGTTTTTCACAGATATAGAAACTCAAGTCCAGGGATAATCTGTGCAACAGGAATTCAGAACAAAATGTATTCAGGGATTACAGATGTTAAGCTTAGATCCTAGTCACATGGAATGGACATCAGCAACCATTGTGCATATTTGAAATCAAATTTCACTTCTAAAGGGTTTAAGTTTCCTAAGGCTGCCATAACAAAGCACCACAAACTGGGTGGTTTAAAGCAATAAAAGTGTATTATCTCACAGTTATGGAGGCTAAAAGTCTGAAATCAAGGCTCCCTAAGAAACCTACAGGGGAGAATTCTTCCTTGCCTCTTCCAGATTTTAGTGTTCATGGCAATCTTTTGCATTCTTTGGCTTATAGATGGATCACTCTAATCTCTACTTCTCATCTTCACATGGCCTTCTTCTCTACTATCTCTCTGTGTCTCCACTCCCCTTCCGATAAAGACACCAGTGTGACCTCATCTGAACTAATTCCATCTTCAGCCACTCTATTTACAAAAGCTCTCATTCCAAGGTAAGAGAATTAGGATTTCAATATATATTTTCTGAGGGACATGATTCAACCCACCACAGGGTTAGAGAGTAGAAAGAATTTATATTTCTTATATCCAGTTGTAAAACCAATCATATATAAAAGCTAAGTCCAAATTATACAAAGATGTTCTTAAGAGAGAAAGGCCTTATTTTCATGAGTAAATCAAGAATTCAGCAGTTAAAAATATCAGATTCAAAAACCAAGCAAAAAAAAGAAAACAAGCCAATGTATACTATGGATGGACTGTACATATGTGAAGATTTCTCAATAAATACATATATAAAACATGCCGAGGATTTTGCATAAGGGGGAAAAGACCTGTCAATTGGGAAAGAATAATCTCCTAAACAAATGGTGCTGGGAAATCTAGACTTCCATTTGAAAAAAAAAAAAGGAGGACCCTTACCTCACACCATATACAAAAATCAACTCAAAATGGATCAAGGACCTAAATATAAGAACCAGAATTATCAAACTCATAAAAGAAAATGGAGGCAGGCATCTTCAGGACCATGTGTTAGGCAGTGGTTTTTGAGACTTTACACAGTAATCACAAGCAACAAAGGAAAACATAGATAAATGGAGTCTCTTCAAAACTGAAGACTTTTGTAAAGTATAGGACTTTATCATGAAAGCAAAATATAATCTACATAATGGGAGAAGATATGTGGAAACTTACCTGTATAAAGGTTGATATCCATAATATATAAATAAATCCTTCAACTTAACAACAAAAAGACAAACCACCCAGTTTAAAAAATGGCAGAACACTTGAACAAACCTGTCTACAATGAAGATATACAAATGACCAGAAAACACATGAAAAAATGCACAACATCATTAACCATCAGGGAAATGCAAATCAAAACCACAATGAGATATCATTTCATACCCATTAAATGGCTGCTATTTTAAAAAGTGCAACACAAGTGTTGGAAAGGAAACAGAGAAATAAGAACACTCCTTCACTGCTGGTGGCAATGTAAAATGGTGTAGCCACTGAGGAAGACAATTTGGCAGTCCCTCAGAAAGCTAAGTATAGAACTACCATATGACCTGGCAATTCTGCTACTATGTATATCCCCAAAAGAACTGAAAGCAAGGACTGAAGTAGATAGTTGCACACTGCTGTTCATAGCTGCATCATTCACAATTGCGAAAAGATAGAAACAACCCAAGTGTCCATCAACCAATGAATGGATAAACAAAATGTGGAATATACATACAATGGAATATTATCAGGCCTTAAAAGGAATGAAGTCCTGATACACATGAATGAACCTTGAAGACATCATGTTGAGTGAAATAAGCCAGACACAAAAGGACAAATACTATATGCTCTTACTGTTTTGCAACAATTAGAATAAGAAAACTCACAAAACCAGGGCCTAGAATATAGGTTAGCAGGGGATGGTTTTAGGGCTAGGTAATACAAAAGTAAGGCTTAAAATGTGCAGGATTCCTATTTGGAATGATGGAAATATTTTGGTGATGGATGGTGGTGCTGGTGGCACAACACTGTTAAGATAACAGCAGCACAGAAATACATATCTGGATATGACCAAAATAGAAATGTTAGATTGTATATATAGTAACAAAATAAAAAATCATAACAAAATCCATGGAACTACACTACACAAAACATGAACCCTAAGTTAAACCACACACTATAGTTAGTAGGACAGTTATTAAAATGTGCTACTATTAATGGTAAAAAATGTTCCACACCAGTACAAATTCTTATTAATAGGGTGGCATATAGGAATCCTATACTTTATGCATGATTATTCTGCAAACCCACAACTTCTCTAATAAAGGAAAAGAAGAACTCATAGCTCCTTAACCAGCTTGAAACTTGGTATATTTCTCTGCTTAGCTCAAGAAGTTCCTTAAATAGATAAACCAGATTTCCAAGGAATACTGTCAGCCCAGAGTAAACATTAAGATTACAAGCCTTAGGTCATTTACTAGGTTGTATACTTTTTGGGCAAATCATCTTCTCTCTCTACACCTCAGTTCCTTCATCTACCTCGGAGGACTACTGATAAACTTAAATGAGATTTTTTCTGTAAAGTTCCTGGCACAGTGTAAATGTTCTGTAAATGTTGATAGCTGTTCTCACTGCTATTAATATTAGTGATGTTATCAAACCTCTAAGAGGAACGCTTTTGGGTACTATCCTCTAGCTCTAAAAGGCAGAAACACATGTCCATCAATTCTGAGGTGTCTGAGCTAATCAAACCACACTGCCTCATCCTGATGCCCGAGTGGTAAGGAGAAAGCAAGTGAATGATTAGTACAACCACCAACTGCCCTACCTAGAAGCTCGTTCTGCAACTTGAGCCTCACCAGCAACCTGCCCTAACAACTGAGCAACCAGCCACCAAGTGATTTGAGGCCCCAAATTAGATGGCAACAACTTATCCCAATTTAATTTACAGACAAGCTTTCCTACATATACATTCACCCAAGGGAAACCTTCAAATTTCTTGCACAGCCTAATATTTTGTGAATCAAAGCGTCCAAAGTTTATAGTTGTCAACTTCATATGCCTAAGGAGAAAAACTTTGAGGCTTACTTTAAAGGGGGGAAATACCTTGTGATGTCTTCAAATCTTTAATCCTATGGCTAAAATTCCTTACCCTGCTGTGAAACTTGGCAGTTCGGTAAGACTTAGGAGACAGATTGTACACTGTGTAATGGTCAAGATGTCTGGAATCCAAAAAGCTTCGAATGTCATCAACCTGATTCCTGAATCCTATGTCAACACTGTCCAGAGGAAAGGACATCACTAGAAGGGGTCACACAGAAAGAAAAAAGGTTAAACAGATCTGCTGCCACCATGGGCAGCAATTTAAAGCTGAGCCATTGAGCAATAAGTAAATATTGGAAACTTACCAATAATTCTTGAGGTAACATAAGTGAAGTCTAAATCTCCCTTCGTATAACTAAAAGCAAGACAGGAAAGGTCATTCATTAAATAATCCAAATATACCAAAATTTCTCTCTCGATACTCGCACCTCATGACCTGAGTCTCTCTCATCCAACAAGCACAGAGTGACTGCCCCAAGCCCTTCTCCCTGCCAAGGAAGCATCACTGAGAAAGCCAGCCCCACACCCTCGGGAGCATGCATCTACCACACACACGGCGGCATCCCAATGCCCTCTTTTGATGCCACTTCATGTACAGAATGCATCTCAGAAAAGGGAATGCTTCTTATTTATTAACACTGTTCATTCCAGCCTCTCTCTATATATGGAAAGGGCTCACAGACGTGTGAGCAACTAAGGAAGAGGGAAGGAAGTGCCTGAGAAAGAATAAAGGACCCTTTTTCCATCCACCAGGCTCTAGTTAGGGATTGGAGGTGAGGGATAAATTTTACTTTTGAGCAAAGATTGAAATGTTGATTAATACATTGGACTTGACACCTGAATTTCTGATTCAAGACTGCATATTTGTAATTTAAAGTGACCTTAGAACTTTCTAGTACCTCGGAATAAAAAAGAATTCATGTGGCCTGCTTGCTGGAACTGTCATTCATTGGAAGGATAGAAAACTTCTCCCTCTAAAGAAATTGTAAAGGGCTAGATGGATACAAAAGCAAAGTTCTGCTTTGATTACAACCCATGAGTACTGCTTATTCTCACTGCATGTGCAGTATCTCATTTAATCTTCACAACTACCCAAAGAGACAAATTCTATCAGGGGATAAAAGTAAAACTCAGAGTATGCCGAAAGCAAATAACTTGTTCTGAGTTTTACAGGTCCAGAGCCAGAGGAGAATTTTGCCTTAGAACAGATCATGCCTGTAGCAGACTTTGAAGAGACTTTGTACTGGTTTTAACTTTGTATTCTAGTTGTATTGCATTTTATTAGATTATCTCCAGGGAGATGTGACACACCCAATTGAGGATATTAAAATTTGATTAGAGGGAGATGTGACTTCACCTATTCAGGGGGATCTTGATTAGTTTACTGGAATCCTCTAAAAGAGGAAACATTTTGGCAAACACTAGAGCGCCACGAGAACCATGAGAGCTCATGCAGCCAGAGACCTCTGGAGATGAAGAGGGAAAAATGTCCCTGGGGGGAGCTTCATGAAACCAGAAGCCTGGAGAGAAAGCTAGGAGATGTTACAATGTTTGCCATGTGCCTTTCCAGTTGAGAAAGAAACCCTGAATGTCATCGTCCTTCTTGAACCAAGAAATCTTTCCCTGGATGCCTTACATTGGACATTTCTATATCCTTGCTTTAATTTGGTCATTTTTATGACTTTAGAACTATAAGCTTGCAACTAAATAAATTCCCCTTTTTTAAAGCAAAGCTCAGAGAAGTTAACTAACTTAGATCATATGGCTTGCCTTAGATCATATAGCTAAACAAGGCAGAAACTACATTAGAAATTAGATGTTTGATTCCAAAGCCAGTGATGACAACCTCTATATTCCAACAGACTAAACTGCTGAGTCCTCCTCCCCTGTGCTTGTAGTTTCTGAAGGACTCAACTTTATGGCTTCAATGATGTGCTTAACCAATCAGATCCCATAAAACAATGCCACAAAATTGACAGTCTTTGAGTTTGAACCAGACAAGCAGTGGGCAAATAACCAGATCCTTTGATAGCACAAGGCTTCCTTCACCTAACTGTAAAGAATGTGCATACCTGGTAACAGATTGGATAACTCTAGAAGATGTGTCTTTGAGGGTATCTTTCAAGTTGTCCTTCAGGTTACTAAAGAGTCTCCCTGCACCTCCTTTCACCATGTCAAAGAGACCACCCCCAGAGCTGGGTTCCATGTCTGGAGATGAGGCACCTGTCAAGGAAAAAGAGAAAAAGAGGTCAGATGGCATAGACAATGCTGAAAGCCCACTCGTCTACACTCCTAAAGCATGCACAGATCATCTGAGGGAGTTTGGGACAGATATTCCTGTAAGTTATATCTCACTCTCTGAACTCACCAGCTCTGAGTTATCTCAGTGCTGCTGGTCCTTGGACGGACCGAGGCAAGTCCCTTACTAAGTCCCAGGAGCAGCAACCTCCAGGGCTACCCTGTCCCGTATAGCAGCCACTAGCCACGTGTGGCAACTGAGCACTTGAAATGTGGCTGGTCTGAATTGAAATGTGCTGTAGGTATAAAGTACACACCAAAATTTCAAAGATCTAGCGCAAAAAAAAAATGTAAAATAGCTCAATTTTTATACTGATCACATGCTGAAATAGTATTTTTTATATATTCAGTTGAAATTTTACTATTAAGGTTAATTTCATGTATAAAAAAGTATTTGCAAAGTCCCCTTGGGGGAATGGTGAGAAAGGGGGAAAATTCAACTACCCCAAGTGGAGAATTCTTGATATTCTCACAAGCAGTGGGGACAACCAAAGCAATAGGCTGAGGCCCCAATCTTGGGGTTTGTTCATATGAAACTTAACCCACAAAGGATAGGCTAAGCCTACTTAAAATTAGGCCTAAGAGTCACCTCCAAGAGAACCTCTTTTATTGCTCAGATGTGGCCTCTATCAGCCAACACAACAAGCAAACTCACTGCCCTCCCCCTCTCTACATGGGACATGACTCCCAAGGGTGTGGACTTTTCTGGCAACGTGGGACAGAAATCCTAGAATGAGCTGGGACTCGGCACCAAGGGATTGAGAAAACCTTCTCAACCAAAAGGGGGAAGAGAGAAACGAGACAAAATAATGTGTCAATGGCTGAGAGATTCCAAATAGAGTCGAGAGTTTATCCTGGAGGTTATTCTTATGCATTAACTAGATATCACATTTTAGTTAAGGCATAATAGAGAGTCTGGAGGGAAGTGCCTAAAATGTAGAGCTGTGTTCCAGTAGCCATGTTTCTTGAAGATAATTGTATAATGATATAGCTCTTGCAATGTGACTGTGTGATTGCGAAAACCTTGTGTCTGATGCTTCTTTTATCTACCTTATGGACAGATGAGCAAAACATATGGACTAAAAATAAATAAATAATAGGGGGAACAAATGTTAAAATAAATTTAGTAGATTGAAATGCCAGTGATCTAGAAAATCTTTAATTCTGTATGTGGCCTGCATTGTATTTCTTTTGGACGGTACTGCTCCAGAGAGACCACTGAGGAAGAGTGATGGTCAGTTAGAAAGAAGAAAGATGGTCAGTTAGAAGCTGAGTCCAGGAGCCTCCTCTGCCCTTTGATGGATTTGACTATGTTAGAAGACCCATCCATGGCTGCTTCTCCAAGCACTATTCTGCATCCATCATGGGAAATATTTTCTAAAGGACTTCTGTAAGAACTTTTAGGCCTGAGGACGCATTTTTGCCATTAGCGTTATTCACCAAAATTTCAGGTTCTCCCCCTTACAGCATCATAAAATTGTACTTTCTGGCCCCTTGAGTTTAGGTGAGGCCATGAGAATAGCTCTAGCCCAGAGTTTCTCAACCTTGGGACTACTGACATTTTGGGTCAGATACAACTGTCTTATGGGGGTGGGGAGCTGTCCTGTGCTTCGTAGGGTGCTTAGCAGCATCCCTGGCTTCTATCCTGTAGGTGCCAGTAGTACCCACCCATCTGTAACAATCAAAGGTATCTCTGGACATTGCCAACCTTACCATTAGTTAAGAATCACAGCTGTAACCTATGCAGCCTAACCTATGGAAGTGTTGCTTGTCCCTTCCAGAATAGAGTATTTAATTGTGAGTGTGAGATTCTCAATAGCTCTCTTTCTCTCTCTCCCTCTCTTTCTCTCTCTCTTCTTTAGCTATTGGAACTGGCAAGGTTTGGGATGGTGACTGATCTGCCGAGGATAGAGATGTGGTGCAGAGCTCCCAGCTGAGCTTTGATGAATGAGGAATAACTCTTTGCTATTAGAAGCATCAATATCTCAGTAATATTCATTACCACAGCACAAACTAACCTATAAAGACAGATACAGTCTTTATCTATAGTTTATATACAGTCCTGAAGCAGGAATCTGAGTAGGGAAAGCTAATATTAAAGATGATCAGGTAGGCTATACAGCACTGAGAGAGATAGGTCACTTCAGCAATCATGAGGTTGAGTCACTCTTACCTGGTTTCTAGCCGAACGTTGCTACTCCTTAGCTGTATGACCATGGAAAGTCACAGCCTTTCTAAGCCTCTATCTTACTCATCTATAACATAGGGATAATAATATCCTCATTATTATCCCTATTTATAGCTTCTCATAAAACTCTTAGCATACATTAGATATTAAGTGGTCCATAGCAATACTATTATGAGTCAAAACCAAAATTCCCACGTGGATGATGTTTTTATCTTTCTTCATTTTTCAACTACATTATGACAGAGGGCAAAAGTAGCATCTATTCTTGTTTATAAATATGCATATTTAAGATTTTTTAATGAATAAAGAATAGAAATAAGCACTAAAATTAAAAATTACCCCTACTTATATATTATTTAATATATGCTAGCTCCTGTTCTAATCATTTTGCCTACAGTCACTAATTTAATTCTCATAGCATTCCTATGATGTAGATAATATTATTACCATTTTATAGATTGGGAAACTGAGGCACAGAGGTTAAGAAACTTGTCTAAGGACACAAAGTTCTTCTTCCAATGAATTTATTTCCATTTTTATTGCATATGTAGATATTCTGAGCAATATATTAATATTGTTTTCTATGATTTCAAACTGTGCATAGTTTTCTCTTTGCATTATTCACTTTTTTTCACTCACCATTGTTTAACATTCATCTCTCGTAGTACATGCATGTTACTCTAGCTCACTTAGTAAATGCATTGATCACCCCACTGATAGGTGATTAGGTTGTTTGCTATAACAAACAATGTAGCTGTGAACACATCTCCGTAATTATTCATGGGAGACTTTTTCTAGGTTATACCAAGCAGTGGAATTTGCTAGTAGGGAGGGTATGCACATCTTCAAATTTGAAGATACTGGCATTTTCCAAAGTACTTGGGTCAATTTAAACCTCTACTAGTGATGCACATGACGCCCTCACTCTATATTCTCCTTAACACCTGGTATTGTCAAACTTATCCAATTTTACCAATGTGATGAGTATGAAATGATATTCATTTTGGCATTATTTTGTGATTCTCTGATTAATAATGAGATGGAGGACTTTTATTATGTTTATTGGCCATAAATCATATTTCAGGAACCTTCTACACACCTATGTGCCATTTAGGGGATTGTATATAAACCTACAAATATATGTTGACTATCAGGTCCTTCCATGCTAGTTGTAAGAGCTAATGATACCTAAGTCATCATTTAGCATCTATTTGAACTTGAGACTCTATCAAAAATTGCAAAGAGTAATTGATGCTGGTGACTAAACAAATAAATGGACATGTGCAACCGAAAGTTAGGATTTCAGGAAGAATTTGATTGCTCTGAACTGTTATATAGATACTCTGTGCTGGATTGAAGCTATTATGTACCCCCAGAAAAGTCATCTTAATTCTGATCTAATCTTGTTGGGGAAGCTGTTTCTTTTAATCCTGATTCAATACTATAAGGCAGAAACTTTTGATTAGATTATTTCCACGGAGACCTGGAGTGCCCTATTGCGGATGTGACCTTTTGATGAGATGGAGCTATGACTCCACTCATTCCAGGTGGGTCTTGATTAGTTTACTGAAGTCCTTTAAAAGAGGAAACATTTTGGAGAGAGCTCAGAGCTGAAACAGATGCAAACCCCTTGAGAACAGTTGCTTCAGAGCTGAAGAGACACGGATGTTTGGAGAGGCTTGGAGTGACAACAGAGAACAGATGTCTAGACATGAGCAGAGCACAGCAGATGTCGCCATGTGCCTTCCCATGAGATGCTAAGCAAGCCAGAACTCAGAGTTGTGTCCCAGAGGAGGCCCACAGAAGCCAAGTAAGGAAACCCTACAAGAAACAGAGGCTGAAAGCAATAGAACCCAGGAGCAGGTGACCAGCAGATAGCTGACAGAAGTGTCCCTGACCCGTCAGCTGTCTCTGAATTAAGGTATCTTTATCTGGATGCCTTAGTTTGGATATTTTCATAGAGTTAGTACTATAAACTTGCAACTTATTAAATTCCCTTTTTTAAAAGCTGTTCCGATTATGGTATATTACATTCCAGCAGCTTGCAAACTAATACATCATCAAAGGTCTTACAGCTGACAAGCAGTAGAGCTAAGGATTCAAAACCAGATCTGTGCAATCCCGAAGCCAAGTGTATTTCATACTATTCTCATAGCTCCATATCAGCTTACAATACTAACAACTGTAATCAGGATGGTCCTTACCT
The DNA here is from genome assembly GCF_023851605.1 of Tamandua tetradactyla. Lineage (NCBI taxonomy): Eukaryota > Metazoa > Chordata > Mammalia > Pilosa > Myrmecophagidae > Tamandua > Tamandua tetradactyla. The sequence continues at coordinate 60,607,753 of NC_135337.1, forward strand.
CCTTTATACCCAATTGCACCTCTTCTCCACCTCCCACCTATATGCCTGTCATCTGGCTGCTTTCAGCAGCAGATGTTCCTGCAATAAGCACTCTCATAAATCACTGCATCTGTCAGGCCAGCCAAACCAATCTCATTATATCAGCAGCATGAACCTCTGTAACCCCCACCATGTCACGGCCCTGAATAAAATGCCAGGAACCTGTCTACTGGGCAGTTCTGTAGACCAGGGCTGGAGTCACAAATCCGAGAATAGTCTCTTGCGTTGTTTCCATATGACTTAGGGCATATTACTTCCCTTTAATCATACCTCCCAAGTGAAAATCTTCATTTTAATTACAGTGAGGCCAAAAAGGCACAAAACGTTTACAATTCTCCCATTCCCACCCTAAGTTATCACTCCAGCCTGAACACCCTGATGTATCACTGTTCTAAAAGATGACACCAGGTTGATTATCTAGATACTCTCTCCGACTGTCAATCTGATGCTAGAACAGAACTCTGAAACACCAGCCATTAAAAGATATAAATATCCCTTGATTATCTAAAAATCAGATACTCACCATCAATCAAATTGCAAGCTCTGTTCATTAGTGCCTAGGAATCCTGTAAAAACCAGAACAACTTGCCAGAGTCCATCCTTAACTTACATCTACCCCAGTTATATGTCAAATTAATCAGGACACGGAAAAGAGAAGAAGAGCGTCAGTTGATTTTACCTTAATGGTTTGGGGTAGTCATTCTGGCACTTACTGATGAGTTTTACATGAGTGCCAGAAGCAAAAGTTCTGCCAAGGCTATCTGAGCCTTGGCTAGGTAAGAGAAGTTTCCAAAAAAATGACACAACACTGAGGAAAATAATACAGTCCAGAAGTGACATGCAGAAGAAAAACAAAGATATACCAGGATCAGGGGCAGACAAACTACGGCCCATAGGCCAAATACAGTCTGCTGTCTATTTTTGAACAATCTGTGAAATAAGAATAATTTTTATGTTTTTTAATGATTGAAAAAAATTCAAAAGACTATTTGGTAATGTGAAAATTCTGTGAAAGTCAAATTTCAATGTCCATAAATAAAATTTTATCCGAATGCAGCCACACTCATTCATTTACTTACAGTCCATAGGGGCCTTCATGTTATCACGGCAGAGCTGAGTGGTTGTGACAGAGACCTAATGGCCCGCAAAGGCTAAGTATTTTACAGAAAATTTTTACTGGTCCCTAGAAGCACTAGTTTCCAGCACTAGAAGGCTGGAAACACTTGTATTCTTAGAAGCCCACAGTTTGCTGGCTCTGACACCTCCCTAAGTTTACCATTTGGCCAAAATGGTACCCAGCGGGAAGAATGCTCCCTGGGATTACTAGAGGGTCTTCAGGGGTCCGAGTGTCTTAGGGCAGAGAATGGAGGGAGTCACTGCCGACTGTGCATGAGAGCCCCAGCCAAAGAAGACGAGTCAGCCCTCGGCCCCTTAGGCTCCTGGGAGATTCTGATTCAATGACGTCAAGAGTATTGTACCCTGCTCCTCTGAATACATTCTAAGGATGTAATACACAAAATTTCCAGGGACTCCTGATGTTTAAGAGACTAGAAAAAACAGCCTCTCCTTCCCAAGTTATAAAACACTCACCATATGTATAACCTGACCAGAGCTCTCTCACAAAAACTGTGTCTTCTGGGAGAGAATCTCTGCTTCCCACTGGACTGTTAGCTGTTGCTCACTTATTTATACCAAGTTTCATTTCAATAAGGATTTGAGTTGATTTAATGGTTATTTGGAAAATAACATATTTCAGGGAAAATGAGCACAACTGCTTCCCATCAAATATACGTTAGAGACTTCTCCTTACCCACCTTCACCTCCTCAAGCACTTCAGATCTGATCTTCACTATCTAGAAATACAGGAAAATTAAGTTTGGCTTATCAGTATTATCATAAACACTTTATTGATTTATCAGCCAGGAGCAAAACAGTGAGAAGTGCTGTTAATTAATATTTACAAAATATTTACAAAAGCCTTGCCTTAGAGAGTCCATCATGCACAGCAGTCATTCCCCATAAATGTTCCCACTGCCCACACAAATACCTGTGCCCAGGATATGCTGGGCTATCTATAAGTCCACTTGGTGACTCACGCGAAGGGGTACTTCCCACAAAAGTACTGTAGTCAAAAGGAAAGGATGCAATGCAAATATTTAGCAACAAAGTTCATCAAGGCATTGTTTATAATGGCAAAGGCTGTAAATAATGCATTATTCTATAGGAAGGAGATTGATTATTCTTAACGATGCCATATAATTAGCTATTAAGAACATACTGCAAAACAGTATAGATGTTCATAATAAATGGCTAAGTGAAAAATAAGCAGGATATACAAAACATTACTCGGAATAAAATCCCGTTTTTGCAAAAGAAAAATATTTCAGTTTAGAGTAAAGATTCAGAGGATATAATAAATATAAATAATAACGACTGCAACTTACTGAATTTCTACCAGGTACCAGGCACCATTCTAGATTCTTTATGTATGTTAACACATTTAATTTTCCCAATACCTCTACGAAGGATAAACCATTGCTATCCCCATTTTACACATGAGGAAACTGAAGCAAAGACATATCAGTGACTCACCCAAGGTGTCTCACATAAGCCAGGATTTGTACCCAAGTTGGCTGTTCCATAGTTCAAGTTCTTTTCCATTTCACTTAAAAAAATATTTACAACAACTATATATCATGTAGGAATATAATGAGTGTGCTGGTTTGAAACTGCTGTGTACCCCAGAAAAGCCATATTCTTTAATCCTGATTCAATATTGCTGGGTGGGATCTTTATCATTAAATTGTTTCCATGGAGATGTGACTCACCCAACCATAGGTGGACCTTTGGATTAGGTTGTTTCCATGGAGATATGTCTCCACCTACTCAATGAGGGGCTGCTTACTGAAGCCCTTTAAGAGGGAACCATTTTGGAAAAAGCTTCAGAGCTGACACAGAGAGATATGTTTGGCAATGCAGAAAGAAAAGCGCCCCTGGGGAAGCCACTTGAAATGAGAAGCCAGGAGAAAGAGCTAGCAGACATCAGCCATGTGCCTTCCCAGCCCACAGAGAAACCCCGAACGTCATCGGCCTTCCCTGAGCCAAAGAATCTTTGTCTGGATGCCTTAGTTTGGACATTTTTATGGCCTTAGAACTGTAAACTTGTAACCTAATGAACCCATATCTCTGTAAGAGTGTTATAGCTCCTAAAACAAACATCGCACAAAGGGTGGGTTTAACAACAGGAATTCATTGGCTCAGGGTCTCAAAGTCTTCTTAGAAGTCTTACTTCTTCCCAAGGTTGTTATCTGGCTGGCCAGCAATCTTTGGGATTTCTTGGCTTTTCTGTCACATGGCAAGGCACATGGTGGTGTCTTCTGTCTCTTCGGGGTTCTACTGACTTCCAGCTCCTGGCTGCTCCCGTGGCTTCTCTCTGTGGCCTTCTCTAATAAGGGCTCCAGTTATAGGATTAAGGCCATCCTGATTCACTGGGCCACACCTCAGCTGATGTAACCTCATCAGCAGTGTGATTTACAACGGGTTCACACCCACAGGAATGGATTAAGAACATATTTTTCTGGGACACATAGCTCCAAGCTACCACACTGTCCTTTCCTCAACAGCTGTGGAGGCCTCCTCTTCTGGCTGTGACTCATCACAGTTCACAGTCACATAGCAGTCTCTGAGCCTGGCCTGTGAGAGGGAGGCCAATGCTGCCCACAAGCCCTGGAGAGTCAGCCCTGTGCTGCTCATTAACTACAGACAGGCTGGGGGCTTGCCAGGAACATCCTGTTGTATATGACCCTCTTTTTAAAGCCTGAGACCTGCTTCACCATGGTAGTAACTGTTTTTCAGCTCTGGTGCAGATACAGAGGACATGGCAGAGGTCTCTTGGCAGCAATCACAGTTCTTGGGACATCTGCAATCCTCGGCAGGGCGTTTCCGTCTCCACAATGCGTCACCTTTCCTCTGTCCAGAAGGTCTCTGTCATTCAGACCCAGTCAGTGTGATTCCATGGGGTTCAGTATTTGGCCTGTTCAGTATTGACCTGATAAACTGAATTTTAACATGACAATTTAATCAAACTCATGCTCTTTTCCCCCAGCTGGGCATTTTCCTCTATATTTAAGCATCATGATATTATTAGTGTCCTGTTCTGGCTTCTACAAAGTTGACAATTTTAGGATACAAATCCCAGAAACCAAAAGGACTCTGCAGGGATGCACAATCAGCTCCTGTCCTAGGAATACGCTGTTCCTTCTCCAAAACACTTGGCTAGTCATCACTGCAGAAGATGTCCTCATTCTTGTTTGTAACAGATTTTATAGCCCTTAGCTTTCAGCATTTAGAAATATGCATCACAGGGGAATAATAGTTAGATATATCATAGAGAATCCCAACTGCCTTTTCTCCCAGAATCAAAGACTACTTAAAATCAACAGTCCCTACCTATTCCTCTTACTCCACGGAGGCTTAGAGGAAAGGGTGTGGGGGGCGAGATCCTATATTTGAGACTTGGTTTCTATACAAAAAGGCTGTGTGGCTGTGGGCAAGTCTCTTATTTAACTCTTCTAGGTCTCCTCCGCCACCCTCATATTGGGCTGGAACTAATTAACAACAAAAACTCTTCTACATGCCTCATGTGCTCTAAGTGTCAACAGGGTCAAATGAGATCGTGCATGGCAGAGGGATTTTTAGGTAGTGAGATCTTCTAAAACAATTAGGAATTTTTATTTTAATTCTTAGAAAAACAGTTCTCAGTTGACTTCCAGCTCTCACTCCTCTGAAACTGTGAGCCAAAAAGTTCTTTTTGTTTAAGCCAACCCACTGTTTGATAAGTGTCATACAAGTCTGGGGAACCAAGACTGCTGCCATGTGGCTGTGGGGATGGAAAGGAAAAAGCCCTGGAGAAAAGCTGCCTCCGGCAAAGTTTGGCACCTTCAGGGGGAAAAAAAAAAGCATGCAATTCAATTTCAGGGTTAATGGAGTTAGAGCCGACTTGGGCTTGTGGAGAGGACAAAATCTCTTCCTGGAGCTTCCAGCCACAGCACATGTAAACTCTTCACTTCTGACAGTTCAGAATCACAATGTTTAACAGACATGAACCTCTTTAGAGCTCTGGGGTTTCTCCTTCCCATCCTGCAGACATGTTCGTGGTGTGGGGACCTGTTATGTGCTATTTGCAGCCCAAAGTTTCTTCAGATTCAGGGGTCCCAGTTTTTAAAATATTAAAATATTTCTGTACCACTTTGAAAGTAGTTTGTGCTATTAAAACTACTAGGCGACCTGATGACACTGCACAGCCGTGGGCCTGGACACAGATAGGTTTGGCTGCTGAACTGACCAAGGGGACAAAAGCCTGCATGAAGGCAGCAGCCACCAGAGGGACAGACCACAGAACAGGTAGTGCCAATGACGGAGGCTTTCCAGGTCCAGGCCACACAGGACACGCCAGCATCCATGTGCCTCCCAGCCCCAGCACAGCCAGCAAGCATCCCCGGGATGGAAAAAAGAGGGAGTGCCCATATGACCATCTCATTAGGAAAATGGCTGAAAGGATATGGTGCTATTCCTATGTCAACCTATGGCACAAAAATGAGAATCATTTAGCAGGTGAAAAGAACATTAAATAAAATAGCACTCTAAAAAAAATGTAGTTATGCTTATGTAAGGAATAAAAAAAGCTATATTTAAACTTTCATTTGTATACTGATGATTCACGTTATATCATACCAGTTATTAAATATTTTATCTTTACTTCTGATATCATAGAATCAAAACACACATGACTTCTGAATCCATTTTTCAGGACTTGGATGGGAGGAGCACTGGGCTATGAGTCAAAACTCTTCTACATGCCTCATGTGTTCTAAGTGTCAACAGCACCTTCTTAGCTGTGTGACCCCAAATAAATCACAAATTCAGGATCTTAAAGAATATTAAAAGGGGGGGATAAATTAGATGATTCCTTAAGTCCCTTCCAGTTCTAAAATCCTTTGATGCTGTCATCAGTGTAAAAAGCCCCTTTATTAAACATGTATTCTATGTGGGCCTGTTCCCATAAAGGCCTAAATGGGCCATTCTCACACTAAGCGGTGACAGGTGGGGGCCCACTAAGAAAACTGAGGCTTGGTAAAGTCTGGTGCCAGTTAGTTACTGCAGAACGGAGATTTGAAAGCAAGGTTTGGCTGGATGCAAAGTCTCTGCTCTTCTCTGCCTCTCCATCCTGCTTCAATCATGAGGGACTTTGTCTCTCGCATCCCCTTTCTCCCATCTCACTTCTCTCCTCCATCTTAGGACCCAGAGCAATTTGACTTGTATCGGTCTGAATCTCTCTCAACCCCAGAAATGCTGGGTCTTCAATCATAGGGTTCACGCTGCATGTTTCTCTACACATCCATAAGGTCTTAGCGTGGCTGGCACACAGTAAGCATTCAACTGATGGATGAGAAATTGGACTGCTGTCAAACATGAGCATGACATGGAAGATACCAGGGTGGCAAGGATGACAGAGCAGATCAACTTGGCAGAGACCTGATATTTGAGTTTCTGCAGGCAGCAAACATGACCAGATGCCTTCGGTGTCTTGTCACACTTGACGTTTGTAATTGCAGCACTACATCTAGCAGCCACTGGGCACACTTGCCTTACTGTAAGAAATGGAGATTTCATGAAATGTAACAAGAACCTTATTATACAGAACACTAATACTTGATAAGAAATCCAGGAAGAAATTTTTATTTTCAGACTGATAAGAGGAACTAATTAAGGAGTACCAGCTCCTCTTTCCTGAAAGGATCAGACTGCACAAATGAATGAAAAGAGTAAAAAGGATGATAAAGACAAAGTGAAGATCACATTAAGACCATAGCTGACTCCGTATAATAGACACAAGGCACAGTGGAAATCAGCAGGCTGCTTGTGCATCAAGGGAAACTCCAGCCACATGGAGAGAACACATTTCTTTCTTCCTGGATCACTGGAATCAGATTACAGCTGCCAATCCAAATTCTGTGCAATAACCCCCCACATAAGGCTATGACAGGGATCATGATTAATTTGATACTACAAATAAACTGAGTACTTTTGGTGTACCAGGGACAGAGATAAAAGATTTTTATTTGCCAACACCTGAATAAAGAGGTACAGTATTATGACTGACAATACTGATGATCAACTCAATTTAACCAGGTCAGAACCCAATGGAAATCTGAAATACAGAAATTCTCCATTCTCATCCAACCCTGTCTGTGACTGAGGAAGAAGGTAGCAGAGGACTGATGGCTGCTCAAAGAACACCGTAAGGCAAAAAAAATAGCCAAAAACCTTCTTTTCAACTCAGTTCCATTTAGGGGGGAGAAGGGAGACAAAGACAATAGAGGCCCCAAAGGGTGACTAAGAGAGCTGCAGCAATCCTCCCAAATAACCCCTATAATCACATATAAACCTAGAAAAACAATGAGCTTGTTATGCAAATGTAGCTCAAACAGGAGTTCTCAACCCTCTCCTCTCCCAAGAAGGTTGCTTTCTCTCAGTTCCTTCTAGACAGAAGGACTGGGCTGACACTGCCTGCAGACGTCTTCCAGAAAGACCCCCGAGTCGCCCCTCAGGGAGCAGCAATATGGATGGATAGTGTTTACGATGTATATTTGCCATGTGCTCCTAGCCTGGCTGTCTGTTACGTTAGTCACTCTTCTAGGAATGGCCATTCTCTCACAGTTAACACCTGCGATGTACTTGAGCTCTTAATTTCCCCCATAAGGAAACTGTCTCAAAGAGGTAAATTCTTTCACTCCAGATTAAATAGCTAAAATATACAAATATCTTCTGATGCCAAAACACACGCTTTTTTCATTTCATCAGGTGTGGTGAAGTTCACACAGCCACAGAATTGGAAGCCCTCCCGGACCACAAGGCTTGTAACATTTTAATACTAAGTAGGACACTAGAAATCTATTTCCACACACCACGAAGATAAAATCCAGCAAGGAGAACTGACTTGCCTCCTGTCATAGCTATGATTAAGTCTTTTTAAAAAATCAGCCTTATGAGGTATAACTGACAATAAGTTCCACATATTTAAAATGCAAGATTTGATAAGTATATCTGTACACAAACATATATATGTATATATGGGTAACATATATGGGTAGCCCTTAAAGTATATTTGATCAACGATTCTCCCGTGGAACAATTGTATCTGTGCACAGAGTGGAAACAGACTACAACTTAGCATTATTACAAATACACACATAATCACACACCACTCTCACACCAGGGAACTCACATCAGAAAATATTTCAGGAAAAAGTCCTTTATCCTTCACAAATTATAAAGTACCTAGACCTTCTGGAGAGTCGGACGCCTCTGATAATCCTCACAAAGCAAGGGCTGCTCAGACAGTTCATGTCTGTATTTCTCCAATATGATCCACCATCCTTACCTTTAGAATCATCTGGGGTGATTACTTAAAAGGCATCTTCCTGATTTCCACTTCTGGACACGATAGAATAAATTGTACTGGACTTCCCCTCCTGTGATAAACTTGACGAAAGATACAGAGCTTCTGATTTAAGGCACTGAACAAAAGGCCAAAAAGCCTGTGGTTTTTAAAGAAAGGACATAAGCAGGGTGAGCCACGCAATTGCTCCAGCATTCTTTCCAGGGGCATTTCCCCGCTGCCGTGAGTGAGAGCCCAGGCGGAGCAGCAGTCTTGCCAAGGTGACGAGGCAGGGATCAAACTTACGAAAACAAATTAATAAGCTAGAATGTGTGGGACAATGTAAAACAAAATAGGGAGCTGCACAGTACCTGGGGCAGGAGAAGGGCAGTTGGCTGGAAATTCACTGTGAGTTCTTGATTGAGGTATAGGCTGTGAACACACAGAGATGCTTCCTGAGGTCCAGCACAGATCGCCTGCTGCAGGGTTGAGGGCTGAACTAAGATACCAAGTTCTACAGCTCTAGGAGATACAGCTAGATGGACAGAGATTGCTGAGCAATTTGAATATTCAGTTCAATATTCAGAGTTTCTATATCAGAAAACCCACATTTATCCTAGCAATAACGACCATGTATTAGTGCACATTTAAAACCAAAAAGACCCATTTTAACACAGGATAAAACCGAACCTTAGAGCACCAGAAGAACATGCCTCGAATTTAACTGCTTTCCAGGATACAGTTCAACATGTTTTAAAGGGTAATTGCATAATCCAGACTTCTTACAAAGTATCATTCACTATGTTCAGCATACAATAAGAAAAGAGTAGGCACGAAAAGAAGGAGGAAAAAAATCAACCAAAACAAAAAAAGGAGTCAGTAGAAATAGATCCTGAAATGTCTCAGGATATTGGAATTAAGTGACAAGGATTTGAAGATGGCAGATGAGAAGCTTCCACCCACAGAAACTTTGAACAACCAGAAAGAACTTGCAGAAACATCTTTCTCAAAGATCCAGAAGCAGGTGAAGGAGTACAGTAATAGGCAAGCAAGCACAGAATCAAGAAAAAGTCTGTTTGAAAATGGCAGGCTCTCATGCCCCTTGCTGGCCCCTCCCCAGCCCTCTCTGGTTCAGCACAGTTAGTGCGTACCCCCAGTCCCAGACCCCTGGTCCCAGTTTGGGAGGGAGCAGAGGAACCCTCAGGCACACAGTGGGAGCACGTGTGTCTGGCCCAGTCTGTCTGGTGCCAGGCTGAGGCACTCACTGTCTCCAAACTTGCCACAGGCAGCTCACAAACTCTCCTACCCAACGCCATGGGAGAACAGTCACGTGGCTGCATGGGGCAAGGGACTGCTGGTTACAGGACATGCAGTGAGGTGCCCGGGAACAGGAGGAAACTGTTTCCCATGGAAGAGGGGACATGTAAACCTGTGTAAGTGGGGACTCCCGAGGATTAAACATGCATGGCCCAAGACAAGACACATACACAGAAAGGCCCACTGGGAATCCTACAATTTGGCCTGGAACTATTCTCTAAACTCATTATATAGATAAGCCCTGAAGGAAAGAACTTGTACAGGTCAATCTGCAAAGGCAGGGAAAGGTGTTTTTTGTTTGTTGGTTGGTTAGCTCCTTGCATTCAAGGAAAGTTATAACACTGAGGCCAGCTAAACCCATGATGAGGCCAATGACCCCTCCGCACCCAAACTAACAATGTTCAATTCTCTTTATCCAGCCAACCAAAGGCAAGGACTGAAAAACAAGTCAAAAACAGCCACCTGCACCCGGAACCATGGTCAGGGTATCCTGTCAAGAGATACAGCTTCAAAGCTGGTTCATACCAGACTCCAGAGCATGCACACAAAGGACTAATCTGTCTTTTGATAAGCTTTGCCTCATTATAATAGTAAATTTCCTGCCTCTAGGAGGAGTTTAGATGCCATATTTTGAAAATGCATATGCAAAAAGATAGAGTGATAAGCAAATGTGTGGTGGGCTAGGGAAGAATGGAGGTAATGGCGTATAAGAGGGGAAGTAGCGGTTAGCTCAGGGAGTCAGTGGATTGCTATGTTAGTGGCCCCTTGCATATGCAGATCCAAATAATAAAGCTGTTCATCTCCACTCAGTGGATGACTCCCTTTGTCATCATCACCAACAAGGAACTCCTGCTTGGGTCCAGGTTTCACTGGTAACAACACTAGCTGGATGTCAGCTTAAGGAACAGATGCCTCGGAGTCTAAATTCTAGTAAACAATGGCCCAGACAAAGCAGATTAAAGCATTAATCTTCCAGAACTGGGACATATCAGACAAAGACCTAAAAGATGGCTATGCTCAAAGAACTAAAAAATAATATGCAAGAAACTAAAGGAACTTAGAACACCAATCTGGAGATGGGAATCATGAAAAGGAACCAACCAGAGCTGAAGATCACAGTAACCAAAATCAAAACTTCTCTAAAGAGGTTCAACAGCAGATTGGAACTTGCAGAACAAAACAACCAGTGAAGTTGAAAACTGGAAGACAACTGAAATTACCCAGTCAGAGAAGCAGAAAGAGGAAAGAACGAAGAAAACTGAACAACCTGTGAGGTGCCATCAAGCATACCAATTATACACTGTGGGAGTTCAGAAGAAGCAGAAAGAAAGAAAGAAAGGTTCAAAGAGACTACGCACAGAAACAGTGTCTGGAAATTTCCCATATTTCACATTAAAATACACATCCAAAATAAGCTCAACTAGAACCACACCATACCAGGTTATAACCAAACCATCACATGACAAAGATTGAGAGAATTCTGAAAGCCACAAGAGGGAAACAATGTGTCACATGCAAGAGAGCCTCAACAGATTAAATGCTTATTTCTTTTTGGAACTATGGAGGCAAGAAGGAAGTGTAATAACATATTTAAAATGCTGATAGCAGAAAAAGAATGCCAACCAAGAATTCTACATCCTGCAAAACCGTCTTTCAAGAATGAGGGAGAGATTAAGACATTTCTATATACACAAAAACTGAGGGAGTTCTCATCACTAGATTGACCCTACAAGAGATACTAAAGGGAGCTCTGCAGGTTGAAAAGAAAGGACATTAGACAACTGAATAAAAACCACATGAAGACATACTCCAGTAAAGGTAATGAGACAGATAGATAGAAATATCAGTATTACTGTATTTTTTATTTGTAACTCCACTCTTTACTTCCTACAGGATCTAAAAGACAAACACATAAAATGTACTGACAAAGCAATGATTTCATATTTACAATAGATAAATACATAATCTGTGACAAGAACTACTTAAAGGTGGGGATATACAGAGGTACAGCAATATGGTTTATATATGCTATTGAAGTTAAGTTGTTTTCAAAGCTACCAAGGTTGTCATATATTTAGGTTGTTAAATTTAAGTCCACGGTGTTCGCTTCAGCAGCACATATACTAAATTAAAGCCCATGGTAACCACGAAGAAAACACTAGAAAATATGCAAATTCATAGAGGTAGAAAGTAGAGTACAGGTTACACAGGCAAAAGCAATGTAGCATGAATGTAAAATCAGTATGGAGTCTCTGTTCGGGTGAAGGGAAGGGTATAGTAATGGATGGTGGTGAGGGTACAGAAACATTGTAAACATGATTAATTCCACTGAATGGTATGCTTATGAGGGACTGAGATGAGAATATATGTTTCCACAATTGAAGTAAAAATAAAGAAACAGAAAACTAAAGCGATAATGACAATTAAATGCAATATATAGTCCTGGAAAGGATCTAAGAATGGGGAAGAAAAGGCTCAAAAAAGGACAGTGTGAGGATATAAGAAAGGGAATTATAGAATATAAGCTTTATATTAATGTTACATTACTTGAACTTGGTAACTGCGTTTAGTATGATTATATAAGTGAATATCCTTGTTTGTAGAAAATGTACATGGACATTTTATGTTTCAGGAATATGATGTGTACAACCTGCATTCAAATGTTCATAAGATAGAATGATAGACAAATAAGATAGATAAATAGAAAGATATGACAAAGGCAGCACAGTTTTAAAATTGGTGGATCTGGGTATCAGGGCAGGCGGGCATGCTGTAATACTCTATCATTAGAGTAATGCTGCATCATTATTATTATTTTAAATCTTTATTTTTACTATTTTTTAATTTTTTGTATTATCAAACCAAAACAACATACAAACATGAACATTCTTAACATACAAGCATTCCGTGTATGGTATACAATCAATGGCTCACAATATCGTCACATAGTAGTATATTCATCACCACGATCATTTTTTAGAACATTTGCATCACTCCAGAAAAAGAAATTTTAAAAAATATACACAAACTATACTCCTTACCCCTCCCTTTCATTGACCACTAGCATTTCCATCTTCTCAATAGATTTTAACCTTTGTTCCCCCTATTTTTTTCTACACCCCTTACCACTCCCTTTCATTGTTCACTAGTATTTCAACCTACTTATTTTAACATTTTTCCCCCATTCTTTATTTATTTTTATCCATATTTTTTACTCATTTGTCAATATCAAAGACAAAAGGAGCATCAGACACAAGGTTTTCACAATCACATAGTCACTTTGCGAAAGCTATATCATTATACATTAATCTTCAAGAAACGTGGCTACTGGAACACAGCTCTGCAGTTTCAGATATTTCCCTCTAGCCTCTCTAATATACCTTGAACTAAAAAGAGGATATCTATAAAATGCATAAGAATAATCTCCAGGATAACCTCTCGACTCTGTTTGTAATCTCTTAGTCACTGACACTTTATCTCATTTATCTCTTCCTCCTTTAGGTCGAGAAGGTTTTCTCAATCCTTTAATGCTGAGTTCCAGCTCATTCTAAGATTTCTGTCCCATGTTTCCAGGGAGTTTTACACCCCTGGGAGTCATGTCCCACATAGAGATGCGGAGGGCAGTGAGTTAGCTTGCCGTGTTTGGCTGAGAGAATGATAGGCCACATCTGAGTAACAAAAGAGGTTCTCTGGGGGTGACTCTTAGGCCTAATTTTAAATAGGCTTAGTCTATTCTTTGCAGGGATAAGTTTCAAATTAACAAACCCCAAGACTGAGGGTTCGGCCTATTGATTTGGTTGTTCCCACTGCTTGTGAGAATATCGGGAATTCTCCAAATGGGGAAGTTGAATTTTCCCCCTTTCTCATCATTCCCCCAAGGGGACTTTGCAACTGCTTTCTTATTCACTGTTCAAATCACTCTGGATTTATCAGGACATCATTCTTGACAAAGGAGATTCTACAAAATCTCATGCCCTACAGCTTGATAATATGCCTTAAAGTTAGATAGTATGAGACCTCCAACATCATTTTTCTTTCTCAGGATATTTTTAGCTATTTGGGGCACCCAGCCCTTCCAGATACTTTTGGTTATTGGTTTTGCTGTTTCCGAAAAGTAAGTGTTTGGGATTTTAATTGGTATTGCATTGAATCTGTAAATCAATTAGGTAGAATTGACATCTTAACTCTGTTTAGTCTTCCAACCCATGAACACGGTATGCCCCGCCATTGATTTAGGTCTTCTGTGATTTATTTTTTCAATTTCTTGTAGCTTTCTTTGTATAGGTCTTTTGTATCCTTAGTTCAATTTATTCCTAAATATTTTATTCTTTTGGTTACAATTGTAAATGGAATTTTTTTCTTGATTTCCCCCTCAGATTGCTCATTATTAGTGTACAGAACCACTACAGATCTTTGAGTGTTGATCTTGTAACCTGCCACTTTGCTGTACTCATTTATTAGCTCTAGTAGTTTTGCTGTGGATTTTTCGTGGTTTTCAACATACAGTATCATATCATCTGCAAACAGTGAGAGTTTTACTTCTTCCTTTCCAATTTTGATGCCTTTTTTTTTTTTTTTTGGTCTAATTGCTCTGGCTGGAACTTCCAACACTATGTTGAGTCACAGTGGTGACAATGGACATCCTTGTCTTGTTCCTGATCGTAGGGGGAAAGTTTTCAGTTCTTCCCCATTAAGGATGATGTCAGCTGTGGTTTTTTCATATATTCCCTTTATCATGTTGAGGAAGTTCCCTTCTATTCCTATCCTTTGAAGTGTTTTCAACAAGAAAGGATGTTGAGTTTTGTCAAATGCCTTTTCTGCATCAATCGAGATGATCATGTGGTTTTTCTGCTTTGATTTGTTGATATGGTGTATTACATTAATTGATTTTCTTATGTTCATCCTTTCATTATGAATCATCCTTGCATACCTGAAATGAATCCTACTTGGTCATGGTATATAATTTTTTAATGTGCTACTGGATTCGATTAGCAAGAATTTTGTTGAGGATTTTTGCATCGAAATTCATTAGAGAGATTGGTCTGTAATTTTCTTTTCTGGTAGTATCTTTGTCTGGCCTTGGTAAGAGGGTGATGTTGACTTCATAGAATGAGTTAGGTAGCCTTCCCTCCTCTTCAATTTTTTTGAAGAGTTTGAACAGCATTGGTACTAATTATTTCTTCACTGCTTGGTAGAATTCACATGTGAAGCCATTTGGTCCTGAACTTCTCTTTTTGGGGAGCTTCTTAATGACTAATTCAGTTTCTTTACTTGTGATTGGTTTGTTGAGGTCTTCTACTTCTTCTCCAGTCAAGGCTGGTTGTTCATGCATTTCTAGGAAGTTGTCCATTTCATCTACATTTTCTAGTTTATTAGCATAAAGTTGTTCATAGCACTCTCATTACCTCCTTTATTTCTGTAGGGTGAGTGGTTATGTCTTCTCTTCCATTTCTGATTTTATTTATTTGCATCCTCTCTGTTCTTTTTGTCGACTTTGCTAAGGGTACATCAACATAATTGATTTTCTCATAGAATCAACTTCTGGTTTAGGCGATTTTCTCAACTGTTTTCACATTCTCAATTTAATTTACTTCTGTTCTAATCTTCGTTATTTCTTTCCTTTTGCTTGCTTTGGGGTTAGTTTGCTGTACTTTCTCTAGTACTTCCAAGTGAACAGTTAATTCCTTGAATTTTGGTCTTTCTTCTTTTTTGATACATTTAGGGCAATAAATTTCCCTCTTAGCACTGCCTTTTCTGCATCCCAAAAATTTTGATATGTTATGTTTTCATTTTCATTTGCCTTGAGATATTTACTGATTTCCTTGTAATTTCTTCCTTGATCCACTGGTTGTTTAAAAGTGTGTTGTTGAGGCTTCATATATTTGTGAATTTTCTGGCCCTTTACCTATTAGTGATTTGCAACTTCATTCCTTTATGATCTGAGAAAGTGTTTTGTATGATTTCAATCTTTTTTAATTTATTGAGATTTGCTTTGTGACCCAGCATATGGTACCATATATCCTTGAGAATGATTCATGAGCACTTGAGAAAAAGGTGTATCCTGCTGTTATGGCATATAATGCTCTATAAATGTCTGTTAAGTCTAGCTCATTTATTGGATTATTCAAATTCTCTGTTTTTTTACTGATTCTCTGTCTAGACGTTCTGTCCATTGATGAGAGCAGGGAATTAAAGTCTCCAACTACTATGGTAGATGTGTCTATTTCTCTTTTCAGTGTTTGCCTCATATTTTGGAGCACTCTGGCTCAGTGCATAAATATTTATGATTACTATGTCTTTTTGTTGAATTGTTCCTTTTATTAATACATAGTGTCCTTCTTTCTCTCTTTTAATTGTTTTACATTTGAAACCTAGTTTGTTGGATATTAGTATAGCTACTCCTGCTCTTTTCTGATTATTGTTTGCATGAAATATCTTTTCCCAACCTTTCACTTTCAATCTATATTTATCCTTGGGTCTAAAATGTGTCTCCTGTAGACAGCATACAGATGGGTCCTGTTTTTCAATCCATTCTGCCAGTCTATATCTTTTGATTAGGGAGTTTAATCTGTTAACATTCAGTGTTATTGCTGTAAGGGTAGTACTTTCGTCTACCTTTTTGCCTTTGAGATTTTATATGTTATATCTAATTTTTCTTCTTTTTACCTTTACTGATAGTCTTCATTTCTGCACTCTTCTCCACACCTCTCTCTGCTGTCTTTTCCTATCTGTCTCTAGTGCTCCCTTTACTATTTCTTGCAGGGCTGGTCTCTTGGTCACAAATTCTCTTAGCGATTTTTTGTCTGAAAATATTTTCATTTCCCCCTCATCTTTGAAGGACAATTTTGCTGGATATAGAATTCTTGGTTGGCAGTTTTTCTCTTTTAGTATCTTAAATATATCATACTACTGTCTTCTCGCCTCTATGGCTTCTGCTGAGAAAGCTATGCATAGTCTTATTGGGCTTCCCTTGTATGTGATGAATTGCTTTTCTCTTGCTGCTTTCAAAATTCTCTGTTTCTCTTTGACATCTGACATTCTGATTAGTAAGTGTCTTGGAATACATCTGTTCTGTTTAGGGTATGCTGCACTTCTTGGATCTACAGTTTTCTTTCATAAGAGTTGGGAAATTTTCAGTGATAATGTTCTCCATTAGTTTTTCTCCTCCTTGTCCCTTCTCTGGGACATCCATAACATGTATATTCATGCACTTCATGTTATCATTCAATTCCTTGAGTCCCTGCTCATATTTTCCCATTCTTTTCTCTTTACTTTCTTTTGCTTGTCGGATTTCAGATGTCCCGGTTCAAAAATCCTATCTTCTGAGTCTTGAAATCTAACATTGTAGGTTTCCATTGTTTTTTTTTTTTTTCATCTCTCCTACTGTGAGATGAAAAACTTATTCCCATAAATTCTGTAATTTGTTTTTTCAGACTTTGAATTTCTTCTTTTTGTTCATCCCTTACCTACTTTATATCCTCCCTCAATTCTCTGATTTGATTTTTGATGAGGTTTTCCATGACTGTTCAAACATTCTAAATTAATTGTTTCAACTCCTGTATCTCATTTGAATTATTGGTTTGTTCCTTTGACTGGGCCATACTGTCAATTTTCCAGCATGATTTGTTAATTTTTTCTGGCATGTAGACATATAATTTCTTTAATTAATTTATTCTGGAGATTGTTTTCACTTTTTTACCTAGGATTTTCTTGCTAGAAGACTTGGTTGTCTATCTGTTCTTTGACAATCAGTTCAACTTATTCTAGACCTCTCGCTTAGGTTTCGTTCAACAGATCAGAATTTTTCAGTTCTTGTTTTCTTGTTTCTTGCCCTGCCTATATGGTGCTTTTTTTCCCTCTCTCTCTCTCTTTTTTCCTTAGGAGGATCTACTTAGAGTCAGATTTTTCCCAGACCAGACTGGCCTCCTCTCTGGAGGGAAGAGTTACCTACCCTGCGGATGAGACCCAGCAGGTAGAAAGACCTTTCTCTGAAGTCTCTAGACTCTGTGTTTCTCCTGTCCTGCCCAATATGTGGCGCTTGTCTGCCTGCAGGTCCCACCAGCATAAAGTAATGCAGTGCCTTTTACTTCAGCAGACTCTCCCTGCTGGGGTATGGTCGAGACAGAGAAGAGGTTATAGTCTGGCTTCAATCGCTTCAGTTTTCCAGACCCTGGGGTCTGAATTCCTTGAGGGAGGGATTCCACCTGAGCTGGGCCCCACCCCTCTCCTGGGGAAGGAACCACCTCCAGAGAATTACTTCATGTGACCAGCCTCTTTGCCTATCAAACAAGCTTAATTCTGCCCTTGCCTGGGGCAGTTGGAGCATGAGAAGCCTTGTGATTGTACGCAAAGAGCAGTCCAGTCATAGAAACACATTCACAAAAAAAAAAAGAAAGAAAAATCCTTTTCAGAGCAGAACCCCCATTCCTCAGGTCTGCCAATCAAGAGCTTAAGCTGGTATACTGCCCTATTTCTCTGCAGGTCCTATGTGACCCCTCCTTTCCTTCAGGATCCAGACTCTTTCAAGTACTTTGTGCTGTCCAATCCAATTCTTTTTCCATCAGCCCTGCCCCTCTGCACCCAGCAAAACCCAGCAACCTCAGCTTTTACTCAAGGTTCAACTCAGCTGGGGGTCTATTTTTAGTAGTCTGAATTTGTTAATTAATTCCATGTTTCGAGCTTGGTTGAGCTCAGTCCCTTGCTGTTAGTAAAGTCTCTTTCCTTTCCCCTCTGCGAACCAGCCTGTGGGGGAGGGGCACTGGCCCCCACAGTTTAGGAAATTCATGGTCTGGGTAGGATCACAATAGGTCCACCTTGTCCAGACTGGTGTATGCTGTGTGTCCAGTCACTGATGTGGCCCCAGCAGTTGTTCTGTACTGTTCCTGGCTATTTACTAGCCAGGAGGACGAACTAAATTCCACAACTGACTAAGTCGCCATCTTGCCATCTATAATCGGGTTGTATCATTTTTGCACATGTCCTGTAAGTTTGAAGTTACTTCAAAATAAAAAGTTTCAAAAACAATGGCTTTAAAAAAGTCCTCATAAATACACTCAAAAACTTAAAGGAAGAGGTGATGTTAATGAGTGAAAATCAAAGAATATTTTCAAAAGGGAAATTCTAGAATCGAAAAGTACAATATCTGAAATGAAAAATTTGCTGAGTATGCTTAAGAACAAATTGGAAATTGCAAAAAAAAAAAAAAAGTGAATGAATTTGAAGCCAGATCAATAGAAAGTTTCCAATAAAGGACAAAAATAAAAGAAAATTTTAAAAGTAGAGTCTTGGTGGCCTGTGAGACAAAATCAGTTATCATCAAGTAAGTAAAGTCCCATAAGGAAAAGAGGAAGAAAACGGGCCAGAAAAACTACTTGGCTTCTAAAACTTGTTGAAAAATAATCAACTCAATGATAAGGGTTTCTCAACATCGGCACTTGATACTATTGACATTTGAGACTGGGTAATTCTTTATTTGAGGGGATATTCCTGGATATTACAGGATGTTTAACAGCATCCATGGCCTCAACACTCCAGAAACCAGTAGTATCGTCCCTCCCTCTACCTCCACAGATGAGAAAACAAAATGTGTCCAGGTGCTGACACATGTTCCCTGGTTGAGAACCAATGATATAGATCTTAGTAACTCAGAAAACACCAAGCAGGAAAAATACAATAAGAACTACCCTAGGCTTATCACAATCAAATTGCTAAAAAAACAAGGACAAAAAGAAAATCTTAGAAGCAGGTAGAAAAAGAAACATATTACAGAGAAGAAAACCACAATGTGAGTGATGCCAGCTTCTCCTCAGAAACTACTGAGGTTGGAAAACAAAAGAATAGTATCTTTACAGTTTTGACCAAAAAAACAACAACCAACTACTGCCCCAAAACTTTACAGACAGCAAAAAATAGCCTTCAAGAATAAATTTTTATATAGGACAGAGTGAGACAATTCGATACCAGCTGAACCACACTTCAAGAAATACTAAAGGAATTTCCTCAGACTTATGGGAACTGTCATCAGGTGGAAACTAGGATCTACAGGAAGGAATGAAGAGCACCAGAGTGGTAAATGTATGGATAAATATAATGGGTTGTTTTTATTCTCTTAATTTCTTTGAAAAACAACTCTTCACACAAATAACAGTACTGTAGTATGGGATTATTGCATATTTAGATTTAAAATATATGATAAAAGTAGCACAAAGGATGGGTAGGAAGTAAAAAAGTTGCTACTACTACAAACATTCTTTTATTTTACTCTAAGCAGACAATATTAAATGAAAAATACTTACTGTAATCCCTAAAGTGACCATATATAAAAAATACATATGAGATTTAGTTAAAAGCCAGTAGAAGAACTGAAATTTCACATTAAAATTATTTGATTAATATAAACAAGGTGGATAAAGAACAAAAAGTAGAAGGGATAACCAGGAAAAAGGACCAAAATAGTAGAGGTAATCCCAACCCTATTAATAATTATAATAATTGTAAATGGATTAATAATTATAATAATTATAAATGGATTAAACTATTCCAATTTATGAAAAGCTTATAAATGTTCTAAAAATAATCATGGTGAAGAATACACAACTATGTGATGATATTATAAGCCACTGATTGTATAATATAGTTGAACTGAACATGTGCCAATATTTCTCAATAAAAATATTTTTTAATTAAAAACCAAATAAACAAAAAACCAAGCTTATCCAACTGGATAAAAAGCAAAAACAGAGTGTGTCTACAAGAGATATATTTAAAGTGAAAGTACAAGGATTAGAAAAAATATACTATGCAAAACAGTTAGCAAAAGATGACTGGTATGACTAAATGAATATCAGACAATTTAATTACAAAGCAAGGGGAATTCCAGAGATAAAGAAGAATGTTCCATATTGGTTAAAGGTAAATTTTTCCAGAAGACATAATAATCTTAAATATGTATGCACCTAATAACAAAGCTTCAAAATAAATGAAGCAAAAACTGGCAGAACAATAGAAAGAAACAAACAAATTCACAATTACCCAGAGGCTTTTTAGCACTCTCTGAATAATTGATACAACAAGTGGAATAAACATCAATAAGGACATGAAGATTTGAACAACAGTCAACCACACTGCCCTAGGTGGCATTTATAGAATGCTGCACCCACCAATGAAGAACACACATTGTTTTCAAGTGCTTACATATGCTAGGATACAAAAGAAGTTTCAATAGATTTCAAAAGGTTAGAAATGAACATTCTTGGGCCTCAATTCAGAATCATTGAACCACAATGTCTGGGGATAGAGGAAGAAGAGAAAACTGAGGCTCAAACCACCCAGCTTTCTAGTTATTAGTAGGGCAAAGCAGTGAACACTGCTCTGATTCTGAAGCTCAGGCTGTTCTCACCATCCTCTTCCACAATCCAGTCTGTTTGGAGAAGATACAACAAAGACAACAATTAGGACCAAATATCATCTTTGGTCCTATAAGAACAATAGCTAGTTCTCTACCTTGCCATGGCCATTCTGTCATAATTTTGTGCCATGCTCTGTTAAAACTAGGAGCTGTGTTCAATTACTTGGGACATGTCCGAGTGAAACCTCCCTGTGTAACCACATGCCACGGCACTCAAGGGAAGGATCAGCCACCATATGCAATAAAGAATCCTGAGATTTCAGAGCTGGATATTCAACTGGTCTAGACAATCTTCATTTGTGTCTGATGGTGGGATTGGGGGAAGGAGAAGAACAAGAGTAAGAGGTACAAGACAGAGATGCAAATTCTAGTTCCTACTTTTAAAAGATTTTTGAAAACTACATATACATACAGATGTTACAGAGGTCATTTACATTCAATGTGGAAAACTGTGCACATTCAAGGTCATATATTAAGAACATTAGGGCTTCCGGGAAGATGGCCAACTAGAGCAGCTTGAGATTAGCTCTATTCCACGGAAAAGTTAGAGAAGGGACAGGAGGGCAACTGAGGCAGCAATTCAACTGAGGCAGCAATTCAGGAGTGTGGCTGATCTGGGAGAGCCTTCTGCACTATATGAGGCAGTCCTGGTTGTAGAGGCCAAGGAACTGAGTGGCAGAAAGCCAGAGCCTAGTGTGGAGGTGTGGAGTGGCGGAGACACGGTAGTGCATGGACAGATATTCCTACAGGTATAGGAAGTAAGTCAGGCCACATTCCATGGACGCGCTACCCTCACCGGTGCAGCCCCATGACCAGTGACTCACCCCACACCCCACACACCTGAACCCCATCACTCGCTCCCATTCCCCATGCTCCAGGCACCTCCATCCCACCAGCCACCAATGTACATACATGCCCCACACCCCACCCCAGGTGCAGTCCAATCCAGCTCTCCTGCACCCCTCCCGAGCACTACCTCCACCTCCCTGTTCCCTGCAGGCTGTTGCCAGAAGCATAAAGACTGTGGGCACTAACCTCCATACCTAGGCTACCCCTGCCCCCCTGCCCACTGTGTTGCACACCTTCACCCCACCCTCCCTGAGCTCAGTGCCTCCGTTTACGGCACTCCCAGGCCCACACATGTGCATGGGCCCCCCAGTCACATCATTCAACTCTGGGAACTGCACGTTACAGCAGTCCTGGAACCATGCATGAGCACAGCCCTTAGTCTCACTTGCCAGCTCTGAGAAAGTGCTGACCTGCACAGTGAGGTCACATCTGCCCCCAATCCAAGAAGGCATAATGTCGACCTGCTGCCACAGCTCTACATATGTGCACAAAGGGCCCTCTGCATTAGACCAGTGCACACCAGGGTTACATCCCCCAGACCAGTGCACCTGCACAGCTACATCCTCCTTGGCCACTGGCACCCACGTTGACAAGCACCAGAGTTACATCCCCAACATGTACCTATACCTGCCCTGAAACAAATTACCATACTGAGTACTCCAGCCCAAGCCCTGCTCCCGTGCTGTACAACCATCCCACAAGAAATCAAGTCCCAAAGTAAATCAATCAAGATATCTACATGCAACAAAGACAGCAGAAGATCACTAAGCATATCACGATGAAGACAGATATAACCCTGCCTAATGACCAAATTAAAACACTCGAGGCGACACAAACACTGGAACAACTAATCAAAGATGTTCATACAACTCTACTTAATAAAATAAGCAGGACAGCAAATGACATAAAAGAGATCAAGAAGACAGTAGAAGAGCACAAAGAGGAATTTGAAAGAATAAATAGAAAAATAGTGGAAATCACAGATTAAAGACACTGTTGACCAAATAAAAACATACTAGAGGCACACAACACCAGATTTGAAGAGACAGAAGAAAGAATAAGTGATATAGAGGACAGGATAATCAACTTCAAAGACTCAAAACAGCAAATGGCAAAAAAGATGGAAAAAATTGAATTGGATCTCAGAGAAATGATAGACAAAACAAGCACAAAAATATAAGAATCACTGGTGTCCCAGAAGGAGAAGAGAGGAGTAAAGGGCTAGAAAGAGTAGTTGAGAACATAATGGGGGAAAACTTCCCACCCTTCATAAAGGACATAAATAAACAAGTCAAAGAAACCCAGAGAACTCCAAACAGAACAAATTCAAATATGCCTTCCCCAAGGCACATACTAATCAGTCTGTCAAATGTTGAAGAGAAGCAGAAAATCCTGAAAGCAGCAAGAGAAAAACAATCTACTACATACAAGGGAAATCAAATAAGACTGACTTCAGAATACTCAACTAGCACCCTGGAGGCAAGAAGGCAGTGGTATGATATATCCAAGATCCTGAAAGAGAAAGACTTCCAGCCAAGAATTCTGTAGCCAGACAAACTGTCCTTTAAAATTGAGGGAGAGATTAACGCTTTCACAGACAAAAAGTCCTGAAAGAATTTGTCAATAAGAGACCAGCCCTACAAGAAATACTAAAAGAGGTTCCGGCAGCTGAAGAAAAAAGACAGGAGAGGGAGGTCTGGAGGAAGGCAAAGAAGCAAAGAGTACCACTAAGGGTAATTTAAAGAATACAAAGAGAAAGAGGGAAAAGAATATATAGATCTGACAAATAAAATAAAATACAAGATGGTGTGTTGTAGTTTGCTAGCTGCCGGAATGCAACACACCAGAAATGGAGTGGCACATTCACCTGGTCAATTGACAACTGACTCTAACTACCACATGGTGTAATCAAGAAATGCCTTTTCAGTAATAACTTTGACACTAAAGGACAGATAATGTATGATTTTACTTTTAAGACCAGCATAAAGGTATGATCAGAGACTTATAATTCAGAATGCAGGGGATTTGGAGATACACAGAAGCTAGAGATGAGTGAACCATTAGCTAATGAGGTTGAACTCCAATGTAAGGGAATAGACAGGAGCAAAGGTGATTCTCTAATGGGTCTGAAAGTAATATTACCATATTGAAGATGAACAAGATTGAAAGGGGGTTGCATAGACCTACGTGTCCCACTGACTCACAGTAGAAATGTGAATGAGCTCTCATTAGAATTACTTCAAAGACATGATTCTTGTATAAAAAGTGTTTAAGTCCAGGGTACAGGGGGAAAACTGCCATTGCATGCTATGAGCTATGTCCAAAAGGAAACCATCAGCACTATCACATCAACAGCAGAGGTAAATAATGGGACAAGAGTTAAGAGGAGGTTTAAATTTCCTATTTGGTGGTGGTGTGTTTATTGGTTTTCTGTCTCTTGGGAACAATGAAATTTTCTAAAATTGAGAATGTGGATGGACTGTGGACTTGGGGCCCTGTGCATGATGCCCCGATGCAAATGCAGGTGGCTGAAGAATGCACTGACGGAGTAGAATGGCAAATGATGGTGTGTATTTATGAATGAAAACTGTGCTGCTACAAAAAGGAACCATGTCGTGAGGCATGCAATGATGTGAATGAACATGTGGGACATGTGGTGAGACAAAAAAAGCCAGAAACAAAAAAACAGTAACGGATTGGTCACCTTCAGAAAATGCTTATAAGAAAACAGGGGCCTAGACTGTAAGCTTCTGGCCCAAGGCTTCTTGACTTCAGACCTCAGCCGCCATGATTTTGCCCCTGAAGTTATTTTTCCTCCATTGTGTCCCTTCTCTGAACACCCCAGTCTAGACTGGCAGTGGTGCTGTTCATACAGGTCCCACAGCAGTCTCTCATTGGCTTTCTATGCAGTAGCCTTGGATCATGCCCATCAGACATAAGGAGTTTCCACAAATCCTTCCTGGATAACTCCATGTCCAATCCTGGCTTTCTCTGAAATGGGTGGCTGGTTCCACATTTGGCCAAATCTTCATGTGGGGAACTATTCTCTAGGGTCTTCCTTCCTGGAAGCCCAGAATTTTCCAGAACAATTTCTGGTTCTTTGTACCCAAGAGTGCAGTTTTCAGCTTATCTCTTTCCTGTCACATTTCACTATAAGCTGTGAGGAGCAACCAGGCTGCACTTTCCACATTTAATTTGGAGATCTCTTCTGCTAAATATCCAAGTTCATGGCTTTTAAAATCTGTCTTCCATCCAAAGCCACTAGTCATTTTCGCCAGATTATCTGATATTTTAAAACAAGGGTCGCCTTCCCTCCAGTTTGCAATAACATGTGCCTCATTACTTTCTAAGGACTTACCAGAAGTGTCTTTAGAGTCCACATTTCCATCAACAGTCTCTTCAAAGCATGCTAGGTCTTCTCTACCAAGCTCCTCACAACTCCTCCAAAATCTTCCCCTTATCCATTGAAAAAGCCGTTCCAACATGTTTGGTATTTGCAAACCGCAGAAGCTCCCCACTCTCCAGTACCAAAATCTGTTCTAGTTTGCTAGCTGCCAGAATGCAATATACCAGAAATGGAAGGCTTTTAAAAACGGGGATTTAATAACCTGCCAGTTTACAGTTCTAAAGCTGAGAAAATGTCCCAATTAAAACAAGTCTATAGAAATGTCTAATCTAAGGCATCCAGGGAAAGATACCTTGGTTCAAGAAGGCCAATGAAGTTCAGAGTTTCTCTCTCATCCAAGAAGGCACATGGTGAACATAGTCAGAGCTTCTCTGTCAGCTGGAAGGGCACATGGTGAACACAGCATCATCTGCTAGCTTTCTCTCCTGGCTTCCTGTTTCATGAAGCTCCCTGGGAGGCATTTTCCTTCTTCATCTCCTAAGGTCACTAGCTGGTAGACTCTCTGCTTTGTGGTGCTGCAGCATTCTCTGCTCTCTCTGAATCTCCTGGCTTTCTCTCTTGTCGTTCTCTTTTATAGGATTCCAGTAAACTAATCAAGACCCACCTTAATCCAGTTTAATAACAACTCTTGATTGAGTCAAATCTCCAGGGAGATGATATAATTATAGTTTCAAACATACAAGGATTAGAAGAAATGGTTGCCTTCATAAAATGGGATTAGGAATAAAACACGGCTTTTCTAGGATACATACATCTTTTCAAACTAGCACCCTCTTCCCTCTACATGGGACATGACATCCAGAAGTAAAAGTCTCCCTGGCGACATGGGAGAGGACTTCCAGGGATGAGTCCAGACCTGGCACCATGGGATCAACAATTACATCCTGACTAAATGGGGGGAAAGAAGTGTAATTAATAAAGTATCAGTGGCAGAGAGAGTTAAATAGAGTCGAGAGACTACTCTGGAGGTTGCTCTTATGTGAGCTTCAGGTAGATCTTGCTACCTATCATAACATGCCAACCCCCAACCAGGACCATTCCAGCCAATCCTAAAGAACATCTATGGCAATTTATAAGATTCCACAAGGGTTTCAGGCACTAGAGTAACTTGCCAGAAACCTACAAGTTCCAGATGGGTCCCTGGTCCAGATAAGTCCTGAAACCTAGCCTAGCCTCTCCAAAACATCAAATAGTTCCATCTCCCTACCCCACAATAGTGACAGACCCTTCCAATATCAATAATTTAGAATTTCCATAGCCCAAACACCCCTAAAGAGAGGAATGGAAAGATGAAAGATGATGGTGGAGTTATACAGAGAAGATAGGATTTAGCAACTGAATATGAATGCTGAATCATTAAATTGATATCTCTTTTAGTCTCCAGTATTTCAGAGCAGCTAGAAATAAAAATCTAAAATTGTGAAACTGTAACTCATGTCAAAGTCTGAAATATGTTCTACAACTAATTGTGGTGCTGTGTTTTGAAATTTATAGCTTTTTTTGTATATATGTTATTGTTCACAAAAAGAAGGGGAGAAAAGTCGATTGTGATGATAAAAAAATATTTAAGCCCTCTAGCCTCCTATATTCTGGAGCAGCTAGAAGAAAAAATATGAGAGGATCGTATGATAGCCCATGAGAAATTCTGGGATCTATACTGTAATCACTTTTTGAAGAGTGCTTTGAAAACTAAAGCTTTTCTATTTCTTTGCTTTGTATATATGTTATACTATACAATAAAAAAAGTTTTTTTTAAGAAAAAGAATAACATCAGAAAGAGAGTGAATTGCTGAGAATAAAAGTTGGGAACTGGAGATGAAGGGAGTAAAAAAAGAAAATCTAGAATAAAACCAAAGAGGCGCCTTGTGCAATATAAAGATCACAAAGCAGTATGATTAATTAGCTGCTCTTCACCTAAGGTCTACTAAAGCAGAAGGAAAAAAAGATCCTTTTTGTCCAAAGGATCCAGTCTATTCAGAATCCACAATCAACAGTAATGACTGTTAACATTTTAGTCAACTATCTTTGCATTCTTAGTTCTGTGTTTGTATGTATATGTGCACATGTATACTCAGAAATAAAATCACATTGTAAATAGTTTTGGAGCTCTCAACTTTCTACCTAACACTGAAAAGTAGTCTCTAGGGCATTAAATATTTTTTTCACCTCCACCTCCAGTGCCTTTGAAGCATTCTCTCATAGAGTTGCACCATAACTGTTAACTGATAATTAACTGATATTAGCTGATTCCCTACAAATTAATTCCTACTGTTCAGACTTGCCAAGTATTATTATAAAAGTACATATAAAGAGTCTTGGAGTTCAAAGGAACAAGTTTTCTTTTTCCAGCTTGGGGATGGATGGTGGGTGTGCATTGCTGGGGAGGAGGCAGAAGGATTTCTAGATGAGGCGACATTCACTGAGGTGTGGGTGGAAATGGGCCGAAGGGAATGTCAGGTTGAGGGAAGAGAACAAGCAAAGGCCAAGAGACCATCAAGTCAAGAACATATATAAAGAGGAAAAGAATCATACCTGAGCACCAGAGATAACTGCTAGGGATCGTGCTAAGCTCTTTACATGCGTAAACTCCAAACTGAGAGATTGATATCACAATCTGTACTGATAAGGAAAGAATGGGAATTAGAGATGGTAAGTAATTGGTCTAAAGCACAGACAAATGCGGACTAGAACCAACTTATCGTGCTACTTCCTCAGGGAACTGGGAGGATGTGGAGGTGTGGGAGGTGAGACTGGGTAGGTGAGTGGTCCTTCACAGCCCAGAGACTTGAAGGTGATGCTAAAAAGTTCAAAT
Source organism: Tamandua tetradactyla (assembly GCF_023851605.1). NCBI lineage: Eukaryota > Metazoa > Chordata > Mammalia > Pilosa > Myrmecophagidae > Tamandua > Tamandua tetradactyla. The sequence continues at coordinate 60,636,023 of NC_135337.1, forward strand.
TTGTGCTCATCTCAGTATGACTGCTTGTGCACACATACATATCAAATGACAAATGTGGGTATCAGCAGATTTCAAGAGGCTGCTCGAAGAGCAGATTAATATTCCTTAGACAAGTGAATTTCCTCAGGGATAGTACACCCTTTAGGGCATATTTCAAAAGCCAGAATTTCATCCCAGAGCACCTGAAGTAAACATCAAGGCAGTATTTTCAATATCTAATTATCGGATTACTGTCTCTGTAGGACCTCCGGTAGGCATGACTCTGTGGTAAGTCATGCCAAGCATAAAAACAGTAAATGAAGCTAAGTGAACTTGGAGTGAGGACACATCTAAAAGCTAACTAAACAGGGAATGCAAAAATGGTCTGAAGGTGAGTCCGTTTTTCCCCAGGTGGGGGAGGGGAACCCACAGCAAGCGAGAAAAATCTGCTATCTAAGTGCAAAAATAACCTGCAACTAATCTGTTTCACTGGTCTTGAGGGCACACAGAACTACTTATATTTGTGGGCACAGCTTTTGGCATGGACTTGGCTAAGTGGAGACATTCTCATAATTATCTGACCACTACCTTCTCTGTGGGAAACCAAATACTGAGCAAACGCAATCAAAACTGTGGGCAGGTGTTGGTTTCAATGTGAGGCACCCTGGATCTGAACTATGGACATATGAAGGACCACAGGCACAACCCTCGCCTGGTGGGTAGTAGGCTGGTTCCTAGATTGTCTTCAGACCCCCTCTACCCAAAAAATTATCCTCCATGTGGAACTAGTCCTTAACTCAACAATAACCACTCCTTAAAAAAAAACACACAGGAAAAGAAAAAAAGTATTGGGGACCACTATGATGTGGTAGAAAGAATATAAGTTGGGAAACAAACAGACCTGGATTCATGACCTTATCCCTCACTCTTACTAGCTTGTAAAAGTGAGCAGATGAATTCATCACTTTAAGCTTCAGTTTCCTCAACAGTAAAATGTGGGAAAATCGTGCCCTCCTGCCTTATAAAGGAGATCTTGAAGGATAAGCATCTGAGACCCAGATGGCCATCATAAATATTATTTGCCTACATTCTCCTACCTTTTAATTTCCAAATGAGAAAGTGAAAGAGATCCTGCTGGACAAAAAAAAAATCAATAGAAGGGGTAAAAAACAAGCATTTGAGAATGGCCTGCACCAAGGAACTGCCACATTCTTCCATCAAAATGTGTATGATAGATTTTTTTGGAGAAAGCTCAGAGCCAATGGAGATGCAGACTTTTGGAAATGCAGAGCCCAGCAGACATCACATTGTGCCTTCCCATGAGATGCTAAGCAAGAATCCACAATACTGAAAAGCCAGAACCAAGAGAAGATAGGAAAAGAAATTCAGAATTTGCCACAGGGAAGCTAAGAAAGGACCAGGAGACACTGGCCATGTGCCTTCCCGGCTGACAGAGGAAACCCAGATGCTATCAGCCCTTTCTCTGGAGTCAAAGGACAAGGTGGTGCCTGAAGTAGCAGCCCTTAGGCTCCAAGTACCAATCAAGCAATGAATGTAGCTGGTTGAAAAGTTGGGACAAGACTAGAACTGGAATTACAGGGAGATTCATAGAGAGACTTGAAATCTTTAGACTGTTCCCATGCCAGAGATGCTCTGAAATCTAGAGATACTGGACTCTTCAAGAACAACTGGTTTCATCATTTCATCCCTCTGCCCCTTAATGACAATGCCCTTTGTTAGCTTTGAAGTAGTCAGAGAGTCATCACCCAGATATCCCTCAGGACTGAGAGATAATTATCAAATGAGAGGGAAGAATTGTAATAGAGAAATCAGGATTTAAGGAATGATCTTGATTACTGAATCATATTCCTTTTTGTTTTCTGGGATATTAGAGTAGACAGAGGGGAATATCTGAAAGCTCTAAACTATAATTTAGCTGCCCTGATATCTGAAATGATTATAAAAGCCCTTATCTTGTGCCTTTGTGATTAGAAGAGCTGTTATGCCCTTTATCTGGTTATTTTCTTACAGGGCAAAGGCCTAATGCTAATGAAGAATTTGAAGTCAGCCATTATCTAGTTTCAGCCCTGGACATCTGTAAATCATATCAGCTGATATGTTATTGAAAGATAGCTTGTCTCCCACTTCCTTTTGACTTACACCTTTAGTATTGAAGTGATAGCTTGCCTCCCCTCCTTTCAACTTACGTTCTCCTATTGAAATGATACTGGTAACACTGTCTCCTTTTCTGCTTTGAACTTGTTATTCAAAATGACCTCCTCTTACCTTGCTAAAATTCTTAAAAACCTTGAACCCAGTAAACTCAGGGAGACAGATTTTGGGCCACTAGGCCATCTGCTCTCCCACTGCACCCTTAGTAATAAACTCTTTTTCTGTTTGAAAAAAAAAAAAAAAAGGGGGTATGATAGGCTTGTAATTCTGTATAGCTTAATGTAATACCTGGATACAACTCAGAATGGGCAGTTAATTTAAAAGTACTGGCAAAGTCCCTTGAGGAATGGAAAAAAATACAGAACTATTAAGCTTTACTATCAAGGAAACCCCAATACTATCTCAAACATTAGGGATTCCCAAGTCAATAAGCCAAGTCTTTGATCTTGAGGCTCGCTCTTGTGAAGCTTATTTCTGTAGTGGAGAAGTTAAGCCTGCCTATAGTTATACCTAAGAGTTACTTAACCTCTTTTGTTGCTCAGATATGGCTTCTCTCACTCTCTAAGCACAACTCTGCAAGTAAAATCATTGCCTTTCCCACTGTGTGGGACATGACACCCCTACCACCACCACTACCGCCCCAGCAACATGAGACATGACTCCCAGAGATGAGCCTGGCCCTGGCACCATGGGATCAATAACACCTCCCTGACAAAATGGAAAACAAATGTGACAAAATAAGGTATAGGGGCTAAGAGAATTCAAACAGGGTTAAGAGGCCATTCTGGAAGCTACTCTTCCATGAGCTTCAGCTAAACACTGCTAATTATCACAGTTTGCCAAACCCCAAATAAAATCATTCCTGCCAACCCTAAAGAATACCTAGGGCTTCATATGAGATTCTACAAAGGAGGACTACTTTACAGAAACCTACAACCTCCTAGGATAAGTAAGTCCTAAAACACAGAGGGGCCAGCTTCTCCAGAACATCAGCTAGTTCCATTCCCCTATCCCATATTACTGACAACCCCCTTCAACATGAAAAAGTTAGAATGGAGAGAGCCCAAATATCCCAAAAGAGTGGGAGAAAGATCAAAGATGATGGTGGAGTCATACAGAGAAGGTAGGGTTTAACAAATGGGTATGATTGCCAAATCATTATATTGATATTTCTTTTAGTCTGCAGTGTCTTGGAGCAGCTAGAAGGAAAATCTGAAATTGTGGAGCAGTAACCCATAGTGAACTCTTAAGTCTGATCTATAACTACCCGTTACAATGAACTTTGAAAACTATTGCTTTTTTGAATGTATGTTATATTTCAGAGTAAAAAATATTTTTTTAAAAAAGCCTATGATATCTTCCTCATAGAATAGCTGAAAAGATTAGATTCAATGCTTGTTATTTTTACAACTCAGTAAATGATAACCTAAGGAAGGGGGCAATGATGAATTGACCAGAATATTACTCACGATGAGTCCCCAGCTAGGATTCTGCAACCTTTTCCTTGTCTGAAGATTTTTATTATATGGGAATTTGACACCCAGGAAATGGTCCTCAGATGGAAATCTCCAGAAGTGGCCCTACCCTGCCAGAGGCATGCTTACCAAGCAAAGGAATGTGGTCCCTCCTTTGTTTCCAGGTTAAATAGCTGCTCTAACTGTCTTTCTGGCTTAATTATGCCCCAATAATTCTGACAAGACTGGCTGGACTTTGCTGTAAATTATGACAGTGGAAACCCTAAAATAAAGGCAAGATTAATGGCATAAGCTCAATCCTGGCATGAATGCCCATTAATTAGAAATAATGGACTTAAATGAATTCTGGGCATACTCTGCCAGATGGATTAAATTTGCTGAGACTCATTTCTTCATCCTCATGAAAATAACTGAAATGCACGAATGATATCTCAGCCAAGTAGTGGGTACTGCCAAGAGACAGAGAATCTACTATTTCCTTGATTTAACCTCCCTGAACTCAGTTTCCTCATTTGCAAACTGGTGTAAGAGTGTAAGGAATCCATGAGACAACACTTAAGTGAAATAAATGCATACATAAATAGCAAGAGAGATAAGTTGTATGTGTGTGTGTGTGTGTGTGTGTGTGTGTGTGCTCATGCGTGTCTGTGTCTACAAAACACATATATAAAATACTCACTAAGAAGTAGCCATTCCATCTTTGCCATTAATCTACTACTGTAGGGAGCCTGGAAGGGAATAGGGAACAGAGAAAAGCCGCAGGCCTTCTCTTCTGCAGGCTGTATTCTGACTGGAATCATACCCCAGAAAGCACAGAAAAACCACTGGATACATCAGGCCTTCCCGAGTTCAAGGCAGCTTCTACCTGGGCTTGGCGTTTGGCAGATACAGATTCTGAAATGTTTCTTCTATTTCTAGCAATCCGTCTGTGTGAGTCTATCTGCTCTTGGGACAAAAATGTGCATGCATAAATCCTTGCCAAACACTGCGAGAGGAATATTACAGCCTCGACCCAACAGAGGGGGAAGCAAGGGGCTCTCAGATGGTGAGTAATTTGTCCAAGGCACCAACCACAGAATATACTGCTGCAAGGACTGCATGCTGTTTCCGCAGGGAATCAGGAGGACGGAGGGGAAGTATGAGAAAGTGATAGTAGGAGAGCCGGAAAGGGGACAGGTCCTCGGACCCAAGAAGGAGTAAAGGTCAAGCTAACCCTCAAGGGACCAGATAAAGGTCTTTAGAATTACTGGGAGTAAAGTGATTCTAAAGCTGCAAAAAAAACAAAATTAATTGAAAATGTGCCAAAGAAGAGTTCAGTGAAAACAGACAGTGCTTAATTTATATTGTACCAAGCACTCAGCATGGTGAACATCAGGGTAAAAAGTCCAAAAAAGGTCACTAAATAGGTCTGAATTGACTGTCAAGAAACCAAGAGCTCCATTTTACCTTAAACCAAGTGCAATTGCACAGAAGTGCTGCATGATAATACTAGGAGTAGTTTTCATTTATAAACCAGCTTCCAAGTCCCAGGAATTAGGGTCAAGAGCTTTATAGCCATTATTTCGTGGAATCCTCACAATTACATGATCACATACGTTTTCTTATCTCCATTTCACAATAGAGCAAACTGAGGACCCAAGACACAAATCTGAGTCAACAGCCAGCATCCTTCCCAGGTCAGTCCTAACCAAAAAGCCCATGTTCTTCTCACTACACTTTGCTGCCTCCAATGTATTTGTTAAAAGCTTAAAACATAAAAGGAAACAGCCAAGCCACAAAGCACTGCTGGAGAGCAGAAAAGCTGGTCCCTGGTCTCATATCCACTCTGTATATGATCTAAGGATGTGTTCAGACATCCTAGAGGTAAAAACCACTAAACGTCAGTTGCTGGGAAGACACAAATTAATGAGAACTACCTTCTGAGACTTTAATCGGCAGGAGAGAGACATCAAGGCTCAGCTATGTCACGTTCCCTCATGTGGATGTGGCAGTCTCACAAAGGGATAGTGGCAGTGGCTACAGATGCTCTTTCCTAAGTTACGTCTTCCTGCTGCCCAAGCCCATGCATTCCACAAGCATGCACAGTTTCTAGGATCACTGCTGCTCAGACTCTGATTCTCTCATTCGCCAGCCACCTGTGCAAGCATTCCAGGGTGAAAGCAGCGCACAGGAGAGGGGAAAAGGGCAAGAGCCAAAAGAACCACAAATATCCTCTGCATGTCCAGCTGAGAGCTGATAATTCATGAGCAGCATCTGATCTCCCTTGGTGCCTTTAAGATTCCAGATAACATGATCAGAGCTCAGAGGCTCTGAGACTTTAGAGAGGCACTGACAACCACAAAAAGGTTTTGGTAAAAGGGGGGGTGCAGTGACAGATGTGGCTGAAAGCAGGTGTCCTTCCATCATGAACAATATGTCCTCTGCAAAAGCAGGTCGGACTGTGTGGTTGTGAGAGCCTTGTGTCTGATGTTCCTTTTGTCTACCTTATTGATGGACAAGTAAAACATACGGATTAAAAATAAATAAATAATAGGGGGAACAAATGTTAAAATAAATGTAGTATATTGAAATGCTGGTGATTGGTGAAGGGGAGGGGTAAGGGGTATGGTATGTGTGAATTTTTTTCTGTTTTCTTTTTATTGCTTTTTCTGAATTGATGCAGGTGTTCTAAGAAATGGTCATGATGATGAATATACAACTATGTGATGATACTGTGAGTTGTTGATTATGTAACAAGAATGGAATAATCATATGATATGAATGTTTGTGTTTGTATGTGGTTATATATCATAAATAGAAAATTAATTAATTAAAAAAGGGGAGTATGGGATATGGTATGTATGAATTTTTTTCTGTTGTCTTTTTCTTTTTCTGAATTGATGCAAATGTTCTAAGAAATGATCATGATGATGAATATGCAACTATGTGATGATATTGTGAATTACTGATTATATATGTAGAACAGAATGATCATATGTTAAGAATGTTTTTTGCTGTCATATTTTTAAAAATTAATTAAAATTAATTAAAAATTAATTTTTAAAAAAAAGCAGGTTGGAGGTTGCATTTTAAATAAAGGTTTGGCTTCCTTCTTTATAGGGAAGAAGTGGGCCACAGCTGACACAGAACTCTGACGCAGTTTGGAAAAGGACCATGCAGCCCTCCCGTGTCTGATCTCAGTCCCCACCTACCCCTTCAAACAAACCCAACTGTGTACCGGACAAACTGCACAAGCAGATGTGACGACCTGGGGGCACCCCGAGCTTCACTGGGGTCCCACTACATGCTGGGCCCAAGCGAGCTGCTTCACACACACATTTCACTTCACCTGTCCCAGGACCCTGCGAGAAAGGCAGAGTTGGTCCCATTTCACAGATGCTGAAATGAGGCTCAGAGAGGTCGCCCAACTTGCTCAAGCTAAGGTGTCTAGCAGATGGTGGGACAAATCTCAAATGCCTGGTTGTGGAGGGACCATTCCTTGGTTGCTGTTTTTCATAATCTTTTAGCATACGCATCTTGCCTTGTTTCCTAATTCAGTCCATGGAACAGGCCTGGACACATGGCCAGCTCAGGAGAAGTGAGAAGACCTCATGCCATGACACTGGTCTTGACACCACTTCCCTCTAAAAGTAACGAGGACCCTATGAAAAAAGGACTTGACTCTATAATTAGAGCAGGACACACACAAGATGAGTCTGGAACACCTTATTAGAAAGCAAGGAAAGACTCACAGACCACTGAAATTGTGTCCAAAGGACTCGGGAAAACATTAGCAGATCCTTCAAAAGTGAAACATACAATTACCACATGGCCCAGCAATTCCATTTGTAGGTACATATACCCCAAAGAACTGAGAGCAGGGACTCAAACAGTTACTTGTACACCAGTATTCACAGCAGCATTATTCACAAAAATAATGCAGAAACAAACCAAGTGCTATCAATAGATCAATGGATAAACAAAATATTGTATATCTATACAATGGATGTTATTCAGTCATGCCAAGGACTAAAGTTCTGATTCATGCGACATTGATAAACCTTGAAAACATTATGCAAGGGCAAATATCATATGATTCCACTTATATGAAATATCTAGAAAAGGTGAATACATCGAGACAGAATAGATTAGAGCTTAGCAGGGATGAGGGGATGTGGGAAAAGGAGCTATGGCTTCATGAGTATAGGGTTTCTGTGCGGGATGATGAAAAAGAATTTGGTAAGTGGTTGTGGTGATGACCACACAACATTGTGAATGTAATTAACACCCACTGAATTGTACACTTAAAATGGCCAATTTTATATTATATGCATGGTATTACAGTGAAATAAAAAACAGGACTCATGAGCCAATTGCAGATGCTCCCACTGAACACAGATGGGTTCATCTGAGCATTAGTAAGAATATTAACTGCAATGGATTAAAACATAAATCCATGAATTCATTATAACACAATAAAGAGGAGCTTCATTGGCCACCTGAAGAAGACTAGGGAAACATTTTCTTTTTTTTTGAAACTGATAAATAAAAGAAAAGAATCAACCCCCTACCTACTTTTACTATATAAAATATGCTTCAGGGTAACCAAACATCTGATGATGGGGAATTTCTCTTCAGAGAAGTATCCCAGCTAATAAATCAGGAAGGAATGATAGAATTCACCATTTTGCAGACGCTAATAAAATAACAGAACTAAGCAATAATCATCACCAACATCACAAAAACAGAAACAACGTACATTATGTACTCCCAATGGAAATATAGAATACAACCTATAAAACAGACTTACAAAAAAAATCTAATCTGAATCTAAATCTGTTCAAGACTCTAGTTAACTACCAGTTCACAAGGAATAAAGGACACAGGAAAAGGTTAAATTCCACCATAGGGATGCAGTCTGGAAAATCCAGACTTGTAGAAAATCTACAGTGGAAATGACCATTTATTTTTTCTTTTTTTTTTTTATTAATTAAAAAAAGAATTAACAAAACAATTAGAAATCATTCCATTCTACATGTACAATCAGTAATTCTTAATAACATCACATAGTTGCATATTCATCATTTCTTAGTACATTTGCATCGATTTAGAAAAAGAAATAAAAAGACAACAGAATAAGAATTAAAACAATAATAGAAGAAAAAAAAAACAAAAAACCTATACCTCACATGCAGCTTCATTCAGTGTTTTAACATAATTGCATTACAATTGGGTAGTATTGTGCTGTCCATTTCTGAGTTTTTATATCCAGTCCCGTTGTACAGTCTGTATCCCTTCAGCTCCAATTACCCCTTCTCTTTTTTTTTTTTTTTTTTAATTTACGGAAAAAAAAAATTAACCCAACATTTAGAAATCACACCATTCTACATATGCAATCAGTAATTCTTAACATCATCACATAGATGCATGATCATCATTTCTTAGTACATTTCCATCAGTTTAGAAGAACTAGCAACATAACCGAAAAAGATATAGAATGTTAATATAGAGACAAAAATAAAAGTAATAATAGTAAAATCAAAGCAAAACAAAACAAAACAAAACAAAAACCTATAGCTCAGATGCAGCTTCATTCAGTGTTTTAACAAGATTACTTTACAAATAGGTATTATTGTGCTGTCCATTTTTGAGTTTTTGTATCTAGTCCTGTTACACCGTCTGTATCCCTTCAACTCCAATTGCCCATTATCTTACCCTGTTTCTACCTCCTGCTGGACTCTGTTACCAATGACATATTCCAAATTTATTCTCGAATGTCTGTTCACATCAGTGGGACCATACAGTATTTGTCCTTTAGTTTTTGGCTAGACTCACTCAGTATAATGTTCTTTAGGTCCATCCATGTTATTACATGCTTCATAAATTTATCCTGTCTTAAAGCTGCATAGTATTCCATCGTATGCATATACCACAGTTTGTTTAGCCACTCTTCTGTTGATGGAGATTTCGGCTGTTTCCATCTCTTTGCAATTGTAAATAACGCTGCTATAAACATTGGTGTGCAAATGTCCGTTTGTGTCTTTGCCCTTAAGTCCTTTGAGTAGATACCCAGCAATGGCATTGCTGGGTCGTACGGCAATTCTATATTCAGCTTTTTGAGGAACCGCCAAACTGCCTTCCACAGTGGTTGCACCATTTGACATTCCCACCAACAGTGGATAAGTGTGCCTCTTTCTCCGCATCCTCTCCAGCACTTGTCATTTTCTGTTTTGTTGATAATGGCCATTCTGGTGGGTGTGAGATGATATCTCATTGTGGTTTTGATTTGCATTTCTCTAATGGCCAGGGACATTGAGCATCTCTTCATGTGCCTTTTGGCCATTTGTATTTCCTCTTCTGATAGGTGTCTGTTCAAGTCTTTTTCCCATTTTGTAATTGAGTTGGCTGTCTTTTTGTTGTTGAGATGAACAATCTCTTTATAAATTCTGGATACTAGACCTTTATCTGATATATCATTTCCAAATATTGTCTCCCATTGTGAAGGCTGTCTTTCTACTTTCTTGATGAAGTTCTTTGATGCACAAAAGTGTTTAATTTTGAGGAGCTCCCATTTATTTATTTCCTTCTTCAGTGTTCTTGCTTTAGGTTTAAGGTTCATAAAACCGCCTTCAGTTGTAAGATCCATAAGATATCTCCCAACATTTTCCTCTAACTGTTTTATGGTCTTAGACCTAATGTTTAGATCTTTGATCCATTTTGAGTTAACTTTTGTGTAGGGTGTGAGATATGGGTCTTCTTTTATTCTTTTGCATATGGATATCCAGTTCTCTAGGCACCATTTATTGAAGAGACTGTTCTGTCCCAGGTGAGTTGGCTTGACTGCCTTATCAAAGATCAAATGTCCATAGATGAGAGGGTCTATATCTGAGCACTCTATTCGATTCCATTGGTCGATATATCTATCTTTATGCCAATACCATGCTGTTTTGACCACTGTGGCTTCATAATATGCCTTAAAGTCAGGCAGCGCAAGACCTCCAGCTTCGTTTTTTTTCCTCAAGATGTTTTTAGCAATTCGGGGCACCCTGCCCTTCCAGATAAATTTGCTTATTGGTTTTTCTATTTCTGAAAAATAAGTTGTTGGGATTTTCATTGGTATTGCATTGAATCTGTAAATCAATTTAGGTAGGATTGACATATTAACTATATTTAGTCTTCCAATCCATGAACACGGTATGCCCTTCCATCTATTTAGGTCTTCTGTGATTTCTTTTAACAGTTTTTTGTAGTTTTCTTTATATAGGTTTTTTGTCTCTTTAGTTAAATTTATTCCTAGGTATTTCATTCTTTTAGTTGCAATTGTAAATGGGATTTGTTTCTTGATTTCCCCCTCCGCTTGTTCATTACTAGTGTATAGAAATGCTACAGATTTTTGAATGTTGATCTTGTAACCTGCTACTTTGCTGTACTCATTTATTAGCTCTAGTAGTTTTGTTGTGGATTTTTCCGGGTTTTCGACGTATAATAGCATATCGTCTGCAAACAGTGATAGTTTTACTTCTTCCTTTCCAATTTTGATGCCTTGTATTTCTTTTTCTTGTCTAATTGCTCTGGCTAGAACCTCCAACACAATGTTGAATAATAGTGGTGATAGTGGACATCCTTGTCTTGTTCCTGATCTTAGGGGGAAAGTTTTCAATTTTTCCCCATTGAGGATGATATTAGCTGTAGGTTTTTCATATATTCCCTCTATCATTTTAAGGAAGTTCCCTTGTATTCCTATCCTTTGAAGTGTTTTCAACAGGAAAGGATGTTGAATCTTGTCAAATGCCTTCTCTGCATCAATTGAGATGATCATGTGATTTTTCTGCTTTGATTTGTTGATATGGTGTATTACATTAATTGATTTTCTTATGTTGAACCATCCTTGCACACCTGGGATGAATCCTACTTGGTCATGATGTATAATTCTTTTAATGTGTTGTTGGATATGATTTGCTAGAATTTTATTGAGGATTTTTGCATCTATATTCATTAGAGAGATTGGCTTGTAGTTTTCTTTTTTTGTAATATCTTTGCCTGGTTTTGGTATGAGGGTGATGTTGGCTTCATAGAATGAATTAGGTAGTTTTCCCTCCACTTCGATTTTTTTGAAGAGTTTGAGGAGAATTGGTACTAATTCTTTCTGGAACGTTTGGTAGAATTCACATGTGAAGCCATCTGGTCCTGGACTTTTCTTTTTAGGAAGATTTTGAATGACTAATTCAATTTCTTTACTTATGATTGGTTTGTTGAGGTCATCTATGTCTTCTTGAGTCAAAGTTGGTTGCTCATGTCTTTCCAGGAACCCGTCCATTTCATCTAAATTGTTGTATTTATTAGCGTAAAGTTGCTCATAGTATCCTGTTATTACCTCCTTTATTTCTGTGAGGTCAGTAGTTATGTCTCCTCTTCCATTTCTGATCTTATTTATTTGCATCCTCTCTCTTCTTCTTTTTGTCAATCTTGCTAAGGGCCCATCAATCTTATTGATTTTCTCATAGAACCAACTTCTGGCCTTATTGATTTTCTCTATTGTTTTCATGTTTTCAATTTCATTTATTTCTGCTCTGATCTTTGTTATTTCTTTCCTTTTGCTTGCTTTGGGATTAGTTTGCTGTTCTTTCTCCAGTTCTTCCAAGTGAACAGTTAATTCCTGCATTTTTGCCTTTTCTTCTTTTCTGATATAGGCATTTAGGGCAATAAATTTCCCTCTTAGCACTGCCTTTGCTGCATCCCGTAAGTTTTGATATGTTGTGTTTTCATTTTCATTTGCCTCGAGGTGTTTACTAATTTCTCTTGCAATTTCTTCTTTGACCCACTCGTTGTTTAAGAGTGTGTTGTTGAGCCTACACATATTTGTGAATTTTCTGGCACTCCGCCTATTATTGATTTCCAACTTCATTCCTTTATGATCCGAGAAAGTGTTGTGTATGATTTCAATCTTTTTAAATTTGTTAAGACTTGCTTTGTGACCCAGCATATGGTCTATCTTTGAGAATGATCCATGAGCACTTGAGAAAAAGGTGTATCCTGCTGTTGTGGGATTTAATGTCCTATAAATGTCTGTTAAGTCTAGCTCCTTTATAGTAATATTCAGATTCTCTATTTCTTTATTGATCCTCTGTCTAGATGTTCTGTCCATTGATGAGAGTGGGGAATTGAAGTCTGCAACTATTATGGTATTTGTGTCTATTTCCCTTTTCAGTGTTTGCAGTGTATTCCTCACGTATTTTGGGGCATTCTGGTTCGGTGCATAAATATTTATGATTGTTATTTCTTCTTGTTTAATTGTTCCTTTTATTAGTATATAGTGTCCTTCTTTGTCTCTTTTAACTGTTTTACATTTGAAGTCTAACTTGTTGGATATTAGTATAGCCACTCCTGCTATTTTCTGGTTGTTATTTGCATGAAATATCTTTTCCCAACCTTTCACTTTCAACCTATGTTTATCTTTGGGTCTAAGATGTGTTTCCTGTAGACAGCATATAGAAGGATCCTGTTTTTTAATCCATTCTGCCATTCTATGTCTTTTGATTGGGGAATTCAGTCCATTAACATTGAGTGTTACTACTGTTTGGATAATATTTTCCTCTACCATTTTGCCTTTTGTATTATATATATCATATCTGACTTTCCTTCTTTCTACACTCTTCTCCATACCTCTCTCTTCTGTCTTTTCGTATCTGACTCTAGTGCTCCCTTTAGTATTTCTTGCAGAGCTGGTCTCTTGGTCACAAATTCTCTCAGTGACTTTTTGTCTGAGAATGTTTTAATTTCTCCTTCATTTTTGAAGGACAATTTTGCTGGATATAGGAGTCTTGGTTGGCAGTTTTTCTCTTTTAGTAATTTAAATATATCATCCCACTGTCTTCTAGCCTCCATGATTTCTGCTGAGAAATCTACACATAGTCTTATTGGGTTTCCCTTGTATGTGATGGATTGTTTTTCTCTTGCTGCTTTCAAGATCCTCTCTTTCTCTTTGACCTCTGACATTCTAACTAGTAAGTGTCTTGGAGAATGCCTATTTGGGTCTAATCTCTTTGGGGTGCACTGCACTTCTTGGATCTGTAATTTTAGGTCTTTCATAAGAGTTGGGAAATTTTCAGTGAAAATTTCTTCCATTAGTTTTTCTCCTCCTTTTCCCTTCTCTTCTCCTTCTGGGACACCCACAACACGTATATTTGTGCGGTTCATATTGTCCTTGAGTTCCCTGATACCCTGTTCAAATTTTTCCATTCTTTTCCAGATAGTTTCTGTTTGTTTTTGGAATTCAGATGTTCCATCCTCCAAATCACTAATTCTATCTTCTGTCTCTTTGAATCTATCATTGTAGGTATCCATTGTTTTTTCTATCTTTTCTACTTTGTCCTTCACTTCCATAAGTTCTGTGATTTGTTTTTTCAGTTTTTCTATTTCTTCTTTATGTTCAGCCCATGTTCTTCATGTCCTCCCTCAATTTATCGATTTCGTTTTTGAAGAGGTTTTCCATTTCTGTTCATATATTCAGCATTAGTTGTCTCAGCTCCTGTATCTCATTTGAACTATTGGTTTGTTCCTTTGACTGGGCCATATTTTCAATTATTTGAGCGTGATCCGTTATCTTCTGTTGGTGTCTGCGCATTTAGATAGATTTCCCTGGGTATTGGATCCAAAAGTTTGGAAGATTTTTCTGTGAAATCTCTGGGTTCTGTTTTTCTTATCCTGCCCAGTAGGTGGCGCTCGTGGCACACGTTTGTCTGCAGGTCCCACCAGTAAAAGGTGCTGTGGGACCTTTAACTTTGGAAAACTCTCGCCGTCCAGGAGGTTCACTAGCCGAAGCGGCTTGGAAGAGTGCGAGCCAGCCCGGGGTCCGAACGCGGGGAGGGTTGCTGGCCGCCGCAGCCCGGGAAAGCGCCCGTCCGAATTTCATAGTCGGCCCGGGGCGACAAGCGTGGCGGGAGGGCGCCAGTGGCAGCGGCCCACCCGGGAGAGTGCACGTTCCCAGGGAGTCACGGGTTTGGAAGGGGCCTCCCCCACCCGTCACCGTTCTCCGCGGCCTGGGGATTTCCGATCCAATTCTCTCAGTTGGTCTGGGGGGCCGCGCGCGGTGTGGGCGCCAGCCGCCGCGGTTTCAGGGGACTGCCTCTCCAATTCTCCCAGCCGGCCCGGGAAGGGGGAAGGGAGTGACTCCGGCCGCTTGCCGCCCCGCCCGGTGAAGCCCGCGTGCCTGGGCGATCTCACCCGAGCGGCTTCTCTCAGCCAGCCGTTCCAGGATGGGGTACGCTGTCTTTTTTTATCTCTGTTGTGGCTTTGGGCGCTGTTCTGTATCGTTTCTACTCCCCTAGTAGCTGTCCTGGAGAAGAAACTAAGATCCGCGCGTCTTACTAAGCCGCCATCTTCTCCGGAAGTCCCTCACCATTTATTTTATTTTATTATTTTTTTTTTTCAACACAGAGATTGCAAGGGCACAAAAAGGAGAGGAAAGGTAAAAAGATTTAGAGATGATAGGACACATCAATTACCCTCAAAACATGTATACTATTTGGATCCTGATTTAAACAAACTGTATAAAGAGGAAAAAACAAGACTTGCACTTATGAGAACAGAAGAAATGTGAACAGACTGGATATTTGATTATATTAAGAAATAAGTACTAATATTTTAGATTCAATGAAGATACTGAAATGATGTCTTTAAAAGAAGCTTTTATCTTTTACAGACATGTTGAAATGCTTAAGGAAGAAATTATATCGTTGGAATTTACTCCACAATTACTGAAAGGGATAGGGTACAGGTCTAGAAGAAATGTAATTGGGGTTCTACTTTCTATTTTTATTGCTTCCCCTTGATACTTTGAATGTATTTGAAATAAAAATGTTATATTTATAGATGCCATAGTAAATATAATATTTATATATATAACTACAGATACAACCCACCTCTTCTCATTCCGTATGGAACTACAGCCTGGTCTAAGCCACCAGCACTCCTCATTTGGATTATTGCAGTAACTGGTCTCTCTGGCTCTACCCTTGCCTCTCTAAGTCTTGCTAATAGCAACAAGAGTGTTCTTTTGAGAAATAGGGCAAATCAAGCTACTCTTCTGTTAAAATCTTCCAATGGCTTCTCATCTCATTTAGACTGCAAACCAAATTTCTTACTATGGCTTACAAGGCTGTACAGGGGTTGGTCCATGTTTATCTCTCTGACTTAATCTCTTGCCTCTCTCCCACTGTCTCACTTCTACAAACTTACTGGCTTCCTCTAAACACACACCTGCCCCAGGACCTTTATACTTATTATTCTACTGTTCCCTCAAATATCCACATGGCTCACTCCCTCATTTCCTAAAGGTCTCTGCTTAAACATTTCCTTCTCATGAAGGCTTCCCAGATCACCCTATTTAAAATAACATCTCCAATCTCCTTTTATTAATAGACTTTATATTTTAGAACAGTTTTTTTAGGTTTACAGAAAAATGGCGCTCGAAGTACAGAGACTTCCCACATACCAACCCTGCACCCCATCCCCACTAAATTTTGCATTAATGTGATAACCTTTGTTACAACTGATGAACCAGTATTAATACTTTAAAGTCCACAATTTACATTAGGGTTCACTCTTTGTGTTGTATAGTTCTAAGGATTTTGACAATCATATAAGTTCATGTATACCATTATCGTATCACACAAAATAGTTTCGCTGACCTCAAAAATGTCCTGTGCTCCATCTATTCATCCCCTCCCTATGACTACCTCCGACCTGTCACCCTGAACCCTTAGCAACTACGGATCTTTTTTACTGTCCCTATAAGTTTTGCCTTTTCTAGAAGGTTATATAGGAATTATATATTATATGGCTTTTTCAGACTGGCTTCTTTCACTTAGGCATTTAAGGTTCCTTTATGCCCTTCCATGGCTTAAGAGCTCATTTCTTTCTTTTCTCTTTTTCTTAATGTTTTTTTTCTATTGTGAAATATAACATACATACAAAAAAGCAATAAATTTCCAAGTACATTTTAACAAGTAGTTATAGAACAGATTTTAAAGTTTGGTATGGGTTACAGTTTCACAATTTTTCATTTTTTCTTCTAGCTGCTCCAAGACCCTGGAGATAAAAAGAAGTACCAATATAATGATTCAGCAGTCATACTCATCTGTTAAAGCCTATCTTCTCTGTTATACTCCTCCTTCTCTTTTTTGTGAAAAATAACATATATACAAAAAAATAATAATAATAAATTTCAAATCACAACAATTAGTTGTAGAACAGATTTCAGAGTTTGGTATGGCTCAAATTCCACAATTTAGGTTTTTACTTCTAGCTAAAGAATTCATTTCTCTTTATCACTGAATAATACACCATCATATGGACATACCACAGTCCGTTTATCCATTCACCTGCTAAAGGACATTTGGGTTGATTCCAACTTTTGGCAATTATGACTAAAGCTGCTATACTCAGTTGGGTGCAGGTTTTTGTGTGGGCATAAGTTTTCAGTCCACTTGGGTGAGAACCAGGATTCGTTGCTGATCATATGGTAAGCCTATGTTTAGCTTTGTAAGAAACTGCCAGACTGTTTTCCGAAGTGGCTGTACCATTTTGCATTCCCACCAGCAATGAATGAGAGTTCATCGGTGACACTTGGTGTTGTCAGCATCTTGGATTTTTATTCTGAACTTTTTTTTCTGTCTCTACTGACTAGAAAAGAAGTTCGATAAAAAGAGGGACATAGCTTGTTTTGGCCACTGTTTCTTCCAGCACTCTTTATTTCCCAGAGTACCTGGCTCAAAACATTTGAAATTAAATTTTGAATTATAAAGTTGTCAGTAATACCGCACACAGAGCGTTGAGCAGAGAGGTAATGGGGTGGGCAGGGACATCATGAGGGAACGCTTTCATGCCCTTAACACTCTTGAATTTTATCTTGTAGGTGATGGGGTGTCTCAAGCTAATTAACAGGCTCCTATGCTTTAGTTCTTTTTACTACTTTATTGTATCAAAGCAAATACATGCCTTTTATGTTTATATGGGTATATACTTTAGAAAGTTTATCACTTTTTATTTAAAGAAGCTGAACCACTATACTTCTGCCAAACCACCCAAGACAGCTATTTTCTTCTGGATCACAATGAAATGTTCCCATATAAAGAGATATGGACATACACAAAAAGGCCAACGTTTTCCCACAAGGTTCATTAGCAACTTAGGATGGGCACAATTTTTAGGAAAGAATATGCAAGCTCTCTTGTTGAGTTGGCCACTTTCTGCAGTTCTAGTGGTGACAAGGGTTTTATGGCATAGGAAGTTATAGGTAAGAATGGGTGTATGCAAAGAATGGGTATAAGCAAAGAAAATTGCTAATGAACCCTGTGAGAAAACGTTTGCCTTTTTGGTGTATGTCCACATCTCCCTATATGGGGACATTTCATCCTGATCCAGAAGGAAACAGCCGTCTTGGGTGGTTTGGGAGTATAGTGGTTCAGCTTCTTTAATTAGAAAGTGATAAGCTTTCTAAAGTATATACCATTGAACCTTGAGTTCTACCCCTGTTTCAACAGCCAGGCATGAAGTCCTTTCACTTCTACCTCTAACATGTTCTCCGACTCACCTGATATTTCTGCACCACTCCCAGCTAGTACCTTAGTTCAGGCCACTTCCACCCTTGCCTCTTTATTGTCCTGCTAACAGATCTCCCAGCTTCCAGCCTTGGACTCTCCAACAGATAGAGGGATCTCTTTAAAATGCAAATTTGCCTAACAAGGTGTGCAAAGCCCTGTGTGATCTGAGAGCAGCTTACCTCTCCAGTCTCATCCCCCGGATTCCTCTCCCACACACCAGCATTTTGTAGTTGCCCCAACAGCCCAAGCTCTTGCTGTTCTCTGGCATTTTGTGGATACTCTCCCAGGCATGCACTTCTGTCTCAAGAGTAATTTTGCCTCTCTCCTTTCCAGCAACAATTCTGCATTGCGTTACATTTTGTGCTTTACCCTAAGAAAATCCATTCTAAAAGATGTGACATTATTTTACCACCTTGCCAGAGGCAGGCTGGTTTAAGGATTCTATAGCTCTGTTTTCCTAGTGCTTGTGTCAAACATGGTTACAACTTACACTGGCAGTTTTCCTGTCTACCTAGAAAGTTTTGCAGGTATCATCTCATCTGAGGGTTTTCTTTTTCTTTTGATACAGTTTCTCACTCTCTCCCAAAGCAGGAATGGTTATGCTAACCTATGTAACAGAGATCAGCTTTTGCATTATCCCCCAACTCTTTCCTTTTGCCTGGACCTAGAGAACAGATGTTCCCCTATCAGTAAAACAGTAAATCTCGGCTTGAAAGAAAAGAGCAGTGTTCTCCAAAGCTATGCCCAGTAAGATAAGCAGCACCATCATCATCAGATGTGCCCAGGAGGAAAACAGAGCATACTGTAAAAATTTAATAGACCAACTTGTAATCCTTAATTTGAATGCAGGCACAGCCAATTACATCGCGTCAATGCCTCAACCCCACTCCCCTTGTTGCAATCCTATAAAACACTGCCCTGTCCTCTGGTCAGAACCACCGTTTCTCCTCCCACCACCGAGGACCAGAACCCCACATAAGCCCCCAGTAAATGTCCTATCTGGGATTGTCCGCATTGGGGTTGTCCACGCTGTTCTTGGGTCTGCACATTGCAGACCCTGCAGTTCGGTGGAAGGTGTCTTCGCCTTACGCGGGACAACTGGCCCGAGTCAGCAGGATGCGACAGCACAGAGCCTGCGCGGGGCGGGGAACCTGCGGGGGGGGGGGCGAGGGGGCGAGGGGTGATAATCCCGGGGCGGCTGGCTTCTTGGATGTAGGGAAGGGGCGCCCGACTGCAGACGGATGCAGACCTCCGTGTGAGTACGAGGATGCCCTGAAAATGCTGGAGGGACCAGAACACACTTTACAAGAACAAAAAGATTCTGAAACTTAGTCAAGACAGCAGACGCGCTGCCGCTGTTGTCGGCTGGCCACGGTCATGTGCAGTTTGGACAGCCACAGCAGACTGCCTCAGGAAAAACAGAAACCTGCAAACTGAAGGAAGAGTTACAGCCAGAAAAAATGCTGACTTCCTTCTCCATTTTAGTGCAGGCTCGTTGGAACAAGAGAGATGATGTTGCAGAAGTGCTGGCCTGTCCATTTTGAAAATTAAGAGGTCAAAAAAAAAGACCTGGCCAAAAGTTAGAGCCATCTTATTTAAAAAGGATTGGGATCCAAAAACCTGGAATCCCTGGGAGGACATCAAGAAATAACCAATGCAGTTAAAGAGTTAGCAAAAGAGCAGATTGTCAGACCAGCACAAATTCCCTTTAACAGCCCTGATTGGCCAGTAAATAAAACTATGGTTGTACAGGAATACCCTGCTGGGGACTTAACCGAACTAGGAAAAACTCCTGGTAAGCAAGATGCAGATGCTTTACCAGCACCCACCTAATATGTCCCACACCTGCTACAAAGGCTGCCTTATGATTACATGAAGAGTGGGCACAGAGGAGCAGCCACGGGGTGTCAAACAGCCAACACATCAGGAATCCCTGTCAAATACTCTAATTTAATAACTATTATACAAGACTGTGGCGCTTACTCCAGGCTTCACCCTCATTCAGTGCCGTATTGTAACAGGCATAGACACAAAGCTAATGTGACCGTAAATGAGTGAACAAAACTGTAGAGACAAAATACCTTCATGGATTAAATAGCTGGGTTTTTTTTTTTTAGGGGACAGTGTAATTCCTAGATGTGCCATTAATCCTTATTAAAAGATTACTGTTTCGGGGGGGCCACTGTGGCTCAGCAGGCAGAGTTCTCACCTGCCATGCCAGAGACCCAGGTTCGATTCCCAGTGCCTGCCCATGCAAACAAACAAACAAACAAACGACTATATATTACTGTTTCAAAAATGCACTGGCTAAAGTGTTTTTAGTATTCATCATTATTCTCAGAAGTTTGATTTTGATGGTAATTGTATGTTGTAAGATATTTGCTTGAAAACAATTTCCAGAATCATTTTAGTAACTTATGTATAATATAAAAGATGTATTTTTATTAAAAGAAAAAGAGAATAATTTTGTCCTAAATGACTGGATCTTACAGAATAAGAAAGGAAAAATGTAAGACAAAACCTAAATATATAGAGAGAGTTACAGAAAGTTCACAGAAAAAGAAATTTATGTCCAGTGGTAAAAGTTGGGTAAAATTTAATGTCTATCTATAAAAGATTTTAAAGCTTTAGTATCAAATAACATATTGACACAAACCTAAAATTTAGAACAAAATGTTCTTGGTTTAGTGGTCTGTTTTTAGTAAGAAATTATAAAGGTATTTTTAAAAAATAATCAATGTAAAAGGCAGAAAGCCTATGTTTTATCGGAATAACTTCTTGTACTTCATGTTGACTTTATCATATTCTCAGTTTTTAAAAAAAAATCAATTCTCACTTTTAAAAGAACTAAGACTTTTCCTTGACTTTAATTAAATAAGAAACCAAATATTGTTTCGCAGTGACCCTTTTCCTGTTTAACATAATATTCAAATCAAGGTCAAACCCTAAGGAATGTCTTTTACTTCAAACTGTCTTTGAGATTTTCCAGGAAGCCACTGGAAAATCACAGAGAATTTATTCTACACCTTGTAAAAAATGAAGTATTCAAAGCAGTTAAGTTCATTTGGTATGTTATACATTGCATAAGAAATGTCTTAAAAATATTATAGAAATTAAGAGATTTTCTAACCTCTTTTAATCTGTTAGTTACTGATCAGCATAATATCAGACAACAATATGGTGCTACTAGTCACAGTTTTAATTATTTTAAATAAATTACATGTCACAGCAACAATCAAGTTTCCTTGTCAGTTACACTATTTTACTCTGATGCTACTCTAAAAGTGCTTGCTGTCGGCTACAGGTCAGAGCTTCATCTTCAACAAAAATAGACTTTTAAAAGGAAGCAAGGCAAGCATATAAATTATATTCTACTGGTTAACTAACATAACCCTAGTAATATAAAGAAGAAATTGGACCTCTGCTTTAACTAAAGCACTTATATGATTAAAAACCAGGCTCCCAATACTGTGCATAGTGTCTTCCCATTGGAGTTATTGGCTAAACCCATGTCTGTGGACCCTAAAACTATAAAGGTATCAATCATATCACCTGGACATGCTCTGAAAGTAGATAGGAACAGGCTGTGATGGAAGACATCTATGGCTCTGCAAGCTGGAATTGCCTCAATTTCACTAATTTTACAATGGACTCTACCTCCCAATTGGCTCTGTTTCATAGCACCTGAGGGTACTCAGGGCCAATGAAGTGCTTGAGCCCACTGTCCTGGTTTCCAAGGGACGAACGATACTGCACTACAACTGTATAAAGAACATGCCTCCTGGAGTTATAACCGCCAGAGTGATGTACTTAGAACCTAAAAGGATGCAAGCAGCACTAAAGCCTGCTCCTCTAGAGGACAGCATGTACGGGATTGTATGCTTAGCACCCGCCAATCAGTAGCAAACATCTTAGACCCATAGGAGAAAGTTCTACATCAATTTTACTCGCAGGAGAGGACCTTCCATTTGGATCTAAACATTTGAGTCTGCACCCTTAGGCTTCTTTTCCTGCTTCATCTAAGTTCATCTATGTCTTCCTCGACTGAACTGTAGCCATAGTGCCATTCCTCAGCCAGACTGACTTTTGGATGTGCAGATACATACCAGCTTCAAGTAGCTCTGACCTCCCATGAAATAGTCTTCTACTGCCTTTAGTTAACTGGAGTAATTAGTAATAACTATTAATCACCCATGTCTCCCAAGATGACAACTACCTAATTCTAATACTCTCCATAACTATTTTCTCTCTGTTCAACATGTTATTTCTATGTCATGGGTCATCTAAACCAGGCTCACCCATCCATGACAACTGTTTGGGACAGCTTGCCCTGAAGAGTTACTGAGTATCATCCTAAATACCAGAACTCCTTCATGTACTGAAAAATACAATGCTTCTGATTTAACTGTGCACCAGCACATACGATGGCTGCTCACACTGGAATGTGATTGGAACATCATTGTAGGGCAAAATGAATGGACAGGAAAACAAAATAGCTTTAAATGAGCAGGAGCATACCTGCCTCTCCCAGGTGCTAGTTGGTTATGTGAAACACACTTTTGGCCATACTTCCTCACAACTGGACAGGCGATATACCTTAGGGTACCCTTTTTTTGCTAGAGAGCATTCATAAAGTCTTGCTCAGTGCACCCCCATGTCTACTCGCCTTACAAA
The DNA here is from genome assembly GCF_023851605.1 of Tamandua tetradactyla. NCBI lineage: Eukaryota > Metazoa > Chordata > Mammalia > Pilosa > Myrmecophagidae > Tamandua > Tamandua tetradactyla. The sequence continues at coordinate 60,658,905 of NC_135337.1, forward strand.
ATCATTTTGGCCTAAGAATAAAACACTCTATAGCATAGTAGGAATAGCCCCTTAGTATTTTTCTCCCTAGTGCTGGAGCCTTCAATGCCCCAATACAAGTAACAGCTTTAACAATTTCATTGCTCAAGCTCTTAAAGATATCACATATAGTATAAGTCTTTTAAATGACGAAATTGAACAAACAAAAAGAAGTAGTTTTGCAAAATCACATGGCTTTAATATGCTAACTGCTGCCCAAGGCAGCACCTGTGCCATGAAGGGCACTGTTTGTTGCTCTTATATACCAGAGAAACATGCCAATATTAATGGTACTTTAGCTCAAGTGCAAATTTCTATTAATAATATTCAAAAATTAAGATTTATTGACTCTTTTTCTTCGTAGTTCCTTCATTTACTAATAGATTGGAGTTACACTTCCCCAACCCCCCTTTTCTTTTGGCATGGGCAGGCCCCAGGAATCGAACCTGGGTCTCCAGCATGACAGACGAGAACTCCGCCACTGAGCCAGCACGGCCCGCCTGGAAATACACCCTTCTTGCTGGAGTTCTTACAGCATTATTTGTCTGTCTTGGTGCTGTTTATACTGTAGCTCTGGCCTCATTCCTCAATATCTCCAGTTGTAAACCAGTACCGTCCTGTTCAGACACTCAGGAACTTATGTCAAAAATACTGTAAGAGTTGTGGAACAGGCTGAATTGTGACATACCTAACATACAAAAACTTTTGCACTATCCCCCATCTCCTCTCTTTCCTACAGACCCTAGAGAACAAATGTTCCTGTATCAGTAAAACTTAGTTTGAAGAAAACAGGAGTGTGTCAGAAGCTATGCCCATAAGATGAGCAGCTCCGTCATCAAAAGTTATGCCCAGGAGGAAAACAGGGAGCACTGTAGAAGCATGACAGGTCAACCTGTAATTCTTAATTTAAATGCATACACTTCACCAGTACCTTAACCTCACCCCTCTTTGTTAAATCCTATAAAACACTGCCCTGTCCTCTGGTCGGAGTAGACCAATATAACAAAAAATTGCTATTTCTCCTTCCACCACCAAGGATGAGGACCCCATGTAAGCCCCCAAAACAGTCTATCTTACTTGCCAAGCTGGACTTTTCCAAGCTGTTCTTTGGCCTGCACATTGCAGACCACGTAATTTGGTGAAAGCCCGTCTTATTACATAGCCCCTCGCCTTACTAGGAACAACCTAACAACAAAATTACCTAGTACAATAGCTTCAGAATATTCTTTCGACAGAACTTATAATGAGTGAACCAGATATAGACAAGGCTGAAGTCTTTGTAACTTTGGTAGCTTTATTTTAATTCATATCTATGCACCTTATTAAAAGGTCATGGAAACAACCTAGAAACCCCTAATAATAATGATTCTCCACCCTCTGCCTTTAATGTAATATAATCAAATACAAGGCAATATTAAAGCCTGAAGCTTGGGGGAGAAAAATCAAATAATCATGAGGAATTCTGGATTTGGGAACACTGTAAAGGCATTAATACAGTTAGGATGGGACAGAACTTGCAGCTCTTACCTTAAAATGTCTAAATCAATGCCCATGGAGGATATAAAAAAAAAAAGCTAAGCCATTATCCTAAAAATGGCATTGATGCTTTTTAAAATTTTAAAGTTACTATGTTTTTCCAGAGTTCTGAATATGAATACATTACGATGAAAAGGACTTGGTATTTAGAGTCTAAAAACTTAGATTGAAGTCTTCCATTCTGTCACCTGCTAGGCACGTTGTGACCTTGGGTAAGTCTCTTGAACCTTTTAAGCTTCAGTCTCCCCAGCTGTAAAATAAACACACTTATACCCAGAGCGTAAAGGAAGTTGTAAAAAGAAGTAAAATGATGTCCATGAAGCACTTTGTAAACTAAAAATAAGACATTAATGGTTTTTATTCAAGGACAATGTCAAAGAGCAATACAATTAGAAGATAAAGCTCTTCCCAGAACTTCAACTCTCTACCTAAGGCTCTGTTTATTTCACCAGGGGTTATTTTATTGTTATTGGAAGCAGATCAAAAGGCTCTCTGATGAGCCTGGACAAGTAGCAGAATTTTAAAATTTGCACAATTAATTATTGGACTTTCGCTTTTTTACTTTGCTTTTGTTTTTTAGAGAACCTCTTGCTATGTCAGAACCCTTCATATGAACGGCCAAATTAACATTAAAGAACCAAGATAGCCCCAAGTGGAGTAATGTACAAATCTCCCAGTGACTGATGGACTGCAGCCAGTGGATGCACAACTGTGAGGTTCTAGACACTGTAAAAAAGAATCTGCCACTGTTTTCAGAGGAGCTCAACTCCTCTGTCCACACAACTTCCTTTCAGTAACCTCTGATTTTCTATAATGCCAGGTTTGGGACTCTGATGTAATCGATTGATTTCCAACAATTTAAGTGCTTGAATGGACTTTAAGTGGAAAGAGTAATCTAAATATTTCATAAAACATTGCTAATATCACTGGTTTCTTATGTTCAGAGTCCCTGGGACACCTCAGAAAAAAATCTGAAAAGGGCATTGTCAGTTTTCGCTTCTAAAGGTGAGTTTAAAGAAGCAAAGGAGAACAATACTTTGTCCAGGAAGATGGTGATTGCTCTTTCAAATGCACCTAAGCAAAGTAGAATTTAGCAGACCTAAAGGCATTTATTTATCTTTAGTATCACTGAGGCTTGTCCAAAAATGATTGTCCAATCAACCACTGATTCAAGGGTCGTGGGAGCACCTCTGACAATGAGATTCCATCTGCCCTTCTGAAACAAACTCTAAAATATACTGGGCACAAAGATATTAGTTCATTTCTTGTCTCTTGGTAGATATGGGTATCTGGGGAGATGAGGTTTGTTAGAGCTCTCTAAATAGGATTTGTATTATTTTTGCAACTATCTTGTAAGTTTGAAATTATTTTGAAATAAAATGTCTTCTAAGAAATCTCCAACCTTGGAATCAGATCAATGTGGAGTCAAATTACAACTTAGCACATAGAAGTCCTGTGATATCTCTGTGCCTTGGTTTCCACATGCAAAAGAAAATATCCCTAGGAGTTCATCTAATGACAAAATGGAATGCAGGGTCAACAGGCATCACAAATTTAGTCACCAATTTTTTTTTTTAACGTATGCTCATGCCCAGCACACAAGATATAAGCCCTAGCACTTCAACTTGGGCCTCATTACCTATTTAAAACAACACTTCCTGCTCAGGTTATAATTATAAGTGTCTGATTATTATGAGGAGCTCGAGAGAGGGCCTTATGAAATGTTAATGAGAAATTCCAATTTGTCTGGCATCAAAGTGGAGATGACAGTGACCTCAGACCATCAGAGCACTAAGACTAAATGGGCGGCAGTGTCACTGTAAGTTGCTGTGTGACCTTGGGGAAGCAACTTCATCTCTCTGGAAAACATGATCTGTAAAGCGAGGACTAGCCTGCCTCCTATGATTCCTCAGAGAGAAATGAGATAATGCATGTTAAGCATTTAACATATGCCCAGCAAATAAATAGTAAGCCCTAAATCCCTAAGTACTTTCACCACTGTGACCTTATCAAAGATCCTCAATTTCAGTCTTTCACGAAACCCTGAGAATTTCTCTGGACCCCACTGGGAGGTCCTGTGTGCTTGCAGCTGTATGGTCCCCAGAAAAACATATTCTTAAATCTAATCCATTCCTATGGGTGTGAACCCATTGTAAGTAGGATCTGTTGACAAGTCTACTTTAGTTAAGGTGTGACCCACCTCATTCAGGATGAACTTAATCTATTACTACACTCCTTTATAAACAGAAAGAGTACAGAGAGAGAGAGAGAGAGAGAGAAAGCCAAGGAAGCAAGAAGCTTTAATCAATAAAAGCTGGAAGAGAAGGGAGAGATGCACAGCTGCCTCCATGTGTCTTGCCAAGTGGCAGAAGAGGAAAGGATTGCCAGCAGCCAGTCTTCAGGAAGCAAGCACTGCCTTGATGATGGCTTGATTTGGACATTTTCTCAGCCTTAAAACTGTAAGCAAATACATTCCCATTGTTTAAGCCGAAACACCATTTAGCCTTAAGAAGCCCAGGAAATGAGAACATCCTCCCTGCCATCTTTCCTAGACATGGAATGTAATGAGCTTGAGAAGCCAGCAGCTATACAGTACAGTTTGGTTTTCTGGGGCTGAACAGATGAGATTCCTACTTGTTATCCAATATTCATTCCCTCCTTCCTCTTCCTTAGGAATACTATTTTTAACTAGTTGGTTAGCTTCTCAGAATAAAAGGCTATATTTCCCAGGCTTTCCTTCATGTAGGTATAGTCACGTGATTAAGCTCTGACTAATGGGATGTGAGTGGGATGGTAAGACTTCCAGGCTGTCTCTTCAAGGGAATAGACTTGAAAACCAATGTGTTGTTGAACCAACTTGTACAATGAGAAAGAGAATAATTCCCTAAGGATAGTGAGGCAACAAGACAGAAGGATCCTGGGACTCTGATAACTTCATAAAGCAGAGCTACTCTTCCAGATCAGACTTTTAAGTGAGCAATAAACAAGCTTCCATCTGTTTACGCCATAGCTATTCTGACCTTTGTTACATGCAGCGGAACTATAGCCTCATAGATACTACAGACAATATAGAAGAGGGAAAGTGGAAGGCAGAAGTGCATGGAGGGTTAAAACATGCCACTGGCACATACTAGATTCTCATAATGTTTTGCAAAATTAAACAGCCTCTCTGGGACTCCAGGAGGTCAACCCAAATCTGTAATATTAAGGCCAACTCCAAAAACCAGAGGGGTACTAGCAGCTGGAGAACGAACATCAGGAGAATGACTAGGCAATGAGAAGTTGAGAAAACACATGAGGAAAGACTGGAAATGCTAAAAGGAGAAAAGTCAGCCTGTGTCACAAGACTAGCTTCAAGTAGCTCAAAGGTGGTATGCTCAACAGGTCTTCAATCTTTGCAATCTAGTTTCCTCCTCTGTAAAATAAATAGATGAGAGCAGAGAATCATTAATATCACTTTTAGCTGAACCATATGGGATCTACTATAGCTACAGACAAATTTATATTGCAACAACAGATAGAACTAGGACCCATCTAGATCGAGCACTGAGAAGTAGTGAAGGGCAGATTTTTCCACTGAACATCAAGAGAGAACTTCCCAACAGTGTTTCTTGTCCAACAATGGAACGGCTATCTTCCAAAGTTCAGCGCTATCTTACTAGAAGGGTTCAATCAGCAGCTAGCCCTGGATACGGGTCCCTACAGGAAGGGCTGGGTTTTGTGAGGACCATGGAGTTAAAACAGATCCCTAGAAACTCAGCTCCTTCTTATAGACTATTCAGGAAAAAGAACTTTGTAGTAGACAGTCCTGGACCAGGTTCTGTGCTTGGCTACATGATCCCAAACAAGTTATTCACCTTTCCGTGCCTCGTCTTCTTTCTTTTAAAAATGGGGATAGTAAAATATAACTTGAAGGATATTATATTAAAAGAGATAATGCATGTCAAGACCACAGCACAGTCCTCGGCTCATAGCTGCACGCCATCATCATCATCATACTCACTTGAGGAATTGAGGAAGAAAAGGGGAAAACATAAGACATTCAGATGATGAGAGTTAAGTCATCCTGGTGGAAACATCAGCAGATAAAGGACTTGAATTTGTGAACTGTGCAAGTGGCTGCACAACCAAAATAGATGGGCTTCCCACGTAAATGCTGTAGGGTAAAGTGCGGGCAGTACCAAAAGCCACAATGTGGTAGAAGAGTGGCAGATGGAGACACAGTAGAAACTGGGAGAAGACTCTCCCCCAGATTTCCACCTACTCATCTAATATGTATTGTGAGCAATTATAAAATTAAAAAGGTGCCAAATGAGGAAACTACAGAACATGACCAGAGCACAGAGGAGAAATACCTACCAGACTTAGAGGGTCAGGTAAGGGTTTCTAGAGGAAATGATATCCACTCAAGACCCGCATTTCCAAGGCAAAGGTGTTTGGAGGTGAAGGGGAAATAAATCAAGCTGATGACATTTTTGGAGGAGGGCAGAGAATCCTAAAACATCTCTTACTTTTCCCCTAAAATTCTCACATTCAGAGCAACCCCTAAGACCATTAAGTACTTTCCAGCCCCAGGGTTCTACATTTATGGTTTTAGATGAAAACACAGGAAAAAGTAAATGTCTTAGATACTTTGAAGTTAAGTTCATGTTCTAAAAAATACAGTAAAGACAGGAGGAAGGGGGTGTGGTTATTAAAGGGCAAGGTGCGGGCTCCTCAACAGTGTTGGAACTGCTCAGTATCTGGACTGCGGTGATGGATTCACAAACCCACAAGGGTGATAAAAGTATATAGAATTTAATACATACATCCCCCACACACACACACGAACAAGCAACATGCTGGGGAAATCAGCATAAAATCAGTGGATTGTATCAATATCAATATCCTGGTTGTGATCTTATCACATAATTTTGCAAAATGTTACCATTAGGAGAAAGGGCAAAGTATAGAAGGGATACTTTCTGTATTATTTTTAAACTTTTTTATTGTAAAATATAACATATATCGGTTTGTCCAGAGTGATGCCCCGATAAATCCCAGGGTCATCTGAACAGTGAATAAAACAGTATATGCAAAGTCCCCTTCAGGGAATGGTAAGAAAGGGGGAAAATTCAACCTCCCCAAGTTGAATTCTTGATATTCTCACAAGCAGTGTGGACAACCAAAGCTATAGGCTGAGCCCCCAGTCTTGGGGTTTGTTCATATGAAATTTAACCCCACAAAAGATAGGTCAAGCCTACTTAAAATTAAGCCTAAGAGTCACCCCTAAGAGAACCTCTTTTGTTGCTCAGATGTGGGCTCTGTCTCCAGCCAACACAACAAGCAAACTCACCACCATCCCCCTGTCTATGTGGGACATGACTCCCAGGGATGTGGACCTTCCTGGCAACGTGGGTCAGAAATCCTGGAATGAGCTGAGACTCAGCATCAAGGAATTGAGAAAAAACCTAGAATGAGCTGAGATTCAGTGTCAGGAGATTGAGAAAACCTTTTCAACCAAAAGGGGGAAGAGTAAAATGAGACAAAAGTGTCAATGGCTGAGAGATTCCAAGATTCCACACAGAGTCGAGAGGTCATCCTGGAGGTTATTCTTACACATTAAATAGATATCACCTTGTTAGTCAAGATGTAGTGGAGAGGCTGTAGGGAACTGCCTGAAAATGTGGGGCTGTGTTTCAGTAGCCACATTTCTTGAAGATGATGGTGCAATGATATATCTGTCACAATGTGACTGTGTGATTGTGAGAACATTGTGTCTGATGCTCCTTTTATCTACCTTATCAACAGATGAGTAAGACATATGGAATAAAGATGAATAATGGGGGGGAAACGTTAAAATAAATTTAAAGTGAAATGTGGATGACTGGTGAGGGGGAGGGGTGGGGGATATGGTATGTATGAATTTTTTTCTGTTTTCTTTCTATTTCTTTTTTTCTGAGCAGATGTGAATGTTCCAAGGAATGATCATGATGATGAATATGCAACTGTGTGATGATATTGTAAATTATCGATTATATATGTAGAGCGGAATGATCAAAAATTACGAATGTTTGCATTTGCTTGGAGTTTCTTCGTATTTTTTTTAAAAAAATAAAACATAACATATATACAAAGCAAAGAAAGAAAAAAGAAATTTTCAAAGCATACTTCAACAAGTAGTTATAGAACAGATCCCAGAGTTTGTCATGAGCTACTACCATTCCACCATCTCAGATTTTTCCTTCTAGTTGTTCCAGAACATTGGAGCCTAGAAGGAATATTAATATAGTAATTCAGCAGCCACACTCATTTGTAAATCCCATCTTCTCTGCTATAGCTCCTCCTTCTCCATTAATCCTTCTTCCACAATACAGGGATCTTTGGGGAATGCCTGTTCTGAATTTTTCACGTTGAGAAGGGGAGTCTACACTAAAGGATAGAGGGGTGTAACTAATTGATAATCCTGGAGAGGCTAGTCTCTCTGGGTTTCAGTATTTATCTGACCTAGGAACCTCTGAGAATTACACGTTCCAGGAAGGCAAACCTAAGGCATGAAACCTTTATAGAGACTCAGTTCAAGCCTTTGTATTCTTAAGAGTCAACAGGAGTAATGTTGGATGGCATTTAGCAAACCATGGCAATCAGCACTATCTAACTGAAGCGTGCATAAGAGCAGCCTCCAAAATAGCCTCTTGACTCTATTTGATCTCTCTTAGTCACTGATGCCTTATTTTATTGCACATCATTCTCCCTTTTTGGTCCAGAAGGCATTTCGATCCCACAGTGCCAGAGCCAGACTTATCCCGAGGAGTCATGACCCACGTTGTCAGGGATACTTTCACGTCAGATGTCATGACGCATGTAGGGGAGAGGGTGATGATTTTTCTTGCAGAGTTGGGCTGAGAGGAGAGGCCACATCTTAGCAACAGAACAGGTTTCCTGGAAGCAACTCATAGGCCTCGTTATAGGTAGTCTTAGCTTCTCCACTACAAAAGTAAGTTTCATGCCTTCTGTATTATTTTTTATATCTACATGTGAACCTACAATTCTTTCCATTAAAATTTCAATATAAAAAGTAGCTGTAAACCTAAAGAATACCTAGGGCATTATACAAGATTCTACAAAGGTTCCATGTACTAGGGTAACTTTCCAGAAACCTACAACCTCCAGATGGGTCCCTGGACCAGATAAGTCCTGAAACCTAGATGGTCCAGCCTCCCCAGAACATCAGATAGTTCCATCTCCCTACCCCACATTATTGACAGCCCCTTCCAATATGAAAAAGTTAGAATGGCCATAGCCCAAGTGCCTGTAAAGAAAGGAATAGAGAGATCAAAGGTGATGGTGGAGTTATACAGAGAAGGTAGGATTTAACAAATGAATATGATTGCTGAATCATCAAATTGATATTTCATTTAATCCCCAGTATGTTAGAGCAGCTAGAAGTAAAAACCTAAAATTGTTGAATTGTAACCCATTCCAAACTCTGAAATCTTTTCTATAACTAAAAATTGTTGTGCTGTGCTTTAAAGTTTATTGCTTTTTTGTATATGTGTTATTTTTCATAAAAAAGAAAGAAAAAAGTCAATTGTGATGATAAAAAAATATATATTTATTTCTTCTAGTCTCTTATGTTCTGCAGCAGGTAGAAGGAAAAAATCTGAGAGGATGGTGTGGTAGCCCATGACAAACTCTGGAATCTGTCCTGTAACTACTTGTTGAAAAGCACATTGAAAACTATTGCTTTTTTCTTTCTTTGCTTTGTATACATGTTATATTATACACAAAAAAAGTTAAAAAAAAAAAAAAGGAACAGTTTCAAAAAAATAAAATAAAACATTATAGTGACCCAAAAAGATGGACCATAAAATGAAGTTCATTTATGTGAATAAAAATCCAGAACTAGATAAAAACAAAGTAGCTGTAGAATAAAAGAACATGGTTGCATTAAATTTTCATTATGAAAAATATGGTTCATTGTTGAAAATTTAGCTAGATGTACAAAAATAACTACCCACATATTCTTCTGTAATATTTTAATCTAATTCCTTCAGTTTTAGATTGCGGTAATTTTCCTGTGTGTATATGAATACATATATATGTATGTCTGCATGTGTATGTTTGTGTACATAGCAATATATATATGGTTTAATTCAATGTATATGGATTTGTCTCTTGCTCTTTTCACTAACTTTATATTGTGGAAATTTTCCTATTATATTAAAAATTTCTTGACCAATTATATTGAACAGTTATTGAGTACTACCATATAAGTATATCATAACTTTCTGAATCAACTCCCTATTTGGGAATATTTTAGGGTGGTTTAGAATTTTTCCTATTATAAATAATTTTAATACAGTAGATTAAATCTAACTGGTTGCTGACATTACTGGGATGAAAGGAAACAAACGAAGTCTCTGGATGCTAAAATGCTAAAGTTAGAAAGTATCTTAGAAATCATCTGTCCAAACAATCTCCCTAAAACAAACACACAAAAACAAGTAGATCATTTTATAGCTGCGGAATCTACATTATGACTCTAAGGACTCTTTCTATATTTAGGAAATAAGGACAGCACATGAATTCAAAAGCTCTTCCTTAAAAAAAAAAGTTCGCACCACCAACCTTGCTCTAAGTCATGTTTTACCTTGTACATCAAGTATAAAAAGTATAAATGAATTAAACTATAGAAGAAAAAAAAGACTTTGGAACATTTAGAGATAGGGTACATAATTCTATTTCCTTGGACAAGCAAATTTGACTATTTTAAATTTGTTTCTTCATCCATAAGTATACTCCCCTTCTAGTTGGCCCTCAATAAACATTTGTTGTCTGAGTGAATGAATGGAGCTACTAGCAGATTGTAGGTACTGAAAGGTTCGTGGTTAATCATTTGATATTTGTCCATGTCAGCTCCAGTTTGTAAAGTCCTCCCCCAAGCTCTTCTCCACCAAAAGAAGTCTTGCCTACTTTTCAAAGCCAGTTCTACTGTCCCTCTTCAGAGAAGGCTTCACCAACACATTTTCTGTCCATATCATCTACGTTGTCCATGGTTATATTACGGCTACACAGACGCCTATCTCTACTGCTAGTAAAAAGCAGCATGAGGACCTTCTGTTTCTTTTACATCTAGACTTCCCAGTCCTTAGTGTAGGGCCCTGCCAGCCACATAACATGACAAGACACACTCCTCACCATGCTCATTCTAGCACAGCTAATGGATGAGAGATACCGAGATAACACTTAATATGCCAATTTGATTCTCTCCTCCTGGAATTTAGAATTTGGGATTCAGAGACAGGTGATCAGTGAGGGCTACTTGTTAGAACTAGTGACATGTAAACTTGAGAGCTTTGAGGCAGTCATGTACACAGAGAAGACAAGAAAACTAGTCTAAAGAGAGAGAATGTAGGATGAAGCAAATGCACAGGAGAGGGAGAAATGAGAGAGAAAAAGGGGATGCCAAGAAGCACCCCCATTCTAAGTTCCAGGCCCATATTTTGCTGGGCTCCATTCCCCACCCCTGGGAAGTTACCCATGATATTACAGCAACCCTCTATGGAGTTTAATTAACTCCCTCCACTCTAGCTTTGAATTAAGACATTTTAAAATAAGCTTTTATTGCTTTCAACCAGAGATAACTTACTATTATCTATTTATCATTCTATTTATTAATCTGAAAAATATTCTTTCTTGCTACCTCTGAAATATTCAAATCCTACTCATCCTTCAAGACCCGCCAAATATAATCTAACCAGGAAGGGGGCTATGGTGATTTGGAGCTATGTACTCCTGAAAACCATGTTCTGAAACTTCAACCATTTTTGTGGGTGTGAACCCTTGTAACTAGGAACTTTTGATGAGGTTACTTTAGAAAAGGAGAGGCCCAGGATGGGTCTTTTTGTTGTTGTTGTTAACATGGGCAGGCACTGGGAATCAAACCCAGGTCTCCATTATGGCAGGCGAGAATTGTGCTACTGAGCCAAGGTCACACCATCCCCGGGATGGGTCTTAATCCTATTACTGAAGGTCAGAGAGTGAGAAATAAAAGCTATAGAGGGAGCAGCTAGAGCTGAAAGTCAACAGAACCCAGAAAAGAAAAAAGAGGCCAAGAGAGGCTGCCATATGCGTTGCCATGTGGCAGAGGAGCCAAGGACCAAAGCTCAGTGGCAGCCAGCCCCAGAACACCAGTCTTTGGGAAGAAAGCATCATCTTGATATTGCCTTCATCTGTTCATCTCCAAACCTCAAAAGTGTAAGTCAATAAATTTCCACCGTTTCAGCCATCTCACTGCATGGTATTTGCTTTAGCAAAGAGGAGACTAAAATAGGGTTTGTCTCTGTCTTCTCTGAACTCCCTTTCAGAGCACTGTAACTTGTACTTGTCACATACGCATTAGAGTTATTCGTGTACTTGCCTTAATCCGCCTTCCCATACACATTTGAAACCACTTCCTCTCTCCAGGTCTTGGTTTCCTCACTCATAAAATGAGGGCATTAGACTAGATTGGTGGTTGTCAAACTGGGTTCTACCATTTCTAGGTCCTGCAGTTATACACCAGAGATGGTTGGGAGGAGAGAGGAAAGTGGCCCCAAGAAAGCAATGCCCCAACCTCTAACCCTTACTTTAACCAGAGTTGATCTGTTTTCATATATTAAGATCCATGGTAAAGCTTTATTGAGAAAAAGGAAACTTGTACAAATAAAATTTGAAACACCTGAACTAAATAACCCATCTATAATGTTCCAAGAAGAACAAAAATTAGTACAAAATTTTACTGAGCAAGGCAACACTCTAAATAGTCTGTGTCTGTCAACATTTTAATCATAACAACAATCCCAAGAGGTAAGTATTTTTAAGATCATCCAAAAGTGAAGAAGCAAATCACATAAATTAGAAGCCAGAATTTGAACCCAGGCAGCAAAGATCCAGATCTGAGTTCTTAGCCACGATATTGTCTTCTTAGGGCAGATACCCTGACTTTTGTTTCTTTTTCTTTTTTAATTTTGAACAGCACAAAACTTGGGCAATAGTTACTCCAAGGATGTTAGCTGAACAAATGAACAAACGAATTCTATCTTGGATGTTGTGAAATCTGAGAAAAGAACCTGAAACCTCCAGGACCTCTGTTGCCCCCAGGCAATTATTTTAGCCAAACAGACCATTTTAGAATGCAGGCCTCTTCCAAATCATTTACCTGAAAAACAAAGGACTTCCTCTCAGTCTAGAAGAAATTCCTTTGAGGTTTAGCTTAATTTGGAGCATTGACTGGTACACATATTTCACCAGGTCCATTACCTTCAACTCATCATCAATATAGCTCCTCACAGCAGAATTTCTCAACCTTGACACTACTGACCTTTTTGGCCAGATGATTCTTTGCTGTGGGAGCTGCCCTGTGCACTGTGAGATATTTTTTGCAGCACCCCTCACTTCTACTCCCTGGAAGCCAGTACAATCTCCCAGCTGTATGGATCAAGAATGTCTCCAGACACTGCTAAATGTCCCCAGGAGGCTGGGGGGGAATGGCTCATTGGGTAAAATAGCCACTCATTGAGAACTACTGCCTTACCTGAACTAAGTTTTGCAGAAACACTGAAGAAAAAAGAATGAAAGAAAAAACAAGCAATACCTAATCGTGCTTATAGCATAATTGCTAGTTTCCTTTCATCCTTGAAAAGTTCCCAGGCTTCATCTCCACTTATAAAATTTTTCTTAAACTGGCCCAACCTGAGACCCCCATTATGTTCAAGCCTGTTGACTGCATCAAATGAGAGATCTGTTATGAATAAGCTGCATAATTATGAGGAATATATAATGGCCACACACTACCTTAAAACTTACAAAATATGTCAGAATGAACAAAACAGAGAATGTTAAGAGTATTGCAAATGAAGAAAGTAAAATGATCTGCTTTGAAGAAACCTCACAGTAATAAAATATTCCTCACACTGTTTTCACTTCAACCTCCTGATACACCCAATATTTACCAAAGTATCTGCTAGAAGTGGGGAATGCACTAGGCACTTTTCTATACCTTATCCCATTGCATTTCCCAACAATCTGATGAGAAAGGCACTATTTGTTTTACAGAAGGGGAAACTGAATGATTTAAAAAAAAAAAAAAAGATAAAATGACTTGTCCAAGGTCACAAAATTTGTCAGTAATATAAAAAAAACTTGACTATAGGACCAACAGCTACAATCCCAGTGCTCTCACCCCTGCAGTATTGCAGGAGTCTATAAGAAAACAAGTAGCCACAATCAATGAAAAGCAAAAAATAATAGAAAATATTTTTTATTCATACTTTATGTAACAATAAAAGACAAAATTATATATTCCAAAATATTATCAGTAGTCATCCACGGGAAACAGGTTTATCAGTTGTCTTTATTTTTATTTTGTGCTTGTCTCTAAATTGCTTTGCCCTGAATACGTGTTACTTACATAGTAAAATGTAATTAAAATCCATTTCCAACAAGAAAAATAATTCACTCCAATATCAGCATTCAGTGACAATTCTCAAACAAATCATAATTCCCATTTATCACCTACAAGAATGGCAAAGATTAAGAAATTTGACAATATCCCGTGTTGACCAAGATGTGGGAAACCAAATAATATCATACACTTTTACAGGAATCTAAATTGGTACAGAGCTCTGGGACAGAAATCTGGAAAAACCCATCACAGTATCTGCCATATATGCTCTTTCTCCTTGCAATTCTACATTTAGGCAACATGTACCATGTATACAATATATAAAAACATATGCCCAAAAATATTTTTAAAAAAGAAAAAAGATATATTAATGACTATCAATAGAGGAATTAGGACAGTGGGATTCAATGCAGCTGTTAGTGAAAATGAGGTATATATCTAGGTACTAATGTTGAAGGTTACCCAATATATAATATTAAGTAAAAAATCAAGTTATGCAACAGCTTACAGAAGGATTCTAAGATACACAAGCATGCATATACATGAACGTATGTATATGTGTGTGTGAGGGCACAGGAAACAGCGTATGCATATGTGGTTGTGTGTAACCTTCTACGTGTATAGAAAATTTTGTAAGAATATGCAAAAAAATTAATATTAGTTGTTATTATCTGGAGAATAGGGCTAGAAGTTAGGGAAAAAGGAAATTGACTTTTTATTTTTATACTACCTTCTGAATTATTTAAAATTTTCTTTATTATGAACATGTATCAGTGCTATAAATATAAACTAAAACAGTTGTTGCTTTTGCTTTTGTTTTTTTAAGAGACAAGAAGCCCTGCTCTCATGCAATGGCTTGAAAACAAAGCAACATATGAAATAGAACTGTCTTCTGTTAGAACAGCAAATGCTTACAAAACAGGACAGTGTGTGTAAGCTTCTCAGCCTCTGTGTGCCAATACGCGGCATAATGGAGACAGCTCTCTCCTGGCACACTCAGAAACAAAGCCAGGATACTATCCCGTTAGGAGATTTTAACGGCTAGATTTTAAGACCAATAAAAGTAAACTACATAGTTCAAGCTAACCCAAACCTACTTTGTTAAAAGTTAAAACCCAATTTTTATTGTTCTATCACCCCAACTTATCTCCTTCCTAAAACAAATGATCCACCTTGGCCATAGAATGCCTGAGGTCTCAACTCTCCTCACTGGCAAACCTCTGTGACTGTCATCTCCCAATATGTCAGAAAACCTGAGCTCTAGTACCACTTGACTGCATGACAGCTCATTTAACCTCACAGAGCTTCTCATCTCTAAAATATTTTGCTACTTGATAATTGTAAGAGCCAAATATGATTGGGGTATTTTAAAAAGCATGTCACCTATACTAAGATGCTACAAAAATGTTAGCTCATTTGAACTAAAAAAAAAAAAAAAATTGCAGTGGCTGACCCCGAGTGCTGATCAAGTATTGTACCAGTCTATGGTGTGTAAATCCTGTCAATAATCTGGAATGCATATGAAGTCATGGCAAATTCATTCTTGACACAGGCAGCCACAGTGGTCTCTTAAAAACACAACTCAGACTTCATTTGCTGCCATTCTCTCCTCCTGGCTCATTAAGTACCGGCTGCACCAGTTACATGCTCCTTTCCGCAAAGCTTTTCCCACCTTTAGGTTTTTGCATCTGCTATATCTGATACTTAAAATGCTCTACATCCAGCCCTTTTCTTTCTGTCTCTGTTCCTTCAGGCGTCACTTCAAATGTCACCTCCTCAGAAAGGCTTTCCTGACCACACCCTGGAAACTGCTCTCTCCTGCTTCCATCACCATCACCATGAAGTTTTCTCTGATGCTCTATTCTTTCCAAGCCATTTAGCACACCATATGGTCATTATCTTTGATTACTGACTTATGGTATGTTTCCCACACTAAAATGTAAGTTCAGAAGTGCCCAGGTCTAATGTATCTCATCCTCCCCATCCCTAAAAGGGGCCAGCACATAGTAGGCAGTCAGGAGACAGTGGCAAATGAATTAATGAAGAGTGGTAGACGGCAGAGTGTTTTCATGCACATTCTCACATTCTACCTCACCTGTGAGACAGGCAGGGGCAACATGATTTTCCTCACTTGACTGACCTGCCCAAGGTCACAGCTTGTAGACGACAAAGCCAAAGCTTATATTTGGAATTTATGACTTGTGATTCCTTGGTACCCCCTCTGATCAATGCTGTCCATGAATTTGGACCTGGAAGGGTGTTCTGGTATAGAGCAAATTTATCTTGGCTTCAACAAAAGTGAATGGGAAGAGAAAGACCTGCTTTCCTACAGAGGGGTAAGGCCGAATAGACAGAGAGAAAAAAAAAATGGTGAGCTATTATCTTGCCCTCCCTAGGAGCGAATTAGTAAGTAAAATTCTTTCCTTCATCTGAATGAAATGCAGCTACCTCTGGGATAGAGGCTTATGAAGCCTCTCATCATCAAGTCACAGTGCGGAACATTTTGCTAATTGAAACAGCAAGTGAAATTTTAGGTAGGTCAGATGCAATTACCCCAAAGGGAAAGTGACACCAGTGTTCACACCTACTGGAGCATATGCAGCAGGCTGGGATCAAGTCACACACATGCAGGCATGCATGCACGTGCACACACACACACACACACACACACACACAGCTATAGCCATCAACACACCTTACTACGGCATTGGGCTCCAAGTCTCCCAAATATGCTGACTCACTGATGGTGACAGGGGAAGGGAGGAATTAAAGAGGAAAGGAGGGAGGAGAGAAAAGAGCATCAGAGGGAAAGGAGACAAGAGAGGGAAACAGAAGAATTTGGAGGTGAAGGAGAAAGAGGAGGAAGAAAAATACAAAAGAAGAGAGGAAAGGAGGACTACTGAGGGGGAGGGAGAAACAGAAAGAAGACGCAGGGCAAAACGAGGCTGCTACCCTCCTAAGATGTTTGCAGCAACGCTCAAGTGGCCAAGTGCTGTCGTTGAGAATTCCTAGGGTCAGGACTTTTTTCAGGCTCTTGGGTGTTTCCATAGAGACCAAGAATGCCTGCTTCCAATAGTATCTTCTAAGTTTCTCTGGCATCTGAACTTTCTTGCTGTGCCTGCACCATTAACAAGGAACTGGGGCCCAGGGGTCACTCAGCAACAAAAGGTAGAAGAAGGGCATGTGGGCCACCTTACATGGTCCTGGCCTCGCCCCAGGCCTGCGCTCAGACAACTGTTCTAGCATCTGATCACCTTACTTCTCCCCCAAGCAAACACTGCTCCTTCCTGCCTCCCTCTGCCTCCCAGTCCCTCCTGCGAAAATCTGCATAGTCTCTTGGGCAGCCTACCAAAAAAGCTGAAGCCTTGGGAAACTTTGTGCCAACCTGAGAATACACTCGGCCCTCCCACAAGTATATTAACAGTGCACTTGGAACATGGACAACTAATTGGTCACATGTTCCACTTCTGGTCACGACCGGAAATACTACCTCCTAGTATTTCCTCCTGGCATCCCAGGCTAGAATCTTCAACTTCTCCCTCTACCTCACACCCCACATCCAGCCAATTGTCAGAGTCTGTCCAGTTGACTGTGCAAAGCTTCCCAGAGCCACTCTTCCTTCCCCAGGCCCACTGGCACTGCCCTAGCTAGGACCTTATTTTTCAGGTCATCAACTGCTACTGCCTCTTAATTCCTCTCTCAGTCCTCCAGGTCCAAGCTCTCTCATTCAGTACGCCCCTTCCCCAGGAATTAAATCAGAAATCCTGGGGGTTCAGGAATCTATGTTTTCAGCTGGCACCTCAGGTGAATCTGATGTAGCCATGGCATACTTAAGCACCAGAAAGGATGCATCCTTGACACAGTTGCAAATTATTCCCAGAACTCATATCTCAATCTTCTCTGCCTGGGGATCCACATATAAAATACATCAAATGAATGCATTAATATAAAGATGAACTCATTATTGTTACACCAATTTATTTTCTTCTGAGTTGTAAAAGAAATAAAGAAATAAAAATTGAAATGTTTTTGTGACCAAGTATTGTGGTCCCTAGGCATCGTCAAATGCCTAAATTGTCAATGGCTTCCCACTGCCTAAGTAACAAAGTCCATCATCTTGGCACGGCATTCAAGGCACACCCTGGCCTGAGTTCAGTCTATCTTCCCAGCCCATACAGCACTTCCCTCTGACCTTGACTCCAGCTTCCAGTTCCAAATGTGGTTCACCATAGCAACTCTACGATGCCACTGTGCCTTTGCACTCAGCCCCAAACAATTCTCTTCTCCTCCATTAAGCGTTTCTCTGGCTCAAACATCACCTTCCATTGTGGTCTTCCCTAGTTCTCCTGGTTGAAATTATGGCTCCTTCTTTATCCCTATAGTACTTTATATGTCTATTATAAGATCACTTATTCACCCTACCTTTTGCCAAATATCCCCAATTCTAATGTGCAATTCTTCACAGTATGGCTTTCTGTAATCAGAGGTGGCTAACAACATATGCTAAATAAACTTGCCAACCACCGGGTAGAGAACTATGCCACCACATGCCAACTGCAGTTTTCTGCATGTGCAAACCCAAAACTGCACAGAAGGTACGGGGTCACCTGTTTACTTCCTATGTGGCGTTATTTGCATTGCTAATGCCACATACTTTTGAATTGTAATTTTAAATTTCTACCTTAAATACCTTTTCAAAGTATGCTCTGGCACATTATTGAAATTGAAAGATAATTTGGACCTATCAGGCAATGCAATTGAAGGTAACAGAAATCACCAGATCTGTTAGCATGGGTCATGAAATGTCCTAATTTCTTACACGGTAAAGGACCTAGTCTTCAAATGCTGAGCTGCTCTATTTAAAGTCTCCAGATCATTTCCAAGAGAAGTTAATATTCAATAACTAGAATTTAGTTGTTTTGTGAGTTACAAGATTCGCCAACAAGGAAATGCACAAATTAAACTCCAGGATTCTTCAAACAACCTCAAAACTATAGATTCTTTCCAAAGGGAGCAAGATGGCGAGCACAGATTATGAAAAGCAGTGTAACCATAAAGCTTACAAACAATTGCAGACGGCCAAAGGTGATACAAATAATTTTTAACATTAAATCAAAACAGACGCTCTAAACTGTGAAAATGGTGATGATGAAGAAACACAAAAATGTACACATAAAATTGTCTACCATTAGTTTATTTTTTAAAAAGTATACATTTAGAGTTTCTCTTTTCTCCTGAAAAAAGTACCTTGATGATGAATCATACAATAGATTGCTTTTTTTTTTTTTTTTTTGGTGAACAAGCACAGTTTTTTTGGTAGGCTAATTATTTCTTTACTTTCACTCATTAGAAAGAGAAACCCTCTTGAGTTGAGAAACTCTTGAGGGTCTGAGCCTACATACTAATTATCTTTCTCTCCCAGCTGGTGTTCTAGCATATGAAAAATGTCCATTATTGAATTTATCTAACATTCTACCAACTGTTTCATTTCTTTCAAGCCTGGGCAGATTTCTGTTAGCTCCAAGCTTATTTTTTGAGTGTGGATGGATATATTTCATTAGAAATGCCCTTTTTAAAAATTCAAAATCTGCCCATGCTTTCATTCATTCAGCAAGTATTTACCAAGCACCTAATAAATGCCAAGCAGTGATGAGAATACAACGGTGAATAAGGCACAGCCTTGCCCTGAACTTTACTTCCAGTCTAGTGGGAGAGACAAGCCAGGCAATATATCACGGCTCAATGTGGTAAGGGCTATGATAGGAAAATGCAGACTGCTGGAACTCAGAGGGTGATGGTCACATGTAGCCTATAGTGTTTAAGGAACTCCTAAGGAAAGTCCTGAAGAAAGTCCACCTGGAAAGTGGACACTGAGATGGCTATGTGTCAGGTTGGCCCAAGCTGAGGGATAGTGTGTGCAAAAGCACAGATATTGCAGGTTTAGGGAGGGGAATGTACTAGAAGGGAAATGGCAGGAAGTTCTGTTGGGCTGGCCTGTGAAGGGACCACAAAAGGCTTCTGATGTCCAGCTGAGAACACCATGGACTTTATCCTGAGAGCCAGGGGACTCATTTTCATTGGCAAGATATTGCTCCATAAATTTTTAAAGCTGCTTCAATTATATTGTGTTCTGTGTCATATCAGGGTTTAATCAGCCTTATTCAGTGCTGGTTTTGCTCTGTTTCCTTCATTTCGGCATTTAAAATTTATTTATGTTATATTTAAGTCAGCAGAGATATTTGTCTTGTTTCAAGAAATTCAAAGTAAAGCTAGGATAATCCTATTTCCCCTTGCCTCAGAGAAAGAAGTACACAGGAAAGATTGTCACTAGATTTTTCGCTTGCAATTTTATGGGTATTTTTCTACAGCATTTTACGCAGTATAGAAAGAGCAGCGCCTGTGTGACCTCAGGCAACTTGCTTAACCTATCTGTGCTTCGGTTTATTCATCTATAAGAAGATAACTATCATCTATCTTAAATAATTTTTGTGAGGGTCAATAAGATACCATAGGTGCAGTGTTTAGCACAATGCCTGGATTGTGATCATTAAGCTGTATCTATTTATCATGAAGCATTATTGAGTAAAATACTTACACATGGTTAGAACTTTGAATTTGTATTTTACTACAAATTTAATCTTATACACATATATATGACATACATTCATATACACACATATGTATAAATATATATGTAAATATATATGTGTATGTGTGTGTATTGTGTGTGTCATTCCAGACATTTTTAGTAGAGATAGTTATGTCTGAGGCAAGGACCTAAAGAAACAGGGAGGAAAGAAGGTACGCTTTGCAATTTTTCATTTTATTCCTTTTGGTAATTTAAAGTTGTTGTTGTTTTTCTTAAACCAAGAACATGGAGAAATTTTTTTAATAAAAATTGATTTTAAAAAACCTGCCATGCAAAACCAAAAAATAAGTTATCATGGAAGCCTAGGGTGATTATACGAAAATCACTTTATATAGAAACAAAAGATAAGGAACCTGGAAAAGAGGAGAACTGGGCTAGGAGGAAAGACAGTATCTGTGCTCAAATTTTCCAAGGGTTTACATGTGGAAGGAGGATTAGACATTTTTGTGTCTAGAGGGTAGAAGTAGGCCCCAGAGGTAAAGTCACAGAAGGCCTGATTTTGTCCAGATGAAGGAAAGAACACTCTGCCGACGGGAGCAGTTCAGGAAAGACCACCACAGGCGGAGGTGAAAGCCCCATCGCCGCCGCATGCATCACGGGTTACCTGATCTCCTTTCAGAGATTCAGTTCAAACAATTCCCCTTCAAAGTCCATTAAA
Organism: Tamandua tetradactyla; assembly: GCF_023851605.1. Lineage (NCBI taxonomy): Eukaryota > Metazoa > Chordata > Mammalia > Pilosa > Myrmecophagidae > Tamandua > Tamandua tetradactyla. Next base: position 60,680,193 of record NC_135337.1, read on the forward strand.
CTTTGCAGTCTCCAAAGATTTGAAGTCTGACGCATAGATGGACATATCCTCCCTTCTTATCCAATAGCTAGTTCATACTAAATGGTAACCCAGAGACACACAAACCACAGCCGCACCTGATATAAGTCACATATCAACTTTGCCTTCAACCTGCAAGACCCTGAAATGGGCAGCTGTTCCTACATAAGAAGTATTGTACATATGCAATATTTCAATCAAGTATGAAGTCATTCAAGTAAATGTTTCATAATGTCAAAGCTTGGTTCAAAATTGGGATGCCATGTTTCAAAGGCAATTTTTGTTTCCAAACAGATTCACATGAAAGTATTTTTGCATTCCTCATTGCCCTAATTCTTTAAACTCAAAAAAAAAAATCTGTTTCTAAATTGAACTACTCTTTTATGGCCTATCATCATCAACTTGTAAATTAAACATAATTTAGAATACTTTAGTGCCTCAAGGTTGGGAATTTACTTTTGTGGATTCTTCTCTGACAGTGGAGTGCATGCAACAGAAACATGATTATTCTGAGCTAATGAATTGGGATAGCTACAGGGCCATTTGGGATGACATGATGACTGTTAAATAATTTTTTTCTAGAGAATAATCTGAATACAGAGAAAGTGAACTCTAGAGCAGGAAGAGAATTCTGCAAGACCCATCCAGCCAGGGAACTGCTTTGGAGTCTGCCATTAATCTGTTGACTTAGAAAATCATTACGTATTTCTGAACATCTGCCACACTTTCATCTAAAAGCAGAGGGGGGGGAATCAAAGTAGCCAACATTGTTTCCATTTCAACAAGCAGTTGTTATAATGCCTGGACAGAGAGACTGTTTATTTCAATGGAGGGATGACAAGAGTGTGGCTGCCACCAGCTAGTTGTTTTACCTTGGACAAGTCTTCTAACTTCTAAAAGAATGAGTTTCCTCATCTAATAAATCGAAATGACACAGACAGCAAAGTGAAGAATAACTGCAAATGTACTCTCAAGTTGTCCTAAGCCTCATACCAAAGCTCTATGGTTAGAGCAGCTATTACAATTTTCCTTTTATAAATGAAGAACAGGCTTAAAACAGGTTACTAGTTTTTTTCCACTAATAACAGTAGAATGGAGGTTTGATCCCAGGTCTCCAGTCACAGGCACTTGCTGCTTACCTCATTTATTTAATAGAATTCTGGGGAATTTAAATAAAATAAGTATTCAAGTGTTCTGCCTACTATAAATTATAATACACGTGTAAGGTATTGTTTAGACTAAAAACTTTAAATTTCCTAGAGACACTTTGGCATATTTTTCCATGCATAAACATTTCTGTTACAGCAAAAGCCCCCATTAGCCACCTATCCTATCCTATCCACCATATCACAGTACAATCAACTGACTAAATGGGAAGATTATTCCTGCTTTAGAAATGATCTATGATTTTAATTAAATAACCTAAACAAATAGATGCATTTACACTGAACAAGCCCATACTCTAAAGATGATAGAAGAACTATTATTAGGCAAGATAGATATAGTTCTAGTAAATAATATTTACCACCTATCCCAATCCCTCATCCAAACTAAACAAACAACCTCTTCCAAGGTGCATTTTCTATTGCAAACATGCATCAAAATAGTCATAAGGTCATTGCACTAGTGCAACAAAGTCACACTATTCCCTGAAGCTGATAGAAGAGTAGCCAGAGGAGGGACATCCCTGCAACCTCGTCATATGGTGCTAGTTCAGGGTGATGGATCAACTTCTGGCAATAGCACTTTGGAGATTACAGCATTCTTATGAAAACTATTTCCCTTCACAGTTTATTGTATTGAAGGCAATACATTCCTCTTCTCTAAACCTATTGAAAAAAGTCTGAGTGAAATCAGCAACCTTAAGAAATTGAGGACTTATCATCACTTGCCCTGTGATACTTACTGTTCCTATTGAATGGTGCCACCCACCCCCAGAGGCCAGAATTTTCTCATTTACCACTGTATTTCCCCATACCACTTAGCACAGAAGCAGGGCTAAGGAAATATGTGCTGAATTCATTCCAAAATCTAACATGCTTTAAAAAAATTCCAAATCAAAATCATAACCTCAAAAAAGAATGAAATCACCCAAAATTTCACATTCCTTTCATTTCCCTAAAGTAGGGCTCTGTCACACTCATTTGGAATGTGTTTATTTTTGTTTCAATTATTTGTTTACATGCCCACTAGGTTCTGAAAAGGATTAGTTAAAGCGGCCTCATTCGGAACACATTAATCTTTTTAAGATCTAAAAGGAGACCACATCCAGTCAAAAGGTGGCTATACTTTGATATACCACAGATTTGGAAAAACATAAATCAAATAACCACATACAACATTAATACCAAAACCCTGGAACCATCAGCCACTTGAGAATAATTTTTGCTTTGTTCCAAATGGTCTTCGAGAAGGATCCCCCAATAACTTACTTTAATTCAATAAAGAGCTTGTATGGGTAAAATTCATTTTCAGCCCAGGACATCTGAACATCTGTGGACAATATTTCACCAGTTTTACAGGGTGAGGAAAACAGAAAATGGTTCCCAGGAAGAACCATTACATGATTAAAAGAAACAATTGTTTATGAAGTGTAGGAATTAAATTTAGTTTAATTTAGTTTGTTTTCATCACTGCCAAAATAATTCAACAGGAATCTTTCTTCTGGAGTTCTGTTTTCCGGTATTAAAGTTACTAAGGTAGAACAAATCATTGCACACTTTGATTATAAATTATCTCTATGTAAATAATTTCCAATCTTAGTTTCTTGAGAAGATAAGCAAATAGTTATAATACTCCTGTCCCAGCATGAATATATTAAATGACTGTTTTGCTATGCAAATCACTAAAAGTGCCTTTAGAAAACCCAACTTGCTAAAATGCTTTATAAAAGATGAATGCAAGCTTAGACACAAAGTTTCGAAGCATTTCCATTTTTCCCCACATGTAAAGCCTTATGAAATATTAATAGCTCAGTGCAAAAGGATAAACAAAATCAAAGCCAACCACATATGAAACTGCATTGTGTAAATCATAAAAGCTGTATAAATCCCAAGTAAAACTGCTCGTGAAAGGTAACAGCATTACCCAAGCAGGCAGGAGAGTAACGTGGCCGAGTTTCGTGACTGCATAGATCAGTAACAGGAGAATCACAATTATAATAAATACCGACCGCAGGCTGCAAAAACAATCAACGCACTTGCTCCTTCACCTCTGCCTTCAACCAGCTGGGTAATGAGAGCGGCTGCTGCTCTCCGCCCTCCTTCCAAGCCTCTCCTCGCACCACCCCCTCCTCTTTCCTCTCCAGCCCTCCCTCCTTTTTCCCTCCCCCTCCCCGGCCCCAGCCAGCGTATTCAGCAGCCTTGAGAGATTAAGAGGCGCTCCTAACTCCCAGGACTCAAGAAATTAGAGAGGCGACAGCCTGGTGCCGTGAGATGCCTCGCTCCCAAGCCGGCCCCCTCGCAGACCGCAGTTGGGGTCAGGGCCAAGGGCTCTTCAGCCGGGCCCAACCCGGCAGGCCCCGCGGAGCGCTGGCTGCGCTCCCGGCCCGCGCGCTACCTGAGCTGTCCATGGTGCTGGCGCGGGCCGGGGGATGCCGGGCGGGACTCCGCGCCGCCGCCGAGGCCCCCGCATTCACTCTCTGCTTGGCGCCACCCCCGCCGCTCCCCGCGCTTAAGTCCCCGTTACTGTCCACCAGCTGCAAAGATTCATAACCATCGTTGCTGGTCTTTTTCCGGTAGCTCCCGAGGAGGCTCATGGGCAAACCCGGTTAGGAGGAAAAAAAAAAAAATCAACCTGGCAGAGGAAGGGGGAGGTGGAAGACGGAAAGCGAAAAAGGAGGAATTAAAAAAAAAAAAAAAAAATCAAGTATCCGACATGATGCAAAGAGGAGGGAAAAGGAGCGGCCACCGGAGAAGAGCTTCGCGGGGCACAGCGAAGCCACCGCCCTGGGCAGAGCGCGGCTAGGGACCCCGAAGCGAGGGCGGGCGGGCGCGGGCGGGTGCGCGCGTCCTCAGTGCTGCCGCCGGGGAGCCGCCAGCCCTGCCGTGCTCAAGGCCCCGGGCCAGACACCCTCTGGCTGGGGAGTGCCCGGAAGCAATCCTATAGGTGTCGCCGCGTCGCCCCGCCGCGCTGCAAGGCCGCTGCCAGCGTAACCGGCCCGCAGGGAGCGAGGAAAAAAGAGGGAGTAACGGAGAGGGGGGGGTCGCAGGGAAGGGAGGCGGGGGGATGAAGGCGGAAAATGGGGCGGAGTGGGAGAGGGAGGGGTCTACTACGGCCGGGGAACCGAGGCGTTCTGGAGCGCGCGTGTGATCAAGAAAAGGGCTGGGCTCCTCTCCCGGCTAGGCTTCAGGGGCGCAGGGTCTCGGGGTAAGATCCCGAGCATGCCCCATTTGTATAACTTAGTCTCTTTTTACTCGAAGATTCGGCAAGCCAAATACACACCACCCCACCCCACCCCACCCCACCCCCAAGGGCAACCAATCCGGAGGACTGACTTGTAACTCAACTGAACAAATAAAGAATGCATGTTAAGTGCCAGGCTGTATGCACACTCGGATATAAAGAAAAGCCGATATTGTACGCTTTCCACAGTATGGGGATGATCCCTAAATTAGATATCAAAGATTGGCCATTCTAACTCTACAAGGCAGTTAGGGTCCATTCCTCCTAGTGAACAGATGTGACTGTTTAGTAACTACTTGTTGAACGAACAAATGGGTGAGGGGCCAAGCCTGAGTCAGGTGGAACTTCAGCTCTGCCATAATTTATCTTGGGACCTGGAGAAAGGACTATACATTGAGCTGGTTTAAGAGGATGGTTGCCAAGCAAAGCAGACAGGATTTTCTTTCTATTCTCCTGCGTGGGCTCCTCTTTTTTTCCTTTTACAATTCTGGGCAGAGCAGTCACCCACTATCAGAGGCTAATTTATCACTAAGTTAACGGAGCTTAAGTATTTCTCTCTGAAGCCCCCTTCAAAGCCGGGTACCTAATTTTAAATGGTGATTCTGTTGGAAGATGTATTCTTATTAAAGAGGACCCCAACATTTTGTAAGTGTCGGCCCTTGAAAACTCTGGATAAAACAATAAGTATCAAACTACAGTTACCAAATGGTCATTTTCACCTGAAATGATAAAACTGCAGAATGGCTTCCTCATTCTCATCTCAGGTGAAGACCAAGTGAAAATTTGGGTTAAAAATTATCACTTTCCAGATTAGAATTTGGAGTGACTAAGTGAGGAGCTTCTCCAAAGTCATTTGACGTTGATTCCTCACTTAAAAAAAAAATTGCATATATATAAAATATGCTTTAAGTCCATATATATTTGCCAGTTTTGTTTTCTTCTAGACGCTCATGGTTTTCTCTTGCTGTTTTATTCTAACCACGTAAGGACACAAAACCAAACTATACCATCTAAGAGGCTTCAGTCAGACAATTACAGACCCAAAGAGTTTCCTGGGCGCTCTACCTCAGAGACTACGTAAAATGAGTTAATTGGATTGTGTGAGGTTGTCCTGTTCAAGGATCACTCAAATGGAGATTCTTGTAGAAAGAGAATAAGTCAGAAGGAAATGTCAGGAATGCTGTCTTCTAGATTCCACCAGTCCCTTTGAGAGGACCCTACGCTCTATGACAGCTGCTTTCCTAACTGCTGTATCTAAACAAGAGGGAGGTCTGATCTGAGCCACAAATCAGAGTTAATGCTTATTTATAACAAGATCAAACAACTTGGGTAGGAGGACAAAAAGTGTGTAATAAAATTTTTAACACCAATTTTATACTTTCAATTTGCTGAATCTGTCAGATTGGGCTATTTTAACTACTTAACGAAGTAATTTCTGTGAAGTCTTTAGAAAAGAAATCTTTTCCAATAATATTTTACTGCTCTTTTCCCTTTAACTCATTACTCAGCTACAGGGAGAGCAAATAGACAGTGTCTGTCATGTGCCTTGACAAATGCTGGGTTTAGAGTCACTAATTAAGAGAATTGAGAGAGGGCCACTTCTGAAAAGTGAAAATTGTTATTTTCAAGAAGAGCGCTCCTAGTTATTTTTGCTCAAATGTTTTCAGAGCTGCAGATATACTGCTGGAATAAATTATAGATGAAACATGTGCCTTTGTATTTTTGGATATCTATCTCCCAAATTTATAAATTTTAAGAAAAATGGAATAGGGTACATTGACCATTTTCATCTTATTCTTACATTTAATTTAATACAAATAAAATGTATCAGAATAATAACTGTTAATAACTCTATAATATTAGAGATATAAAGAATATATTTAAGGCAGAATAATACAATAACTAGAGTAACTTACAACAGTCTTGAAACTAGAGTTTGAGACCTAAATTGGACTATACATGAATTTTTATAACTAAGATCTTCTTTACTGTGCTGAAGGCCAAATTCATAAAGAGTTCACTTATTGTGGTAGTTAGGTTCAGGTGTCAACTTGGCCAGGTGAACGTGCCTAGTTCTGTTGCTATGGACATGATCCAATGGTATGGTGAACCTATCTCATTATATCTGCAGTCGGTTAAGAGGCATGCCTGCTGTAATGAATGATGTTTGATTTAATTGGCTGGTGCTTAAATGAGACAGCGCAACATAGCACAGCCCAAGCAGCTCAGCATACCTCATCTCGGCACTCACAGCTCAGCCCAGGCCTTTGGAGATGCAGAAAGAAGTTACCCCGGGGAAAGTTGTTGGAACCCAGAGGCCTGGAGAGAAGGCCAGCAGAGATCATCCTGTGCTTTCCCACATAAGAAAGAACCTCAGTTGAAAGTTAGCTGCCTTTACTCTGAAAAACGAACGAAATAAATCCCCTTTTATTAAAAGCCAATCCATCTCTGGTGTGTTGCATTCCGGCAGCAGGCAAACTAGAACACTTATCCATGAGGGCCTCAATCTTCTCTTGTATACCATCATTAGAAGGTTAACTGAGAATTAAATTAGCACCCAACATACCGTAAATACTCAACAAATGCTATTAACAAACCTACTACTACTAATATTGTTCTACATTATTTGTATTATACATTGGATGAGTTACTTTCAAAAACTTCATTTTTTTCAATTGTAAAATAGTCTCTGCCTACCAAAGAGATTTATTATCATGTTATATGATTCTATCACTAAATTGTATGATAATATAAAAGCACTTTGATTAATATAAAGTGATTGCTCCCCTTTGAATTTTTAGCTGTTTGCATTCATGTCTTTGCTAAGGATTTTGGACTCCATGATGACAAAAATCCACGTTTTGCTCATATTGGTATCCTCCATGACACCCAAAACAGCATCTCCTTCTCATTAGATATTGTCTAAATAGCTACTAAATTAAAAAATAATTAATAAAAATATCATAGTATCACCTTGTCCAGTATATTTAAACTACATGTTGTGACCTATTAGTGGATTGTAAAATTAATGTAGCAGTTCATGACCATTATTTTTATAAAAATAAAATAGATAAGAAAATGGTATTATGGAGCATAGTTATTGTTTCTTAAAATATTGGTTTTAAGAAACCACACACTTGCACTCAAGAATGATATAAATGTTTGAATGTTGATATATGCAGAACCTACAAAACCAACAGAACTTAGAGGTCTTAATGTTACCCAGTTGTGAATGGCCTATATACACCTGACATGTGAATTCACTTGGATAATTGAACAACAAAGAGTTCTGGATTTACCAGACAGTAAATGAAGGCAGACTGAAAATGCAGAGCTGTGTACCAGTCGCCATGTTTGTTGACGATGATTGTATGATGATACAGCTTTCACAGTGTGACTGTGTGATTGTGAAAACCTTGTGTCTCATGCTCCTTTTATCTACCTTATCAACAGACGAATAAAACAAATGGAATGAAAATAAATAGGGGGAACAAATGTTAAAAAAAAATTTAGATTGAAATGCTAGTGATCAATGAAAGGGTGGGGTAAAGGGTATGGTATGTAGGAATTTTTTTGTTGTCTTTTTATTTCTTTTTCTGAATTGATGCAAGTGTCCTAAGAAATTATCATGATGATGATATGCAACTATGTGATGATATTATAAATTACTGATTATATATGTAGAATGGAATGCTCATAATAAAAAATAAAATTAAAAAACAAAAATGAAGGCAGAGCTCCTATACTGTTCTCTGTTGTAAAATGTATTATGATTAGGTCTCTAAAATGCACTTTTTCAATATTCTATTTTACCTAACATAAGTCAATGAACAGGATTAAACTTCCTCTGACAATGAGCCTCAGTGCTTGATCCAGATTATCTCCTTATCAAATAAGGCCTTTGGATGTAGATGGTGCAAGGACTCAAACTGGGGACCAAAAGGTCATACCTAGTCTCCAGACATATTTTGTTTGTACTGTACTAACTTTTTTTTTAGTTTAAATTTCTATACAGAAGTTACATGGGTTCCAGTTTGCCAAAGTTCACCGCCACTTCCTAATTATGATACCCAGCCTGTTCCACTCATTCCCACGATCAGTCAGTCCTTGCCATATTTGAATTTGAGATCTGTAATGTAGTGGCAAGAACTGGAGGAGAACCAACAACAAGACAGGTGTCAAACTGCATCTTTAGGCCACAGTCCAGAAGAAAGAACCACAGACAAAATCCTCTAACTCCACTGTAACCATCAGGCGGGCCTTGAGTGACTTCCCTTCTCTTAACAGTAAAATTAAGGTGTTGAATTACGTGATCTTCCCCAGTTCTCAAATTTTCCTATCCTTGAAACTTTAGTTGTCATTTTCCTCTTTCTCTTCCACATGAAGCCCAGGGAGAAAAACCATGGCCAGTTAAGAATAAGTCCAAGTTAATCAAAGTTTTACTGTGAATACACACACAAATAGCAGCAGCTGTCAAGTTACACACAGAGCAAAACACAAGAGAGAAGAGGATGTGTACTAGAAACAAAGCCAAATATATGATAGAAGAAAACCTGAACTATTCCTATAATGTAGCCCCTTGAAATAGGGATGTCTAGTCTTGATACCTGATGAACTGCTGAGTATCCCAGAGAAGAGGACAAATTGTCCAGGTAGGGCATATTATTTAAGATAACTCAGTACCCTAAAACCTGTGCCTCCTTGAAGCTCTAGCAGTAATAAAAATAATCGCCATTTACTGAGTATTTACCATTTGCCACATGTCTTACCTACCTTAACTCTCACCTTCCAAACAGCCCCACAAAGGTGTTATCCTTATTTTGAGGCAAACTCAGAGAATTTAAGTAACTTTCCCAAGCCACACAACTCTCAGGATTCACACTCCCATCTTTCTGATCCAAATTCACTCTTTGGCAATTTTTAATGATCAAAGTACAAGTTGGAGGACATCTGGATCCGACCTGCCTTACTAAGTGTAGTAAGTAAAAAGTGATGTGGGCACCTTGTGGTATTACTCTCGTCTTCTCCCACATGGCAGGATCTGCTTAGCAAAACCTGAAGGTTTTCATTTAATGTGGCTTTCCAGCAGGCAATCTTGTATTGCAGCCATCTAGCTTAGAGGACTTTTATGTAATGCTCCTGAAAATTGACACTTCGCTAATCTTTGACCTAGTTTGAAATCACCAGAAGAAAAAAAAATCTTTTTTACATTAAAAGCAAGTTCCTTGCTTTAAAAAACAGTGTAACCTCTATTGTGTTCACACACATGTCTGCAGATTAAAAAAAACATTAAGGCAGGGTGAAAAAACTACAAGCTTTGCAGGAAGAAAGTCTATTTCTGAGTCCTGAACCTGCCACATGTACAGTATCTTTAATTTGTTTAATCACTCAGAACGAGATTTTCCTTCCTTAAAGAGAAGAGACCTCTTGTCCTCTCTCACAGGAAGAATCAAATAAATGATATACATGAAGGCACTTAATAAACACTAAATCCCTACTCCGATACTGCATTTCATCAAATCTAAGAGGCCAACTTACAAAATAAAAATAAAAACTTGTCACTGACAAAAAATGACACATATACTATCAATTTTAAGATGTCTCCAGGTTTCAAAATTGATAGCATGTTTTTTTAAAAAAGGTCTTAGAATTGACATAACAAATGTTATTGTTATTATTTGACTATATATTAACCTAAGAATATATTTGTCAATTTATGGTTCACATACATTTGAGCAACTCTAGTGGATAAAGGCAACATTCACCATGTATGCCAGGCCTGGTACAGTGCCTGCCACATAATGGGTCTCAATAAGTATCTGCTAATTGAATGAAAAAGCAAAAAATTATTTGGGAAACCATATTCAGCTTAGCTAAAAACTCAACCTGGATTTCCTTAACAGCTCACTCAAACCACAGCTCCATTTGAAAACATTCAATTTACCCTTGACTTTGCAAGGACATGCTTGCAGGATAAATGTATTATACCTACAATAACATTTCAAGAATAATTCATGGAAGCACCGTCCCCTTCATCTATCATTTCACAAGCAGAGAAACTTCAGCATCTCAGACAGAGAGACTCCTGATTATTACAGGTAGCCCCATGCTCAGTGGCTCTCAATCCTGGAGAGAAGAGACTATTAAAAACACTGCATAGTAAACAGCTCCCCAAAGTCAAGTGCAAAGAAACACAAGATGAAGGTTACCCTAAATCCTGGCTATCACCAGGTTTGGCCCGAAGCTCATTACATATACTGTTATGCTCAAGAGCCTTAAATTGTGGATGCCTAGTCTCAGTAACACCATTACACCTAACAAAGTGCTGGGCCCTAGAGCATGTGGCAAACCCCCTGTGATGGTGGGGCAGAAGGCAGCAACCATGCCAGAAGCAGGGAGCTATGGGCAGAGCTCACAGGACACCAAACCACTGCTGCCCACCCAAACACATCTAACTGGAGAGAAGGAACTAACATTTTCTGAACACTATAAGTGCCTGGGATTTATCCACTTAAACATGAGTGGTCTCTATGAGGATTATCATGTCCACTTCACACCCAAGGAGACCAGAACTCAGAAATGAAGCTGAGTCTGGGCTACGCAGTGACTGTCAGTGAGCCTCAATATTCCTCTCCTTTTTGTATACTAATGGGACCCCTAATCTTTAGTTGGGCACATGGCCACACAGTATGAAGTCTTCTCTTGTGTCCAGGACCTGCCACGTGCAAGTTTCCTATAATCATCTAGGTGTGGACATAGGACTATATTCTGAACATTGTAATTATACACAGAAATGATATATGCAACTTCTGGTATACATTCTTAAAAGGGAAGGAGGGGTCCCATGTCTTTCATTCACTACTTCTTCCTTTCTGTTGGTTGAAGTATGTAGCTCCCATATCCTAAATAGCCTAAGTCCCCAAGACAACCATATCAGCCCTGGACTTATGACTAACTCTAGACTTCTCAGAGGTAAGAAAGAAACAAACTAATTTGTTTTAAGCCATTGTTTTTTTTTGTTTGTTTGTTTGTTTTGCTTTTTTCTGTTACACACATCCAAACCTAATCCAGCTGGGATACTAACTGCATCCTAATTACTGGATTTCTGTTATTGATTTATCACACCATTTACTAGGAAATACATAAATTCTGTGCCCCTGGACCAATGTGATAACTTCCCTAAACCTCAGTTTTCTCATCTGTAGATAGTAGCGTCCAACTAAGAGGACAGCTACGAGAACTGTATGATATAAAGAGCTTAGCAGAGTGCCTGGCACACAGTAAGGGTTCACTGAATGTCACATATTTTTTATTATTTCTTGTCAGTGTCCTTCAGCTGATAACAGCTGAGTCTGTTATGCCTAACACCAAAGCCAGTGCTCTCTCCACCCCACCCTGGGACCCAGAGATGTCAGGAGCAGACCCAACCCAAACAGAGCACTGCCTGTTATCAGTGGACTCCCTAGTAGAGTTACATTTTCTTTTGAGGGGACTAGTCTTTCTTTTTAATCTGCCCACACAATTTCAATGCAGTCTGGAACGTTTTAAGCCACTGAAGTTGATAAAGATCTTAGGGAACCTATCAGTGTGTATGACACAGTGGTTCTGGGTCAATTTGTCTCACTATGCTGAAATGACAGTGTCTCATTCATTCTCCATTTGTGCTTAAGAGAAAATAAGGAATTTGAGTACTAAGTGAGAGTATTTTTATTGTTTTATCTTTTAACTTTATATTATGGAAATTTTCAAACATACAGAAGTAGGTAAAATGATATAATGGACTCCTTTGTACCAATCACTCAGAATCAATAATAAGTCACGGCCAATCTTGTTTCACAGGTATAGACTCCTAATTACTTTAAAGCAAATTCCAGACTTTATATCATTTCATCAGTGAAAATCTCAACATGTAGCAATTTTAGAAAATAAATATCAGATTTGATCTGCACTAGAAGCCCAGCAAGGTGACATCCCATCTATTTGCACGAGAGACTATAGCCAGCGCCAGCTCCCCTTCAGAAGACTGTCAGGGGAACTGGCAGAACCTTCCCACTTCCTTATTTCCCAATGGAAACGATACACCATGATACAGCATCTATTCAGCTTCCTGTACCCCACCCCATGCCAAATACTATCACCTCTTCAGGCACTAATTATAATCCTAGACCTTGACACCCTAGAGATCTGGAAAACAGCATGGAATAAAGTTTTGCCAGAATAAGAGAAATTTACGGAATATTAAAGTTGCAAAGATCTGTAAATGGTAGACTATCCCTTTCAATTTAAAGATAAAATTGAAAGAGATTTAGCAAATTTATTAACAGAGCTCACTAAAATGCAGATCCAATTATGTGACTCAGCTGCTTCAAACTACACAAGGCTTCCTATCAATCTCAGTTGAAGGTATTTAACATAATAGACGCTTCACCTTCAACGGCCAGCTATTTCCTTCTCCACCCTAGCCCTCACCACTTCTCCTTGTCCAACCCTCACTCTACTTTCAGACACACAGCTTCTTTCAGATCCCCAGTGTGGCCAGTTCCTGCCTGCCCTTCAGGTCCCTGCCTAGACAGCACTTTCCTAGGAAGCCTTCAAAGTTCTCAAAGTCAGGTTATATAAAATCCCATGTGGTCCTTGTGCATCTTCTAATACAGCTACAACATACCACATTAAAATTGCCTGTCTGACCTACTTTGAAAGCTAGGAAAAGCTAGTTACCAAATTCATTTGGAAAGGAAAAAGACCTCGAATAGCTAAAAAAAAATCCTAAAAAAGAAGTGAGTGGGAGAATTAACACTTACTGATTTTAAAGCTTATAATAAAACCACAGTGGTCAAAACAGCATGGTACTGGCACAAAGACAGAAGTACTGCCCAGTGGAATTGAACAGAGAATGTGGAAACAGATCACCAAATCTATGGTCAACTTAGCTCTTCAGCATGGGAGGACTGAATATCAATAGCTGAAAAAAATGAAGGAGGACCCTTACCTTACATCCTATACAAAAATTAACTCAAAGTGGATCAAAGACCTAAATATAAGAACCAGTACCATAAAACTTCTAGAAGAAAATATTGGGAAACATCTTCAAGATCTAGTAATAGGAGGTAGCTTCCTAAACTTTATAGCCAAAGCACAAGCAACAAAAGAAAAAAAAATAGATATATGGGAACTCCTAAAAATCAAAAGCTTTTGTGTCTCAAAAGACTTTGTTAAAAAGGTGAAGAGGCAGCCAAATCAATAGGAGAAAATATTTGGAAATCACATATCGGATAAAGATTTGTTATCCTATATACATAAAGAAATCATACAACTTGACAACAAAAGAACAAACAACCCCATTATAAAATGGGCTAAAGATACGAATAGGCATTTTTCCTGAAGAGCAAATACAGATGGCTCAAAAGCACATGAAGAGATGCTCATTTTCATTAGCTATAAGGGAAACGCACATCAAGACTACAACAAGATATCACCTCACCTATAAGAATGGCTGCTATTAAACAAACAGAATACTACAAATGTTGGTGAGGATGTGGAGAAACTGGGACACTTATGCACTGCTGGTGGGAATGTATAATGGTACAGCTGCTATGGAAGACAGTCTGGCATTCCTTAGAAAACTAAATATCGAGGTGCCCCATGATCTGGCAATACACTACTCAGTATATACCCAGAAGAGCTGAAAGCAATGATACAAACAGACATTTGCACACCAATGTTCATAGCAGCATTATTCACAATCACCAAAAGATGGAAACAATCCAAGTGCCCATGAACAGGCAAGTGGATAAACAAAATGTGGTATACACGTTCAATGGAATATCATGCAGCAGTAAGACAAAATGATGTCCTGAAGCACATGACAAGATAGATGAGCCTTGAGGATATAATGTTGAGTGAAATAAGCCAGACACAAAAGGATAGATACTGTTTGTTTCTACTTTTAGGACCATGGTAAAGGTAAATTCAGAGGTATAGAATATAGAATATAGGGGACCTAGAGGAATATTGAAGCTAGAGATGGGTGAATTTTTAGCTAATGGAGGTTGACCTTAAATGTAAGGGAATGGATAGAAGTGAAGACAGTTCATAGTGAGTCTATAAGTAATAGTGTCATATTGATGGTGAACATGACTGAAAGGGGTTATACAGAGACATGTATCCCACCGAGGAACACTACAAATGTAAGTTCTTGCATGAACTACTTCAAAGGTATGAATCTTATACAAAGAGTTTATAATATCAGGGTATAAGGGGAAAACTACTATTGCATGCTATGGGCTATGTTTAACAAGAAGACATCAATAGTACCACAGCAAAATAATGGGGGAAAATGGACAATACTTAAGGGGATGTTGGGATTTTCTATTTGTTGAGGGTATGTTTATCAGTTACTTTTCTCTTGGGAGCAATGAAAATTGTCTAAGATTGAGAGTGTTGATGGGCTGTTGACTCTGGACATTATATACGATGCCCAATGGATGGAGATGGCTGAAGGATACACTGACTGAGAAGAACAGTGAACTATAGAATATTCATATGATTGAATATTGTGCTGCTACAGAAAGGAAAGTCATAAGACATGCAACATTGAGAATGAACCTGTGGGACATTATGTGATGCAAAATAAACCAGAAACAAAAGAGTTAATATTGTGTGGTCTCATTTAGAAAATACTTAGAAGAAAATTGGGGCCTAAATTGCAAGCTCTTATAGTAGTCACATTTAGTTCCAAGCAGTAACTGTTATTTCTAGATAATGAGAGGCTGTGATATAAATGTATAACCTGATATTTCCCTGGAACTTTGGGTACCTGTGTGACACCTAAGACTCAGAGCAGGAGTTGTGCAGTTCTGAAGGTCAGTATTGCCACATACAACGACTGCTAAAGAAATTGAAAAAGAGATCAGGCTTCAATTAGAGATGAAAATGAAGCTGATTGGGTTGGAACTAAGGTAAATCAAAATACAGGGGTAAGAAGACATTGTATTTTAGAACTTTATCTACTCTATGACACCAAAAGATGAGAGGTTTATTGTGTCCAGAACCTAAATTTTATGTAGTACATAATCTAACTCAACCTGTCTGGATACATCATTGAAATAACCCAAACACAGCGAGTCCAGAATGAGAACAAGGGCTTGTAATTCCGTATGGCTTAAGGGAATGCCCAGATATATTCCAGAGTATGTTGAGCAGATAATTAAAAATATTGGCAAACTCCTCTGGGAGGAATGGGAGAAAAAAATGGAATATTAAACTTTACTAGCGGGGAAACCCCTGATAATACCTCAAACAATAAGGGACTCCCAAGTCAATAGGCCAAGCCCTTGATCTTGAAGCTCGATCTTGTGAAGCTTATTTGCATAGCAGAGAAGCTTAGCCTACCTGTGGTTATGCCTAAGAGTTACTTCCAGAGGACCTCTTTGGATCACATGTGACGTCTCCCTCTCTAAGCCTGATGCTGCAAGTGAAATCATTACCCTCCCTTCTAGGTGGGACATGACATCCAGGGGTGAAAATCTCCCTGGCAACATGGGACATGACATCCAGGGAGCCTGGCCCTGGCACCATGGGATCGATAATGCCTTCCTGACCAAAAGGGGGAAAAGGATTGTAACAAATAAGGTATCAGTGGCTGAGAGAGTCCAAAAAGAGTTGAAAGAGGGGTGCAAGGGTAGTTCAGTGGTAGAATTCTCACCTGCAGTGTGGGAGACCCAGGTTCGATTTCAGGTCCATGCACGTCCAAAAAAACAAAAATTATCAGCAAATGGTGCTGAAATAATGGGATACTCACATGGAAAAATAATGAAATGTGACCCTCCCATACAGCAAAAAAAAAAAAAGAATCAAGAGGCTACTCGTATGCAAGTCTCAGCTAGCGACTGCTACTTACGGTTTGCCAAACCCCAACCAAAACTATTTCTACCAACCCTAAAGAACACCTGGAACTTTATATGAGATTCTACAAAGGTCCATGTACTATGATTACTTTCCAGAAACCTACAACCTCTAGCAGGGTTCCTAGGCCAGATGAGTCCTGAAACCCAGAGGGACCAGCCTTTCCAGAACATCAACTAGTTCCATTCCCTTATCACATATTATCAATAGTTCTTTCCAACATGTAAAAGTTAGAATGGGCAGAGCCCAATTACCTCTAACGACTGGCAGAGGGATCAAAGGAGAAGGATGAGTTATAACGGAGAAGACAGGATTTAGCAAGAGTATGACTGCCAAATCATTATAGTGATATTTTAGTTTCCAGTGTCTTAGAGCAGCTAGAAGGAAAAGCCTAAAATTCTAGAACTGGAACTCACATCACATTCTAAAATGTGTTCTACAACTAACTGTTGTGGTGTGCTTTGAAATGTATTGCTTTTTTGTATATATGTTGTTTTCCAAAATTAAAAAATTGAAGAAAAAAATTGCCATATGCAGTGTGACTCCCCAGCATTCCGTAAGTTCCACGAGGACAGGACTATGTGTGGTGCCTGCCCCATTCTGGCACACCTAATGAATACTCCTAGATGAATGAATAACAACTGCTACTACTGGAAGAACTGGTGAGAGATCTAAGGGAAAGTACTCTGAATGCTGCTTAGAACTCAACAAAGTTCACCTGTGCATTTGTTATTGCTCACTGCCACGGAGCTACCTCGGGATCTGGTTTTCCGATCAGTCCAGGTCACAGCTCTTAGCGTTTCAGCCAATACAGTTGTCACTTCCTGCTATTTTTCTATGTAAATAAAACCATTTCCACTGGATTAAAGAAAATAAAGTTAGACTTGCACCCTTTTAAAGTCATTTTAGTTTGAAATGTTATACTTTATTTTTTGACCTGAGTAGGAGATTTAACACCACAGACCATTTTCCTAAAGACTTAAGAATCATCATTTCTAAAGAATATATCCTTTGGGCAGGTTATCATTTATGAATAACAGAAAACAACCCTTTCGTCTTTGCCTCTTTCACTATGCCCATGTGATATGAACTACAAGGAGCCATGAGCTGTTGGCGTAACATGAGATGGGGAAGTTTCCAAAAGAAAGTATAAGTAAGATTACAAATTACAAAACAAAATGATCAAGTGATCGTAAATATGTTTGAAGTTTATTAGTAGAAGGAAAATACACCAAAGGTTTTCTAGAACCTTTAAAGCTTTGGCTTCAAGATTGGAGAGAACAGTCATGTTGGTTTTCAATGCAAGAATGATTTACTGAACATTCATATGATGGGGCCAGCTCCCTTCCCCTCATTCCCATCTTTAATTTCAGTGGGAAGTAATCTGGAAGGGAAAAAAACAGCAAAGGGCTAATTCAGTAAAACTTAAGTCAACACAAACCCAATTTGCTGGAATTCTCAGTGTGGTGGTTTGGCAACAAACAGGCTTGCAGCCTGGATGTTTGAACTTGAGGCAAAATATAACTTCTTTGAGCCTTCGTTTCCTCCTCTCTAAATTGGAGCATTTCCTCACTCACTAGCAATACATATTAATTTAGATAAGGCAGGTGGAGTGTACATTTATTTTTTATCAGCAGAGAACAGCACTCCCTTTTTCTGAGAAAGTCTCCTCCTATGGCTGGAATCAGAGCTACATGCCCAGCTCTGGGTACCGCAAACCAAGCTCAGTCAACCACAGCCCTTCTTCCCCAGGATTTTAAAATTTGAAACCAGAGACAGCAAGTCTGAATCCTTCCCTAGAGCCAAGATGACACTCAGGAATTGTAAGAGCCTTGCTTTCTGACATGTGGATATAACTGATAGGAGACAATGATGTCATCAAGGAGAGAGAAGCAAATTTGAGAGAGGAAGAAAGGGAGACAGAGATTTCAAGTTCCAGGAACTCAGGAGGTGCAGGTGCTCCCCTACCTTCCCTGTGGATACAAAAGCCTCCTTTTTCAATTCAGTTCATTCAAACTGGGTCTCTGTAACTTATAACCAGTAGAAGCCTACCTAAAATACGGTATTTAGCACAATGCCTGCACAATGTAGCTTAATGCACTGAAGTCATTACTTGCTCTCATAATTGGATTATCACTGCCACTCTGACTCTCCACAGCACACAAGAAGGAAAACTTAAGATGCCAAAATAAAACCTTGCTTTAGAAATTTAAGCAAAACCAATAAGCTTCAGGGGATGCAAGGGCAGCTCAGTGGTAGAATTCTCGCTTGCCATGCGGAGACCAGGGTTCGATTCCCAGTCCAAAAACTTTCCAAAAAACAAACAAACAAACAAAAAACAAACAAGCAAAAACTCAACAAATGGTGCTGCAACAATGGGTTACTCACATGGAAAAATAACAAAATGTGACCCCACCATACAGCATACAAAAAAAAAATCAATAAGCTTCATGCTATCACTTAGCATTCCTATCCATTCAGCTAAACTTTCCACAATTGTTTTGGCTTTAATTAACAATTATGCTGCATAATATGGTCTACAAACAATCTGCATGTAGAGTAGCATTGACCAACAGAAATATAATGCAGGCCACAAATGTGAGCCACATATGTAACTTTAAATTTTCTAGTACCCACATTCAAAAAAAATAAGTGAAATTAATTCTAATATATTTTATTGACTAAACGGAGCCAAAATATTATCACTTCAATATGTAATCAACATAAAAAAATAATTAACGAGGCATTTTACATTTCTTTCATGCTAAGTCTCAAAATCCACTGTGTATTTTGTATTTCACAGCACATCTCCATTTGGATTAGGCACATTTCAAGTATTCAGTAGTCGTTTATGCTAGTAGCTACAGTATTAGACAGCTCATATGTAAAATGTCTCAGTCAATCTTCACAATACCTCTGAGAAGACTGATGCCTTTGCAATTCTAGATGAGGAAATCAAAACCCAAAAAAGTAAGCAATTTGTTCACAATCAACAGCTAGTCAGTGCCAAACCCAGACTCAAACTTGGGACTTTTACCTCTAGATTTTACACTTTTCACACTCCACTGTCTTTATACAATAAGAACTGATGTCCAACATGATATGGAATTATAGCCAGATCAATAAAATAAATCATAATGACATGGCTTCCCCTGTAAAATGAGAAGGTTGAACAGATGGTCTCTAGGTCCAAGAGCTATATTTCCTGATTGACCACTCAGGGTGCAGAGCCTGTCAACTGGACAGAGTAGCTCAAATGGGAACAATTCCAGAAAATTCACACTTTTCTATTGATTAATGAATGTAATTAATCTCTCACTGTCACAAACGTATGTGTTTGCTCCACCATACCTTCTTCTCTAACAAGCTATTACTTTGTTCATGAAACCAAAATACAAGTCTGCAAATAAACAAAACAGTCTACACTGGCCTTCAAATATAACTCGAATATTTGAGCTAGCTCAGCATAATGGTTTCTTCAGACAACAGTGAGAAATAGAGAGCATACACCCTTGTCTACAGCCAACCCACAACCCTCCCAACCATTGACAAAACTGAGCTTGCCCTTTCCTAAGCAGTTTACAGGTTAGGATTTCAAGAGAAAAACACACATTGCTGATATAGCTTAACCATTATAATTTTCTCCAGATCTTTTCACACAAAATCCCTTGCTTTTTCTTTGCAGCAGGAAATGAATTTCTTATGTTGGTGGCAGAATGCCAGCCCTGCAAATTAACAAGAAACTTGCTTTTTAATCAAAAGACTTGTATGAAAAGGGCTTACTAAGCATAGTGCCTGGAACACAGCAGGCACTCAATTTATGTTAGTTTCCTTTGCATCTTATTAGGGTAAAGCACATACATATCCAAGGAATATTTAATGTCAGAGAAGATACCCACAACATAATGTTAAAGGAGATTAACAGAACACAAATCTGATTCTAAAATGTGAATCCCACTCTATAAAAGAAAGGAAAAGTCTTCCTCTATGTATGCTGTTCTAGTTTGCTAGCTGCCGGAATGCAATATACCAGAAAAGGAATAGCTTTTAAAAAAAGGAAATTTAATAAGTTGCTTGTTTACAGTTCTAAGGCCAAGAAAATGTCCCAATCAAAACAAGTCTATAGAAATGTTCAATCTAAGGCATCCATCCAGGGAAAGATACCTTGGTTCAAGAAGACAGATGAAGTTCAGAGTTTCTCTCTCATCTGAGATCACAGTCAGCGTTTCTCTCTCATTTGGAAAGGCACATGGTGAACACGGTCAGGGTTCCTCTATCATCTGGAAGGACACATGGCAAACACGGTGTCATCCGCTAGCTTCTCTCCTGGCTTCTGGTTTCATGAAGCTCCCCAGGAGGTGTTTTCCTTCTTCATCTCCAAAGGTCTCTGGCTCGTGGACTCTCTGCTTTGTGGTCCTGCAGCATTCTCTGCTCTCTCTGAATCTCCCATTCTCCAAAATGTTTCCTCTTTTATAGAACTCCAATAAACCAATCAAGACCCACCCAAATGGGTAGAGACATGTCATCACCTAATCCAGTTTAACAGTCACTCTTGACTAAATCACATCATCCAGGGAAATGATCTGATTACAGTTTCAAACATACAGTATTGAATAAGGAATACTCTACCTTTATGAAATGGGATTTTGATCAAAACATGGCTTTTCCAGTGTGGACAATGAAAGCTATAGGCTGAGCTCCCAGTCTTGGGGTTTATTCATATGAAATTTAACCCCACAAAGGATAGGTCAAGTCTACTTAAAATTTAGGCCTAAAAGTCACCCCCAGGAGAGTCTCTTTTGTTGCTCAGATGTGGCCTCTCTCTCCAGCCAATACAACAAGCAAATTCACCACCCTCCCCCTGTCTATGTGGGACTCCCAAGGGTGTGGACCTTCCTGGCAATGTGGGACAGAAATCCTGGAATGAGCTGAGACTCAGCATCAAGAGATTAAGAAAACCTTCTGGATCAAAAAGGGGAAGACGGAAATGAGACAGTCTCAATAACTGAGAGATTCCAAACAGAGTCAAGAGGTTACCCTGGAGGTTATTCTTACACATTAAGTAGATATCACTTTGTTATTCAAGATGTAATGGAGAGGCTGGAGGGAACTGCCTGAAAATGTAGAGCTGTGTTCCAGTAGCCATGTTTCTTGATGATGATTGTATAATGATAGAGCTTTCACAATGTGACTGTGTGATTGTGAAAACCTTGTGTCCGATGCTCCTTTTATCTACCTTGTCAACAGACGAGTAGAACATATGGAATAAAAATAAATAATAGGGGGAACAAATGTTAAAATAAATTTAGTTTGAAATGCTAGTAATCGATGAAAGTGAGCGGTAAGGGGTATGGTATGTATAATCTTTTTTTTTCTCTGTTATCGTTTTCTTTTCCTGTTGCCTTTTTATTTCTTTTTCTGAATTGATGCAAATGTTCTAAGAAATGATGAATATACAATTATGTGATGATATTGAGAATTACTAATTATATATGTAGAACAGAATGATATATTAATGTTTTTGTTTGTTCTTAATTTTTTTGAATTCATAAATAATAAATTTTTTAAAAAGCATGGCTTTTCTAGGGGGCATACTTCCTTTCAAACTAGCATATATGCATAGACACACAAATGGAAGGAAACACACTAATATATTAACAGCGATTATCCCTTGACAGTGGTATGGGGAATGATTTAAACGATGCTTACATTTGTATGCTCTAGAAGACTGTTTGCAGAAAATGCTGCAGCTATTCGCCTGCAACCCTCCACTCCCAATCTGCCCCTCATCCAAGCTACTCTGCACTATTCCTTTGCATTGGCTCCCACCAAGAGGTAGAGGCTTTCTTCACTCCTTGAATCTGGGCTGGCCTTATGACTTGCTTTGAACAACAGACAGGAAATGATGCTGTACAAGCTCAGAAATCACATGCAAGAGGCCTTGGTGGTCTGTCTGCTCTTCTGCCTTCATTAAGAGAATGAACCCGAGCCAGTCAGTTACAGGACGAGACCACATGAAGGAACGGCCCAGTCACCCCAGCTGATGCCCCAGACATGTGAGGGAGCCCCACTGACAACAAAAGTTTCACCCAGATGAGGACTGCCCAGTGGAGCCCAGCTTAAATTGCTGCCTCGCAGAGCTGTGAGCTAAATAAAAGCATATTATAGTACACTACTGAATTTTGGAAAGGTTTGCTATGCTGCAGAAGCTAACTGAAACATATGTGTTTTCTAGAGTTTTTACAATGAAAAGCATAACATTCATTAAAAAAAACAAACAAACTTCTTTATAAAGAAAGAAGGAAGCAAGGAAGGAAAGGAGGGAGGGAACAAGGAGGAGGGGGAAGGAGGGAGGAAGAAAGGGAGGACTGGAAGAAGAAAAAACAAACACGAGCCTGAAGTCTGACAGATCCGAGTTCCGGTCTTAGCCCCAGCAGCCAGCAGCTGTGTTAGCCAAGTTATACCAAAGTCATTAAGCTTTTCTAATACCTCACAGAGGTGCTTTCTAAATTAAAGGTGCTGGGTGGGCCACGGTGGCGCAGCAGGCAAGAATGCTTGCCTGCCATGCCAAAGGACCTGGGTTCAATTCCCGGTGCCTGCCCATGTTAAAAAAATTAATTAATTAATTAATTAAAGGTGCTAACATTTAGAACACCTAGCAGAGCAATGTGACATTTAATAGACACTCAGCACACCTCAGATCCCTTCCTTATATTCTACTTATTTCCAACAATGCCTATACACTTTATCCCAGTCAACCACGCAATTCTAATTCTTAATTCATTTTCATATCATTTACCAGATAGAACAAAAGAGTGACACAAAATCCATTTAATTTTCTCCTTATGCACCTTTAGCTCTGGAGAAAATGTTAACTAACACGGAGGCTATAATTTCATTAATAGCTACCTTTTCCTTTAACATTTTATTATGAAAATTTCAACATGCCAGAAAGTTGAAATGGGTACCTATTTTTTTTTCCTTTTTGCTGAGCTTTTTGTAAATGAAATAAGACATCACATTACTACACTACTCAATTCTTCAGCATGCATCTCCTAATAAGGACATTCTCCTACACCACACAAAATAATAATTTCCTAATGTCATTTAATACCCAGACTATATTCAAATATACACAAATGTAGCAAAGCTCTTTCATATGGCTGACTTTTCAGTAATATTTATATACAAATAGATGTGATGCTCACAATACTTTAAAATAGATCTTACTATTACCATTTTATAGTTGAAGATATTGAGTTCAAAATGCTAACTGCTTTGGCAAAAATCACACAGGAAGGAAGTTTGTGGCAAAGTTGCTACTTAAAACTTTTTAAGACTATTTTTAATAGATAAGGCTATGTGAACAAACATATTCAAAATTTTTTAAATCAATATACTTTAAAACAATAAGCCTTTTTGAAGAAAACAAAAGGTAACATCTTCATAACTTTGGTTAAAAAAAAGATTTCTTAAACAGCAGTAACCTAAAGCAAAAACTGATAAAGTGGACTACATTAAAATTAAGAATTTCAATTTCTGGTCACCAAAAGACATCATTAAGAAAGTGGAAAGGCAAGCTAAATTGTAAGAAAAGATTTCTGTAATGCATATATATCTGAAGGATTCATATCCAGAGTATATTAACAATTCATAAATCAATAAAACTAAAATTGGACAACCTAATAGAAAATTTGACAAAAGTCATATACAGGCCTTTCACCAAAGACTATATAAAATGGCCAATAAACTTAAGAAAAGATGCTTAACCTTAGAATCATCATAGAAATTCATATTAAAATCACAATGATACACCACTACACACCAACTAGAATGCTTAAAATGAAAAAGACTGACAATATCAAATGTTGACTGAAGATGTAGAGCAACTAGACATCTCTTACTTAAACTGCTGATGAAAATAAAAATTGATAAGACCAATTGTTTGCTAATTGGTTGCCAAACTGTTTGGCAATATCTACTGTTCTAGTTTGCTAGCTGCCGGAATGTAACACACTAGAGACGGATTGGCTTTTAATAAAAGGGGATTTATTTTGTTAGTTCTTCAGAGGAAAGGCAGCTAACTTTCCACTGAAGTTCTTTCTTACATGGAAGGCACAGGGTGATCTCTGCTGGTCTTCTCTCCAGGCCCCTGGGTTCCAACAACTTTCCCCGGGGTTACTTCTTTCTGCATCTCCAAAGACCTGGGCTGAGCTGCTAGTGCTGAGATGAGGAATGCCGAGCTGCTTGGGCTGTGCTACCTTGCGCTCTCATTTAAGCACCAGCCAATTAAGTCAAATGTCACTCATTGCAGCAGACACGCCTCCTAGCTGACTGCAGATGTAATTAGCAACAGATGAGGTTCACGTACCATTGGCTTATGTCCGCAGCAACAAGACTAGGTATGCTCACCTAGCCAAGTTGACAACTGACTCTAACACATCTACTAAAGCTTAATATACATATACCCTATGACCTGGTAATTTCACTCTGAAGTATATAACCAAAAGGCACATATGAAAATCTTCACAGCAGCATTTTTTGTAAAAGACTAAAACTGGAAATAACCTAAGTGCCTTTCAAAATTTAAATGAAAAAAATTAAAGTGAGATGACACTCAGTGGAATACTATCTAGCAACGAGAAGGAAGGAACTACAACTATCACATCATATAGCATGGATGGATCTCAAAAAGATAGCATTGACAAAAGAAGCCAGAACAAAAGATTAAATACTGAATGATTCCATTTATGTAAAATTCAAAAACAAGCAAGACTAATTTACAGTTTTAAACCTCAGACTAGTAGCTACTCTTAGCAGAGGTGGGAAGGTGGGTAGCGACTATGAGAGGCCTTCTGCGTTGCTGGTTTTGGATGTTAGTGACACAGGCGTACTCGCTTTGTAACAATTCACCCACATGTACACTTAGAAGTGTGTGTACTTTCCTGTATGCTTCCATTTAAAAGTTTACTGAAAAATTCATTATTTTCTGAATGCAAACACACTCTCAAATCAATATGAAGAATCCTGAGATCAAAGTATTCAATTTCATCTCTAGATAATTCTAAATACACCCATTTGCATAGCATTCTTATTTACTTTTACATACTGCCAATTTGATCTTTTCCCAATGCTGTCATTAATTAAACAATTTTTCACTTTAGAGTTAAGTTCCTTGATTTTGCTTTTCCTTCAAACTTTTAAGCCTGTCTTATGTGCTCAGAGGAAATCAGCAACAGAATTGGAAGATGAAAACAGAGTTGGCAAAATTACGAAATTAAAATTCTTTGTCTGAATTTTCTGGCTTAGCTGAATTACAATAATAAAATGCCCTAAAGATACAGGATTTGACGGCACATCCACGTCCAGGCAGCAGAAGCAGGGGTAAAGACAGGACAGAAAAACAGAAGGATTAGCTGAAAGTATTTTTAAAAAGCAGTTACGCTCCCCGCATACCCTCCCTCACCCTACGCAGCTGGGCAGCTGCATCTGCAACCCCAGCAGACGACTGTGGTTTGTTCTCTGGAGAGGGCATGAGAGAGGGCTACTGGCTGGGGAGAGGCCGAGTAAGTGAAAGGATGGGGCACTGTGCTGCCTCAGAGATTAAACGAGCGTTTACAGTTTGAATGCTAGAACGCCCCAGCACTACACAGAATGTATTCCCATACTCCAAAACGAATTAAATGGTGGAGCAAATGGAGGCAAGCAAATGGGGAAGTGACGATCCTTCATTCAATTGATGAAGCTTAATAAAATGGGTTTGTTTCCTACAGACGAAAAAATATCAAAGGAATAAAGTAAATACGGTGTAACCAGGAATAAATCACCACCACTCAAGAGTCACTGAGGACCTGGTAAAAAGGAGGTAAGGGAAGTCCAAAATGAACTATAACTGCATCTCACTGCCCCACTGATTCAAGCGCTTACAGTACCATTTTTCTTTCAGTAACATATATACAACCTAAAGCTTTCCCTTTTACTCAGTTTCAAGTAGTAATTACATTCACAATGTCATGCTACCATCACCAGCACTTAAAACTTTTCCATCACTCCAAACAGAAACTCTGTACCCAGTAAACACCGACACCCCCATTTCCACGCCCATCCCTGATGATCTATCATCTACTCTATGTCTCCATGAATTTGAATTTGCACATGCCAGTCATTTCATATGAATGGAATAACACAATATGTGGCCTTTTGTATCCGCTTTCTTCATGAAGCTCCATGTCTTTAATGTTCATTCATGTCTCAGCATGTATCAGAACTTCATTCCTTTCATGGCTGGGTAATATTCCATCATATAGATATAACACATTTTGTTTATTGTGGGTCGTTCCCACTTTTTGGCAATTGTGAATAACAGTGCTATGAACATCAGTGTACAAAAAAACCTTCAAGTCCCTCTTCCCAGCTCTCCTGGGTTTGTGCCTAGATGCTCTAGTTTGCTAGCTGCTGGAATGCAATATACCAGGAACGGAATGGCTTTTTAAAAGGGGAATTTAATAAGTTGCAAGTTTAGAGTTCTAAGGCCAAGAAAATGTCCCAATTAAAACAAGTCTATAGAAATATTCAATCTAAGGTGTCCAGGGAAAGATACCTTGATTCAAGAAGGCTGATGAAGTTCAGGGTTTCTCTCTCAAGTGGAAGGGCATATGGCGAACATAATCACAGTTTCTCTCTCATATGGA